>NW_026606103.1:4897500-5497500 GCF_029834395.1 Sorex fumeus
ACCAACACATGAGGGAGGAAACAGGACCACCAAAATGGTTGGTGATTAATTGCCATATATTACAGTCTATATTCCTCCATGCATTCCATTCTCCCTATGTGTCTATTCCAGTCTCGCCCCATGCCCCATTCCATTTTCACCCTGTCCCTCATTCCAGTCTCACTCTGCCTTCATTCCCATTTCCTCATGCCCCATCTCACAGACTTCATTATTCACCCAGCCCCCCAGAGTTGGGGGTAGCAATACAACTTGTAGTGATTGCACACTCAATATATGTAAGGCCCTTCCCTCAGGTGAACCTTCTTCTAGGACAAAATCTCATCTTGCAAGAAGATACACCCAAGGGCAGAAAACCATCTAGGGGCATATTTCTCCTTTCCTTGGTCTATTTCCATTTAAATGGACATCTTAAATTTACTTCTTAATATTTCTAGTCATTTTGTATGAACACCGTAGCACTGTAGCACTGTACTCCTGTTGTTCATCTGTTTGCTCAAGTGGGCACCAGTAATGTCTCACAACAAATTGTGAGACATGTTGTTACTATTTTTGGCATATTGAATACGTTATGGGTGGCTTGCCAGGCTTTGCCATGCAGGCGAGATACTTTCAGTAGTTTTCCCGGCTCTCCGAGAGGGGCGGAGGAACAGAACCCGGGTCAGCCATGTTGGCCGCATGCAAGGCAAACGCCTTACCCACTGTGCTATCACTATTAAGGTTTGTATTATTGGAAAATTGCTATGTTGATCAAAGGGATGGTTCTTCCTATTCCCATTTTGTTTTATACAGAAGTTTGTTAATGATAAACTTACATCCTATAATTTGATTAATTAAATATTTCTGAGTTGAAAGAAAGAGAAACTGAACACCATAAGATATATTAAGTTTAAAGGATGGGATGGCTCTCCTGGAGACATCTCTCTTATATCCCAGACTACAGTCCTCAGGCCAAGTTAGTCTTCCTAACCTTAGCAGGGTCCTTATTCAGATCCTTCTTTTTGGGTGATGACAAAGTTTGTCCATGACCATACTCATAACTTACTATATTTTATGGTGGTTGACCTGTCCCTTTTAGATCCCAGGATAGCTTATGGCTTGTCCCTTTTCAATGCTTGGGTAGCTTACAGCTTGCCCTGAGTCCATCCAAGACACTCACTGGAACCCTACTTTTGGGGTGCTAGGAACTAAGGACAGCTGAGGCTTAAGTCGAGTAAATATGACAGATGACCAGGAATAAATATTGTTCTGAGTCAATTAACTCCCAGAAGCACAGCATTCACTATCTTCCTGTGTCTATACAAAAAGGACACTGCTCTAGAGTAAACTATGAAAAGGACATAAGGGAAAGAAAAAAGCAAATATTTCACTTGCATATACAAAATCCAGAGTCCTGAGAAGAATCTGACTTTACAAATCACAGGGTCTGATTTTGGGATATAGTGATTAACAGAGAGGGGAAGCAGAACAAAGAATAAGTTAAAGATTAATAAAGAGGAATGGGAGTGCCACTGGGGCTGTGTGATGAGGGTAACTCAGTAACCTAAACTCCCTGAGGCAAGGGAGGAAGGACAAACCAATCCAACATCTCTCCTAATTTCACTCAGCATGAAACTCTCCAGATCCTGCCAGGTAGCAGCTAATCGTATGATTTATCATTTTTTACAGTAGAGTAGTATTCTATGTGTGTATGTACCACAGCTTCTTTATCCTGCCATCTATTCAGTCAAGACATGTTTTAAATAACATAAAATACCACTGATTCATGAATAAAAAAAAGTATTTTACAGAGTGAAAGTTTAGGGCTGTGGAAGAGAAAGATGCTAACAGAATTCTGCTTCACTGATGGGGCCCCCGTCCCCGAGAGCAAATTGGGGTTTATATACTCTGCAGTGGACCATTCTCAAGGAAGGAAAAACTTACATTGAAATAATAGTTAAAAGGAGACAAAGTATGAGTTTTTAACTGCCCTATGGTAATTTTCAACATCCTCACTGAGTAAGAAATAATAAATGCATTTTGAATTTTGAAAAGATACCTTACACAGGAGCCATTTAACATATAAAAGTTAATGTAAATCAAGAGATTACAATCTCTTATTATAAATTTCTTATTTTGGTTAGGTGAAAAAGGAACTCTCATCCACTGGTGGTAGGAATGTTCAACCAATGTGGAAAGTATGAAGAGTTCTCAGTAAATTGAACTGCCATATGATCCAGCTATTTCACTCTTGGGAATCTACCCTCAGGACACACAAACATTCATCTAAGATGACATCATCACACCATTATTCATTGCAGCACTTAAAACAAATAGCTGTAATATGGAATCAACTTAGGCGTCCAATAAAAATGAATGTATTATGAAGATGTGGTACATATACACAATGGAACACTATACACAATGGAATATTATGCAGCTGTAAAGAATGAAGAAATCATTCAATTTGCTGCAACCTCAATGGAACTGGATTATATCATGTGAGTGAAGTAAGCCAGAAAAAGAAAGAAAATCATAGGATGATCTCTCTTATCTGTGATATATAAATTAACTGGAAGAATAAGGAATGAAATATGGCAAAGAGTGGATGTCTAGATTGCCCCTGATTATAGAGTACAGGGAAGAGAACAAAGAAGGTAAGAAATAGAGGTGGGGTGGGGGGAAGAGGAAAGAAGATGAAGACAGGAAGTAATGGGTAAGCAGGGGTCAATGGCCTGAGATACATCAGTAATGTGGAGGGGTGGGTAGCTACAGACACAAAACAGAATCAATAACACTAAAAACATGAGACACAAGTGACAACAACCAAACATTCTGATGTGCCTGTAAGGTGGCAGCTTGTGGGGGTGGGAGGGAACTTGGGGTCACTGGTGATGGGAAATTGATGCTAGAACATTAGACGTTTCAATAGCTTTGTAAATCACGGTTCTTTAATGAAATAAAAATTGTTTTTTAAAAAGATATTTTGGTCTGATGACTGTTTGACCTGGTCTTTCTTACATCTCGTCTCAGCAGGAGGCTGGCGTGGAGATATGAGATATGGTGCAGGGCTTCTACACACACTGACTACAAAGGCCTCTGTAGAAGTTACCTCTGCCCTGGTCTAGCCATAACTGACCTGTAACTTTAGCCAAGTGACCTTAGCTGCCAGCCGTGACTTCTTTGTCAGTACCTGACAGAGGAAAGCTAAAGTCTTGCCACCATATTGGGAAAAAACAAATTCACTGCAGTGGTAACCTAAATGTTCATTAAAGACCCTGGGTTAGCCTTCTTGTTTTCCAGGATAGATAGGAAAATAAATTTGGGTAACACTGGAGGTTGAAAGTGTTATTTCTTCACTCGACTTAGTTTTAGGGCTATTTCCCGTCCTCAGCCTAGCAATTCTCAATGGACTGTGTTGAGGAGAAAATCAGAAGACCTAGGAAATCAAAGGCAAAGCTTGGAGCATGCCAGCCTATCTCCCCCAGGAATGGGAAGGGGGGCTTCAACTATAATAATTCACATGTAGTTATGGTGCTGTTTTCTAGCACATGGGTATATTAAAGGTATGTCCCTTCCCCTTCAGTGATACCAAACAGCCACAGTACATGTAAGAGGAATAGGGAAGCATATTTAGGGCAATAGAAACTTGACCTCAAGTGCTGACACTAGATACTGATTGAAAATCCTGCCGTTAAAGATTATTGTTAGAGAAAATTTAGCTTGGTTTTAAAATGCAGTCTTTAGTCCTGGAACCCAAGAAGGAGGAACTATAACTTGTAAGTTACAAATTTTATAAATTTGGTAGCTACATCTGTAATGAAACATGGTTATCCCTAGAACATGGGCCTGATAGTATCTAATAAATGGGAGAAAGGACCAGGAACTAACATTGGGTTAGAACCGCTGCCCATGTTTGCTGAGTTTGCCTACTTGGCAACCACCTAATCTTGAAAGACCATAATCAATAGTTGACAAACTACTCTAGGCACCATATAATCTCATCAATGGCCAAGATCCACAGACTATGAAATAAAGCTCTCAGGAGAGTGCAACATAGAACATCCTGACCCTGCTCCAGGCTGTCTTCACCCTGGCCACTCGGAGGGGGACAGGCTGAGTTTCCCTCCCCACCCCTGCAGAGTCCAGGCAGTCAGAAACCTCCTGAGTCCAACCATATCCATGCTCAAGGCCTCTCTGCACAGGTTCGGAAGAGCCTCAACTATGAGGGAACTTGCAGAAAAATCCAGTATTCTGGACCCGTGACTGATATCTCCAAGCCTGCTTGGAACGGGTCTGGGCCTCCTCCCCCCAGCTCTCCAGTTTTCCAGTGTCTTGGTAGTCACACAACAAACTGCCTCTGGTGCCATATAATCTCACCAACGGTCAAAACCCAGAGATTATGAAATAAAGCTCATGGAAGAGTGTGACATAGAACAACCTGGAGCATGAGGCCGAATTCACGGCTGCAGGACCTCTTATGCTCTAGCCCACTGATGTACCAAAAAGTAGCACACATTTGTTTGGGTATAACTGTACATGCTTGCAATCTTTTATACAAGGACTTACTTAAATGGCTTCAGGATGAAATATAACAATCTTCACAAACTTTCCTCTTATGGTGGTGAGAAGGTGCACAATGTTGGGATTGGTGTTTGAATATTAATTGTAGTCTGTTGGGGTCCGAGCTCAGGACAGCCTCACCTGTCAAGGAAAACTCTGAGAGACCAAGTCCATGCAAAAGCAAGAGGTTTATTCAAGCATGCTCGGGCTCACAGCATGACCACAAACCGTCAGTGACTGAGAGCCCCGAGCCTCTTCAAAGGGGGCTTTTTATAGGGCATCTTCCCGAGCATTTCAGAAAAGCCCGCGCACAAGTCACCCAATACATTTGAATTATCACATTAGATGCTGCACGCAGGCAGCCAGTCATTTTGCAACAAGCCATCAGCACCAGCCACTCTCTTCTGTACCTGTCACCAGGCCCTCCCAATGGGCAGTCAATTAGGCCTTTTCATTAGGCCTTCTCCAACCTTGTGGCCTTATCTGGTGAATTCCAGGTGCAAGGAGGAGATGGGAGTACTTGGTGTTGGGCCTTGTTAGGCGGATTCCAGGACAAAGAGATGCCTCATTAGGCCTTCTCAGGCCTTGTAGCCTTATCTGGCGAATTCCAGGTGCAAGGAGGAGTTGGGGGTACTTGGTGTTGCTAGCCTGCTGCAGCTGCAGGACGGGATATGGGCTGGGACTTGCTTTGCTAGGGCCCAATTGTCATGGGGCTATCTTTCATAGTCAACTATTGTTGAACAGCTTTTTTAAAATAAAATAAAAATAAAAACAAATTGAAAAAAATCAATAGTTGCTATTAAAGCCTCCTTTTTCTCCTGTCTTTGAGGCTCTAAATCTATGCATTTTAGACAGGTGGGATATTTCTCACAGTACATGCTGGATATCAACTGGAATGCCCACCTGGAGGCAAAACGCTTGGTTACATAAAAAAACACAATGGCATGAGCACGCTTCATAAATATTCATACCCAGGGGCTGGAGCGATAGCACATCCGTGTAGGGCATTTGCCTTGTACGTGACCATCCTGGGTTCGATTCCCTGCATCCTATATGGTCCCCCAAGCACCGCCAGGAGTAATTTCTGAGTGCATAAGCCAGGAATAACCCCTGTGCAATGCTGGGTGTGACCCAAAAAGAAAGAAAAAGAAAAAATAAATATTCATATCCAGCTATAAGGGAAGCCTGGCGATGGGAGAGGTGGGGCGGGGCGAGCGGGAGGCGGGGCGAGTGGGAGGCGGGGCGAGCGGGAGGCGGGGCGGGGCCAGCGAACAAGGGGCGGGGCGAAGGGGCGGGGCGAGCGGGAAGCCGGGCGAGCGGGAGGCCGGGCGAGCGGGCCGGAAGCCGGCGGCAGGAGCGAGCCGGGCAACTTGACGACCCCGAGCGCGCTGCTGGTGATGGCCGTGAGCGGCTCCGGGAAGTACGTCCGGGCGGCGGGCACACGGGAGGAGGACAGGCCGCGGGGGCGCGGGACCCCTGGGGAGTCCCCTTCCCCTTCGCGGGGACGGGAGCGGGGCGACGCGAGCCGGAGCGGCCGGAGCGCGTTCCCGGCGCGGGCGGGCGGCGCGGGCCAGTCCGGGCGGGCCACAGCAGCGGCAGCTCGGGGGTCCCGGCATCCCCGCTTCGGGGCCCCTGCGCGCCGCCCGCACCTCCTCCTGCACCTGCGCCAGTCAGTCCCAGCGAGCGCTTGCACCTCCTGGTCTCGAGAAGTGAACTTGACCTTCCGTTGTTTTTTTTTTCCGTCCTTAAATGACGAGTTATCAGCGTAAACTGCAGTGGTCGTGTTCACTTGAACCGTATTTTCTTTTTTTTAGTTGGGAGCCTATGTGACAGGCAGCATAAAGCATCTCACAATCTTGATTGCCCGCACCGAGACCTTTGTTCCCTGATTAGGAGCCAACTATTAACTCTACACAGTTACTGGTAGTTTCTGGTAAAACAGTTACTGAAGCAAAAAAGAAAAAAAATCCAGAACTAAACTATCCGGGGGGTGGGGCTTCCTCCTGGCCCGAGCTCAGGCATCACTCTTGGTGGTGCTCCGGGAAGTTTATGGGGCACTGGAGGTCGAGCACCGGCTGGCCGCGTGCAAGGCCAGCATCTTGCCCACTGTGATAAAGTATCTTGACCTTCAGATGCTCTAGACTCTCCTTAGTCAGGAACCACTCATGTGGGTTGTACCCATTTAAAAAGCTTGCTTCAGGTAAATAGATATATCTTTAGAAGAATTGGGGGGGGGGGGGGGCGGGCATGTTTACCCTCAAAGACAGGGAATCTGGGATGGCATTAAAAGTCAGCACCTGCAGTTTCCTAGCTACCTGCTTTAAAAGTCGTGTCCTGAGGCTGGAGTGATAGCTTAGCGGGTAGGGTGTTTGCCTTGCACGCGGCGGACCCAGGTTCGATTCCCAGCATCCCATATGGTCCACTGAGCACCGCCAGGAGTAATTCCTGAGTGCATGAGCCAGGAGTAACCCCTGTGCATTGCCGGGTGTGACCCAAAAAGGAAAAAAAAAAGTGTAAAACTGCTCCTGTGCTTGGTGTAAGGGACTTAGTAACCGCAGGACTTGGTTCCACCATGGCCTGCTGAGCTAGCTTGGACAGTTAGTCACATTTCCATCAGGCGAGAGGGAAGATGTCCTATACAATTCAGATGGTTAGTTTCATGCATTCAGAAAAATATTGGACTCAGTCATTCATGGTTGTCACTGATAATGGGACAAAAATCCCTACCTTCAGGGAGTTTATATGCCACTATGGGGGATGGCAGTGAATATATACACATCAACCAAAAGTGCCGGTGGTGGCCACCTCCAGGGGAGAGACTGGGGAGGAAGTGGGCAGAGCACCAGGCAGGAGGGTCAAGGAATGACCCTCTGAAGAAATGTGGGAGTTAGGAGAGAGGAGGGACAAGCCTGGAGAACAGTGGGAAAGCGTTATGGCATAGGGTCTAGAACGTGTCAAGGCCCAGAGGCCTGACCGCCTTATGGATTATCAGGGAACCCCAGCAGGGCAAGATTGGTGGCCTGAAGTTAGAGATTCGGTTATGGAATATAAATAAGAACGTTGTGGATGGACTATGAATGAGAAGTAAAGAGGGGTTTTAAGACTTGCACCTGGGCAGCTTGGAGAAGGGAGAAGTACACCAGTGTTCCCCAAAGAGGAAGATGCTGCTCCAGGATTTCTGGAAGAATCCAGAAGGGCAGTATTAGCCTCTGATGAAATTAGGGGTTGTTGAGTAATGTTATGTTTGATTTTGGGTCATGCCAAGCACTCCATGAGGGCTTCTTTTGGTAGTGCACAGGGGACCATGTGGCAGGAATTCAGCTGGGATCAGCCACCAACAAGGCAAGCCTCAAAACTCGTGGACTACCTCTCCAGCCTGGAGTAATAATTTTTCTGAATAGGAAATCTCAGGTCAAAGAAATTCGGGAACCTCTGTTATAGGCTGACATGGAGAAGCAGGAGACACATGTGGAAGGAAAATATCTGGAGCTCAGTGTGGGACTGGGTCTATTTCAAATAAATTTGTCAAATGGGGGATTGATTTTCCAAGTCAGAAGTTTGCAGATGTACTACCTCTGTGACCCCCCCAAACTTTTTAAAAAATATATTTGATTTCAGAAAGTGAAGCAGTCATATAAAAATATCAAGTAGGGGCAAGAGCAGTAGCACAGTGGGTAAGGGTGTTTGCCTTGCACGTGGATGACACGGGTTCCATTCCTGGCACCTCATGTGGTCCCGTGAGCCCCACCAGAAGTAATACCTAAATGTAGAGCCAGGAGTAAGTCCTGATCACTGTCAGGTGTGGACCCCGAGAAACAAGTAAACACTTTGGAATTGGTAAATGTTTACCAACAAATTAGACTTTGATTACAAAGTTGAGGTCACCAGATGGAAGGGGGAGGGGTTGAGGAATGAGGAAAAAGAGAGACTAGAGGCGACATAAGGACAGTGGTGGAGAGTTTCGGTACTGGCGGTACAATAACTTTATACAACAAAAGTATAATTGTAACCATGTTATCTTAAACACAATTTTTAAAAATTGTGGAATTGGTATATAAAGTGCTAGAGCGATAGCATAGCGGTAGGGCGTTTGCCTTACAAGGGCCAACATGGCCGACCCGAGTTCGATTCCTCCGCCCCTCTCGGAGAGCCCGGCAAGCTACCGAGAGTATCTCGCCCGCACGGCAGAGCCTGGCAAGCTCCCCGTGACATATTCTATATGCCAAACACAGTAACAAGTCTCACAATGTTACTGGGCCCGCTCGAGAAATCGATGAAGAACGGGAGGACTGTGACTGTGACTGGTATATAAAATTTGGGAGACCAGGTCTGATAAATATTAAGCGGATATGTAAATTGTGATGGTGGTAAATGGTATTTGTGCAACACCTTAGAAATTGAAAGCCAGAAAGGATTTCATTTCTCATTGGCTGCCTTCTCTGTCCATCTTCCGTGGCACAGACCAAGCCTCTGGAGGCCAGCTGGTAGCTCAGTCAGTGCTGGCTAAATGAAATGAGCGGATGGGGAATGGGTACTGTGGCTCAGTTCTCTCATTTTGCTGGTGAGAAAATAATTTCACCTTGCACAGGATCTTAGTCCTGTAATGACAGAATAGAGAACCTGCCAGATGTCAGATTCAGAGCCCCGAGGCCTTCCCACTGCCTGCACTGCCTTTTAGGGGGAAAAGATCCTTATCAGATTCTCGGAGCAGAGATCCCTGGACATCCAGTCCGAAGGGCTGGCCTGTCTCTTGTGTCCATTAAGAGTGCGTCTCATCTATTTATTTCTTCATTTTTGTTTTGGGAGCACCCCCCCCCCCAACTGTGCCTAGAGCTTACTCCTGGCTCTGTGCTCAGGGATCACGCCTGGCAGGAACCAAATGTGTTGCTGGGGGTTGGACCTGCAGGGCCTTACTGTTGTCCTGTCTCTCTGCTCAAGCATGTAGCCCTGAGACCTGAGGCAGTGCTGTGCTTTGCACCTTGTAGGAGTTAGAGGAGGTTAATCCCCTTCACATCCCTCCTAGCATCCTCAGGGGAGATTTGAGCACTTCATGAATTCAGTATTTTTTTTTCCCTTAGAAAATAAAAACCTAGGGGCTGGAGCTGGGACAGTAGTCAGGGTGCATGCCCACCACTGTGTGCCTGCAGTGCCTCATGGTCTCCTGTGCACCATCTGGTGCAGCCCTGGAGGTTTCTGAGCACCTCTGTGGCCTGGGTGAGCCCAAGCACAGCAGGGCTGAGCAGTACCACAGTCTCAGGCTTTTGCACAAGACCACTGGCCATGTGGGCCAAGAACCACCAGAAGGGCTCCCAGGTCTCCTGAGCACCACTTGGGAGACATCTCTTAAGCAGGGGCCAAAACACTTAAGGAGTTTAATGAGATTTGATGGTATGTTTCGGGGGAGAGGTTAGCGGCACGTGGGTAATGATGTCTTTCTTTAAACTCCTGGAGAAAACGAAAACCGTACTCTAGATTCCATGGTCAAGAACATCACTTTTGGGGTAGGAGCAATAATGCAGTGGGCTGAAGTACATGCCTTGCATGCCGGAAACCCAGGGTCAGGCTCCTGAACACCATGGTTTCCCAAGCATCTACTGTGAGCGGCCCCTGAACACAGAGCCTGGAGTGACCTTAGAGCACCTCCGGGGATCACCCAAAACCCAAAACCAACAAGGGATCACAAGCACTTGCAGATTGTCATCAGTATACTTTGATCTGAGTTCTGGGGGGCACCCTCAGATGGGCTGGTTGGGAGGGCGTGGTCATTTGAACATCTGCATCCTCTCCACAGATCAAGCGTGGGCGCCCTGCTGGCATCCGAGGTAACCCGCCTTTCTGTCCCTCAGTCGCACACCCTACTGGTCTCCTACTGTTCTCTCCCTTCCCCGACCCGAAGGCAGGCTGATCTGTAAGCACGAACAAGTACAGAGTGCCACTCACTGCTGCAGTTTGGTTTCCCATCGGGTGACTACAGATAATGATGGGTGAGCCCCACAGCACACTGCTGAGCTTCAAACCCCTTTTCTTTCCTGAGGGAGGGGGCGGGGGGGAGGCCGGGGATGCTCCCCTGCAACTGGGGGGAAGCACGGAGCTGCTGTGTGGGCCCTCGTGGCGGCAGTCGCCTGAGACACTCTGCCCGCTACATACTCCTTTCGTTTTGTTTCCAAGCTCGGGTGGAAATTCTATGATGCAGATGACTATCACCCGGAGGGAAATTGAGTGAAGATGAGCAGCAGGATCCCCCTGGATGACCAGGTAATGGCTGCTGTCTCTTTCCAGCCCACGCCTTGCCCTCACAGACACCCCTGCAGCATCCCTTGGACAGAGTTCCTGGGTCCCCAAGGTGATTCGGATCAAGGTGCTCCCGAAGCCAGCTCAGTTCCCAAGAGCTCCTCTACATTCACTGGCAGTGGCCCTCGCCTTTTCTCCAAAACCATGACCCCCACGTGGGCAGAGGCAGAAGCTCCTGTGCCTTGCGTGTGAGCGAGTTTGCCTCCTCTTCTTGGTCCCTTCCTCCTGCCACCACCACACTCTGGCACCCACCGCAAAGCCAGGAAGAGATTTGAGGGGCTAGAGAGGCAGCACAGTGAGAAGGCACTTGCCTTGCATACAGCCAGCCCAAGTTTGATCGCCAGCTCCCTATGTGGTCCCGTGAGCCCACCAGGTGTGAGCCCTGATGACTGAGCCAGAGACAGCTAGGTGTAGCCCAAAAGCAGAAACAAGCACCACAAAACAAAACAAGAAAGATCTTTGAAATTCAAGTATGGTACCCCATATAGTTCTGCAAGTTCCACCAGGAATGATTCTTGTGTGCAAGAGCCAGGAGAAAGCTCAGAGCACAGCCAACTGTGCACCCCCCCCCCAAAAAAAAATAGCCCCACCTGGAGCGATAAAGCACCTGCCTTATATGCAGCTTGTCTGGATTCAATCCCCAGCATCCCTTCTGGTCTCCTGAGCACCGCCAGGAGTGATTCCGGATTGCAAACCAGGAGCAACCGCTGAGTATCACCAGGTGTGGCCCAAAACCAAACAAAACTGGCCCTATGGAATGCAAGTGTGGCTGTAAGGGGAGTGAGAGGGACAGTGGATGTGGTGGATACGCAGAGCACAGAGTGGCCAGGGACAGGAGTGGCCATGGGGTCGTTTGGTCTTGACCCCGAAACCAGTGGGAAGTTTCAAGAGCCAGACCCTCTGTGCTCTCTCTCCACCTACCCTCACCCTCAGTCAGGTTTATTGTTCTTATCAGTGGCCAGATGTCTCCTTCCCTTTCCCACATAGTTAACCCTGTTCATCCTTCACATGTTAGGGCCCCTGCCACTTCCTCAGGAAGCCCTCCTTGACTGATTTAGAAGACAGCTCCTGTTATAGATTCTTAGGGCACCATCACTTATTTCCTTGTGCCGAGTGTAACATGACATTAAATAGGATGATAATTTGAATAGTACTTAGATACTGCTACTTAAGAAAAAAATTGGAGGGTGGAAGGTTTGGGCACACCTGGTGGTACTCGGGGTTCACCTCTGGCTCTGTACTCAAGGATCACTCCTGGAAATCTTGGAAGCCATAGGCCTTCCTGGGGGTTGGATTGGGGTCAGCTGTGCACAGGGCAAGTGCCTCTGTCCCAGTACTCTCTCTCCAGCCCTGCAAGATTTCACTTCTGAAGAGCAGGATCCTGGCCGTGTATGTAGCCACTGTACACCCATAGGACCTGACAGTGTCGGGAAGTACTGGTTACTCCTTGTGCTGTGTGTGGGTGAGAGGGACGAGTGACCAACGCCTCATTCCTGCCTGCTGCCAAGGCACGTCCTAGATGCTCCCTCAAACCAAGGCACCAGCAGGAGTCTTTGCAGTGTGGTTCCTCAGTCGGGAGCCAGGCCCACAGAGCAGCTTAGTGTGGACCTCATTCAGGTGCACATGCTGAGTGTCCAGAGCTGTGAATGGAACTGACCGGGCAGAGGTCAGCACTGGTGTCCGCACTTCGAGAGGCCGGCCTGTGCCCCTATGGCCCATTGACCTGCCTCGGACGGTTTGTCACTAAACCATTAATAGTTCTGATTCTAGAGCAGTTTGGGTACACTGCGCTGTCTCTCTGCTCTCTCTTCTCACATCTCTCTCTCTCTCTCTCTCTCTCTCTCTCTCTCTCTCTCTCTCCCCCTTTTCTCTTTCTCTCTTGTCTGTCCTCTTTCTCCCTCTCCATCTCTTTCTCTCACCCCCTCTCCCTTCTCTTATCTCTCCCCCTCTCATTCTCCCCTGTCTTCTCTCTTTCCCCTGTATTCTCTCTCCTCTTTCTCTCTCCCCCTCCTTCTCTTTCTCTCCTCCCTTCTCTTTCTTTCTCTCTCCCTGTTTTCTCTCTCCTCTTTCTCCCTCCTCTTCTCTCTCCTACTCCTCTCTCCCCCTCCTCTCTTCTCCCTTTCTCTCTTCTCTCTCTATACCCTCGTCTCTCTCTCTCCTCTCTCTTTCTCACTTTTTCTCTCTCTTTCTCCCCCTGATTTTTGTCCCACACCTAGAGATACTCAGTTACCACAGGCTCTGTACTCTGCAGTTGCTGGTGGTATTGCTCAGGGAACCGTGAAGCTTTGGCCTGCATGCACAGCATGCACTCAATCCATCGAGCTCACTCCAACCCCTGCAACACTTGTCTTTGTTTTAGAGAAGGCAGGAGACATATTGCAGCAGGTATGGTGCCTGTCTTGCCTGTGGCCTACCTGGGTTTGATCCCTGACACTAAATATGGTCCCCTGCGCAAACCAGGAGTGATCCCTGGGCATGGAACCAGGAGTAATCCTGGAGCACCATTGGATGTGGCCTCAAACGTGTGTGTGTGTCTATGTGTGTTAAATAATTTTTATATTAATTGAATCATCATGAGATAGTTACAAAATTGTTCATGACTGGGTTTCAGTCATGCAATGCTCCAACACCCATTCCTTCACCAGTGCATATTTCCCACTACTAGTATCCCCAGTTTCCCTCAAACCACGCCCAGCCTCTCTCTATGGCAAGCACTTTCCTTTTTTCTCTCCTTTTGGCACTATGGTTTGCAGTACAGATTCTGAGAGGTCATCATGCTTGTTCCTTTACTTACTTTCAGCAGTTCTTATTTAGTTCTTATTCAGAGTGATCACTTCCAACTGTCTTTGTCATAGTGGTTCCTTTTTTATCCAAACTGCCTTCTCCCCAGCACTTGAAGCCAACTTGCAACCATAACCTGTCCTCCTGGCCCTTGTTTCTACTGTCCTCAGGTGTTAGTCTCATACTGTTTTTTTTTTTAATTCCACAAATGGTGCAGTCATTCTATGTCAGTCCCTCACCTTCTCTTTTCACTCAGCATGATACTCTCCATGTCCATCCATTTACAAGAAAATTCTGTGCTTCATTTTTCCTAACAGCTGCATAGTATTCCATGGTGTAGATGTGCCAGGGTTTCTTTATCCAGTCATCTGTTCTCGGGCACTAAGGTTCTATAAACACACTCTTATTCCCTCCCCTGACCTTCCCCCTTGTTGCTGTTGATCTGCCATGTGGGGTCCACATGCAGCCTTATTGTGGCACTCGCAGTTCTCACTGTGATGCTGGCAGGGGTTGTGGGCAGGGTGCAGGGCTCACAGAGTCTGCTGGGGTGCTGATGGGGCATCATATGTCAGGAAAATCACTCACTCTGCTGGGGTGCTCCTAGCAGGTCGAGTGTTAGGCTGCAGGCTCTTGGGTTTGTGCTCCTGTGGCTGTGGTGCATGCATCTCTGCCGGCATGCGCCTCTGGCTGAGGCATGCAGGCTCTAGCTGCAGTGCTCACAGGGTGAGGGGTCACTGTGGTGCTCTGTTTGGAGTTCCCAGGGCTCACACTTTCTGACTGTGGTGCTTGGGTTCTTGGTTATTAGTCACAACATGTGACAGTGGTTTGGGTGCCAAGAACATTCCTGGCACATGTGGCAACATGGAATTTGAACTCATTTGACCATATACCTACAAGGCAAGCATCTTAGCCACTGTGCTATGTGTCAAGCCCTCCATTTTAAAATGTTTTAGGGGTGTAATGTCACCACCCTGTGTCCACCAAAGTGACAGTATCCCTCAGCCATAGTCCCCTGGACCTTTCAACCCTGCCCTGCCTCTTGGTGTGCTCAGTTTGGGAGTTAGAGTCTATGGGTTTGTCTTTGACATTTCTCTCCTTGTGGTGTATTTCTTTGAATACCATATATAAGTGAGATCATCCTGTATTTGTCTTTCTCATTGTGAGTAGTGATTTCACTGATCTTTTACATGATCTTTTTTCATTTCTATTTTCCTTACTTACACTGTAATTTTTATTTTTTCCCTTTATCTACTGACTTTGGCTTTAATTTGTTCTTCTACTAAGTTCCTTGAGGTATGCAAAAAGTATTTATCATTGTTAATTTTGACAGTGCTGGAGAGTGAACCCTTTAGCTACTTCTAGGAGACCTTAGATGTGAAGATGTTCCCTTCACAGCACTGCAAGGGGAGGCCCAGGAAGCTTTCTCTGTGCTGTGCATTCTGACTTTGCTCTGAGTGCTTATGCACCAGGTTGGAATAGACCTGGGTGTCCCTGATGGTCCACATCTCCAGTCCTGTTTTGTTTTGGGGTTACTTCTGGTGCTGCACTTAGGAATCACTCCTGGTAGTGCTCAGGGATCGAACCCAGGTCAGGACACGGGTCCTACCTGCCATGCTCTCATTTCCTATTTTTTTTAATTTAACTTTATTATTTTTTTTATTGAATCACTATGAGATACTGTTACAAAACTTTCATGATTGAGCTTCGGTCATACAATGATCGAACAACCCATCCTCCACCAATGCACATTTCCCACCACCAGCATCCACACTTAAGTACCTATTCTTAAGTGTGGGACAGAGGTGCTTGTTTGACTTGCATTGATCCAGCAGACAGAGACGCATGTCTTCCTCTCTCCCTTAATCCTGTGTTTTTACATTGAAATCTCGCCATCCCCTCATAGCATTCACGGTATTCTAAGAGGTTGTCTTTCTTGCCCCAGTGTTTGCCTCTCGAGAGGATATTGCAATCACTCCCTCCTTTCACAAGCACTGCAAGTGTACGGGGAACTCACAGACCCAAGTCCCTCCTACTGCCCTTCCAGATAAGTCCAGACTCTCTAGGATTACTCTTCAGGCTTAGTTTCCTTTGGACTCGCACCCACATCTCTGATTCACCATTGCTCAGTATTTCCCTCATCCACTTACTCAAGCATCTTGATAACATATGTATCCTCTGCTCTTGGAATCTGCCTTTTTGTTCTCTTTGGCAGGCCTTAAATTGAAATCCTTTCAGAGTAAGTCCTCAGCATTTAGCCTTTCGAGGGTTTGATCAGAATGTCCTCTCCACCACTTTGTCATAGTCCTTTTACAGCCCTCATTTCTGCCCTTGAGTAATTTAATTGCACATATATCTTCCATTAGGTTGTAAACCCTTGGAAGACAGGGATGTCGCCATCCACTATGATTTCCCCAGTACTTGATATGGTGCTTTTTGCTTGTGTGGTAGTGTGCAGGGGCTGGCTGCTCCAGGCTCTGTGCTTGGAGTTGCTCCTGGGGGTGCTTGAGGGATCTTAAGGTGCCAAGGATCCAACCCAATCCAGAGTCTTCTACATAACAGAGCATGTGCTCAGTCTCATTGAGCTGTCTCTGATATGGTATTTTGAATGCATTTAGTATTCATGGTTAGTGGACTTAAGGCTCAGTGTACTTGTGAATCAAGGTTTGTTTTTAATAAATTCAAAGTTTAAATTGTTATATTAGCCAAATAGTATTGTTTAAAATGGAACTTAATCATTTTTTAAAATCTCTATCCCAAAGCAGCTCAATGAATTCTACATTATCCTCCATTTTATAGAGGTACAAAACAGCAAGTAGCTTGCAAAAAGTTCCAGAGTGAGGGGAATCTGTGGCTTAGAAGATCTTGTTTTTCTAACTGAAAAAGGCCCTCATAATTCTCAAAAAAAAAAAAAATCCTGAGAAGTCAACCAAGGTTGGTTAAATGAAGAGAAAGGTTGAAAGTGGGAAAGAGTTACAGCTCTCCATATGCAAATCCATCCTGTCTGTCTGTCTCTCTCCATTTCTCTCACTCCCTCCCTCTTCCAAATCTTGGTTCAGCCTTGGGAGAGTATAGGAGTCCAGGAATTTATCCATTTCTTTAAAGTTCTCTTATTTCACAGCATAAAGATTCTCAAAGTAATCTCTGATTTGAATTTCCATAGTTTCTGTTGTGATGTTACCTCTTTCATTTCTGAGTCAGTTTATTAGGGTTCTCCCTCTCTCTCTTTCTTTGAGAGTCTTGTCAATGGTTTAATGATCTAGTTTATTTTTTCAAAGAACCAGCACTTGGTTTCATTTTTTTTTTTTTATTTATTGAATCACTGTGGGAAAGGTTACAAAGCTTTCAGGTTTATGTCTCAGTCATGCAAATATCAAACACATTTCCCTTTACCAATACTTATTTTTTACCATGAAGAACCCCAATAAAACCCCACCCCCACCCCTCCCCGTCCCTGTGAGGCAGATGAATTCTAGTTAACACTCTATCTGCTTTGATTAGATTCATTGTTTCAATAAAAGATTCACCACTATTATTTAGAGTTTACCCCCCCCCCCCCCAAATCAGACATGCTGAAAAAGCATTGTGAAGTGATTTGCTTTCTACAGCTGGGTTCAAGAATTAAATGTTGGTTTTGGATTTCTGCTATTTTACCTATTGACCCTGGAAGTATTTCTACTGAAAGTCAGATAGTTAAGAAATTGGTTTCTGTGTTCTGGAGTCGTGGCCGTGCTGGAGAGCCGCTCGTGGGGGGCAACCGGTGGCCTGGGTAGGGCGTGAAGGGCGGAGCGAAACGCCCCCCTTCCCATGAGGTTTTAGTCGCCCCCACACTCCCGGCTCATACCTGCTGTCCACAAGGCTCCCATGTGGCCGCCATCTTTCTTTCCAGAGAGGAGAGGGCGAATGGGGCAACACCCTTTCCCCTCCGGCAGACTTGATGGGCTGGATCAACGCATAGTCCGTTCACTTTTCTGCTCCAAGCTGCTGGGTTCTGCATTAAGCCCTTGTGCTTCTTGGGCTGTGGCCGTGCTGGTGAGCCGCTCGTGGGGGGCAACTGGTGACCTCGGTAGGGCGTGAAGGACGGACCGGAACGCCCCCCTTCCCATGAGGTTTTAGTCGCCCCCACACTCCCGGCTCATACCTGCTGTCCACAAGGCTCCCATGTGGCCGCCATCTTTGTTTCCAGCGAGGAGAGGGCGAATGGGGCAACACCCTTTCCCCTCCGGCAGACTTGATGGCCTGGATCAATGCATAGTCCGTTCACTTTTCTGCTCCAAGCCGTTGGGTTCTGCATTAAGTCCTTGTGTTTCTGGGGCTGTGGCCGCAGCACTTGGTTTCATTGATCATTTGGATTGTTTTGGGAATTCCAGCTCTTTTTTTTTTAATTGAATCACCTTGAGATACACTTAAATCACTTAATCACTTAACTTCCTGTTAGTAGTCGATTTGCTCGAGCGGGCGCCAGTAACATCTCCATTTGTCCCTGTTGCGTGCTAGTGTAGCCTAATGGCATCTGTTCGCTCTGGGAACATGAAGAGCCTCAAACAGATCGTTCATGATCTTGACGAAGAAGTCTGACCATTTGGTAGGTGGGCGGCCACACGGTCTTTTGACATCCCCTGGAATCCAGTCGGTAACAGCTCTAGTCCAGCGGTCGTCTTTAAATCTCATTACGTGACCAGCCCATCTGATTTTTGACACCTTGGCAAATGAGACAGTTACAAAGTATTCATGATCTGGTTTCAGTCATAAAATGTTCAAACAGCTGTCCCTCCACCAGTGTACATTTCCCACCAGTGTACCAGTGTCCCCAGTCCTCCCTCCATCCCTCCCTCCCTCTCTCTCTCTCTCTCTCTCTCCCCTCTATCCCTTCTCTCTTTCCCTCTCTCTCTCTTTTACCTCCCCCATCTCTCTCTCCTTCCCCTTTTGAGCATTATGTTTTGCAGTATAGATACTGAGAGGCCATCATATTTGATCCTTTACCCACTTTAAGCACACATCTTCCTAGACTATAGACCAAACATTATGGCTACTTAATACCTGGATTGCAGACCACAACACCCTAAAGGAGAGAGAGTAAAAGGTACTCTCCACCTGCCACAGAGGCAGGAGTGGGGGGTGGGGTGGGGATTATGGGGGGGATGCTGGGAACACTGGTGGTGGAGAATGGGCACTGGTGGAAGGATCAGTTGATAAGATAACTCTGGAATTAATTCAAGAGGAACAACATAAAAATAATCATTGTCCCAGAGGGACAGGAAGGCAACTCTTGTGAAGATGCAACAGTCAGAAGCATCACTGCTGAGAAGTTCCCAGAGCTGGAGGGGGCAAGCACCCAGATCCAAGAGACTTGAAGGGTACCAGATAAAAGAAATCCAACTAAAAATACTCAAGATACAAACTACTCAGAATGATGAATGTCTTAGATAGGTATAGAGCACTTAAAGATTAAAGAAAAAAATGACATGCAAAGGAGTGTTGGTACAAATGACAGAAGATTTCTTACATGAGGCCCCAAGACAATGGTGGGAGATAATTAAACTCAATGAACAACTTTACCCAGCCAGACTCTCATTCAGATTTGAAGGAACTATACACAACTTCACAGATAAGAAACAGTTCAGGAACTTTATGACTCAAAACTGCTGTAAGAAAGAGAATGAAAAGGACTACCGTAGATGAGAGAAATCTCACAACTAGACCAAATTTCTACAAAAAGACGGTACAAACTCCAAGGCAATAATCACACTCAATGTCAGAGGCCTAACTGTACCAATTAAGAAACATCAAATGTCAGTATGGATTAAAAAATTGAGTCCAACCTTCTGCTGCTTTCAAGAATTAAATTTAAGCAGTAAGGGCAAACAGATTCAAAGTCAAAGATTGGAAGATAATATTTCAAGCACACAAGCCCAAAAAACGGCTGGGTGGCCATACTGATATCAGACAACATTGACTATAGTACTAAAAGGTTTTAAGAGACCGAGAAGGCCATTTCTCAGTGATGAAGGGATATGAACATCAGAAAGAACTCACATACTCCTAAACACATTTAAAATTCATAAAATGACCAATAGACTTGAAGGACATTGATGACAGCACAATAATAGTTAGAGATTTCAACACCACTCTGTCACCACTTGATAAATCAGCTAGGCTAAAACTAAAAGCGGAAATACTGGAATTGACTGGAATTGAAGAGAGAAACAGAAGAGAGGAACTTAGTATATATACATATATTATATAAATATATACACACACATATAATTTTTTAAAGATAACTATCTCGAAAGAGAGCATAAAATGGCTCCCCATACCCATGCCGCCAGACCCCACACCAGGCTGTTTCATTCAGGGGAATCCAGAGGGGGTGGGTGAGATCCTTCCCCACCCCAAGGGACTCAGACCCAGCAGCCAAAAACCTCCAGAACTCAACTACCACCATGCCCTCAGCCCTCTCCACATGCTCAGGCCAAGCCTCACGCATGAGTGAGCTTATTCCTGGACCAGGAATTTATTCCTGGACTGCACAGCCATATCTCATACCTCACACCACTCATATTCCAAGAGTAGTGCACCACATTTGATGGAGTTTAGAGTAAAAGGCAGCCATTCTTAGAGGAAAATAAGTTTTTACATATATATGCATGTTCATATGCATATACGTATATTCTATAAGGACACAAGCCTCAATCTTTAACGACATGTTATTGATCTCTTATAGAAGAGCTAAATGGTGAAATACAACAATCTTCACTCACTTTCCTCTAAGGAAAATTTTTGGAGAATTTTCAGCAGTTTATTCATAACAAACAATGCAAAATAAATGATTTCGGTTCTGCTTTGGTGCAAGGGTTGGGGTTTGGAACAGAAACATTCGAAATATGGTGGCATGAAGGTTTAATGGTGGTGAGATTGGTGTTCAAATATTAAATGTAATCAAATATTGTGAACTACTTTATAAAAATTAAATTTTAAAAAACACTTTTAAACTCTAAAAAATAAAACTTATTTTACCTTACAGCCAGAGTACAATTTCAATGCCTAGAAATGTACAAGGTCCAAATTTATCAAAATTGAAATCCTTTAATTGTTTAATTTAAACAAGGTGAAATTCTCTAGCTCATTTTACTATTCTTTTTTGTTTTGCTTTTTGGGTCACATCTGGCAATGCACAGGGGTTACTCCTAGGTCTGCACTCAGTAATTACTCCTGGCAGTGCTCAGGGGACCATATGGGATGATGGGAATCGAACCTGGGTCGGCCGCATGCAAGGCAAATACCATACCCGCTGTGCTATCGCTGCAGCCCCCTCTAGCTCACTTTAACTATGTATATAATAATTACCATTTGGGATCAGAAGGGGCAGAAAATAACATCGCTATCACTATCACCCGGTTGTTCATCGATTTGCTCAAGCGGGCGCCAGTAACATCTTCTTTAGTCCCTGTCACATGCTAGTGTAGGCCAATGACATATTGGGGGATCTATCAGGGGAGTGAGGATCATCATTGTTACTATTTTTGGTATATCGAATATGCCACAGGTAGCTTGCCAGGTTCTGTTGTGGGGGCAGGATAATCTGAAGAAAATAACATGTCATTTGAAAAAACATAATTAAAAATTTGTTTTTCTAGACAAAATTAAAATAAACATTTGAAGCATAGTATTATTAAAGTCCTTGGCATCAGGTGGGCAATACAAACTGTAACTTAAAGTAAGCATAATATATTGTTTCCCAGAATATAAGACAATAAGCACATGTCCTGAGAAGAGCCACTTATCTGTTCAAAGGAAAACTTAGTCTTTCTTTTTATCATTTGATTTTTTAATAGTTTTTAAAATTTTTAAATTTTATTGAATCACCGTGAGATAGTTACAAGCTTTCGTGTTTGGATTACAATCAATCACACAATGATCAAACACCCATCCCTCACCAGTGCACATTCCCCACCACCAATATCCCTGGTATACCCCCCCTTTCCAACCCTCCCCCTGCCTCCATGGCAGACAATATTACCCATACTGTTTCTAATTTGGGGTCATTATGGTTTGCAATGCAGATACTGAGAGGTTATCCTGTTTGGTCCTTTATCTGCTTTCAGCACACATCTCCCATCCAGACCGATTCCTCAAGCCATCATTTTCTTAGTGATCCCATCTCTATACTAGCTGCCTTCTCCCCTTTGCTCATGAGGCAAGACTTAGTCTTTAAGAAATAAGTAGAAACCAATTATGTCAACTGAGTGGGACAAAACAAGGAAGACAGAGGCTGAGACCGCAGAGAAATCCATAGGTTCCTACTATCACGGTATCATGGTCCTCCCATTGTTCATCGATTTGCTCAAGCGGGTCTAGTAATGTCTCCATTACTAGTAGAGAGAGAGTAGGGGGAAAATTGTCTGCCAGAGAGGCAGGGGGAGGGTTAGAAAGGGGGGAGGGGCATACCGGGGACATTGGTGGTGGAAAATGTGCACTGGTTGAGGGATGGGTGTTCATTTATTGAAACTTGTTGTTACTGTGTTTGGCATATTGCATACATCACGGGTAGCTTGCCAGGCTTTGCGGTGTGGGCGAGATACTCTCGGTAGCTTGCTGGGATCTCCAAGAGGGGCGGAGGAATCAAACCCGGCTCGGCCATGCTGGCTGTGTGCAAGGCAAATGCCCTACCTCTGTGCTATCTCTCCAGCCCCCTACAATAACAAAAGAGAATATTCTACAGAAATAATAACTACCACTTTCCAGAAACTTGATAGTTATTAAGCTAAAAACAAGAAAATTACCAATGGGACTGAAGCAACAACAACCAAAAAAACACCGCAAAACAAAGATATATTGTGGGGGAAAAAATACAGTATTCTTTACTAGGATGAAGTATTGTTTCATTTGAACACTTCTCATCAAGAGATAAACCAACACTAATGCTATTCCCTATACTACTAGTAAATATATTTAGCAAAAGCCTACAACTACTTCAGTAAGTGTACAGAAGTCTACTTACACATCTTACACATATTCTGAATATAATCAAAATTCTTAAGTAAAAGTGAAACTGAGCCTAAAAGACAAAGTTCAAGTCAAACACCTCCTGCATGTGAGGTTCCTACTATCTATATTAAAAATGAGTCAGAAAGAGAGAAACAGACAAAGAAGGACTGCACTCATTTGTGGAATATAAAATAACATGAGACTGACACCTGAGGACAGTAGATACAAGGGCCAGGAATATTGTTTCATAATTGGAAGTCTGCCTCATGAGCTGGGGGCGAAGGCAGCTGGGATAGAGAAGGGACCACTAAGCCAATGATGGTTGGAGGGATCATTCCGGATGGGAGATAAAAGCTGAAAGTAGATAAAGGACCAAACGCGATAGCCTCTCAGTATTGCAAATCATAATGCCCCGAAGTAGAGAGAGAGTAGGGGGAAAATTGTCTGCCAGAGAGGCAGGGGGAGGGTTAGAAAGTGGGGAGGGGCATACCGGGGACATTGGTGGTGGAAAATGTGCACTGGTTGAGGGATGGGTGTTCATTAATTGTATGACTGAAAGCTTTGTAACTGTATCTCCTGCTGATTCAATAAAAAAAGGGTGAAATGACTTATATATCTATTTTAGGACTTAAAGCAAAGTACAAAAGTGAGTTTCTCTGGATCTCAAGACAGCACATTGCCAAACTGTTCCGTTCAACTCATGTGACAGCCGAAATACTATCTCTTCTATCACTGATCCATTTGTTATTGACTTTAGAAGCAATGTCTAGCTTAGAGTGACACTACAGACACTCTCCAGAATATTCAGTGAGAGCTCCTAGAGCAGGACATTCCAGCCTGAAACTTGTCCAGGGGTCTGCTTACAATCTAGGTGCCACTATCCCCAGTGCAACAAACTCCCATAGCAATAACAATCAAACGAATCCAGAAGAAGTTAGTTTGGTTGTTCTTGTTGTTTGTTCTTAGTAATTTACGATACTGATGCGTTTACACTTACAATACAAATCAAATACATTTGCAACGTTATTTACAATACTGTTAACAATAATTAATTCCTTTGAGATAACACAGTCCACAGATATTTCTGCCTCTGGCAAAGGTTGCCCCCTCCAACTCACAGATCTAGGAAGGGTGTTTTTTTAAAACTCAGCTACAAGTTTCTGACAGTTGAGAAGTGGAAATCCCAGAGATTAAAAAAAAACAATAAATAAATGCAAACGTCAGAATCTAACAGGACTGAGCCTTGATACCACCTCTCCAACACTTTCTCAGATTGTACAGGGCACCTGCCTATATAAACAGTTATTGAAGTGCATACAAGGGGGGGAAGGAGAGAGAGAGAGAGAGAGAGAGAGAGAGAGAGAGAGAGAGAGAGAGAGAGAGAGTTCACTTGATCTCCTGCAAGTCCCAAAGCACTTAGGACCAAAGCCCTCTCGCCTGTTCCAGTCTGGGCGCGAGTAAACGTCCTCTGCTCCTATTTCAATCTTCCAGGCGTTTCTCCCCAAAGCCCCGACACACGCAGCATCCCTTGAGCATCCCTTGGCCTAGCGCTCTTCCTTTTTCTTCACCGCTCAGGCTCAGCCAGACTCCGAGGGAGCCCAGCTGGCACAGCGCGCTCCCTGCCTAGGAGGGTGCAGCGCAGCCGGGGGTTCCTGGGGTTGTGGCTTTCCCTCGCGGGAAACTTCAGCGGCCCCCGCCGCGGAGAGGCAAAGGCCATCAACACAGAGGGTGGCAGGGGCCGTGGTGGGTTCCCAGGCCGTGGCCACGGGGAGAAAGGGTTGCACGGGACCCATGCGTGCCTCACCCACGTGGAGGAAGGGGGCAAGGAAGAGCGGGAGGTGCCCTCGGCTCTCGGGCATCCCCTTTCCTGGTGGGATAACTGGAGGCAGCTGCCCGCCCGACGCCCCTAGCCAGAGTGCGGCGAGACAAGAGTCCAGGGTCGCACGCCTGGAGAGGGGGCCGCGGGGCCAAGAAGCCGAGCCTGGCGCCTGCCGGGACCGTGCCCCGTGCCCGAGAAGGGCTCTCAGCCTCCGACCACGAAGGAAGCGGAGTAGGGCTTTCCAGCAGGCCCCTGGGTGGGTTCCTGCTCCTGGCCACCCACGCCCACCCGCAGAGGGTCCCCCCCGCTGCACACACACACACACACGCCAGCGACCCCGGCTCCGAGCCGCCCGCAAATGGATGTAGCAGGAGATCTCGGAATCATCCAGCAGCCGGATGGTGCATTTCATCTCCTGGTGGAGCGATTTGATGCTGGAGCTCCGAAAGTGGATCATCTTCATGGTCCGCCCGCCTCTCGACACACAGCGGCAGGAGGCGAACATGCACCGCGGCCCGGGGACGAGCGGGCGGCTCGGGCGGCGCCACACGCACGTCGGCCGGCGCGCACCGTCCCGAGCCCGCGCAGCTCAGACCCCGCGCGGCGGCGGCCACCGGAGCCATCGGCCACACATGCCGGGGGCAGGGCGCGGCGGGCCGGGGCGGCGGGCGCGGCTCCTCCCGCAGCTCCTCCCCCGGTGCGCCTCCCCGCGCCCCTCCCCTGCGCGCCTCCCGGGCGGCTCCTCTGCTCGCTCTCCTCCCCGCCTGGCCGCCGCCTCCCCGGCCAGCCGCACCTCCTCGGCACTGGGCGCGGCCGGGAGACCCCCCACCCCACTCCCGGGGGCGCGCAGAGCGGGGGACCGACACCGCGGGCGGGGATGCCTGGCGCTCCGCACGGGTCTGCGCGCGCCGCCGGGCCGGCCGCTCCTGCACCCGCTGCTGCTGGGCCCTCGGGGTCGCGCGGGAGCACCCGGTGGCCTCGGGGCCGTTCGAGCAGCGCGGGTCGGCCCTGCGCGGAGATGCTGGACCTCTGGCGAACCCTCGGGAGGCCCCGAGCGCCGGCGAGCCCACCCCGGGCACAGCACTCCAGGAACTGCCTCGGAGGGTGACGGGCGTGCCCCCGACTCCCCCCTGAAGCTTTCTTTCATTTCATGGGCAGAGAGGAGGGGTCTCCGCCGCCCGGGAAGGCCGGGCCTTTCTCCAGAGCCTCCCGGCTTGGTTTCTGCCCGCAGTGCTTTGGGTGCGCGCTAGAGGGACAGGAGAAGGCGCCCGCCGGCCCCCAGCCCACGCCCCCGCCGGCCCCAGCCCGGACTGTCCAGGATGCGACAGGCATGGGTCAGCCTGGGGGCGGGGGCTGCGGAACCTGCTGTCTGCTGACCGGCGCCAGGTGTCAGGGACACGGATTGTCCAGCCCTGAAGACGCCCTGGGGTGCAGCACCCAGCGGCCGCGGCCGAACGTGGAGGGCTCTGGGAAGAGGTAGGTTGCTGGGCCCAGGAGTGGAGAGCTGAGGGGGGGTCCCCGCGCCGAACAGGTGGTTACTGAGAAGCATCGCTACGACTCCTTGCCCGCTGCCGGCCCTGCGGCAGCTGCTCAGAGCCCACCTGCGAGGCTCGCCCTGCCCTGAAGTCCAGCGGATAGGCCCGACCCTCATGCTTAGATGTTCTGGGTCCCAGGACGCAGGTGGCAGGACCTTTTCTCTGCTCCCGATTCCTCCCCCGCTCAGCATCTGCTTCTGTAATCCCGCGTTGCGGCGATTTTTCCAGGCAGAATAGAGTTTATGTAAGAGAGCCTGAGAGTTATTTTTCAGTATTTTGATTATAGGATTGGGCTCTCTATGGTCCACTCGTCCTGGACAGAGGTCTGGGGAGGAGTTGCAGATCTGATCAACGGCACAGCTATTGATCATCTGTACAGCTATTGACACATCTATGGTCATGGAATCTCACTCTCTTCCCGGCTTCCGTGGCGAGCCCCTCTCTGTTCTGTAGCTGAGACGCTGGAATGAGAGGGGACCAGAGGAGAGTCAGACCCAGGAGGCACTGCTGGCCTGACCCCTACAGTGTGGAAACTGCCCCAGGAATAGTGTCATCTCTCCCAACCCACGAGCAAACCTTAAATAATCCAGAGTAGCGACTGTATGCCTCCTCAGGGCGCCTCCCATGGGTCACAAGTGAAAACTGCATGAATGGGGGACATCGCACAAGAATAGATGAGAAGCCAATATGACAGGTGGCCCAGTCAGAGGAAACAAGGTTGGGGGAACACGCTTTCAGAACGGGGTTGAGAAGCATTGATCTGGAGATAAAAATAAATCACCACCCAGCAATAAAACCTTCCTTTTCTGAATTTTTTAAATGTTTATTGAGATTCTGTGGTTTACAATACTGATAATAATAGATTCTCGTGCACAAAATTCCAGTGCCGCACCCATCACCAGTGTACCTTCTCCCTCTCCAAAAGACCCCAAGACCCTCCCCTACAAGCCCCCTGACTCCCAATCAATCGTGTGGATCAGTTCTCCCATTATGTTGCTGTAGGCCTTTGTTGCTACCATATATATATATATGTATATTTATACATATATGTATATATGTGTGTCTGTGTGTATAATTAAATTACCTGTGATATATGCAATTCCCACCACCAATGACCAGTGTACCCAATTTCCCTCCTTCCACCCAACCCCACCCCCAGTCAGCCCCTATGGCAAACACTTTTCTTCTCTCTCTCTCTCTCTCTCTCTCTCTCTCTCTCTCTCTCTCTCTCTCTCTCTCTCTCTCTCTCTCTCTCTCCCCTTTTGGTCATTATGATTTGCAGTACAAGTACTGCAAGGTTATCATATATACCTCTTTGCTTACTTTAGCACTCGACTCTTGTCCAGAGCAACCATTTCCAACTACCATTGTCATGCTGGTCTCTTCTGTATCCTAATTGTCTTCTTCCCCTTTCTCCCCATATGTGACAAGCTTCCAGCCATGGGCCAGTCCTCCTGGCATTCATTTCAGTTGTCTATGGGTAATAGTCTCATATGTGTTTTTATGTCTCCAAAATGAGTGCAGTTTTTCTGTGTCTGTCCCTCTCCTTCTGACTCATTTCACTTGGCTTGATACTTTCTATGTTCATCCGTTTAAAAGCAAATTTCATGACTTCATTTTTTACTAACAGCTGCATAGTATGCCATTGTGTAGATATACCATAGTTTCTTTATCCGGTCATCTGTTCTCAGGCATTTGGGTTGTTTCCAGATTCCTCCACTGTGTAAACTCACACAAGTAGGGGGCACGGCACCCACACGGCGGCGGCTCTATCTCTCCCGCCACCCGCGTTCGGTAGTCTCACCCTTCTACCACCCCGGAGAGTTCAATGGCGATGGTCAGGCGGAGGAAGGAACGAGGGCCAGGCTGGTTGGTATTAGTCGTAGTTTATTCTGATTCTCTCCTCTCCTCCTCAGTCTCTCTATCTCTCTGCCCTTGCCCCATCTACTGTCTCCTATATCTCCCCCAGGAGGAATTGGGGAAAACAATTACATAGGTGTGGTCACAATCATTAGGGGTGGAGATCAACAGGGGTAGAAATCGTAGCCTCAGGGAAGACCGCTCCTAGGACAGATCCTTCCTTAGCAGGAGGACCCACCCTAGAGCAGAATCCCATGGGCGTGCCTCTCCTCTCCTTGTCCGACAAGCATATAAAAATATAATATGAATCATTTTGTATGGATACAGTAAGAAATATCTTAAACTTATAGAATTGCTCTCCTAGGGCCATCTCGATCTCAGACTACGGTGCTCAGGCCAGATAGTCTTTCCCACCCCTAGCAGGATCCTAGTCTTGTGGTTACCTTGGATCATGACAGCATTTGTCCATGATCAAACTCTTATAGTTAAGAATCGTGGCACTTTGGCCTGGCCCATTTCGCTGCCAGGGTAGCTCACTGCTTGCCCTGGGTCCATTCAGTCCCTCGTCGGGACCCTGCTTTTGGGGTGTTAGGAACTAAGGGCAACTGAGGCTTAAGTCGAGAAAGATGCCCGGGAGTGAATAATATTCAAGGCCAATCAAATCCTAAGTTACAAAGCATAATGTTAACGTTCTTTCTGTATCTATACAAAAAGGATATTACTTTAAGGTAAACTATTCATAAGGCATAAGGAGAGGAAAAGGGCAATATTTCACTCATACATATAAAATCATAGATTTCTGGGAAACTGATCTTACAAATTAACAAAGTCTGATTAAGGGGAAAGCTGATTAACTGGGTGGGAAGGAGAGCATAGGAAAGACTGTTTACATGTAAACACAATGGAAGTGGAAGTGCCTCTGGAGCACTGTGGTGGGTGTAACCAGATAAAACCTAAGCTTCTTGAAGGACAAAGCAATGTTACCCAACACTCCACTCTATCTTTAAGTCCGACATATAAAAGGGATCATACTCCATCTGTCCCATTAAGTCTGACTGATTTCACTCAGCATGATATCCTCTAGTTCCATCCATGTCCAAAATAATACTGAGTTTGTGGCCAGGGGAAATGGGTTAGGAGGACCGGTCAATGGTTGGAACTAAGTACAAGTGTGTGGGGGAAGGGGACTGTGGGTACATAGGATAGAGAAGAGACCAATCTGACAATAATAGCTGGAAATGATCACACTGGACAAGACCTGAAGGTTAAAAGTGGGTAAAAGTATATTCTTGATAACCTTTCAGTCATTATTGCAAACCACAATGCCAAAAAGGAGAGAGACAGAGAGAGAGAAGAAAAACTTCTGCTATAGAGGTAGGCAGGTGGTGGTGGTGGGTGTCAGGAGGGCACCTGGGGACACTGGTGATGGGAAATATACACTGGTGGAGGAATGGGTGTTGGAATACTGTATGACTGAAATACAATCATGAATAGCTTTGTAAGGGTTTATCTCATGGTGATTGAATAAAAAAGTTTTTAAAATTCATGATTCTGTTATTTCTTAGAGTTGCATAATATTACATTGTGTGTACATGTATATAAGGGCTGGAGCGATAGCACAGCGGTTGGGCGGTTGCCTTGCACACAGCCAACATGGCCGACCCGATTTCGATTCCTCCGCCCCTCTCGGAGAGCCTGGCAAGCTACCTGTGATGTATTCAATATGCCAAACACAGTAACAACAAAGTCTCCAATGGAGACGTTACTGGGCCTGCTCGAGCAAATCGATGAACAACGGGAGGACAGTGACAGTGACAGTACATGTATATATATATGTATACTTTTGCTACATATATATATATATACATATACATATACTACAAGATGGTCAGACTTCTTCGTCAAGACCCTAAATGATCGGTTTGAGGCTCTGCATGTTGCTAGAATGAACAGATACCATTGGGCTACGCTAGCACTCAACCGGGATGAATGGAGACGTTACTGGCACCCGCTCGAGTAAATCGATGAATAACAGGGATTAAGTGATTAAGTGATATATATAATCAAATATATATATAATCAAATTACCTGTGAGATATACATTTCCTGAAATTTGTACCTTTATGCTCATTGCAGCACTGTTCACAATAGCCAGAATCTGGAAACAACCCGAATGCCTGAGAACAGAGGACTGGTTCAAGAAACTTCGTTACATCTACACAATGGAATAGTATGCTAGGAGAGATGAAGTCATGAAATTTGCTTATAAGTGGATAGACACGGAGAGTATCATGCTAAGTGACATGAGTCAGAAAGAGAGGGACAGAAAAGAAGGACTGCACTCATTTGTGGAGTATAAAATAACATAACATGAGACTGACACCCAAGGACAGTAGACACAAGGGCCATAAGATTGTTCCACAGATGGAAGCCTGCCTCTTGGATGGGGGGGCGGGGCGGGGAGAGAAGGCAGCTGGAATAGAGAAGGGATCACTAAGAAAATGATGGTTGGAGGGATCGCTCAGGAAGGGAGAGGTGTGCTGAAAGTAGGTAAAGGACCAAACATGATAACGTCTCAGTATCTGTATTGCAAACCATGATGCCCAAAAGTAGAGAGTATGGGGGAAATTTCCAGTGAGGCAGAGGGAGGGTGGGGAAGGGGGGTATACTGGGGAGATTGGTGGTGCACTGGTGGATGGATGGATGTTTGAACATTGTGTGATTGTAACTCAAACATGAAAACTCTATCTCATGGTGATTCAATTTAAAAAAAAAGAGAAAGAGAAAGATACATTTGTCACCACCAATGACCAGTGTACTCAATTTCCCTCCTTCCATCCCACCTCCATTCCCAGTTGGCTCTCTTATACACTTTTCTTCTCTCTCTCTCTTTTCTTTTGTCATTATGATATATACATGTATATATACATATATATAGAGAGAGAGTTGTTTTTGTTTTGGAACTACACTTAGCTGTGCTCAGGGCTTATTTCCAGCTCTGTTTGCACGAATCATTCTTGGAGGTGCTTGGGGATCATATGGGATAGCAGGGATCAAATCCAGATTATTTCCACGGGAGACAAATGCCCTACCCAATGTACTATCACTCCTACCCTACCAACAATTTCTTGATCCATTCATTTGTAGTTGGGTTTTGGGTTGTTTCCATATCTTGGCTATTGTACAAAGTGTGGTGATGAACATAAGTATGCAGATATACTTTCAAATTAATGTGTTTAGAGGAGAGTTAAGAAAAATGGTATTAATGGGTCATATAGGACTTCTATTCCTAATTTTTTTATAGATCTCCATATTACTTTCCATAGAGGCTGAACCAAATTACATTCACACCAACACTAGATAAGGGCTCCTTTCTCACTACAACCTGGTCAACACTGTCTGTTTCTAGACTTGTGAATATGTGTCATTTTCACAGTTCTGAAATGATATCTCATTATTGTTTTGATTTGCATTTTCCTGGTTATAAGTTACAATGAGCAATTTTTGATATCCCAGATGGCCATACATATGTCTTCTTTGGGAAGGTGTCTGACAACCCATCCTTTTAAAGTTACAGGACTGAGGATGGAGCAATAGCACGGCGGGTAGGGCATTTGTCTTGCACGCAGCTGATTCAGGTTTGATCCCCAGCATCCCATATGGTCACCTGAGCACTGCAAGGAGTAATTCCTGAGTGCAAAGCCAGGAGTAACCCCTGTGCATCGCAGGATGTGACCCAAGAAGCAAAAAGGAATAATAATAAAAATAAAGTTACAGAACTATTATTATTGTACTGATATTTGGCTCCAAAAAAACCAATTTCCCAGTTTCTCATGTTCATATTATAAAGTTGTATATCACATTTCAAGAAAGCAGAATGAGATCAAGAAGTTGGGAAAGAAAAGTACAAGTCAAATGACTCCCAGTCTAGAATTGCAAGCAATAGAATTTTGAGGATATAAGAAAAATCGGGGAATGGCTGTCTGGCTTGGTTTGGAATGAAAGCTGAAATTCAGCCAATATATAAGGACTCTGTAACCCTGATAAAGCAGCAAAGAGCCACATGTGGTAATATAGATCAATGATCTTCAACCACCAGACCATGACTAGTGCTGGTCCCCAGGTTTAGAAAAAGTGAAAACCAGTGCTCTATGGTCTTGGCTCACGCAGGTCCCTGGATTGATGCAATTTTGCAGGTGTTGAAGAATAGATTGAATAAACTCTGACCTAGACTAATGTACCCACTGAAAACAAAGCTTTGGAAAATCAAGTGTCCATTTCCCAAAAAACTAACATGAAAAGCAGAGGATTTCAAAGAACAGATGCAAGAAATGAGTTTGAAACTGGTCCTAAATAAAACAATGAATGAAACTGTGTCCTTAATTTTCAGTTCAAGTCTTTAAACATTTATATTCTTCCCATGATGATTCAAATAGAATTTAGTAATATAAAAGGTTAAAACTACTGAAACAAAAACTACAGGCAAACTAAAAACTTAAGTGAAGTATAACCTTTACCAGACTTCACATATGTAAGGTTCATCATGAAGGAATTGGTAGAAAGAATAGGGATGGGATTGAATGAGAGGTGTTGTATGATTCCTTGTAACTCAAGGAAAGAATCCGAAGAATCAAGAAGGCAGTGTTAAAGTGAATGTTCACATTTAATAAGGTCACTCCTTGTACCCAGGTCTCCTGAGAAAGCTTTAGGCTCTCAGAGAATCACTGATGAGCTGAACATAAAATGTCACTGTCACTGTCACTGTCCTCCCATTGTTCATTGATTTTCTTGAGCCAGCCCAGTAACGTCTCCATTGTGAGACCTTGTTGTTACTGTTTTTGGCATATCGAATACATCACGGGTAGCCGGACATAAAATGAAAAATTATAAAACTTTCAGAATATAATAGAGAAGAAAACGTACTAACCTTCACCCTGGTGATTTTTTTCCAAATAAAACACCAAAAGCATAGTAAGTCGGACTTCATTAATGTTAAGCTATTCTGCTAATTGTTAAAAGAATAAGGAAACAAGCCACAATTGGAGAAAAATTCAAAATAGGGATGGAAGATAATGTAGAAGAGTTAAGGTATTTGCCTTAGATGTAGCAGACCCGGGTTCAATTTATAGGATCACCTATAGTCTCCTAAGCATGATCTGGAATGATACTAAGTACAGAGATATAAGTTAATTCTGAGAACTTCCAGGTGTGGTCAACCCAAAAATGCAAAGTACATATCACACTAAAGATTTTTATCAAAAATATTCAAAGAAATCTTTTAAAAATCAATAATAAAAACAGAATCCAATTTTAAAAAATAGTTTCAGTGTGATTGTTTTTTTTTACCTTTTTGCATTGATTGAGGCTTGCAATAGCACTGCACTGTCTTCCTGTAGTTCATTGATCTGCTCGAGCAGGCACCAGTAATATCTACATTGTGAGACTTGTTACTGTTTTTGGCATATCGAATACACCACGGAGAGATTGCTAGGCTCTGCTGTGGGTGCGGAATATTCTCAATAGCTTGCCGGGCTCTCCGAGAGGGAAGGAGGAATTGAACCCAGGTCAGCCGTGTGCAAGGCAAATGCCCTACTGGCTGTGCTATCGCACCAGCCCTGGCAAATACTATAAAAAAATTAAAATATATTTTGCAACATCAATAAAAACTATAAAACACAGAAATAAACTTGGTAAGAGATAAGAGCTGTGCAAGACCAACTGCAATCATAAAATTTTTCTGAAGGACACAGGAATTGGGATCAACCAAATTGATTATTTTTCTTTCTTCAAATCAATTTATGAACCTATTACATTTATTGAGGCTTGCAATGAAATGGTTAATGATGGCTTCTTGTTGTCATAACTCCAACACCATATCCATTACCCGTGTACCTACCTTCCTCCCTCAAAGACCACAGCATCCCTCCCTTTCAATCCCTGGCCCCTGCCACCAACTCAATTGTGTGGATCACATCTGATGGGTTGCCTTTGGTCCTTTTTTACTATCTCTTTGTGTGACTTTGACTTCCACATATTGGAGAGAAAGTGATTTCACTCAGCATGTTATCCTCTAGTTCCATCCATGTTGCAGTCAAATACAGTCAAAGGAGCTAAGAGACACTTCACAAAGAAGTGAAAATTAAAACTAGATCTTTAAATTGAAAATAAAATAAATAAAAATGAAAATAAAATAATAAAATGAAATAAAGATCTTTGAAAATTAAAATGATATCTTCTTAGCTCCTTAAATACAGTCAAAGGAGCTAAGAGACACTTCACCAAAGAGGTGAAAATGCCAAATAAGCATGTGTAAAGATTAATAATGGCACCATATACCAATACCAAACTGCAAACTTAACAGATTGAGGTACTGCTATATATTTACTAGAATGGTTAAAATCTAAAACACTGACAATGCCAAATAATAGCAAGAACATGCAGAAACAGGGACTCGTGAGCTTATTGGCCATTAATATATCTTCATTTTTGGTTTTTGCTTTTTAGATGTTTTGTTTGGTTGGAGGACCACACCAAGCAATACTCAAAACTTGCTCCTGGCTTTGTGTTCAGGGATCACTCGTGGAGCACTCCGGGGAGCATCTGAGCTGCAAAGGAGTGAGCCTGGGTCAGACACATACAATGCAAGCACCCTACCCACTGTATTATGGCTCTTGCCTCCCTTTTCCCTTGCTTTATTTTGTTTTGGAATCACACCTTGTGGTGTTCAAGACTTACTCCTGGCTCTGAGTTCAGGGATCACTCCTGGCAGTGCTTTAGGAACCATATATGTTGTCAGAGATCAAGTTGAGGTCATCTGTGTGCAAGGCAAGTGTCCTACCCACTGTATTAACTCTCTGAACCCTAGTATCTCTTCTTCAGAAAAAGTGTGTATTCAAGTCACATTTCAAACTTTCAATAATTTTTTTGGTTCTTGCCATTGATATTAAGAGTTCTTGGCAAATTCTGTTTCACAGAAATTTTGAAATGATTGCATTTAGTTTGCTCTTCTTTTATAAAATACTTAATTCTATAGTATTTCTAATCCACATAATTTAGAATGCATTCCTTTTTTACTCTATTGACAGTGGCATTAAATGCACAAACTTTTAAATTTTCATTAAAGTTGCCTATTTCCTTTCTAAGCCATTCATTGTTAGTAGTGAGCTGTTTAATTTCCAGGTGTTTGATTTGATTTTCTGTTTGTGTGTGTGATTCACTTCTATTTTCAGGGCATCATGATCTGAGAAGATCGTTGAAACAGTTTCTAGCTTCTTAATTTATGTAAAAGTTATGTTTTGTGGCCCAGCATGTGGTCTATCTTGGAGAATGTTCCATGAACACTTGAGAAGAATGTGTATTCAGCTTTTTGAGGATGAAGTGTCCCATATATATATATATATATATATATATATATATATATATATATATATACTAAGCCCCTCTCTTCCATTTCTTCCCTCAGATAAAGTCCTTGTTGAGCTTGAGTCTGTTTGATCTATTGGAAGGTGATAAAGTGGTGTTGAAATCTCCAACTAGTATTGTGTTGCTATCGATGCCTTTCTTCAAGTCAATGAGTAGTTGTTTTAGGTATTTCGTCAGTCCCTCTTTAGATGCATATGCATTTAGGAGTGTGAGTTCCTCTTGATGTTCAGATCCCTTGATCAATAAGAAATGACCTTCACTGTCTCTTGTGACTTTCTTCAGCCTAAAATCAATGTGATCTGATACCACTATGGCTACCCAAGCTTTTTTGAGGGAGTAGTTTGCCTGTATCATTGTTTTCCAGCCTTTAACTTTCAGTTTGTGTTTGCTCTGACTGTTGAGATGTGTTTCTTGTAGGCAGCAGAATGTTGGGTTCAATTATCTGATTCATCTGCCACTCTGTATCTTTAAATTGGTGTATTTAGCCCCTGATGTTGAGCGAGATCATTGTTATGGGGTTTTGACCCATCTTTCTGCTGAAGTTTGATGTATTTGAGGGGCTTGTCTTACCTTAAAATAGCTTGTTTCGTTGTTCTTGTAACCATGGTTTTGAGTCTATGAAGTTCCGGAGTTGTTGTTTGTCTGTAAAAATGTGTGTTGTTTCTTCTGATATGATATTAATGTAAGTCTGAGCCAAACTGGGTAAAGTATTCTTTGTGATGCATTTATTTTTATTGAGTTTTTTCACTATATCTCACCATTGTCTTTGGACCCTGAGGTTTCATCATATAAGTCATCTGTGAATCTTTTTTTTATGTAGGAGTACTGCTACTTATTCAGCCACGGATTAGCTGATTTAATTGTGCATGAACTCCACCTTACTTTTTTTTTTCATTTTTTTATAATTTTATTTATTGAATCACCGTGAGAGCAGTTACAAAGCTTTCGGGTCTAAGTCTCGGTCATACAATGAAACACCCATACCTTCACCAGTGCCCATTCTCCACCCCCAATAACCCCAGTATACCCCTTGTCCCACACCCTCCCCCTACCTGTGGGGCATATAATTTCCACATTACTCTCTCTCTCTACTTTGATCACATTCAATATTTTGACACCAGACCCGCCAGTATTATTTGAGATTTTACCCAACACTCAGATCTGCCGAAAAGTCAACAGTAGACAATTTGTTTTCTATTGTTGGTTACATATGATGTCGCGTGACTGCAGTAGTGGCTGCGCGATTTTAAAATTCCGAAGTTTTAACACTTAAATCTGGAGGGATTTCTGCCAAAACCTGCTGGGTTCTGAGATTTGCTCCTGAGTCTCTGGGATCATGGCCATTAAGCAGCTTGATCAGGAGCCAGAAAGGCCATTCATGGGTGATGACTTGGGTCTCTTTGGGGTGGGAAGAACAGGATCGGCTCCACTCCCGTCCCGTGAGGCCCAACATGTCTCGTCACTGCGGGCCCAAACCTGATATCCAATGGCCTCTGGACGATGATGGTCACCGAGCCGCCAGGGGCAAGCAGGCAGAGGGACAACACCCTCTCCCCCCCCCCCCCCCCGGGGTGGTCTGGCAACAGTAACCTACTGTGTGGTCCAGACGCACTTCTGCCAATACTTGCTGGGTTTAGAGATTTGTTTTTGAGTCTTTGGGATCATGGCCATTAAGCAGCTTGATCAGGAGGCAGAAAGGCTGTTCGTGGGCAGTTGGGGTCTTGTTGGGGTGGGGAGGAAAGGACCGGCTCCACCCCCATCCCATGAAGCCCAAAATGTTTCGTCACTGTGGGCCCAAACCTGACTGTCCAATGGCCTCTGGAGCATGATGGCCACTGAGCCGCCAAGGGGGAGCAGGCGGAGTGACAACACCCTTTCCCCCCTGGGGTGGCCCAGCGGCAGTAACCTACTGTGGGTTCCGGGCGCATTTCTGCCAAAGCCACTGGGTTTCGACCTTTGTTTCTGATTCTCTGGGATCATAGCCATTAAGCAGCTTGATCAGGAATCAGAAAGGCCATTTGTGGGCCATGACTTGGGGTCTCGTTGGGATGGGGAGGACAGGACTGGCTCCACCCCCATCCCTTGAGGCCCTGCAAGTCTCATCACTGCGGGCCCAAACCTGACTGTCCAGTGGTCTCTGGAGGATGGCTGCCACTGGGCCGCCAGGGGGAACAGGCCAAGGCATGAAACCTATTCCCACCTGGGTTGGCCCAGCACCGGTAACCTACTGCAGAAACCAGATGCATTTCTGCCAAAAGCTGCTGGGTTTCGAGATTTGTTTCTGAGTCTCTGGGATCATGGCCATTAAGCAGTTCAATCAGGAACCAGAGAGGCCATGCCTCCAATTATATACCTGAGCCGGAAGTGGTTTGTGGGTGTGTTTCCCACATACCTAACTTTTGGCCATTTACTTTCTTGGTAAACTTTGCCCCAAGTTTTTGGGGTCTGGCCAAATGCACAGCAGCAATTTTGGGGTATCTGCAAGTCTGAAGGTGCCATCAGGCTGCTGATGCACTCGCTTCACAGGTATAGGTTGACCTGCTGGTGGCACCATACCCCCCTCATCTGTGAATCTTAAGGATGCTCCTTTATAAGCAGTTTCTTTCTTTGATCTTGCAGCTTTCAGAATTTTACCTCTATCTATGGTTTTCATCATCCTGATAGGGATGTGTCTTGGAGTATTTTTATCTGGATTTTTTTTACTAGTACCCAGCCTTCTGAATCTGCTCGCGTGTGCTCTTCAGCTCTGGGAATGTATCAGCAATGATGCCTTTGACAGTTTCTTCATAAGGGTTTTCTTTCTGTCCCTCTGGGACTCCAACGGTTCTTATGCTATTCCTCTTGGCTACATCCCAAATTTCTCTTAACATCTGCTGGTTTATTTTGAGGCTCTTTTTCATTTTCTGCTGTTGTCTGGAGATTCTCTGAAACTCACCTTAGAGCTCACTGATTCTGTCCTTAGCAGCTGTTACTTTGCTGCTGAGACCTTCCACTGAGTTTTTAAATTCACTACCAGGTTTTTTAAATCTTTCATTTCTGTTTGTAATTTTGTTTGCGTTTTCCTCATTTCTGCTCTCAAATCCTCCTGTATTTTACTTGTGGTTCATTCCATTGTTTCACTTAGCTCCCTAAGCATCCTCATTAGTTCCCTTCTAAATTCCAGGATATACAAGACATTTATAGAATTGTACAAGAAAGAATCCTCCAATCCCATCAAAAATTGGGGAGAAGAAATAAACAGAAGCTTCCTCAAAAAAGAAATACAAATGGCCTTTGGTACTTAAAAAAATGCTGTACATCACTAATCAGCATAAAGTCTCAAATCAATACAACAATGAGATATCATGTCACATCACAGAGACTGGCACACATCAAACAGAACAAGAACAACCAATGGTACTCTCTTTCATTGTTGGTGGGAATGCCGACTGGTCTAGCCTTTTTGAAAAACAGTATAAGCATTTTTTAAAATATGACCCAGCAATGCCACTTCTGGGAATATATTCCTAGAGTGCAAAAAAGCACAGTAGAAATGACATCTATATCTGTACATTCATTGCAGCACTGTTTACAATAGCCAGAATCTGGAAACAACCTGAGTGACTGAGAACAAATGACTGGTTAAAGAAACGTTGGTACATCTACACAATGAAATACTATGCAGCTGTTAGGAAAGATGAAGTCATGAAATTGGCTTAGAAGTAGATGGTCATAGAGAATGTGAAGTGAAATGAGTCAGAAAGAGGGACAGACATAGAATGACTGCACTCATTTATTGAATCACTTGTATCACTTGTCATCCCATTATTGATTTGCTCAAGCAGGCAACAGTAACGTCTCCATTCATCCCTGTCGCGTGCTAGTGTAGCCCAATGACATCTGCTCGCTCCAGGAACACGAAGAGCCTCAAACCGTTTGTTCAGGGTTTTGACAAAGAAGTCTGACCATCTCGTAGGTGGGTGGCCATGCATCCTGTTGACATCCTGAGGAGTCCAATCGGTAATATCTCTAGTCCAGTGGTCATCTCTAAATCGCATTACATGTCCAGCCCATCTGATTTTCGACACCTTGGCAACAAGACAGCGTCCCTGATTCTCGATCATCAATGGAGGTTGGAACTCTGGATTCCTTCTCTCACTTGAGTGAACCGTGGTACTCCAAGCATAGCTATTTCGATTCCTCTTTGGGTGATCCAAATAGAATTCTCATTCTTTTCATAGGGCCCAGATCTCTGAGGCATATGTTAGTGCAGGAAGAATGGTGAAGTTGAGAAGATGTGCCCAGAGCTGGAGGTTCTTTGTCCTCTCTACAACTTCTCCAATGCTCTTGAAGGAGCTCCACCCCACTCTCTCCCCCTGCGCAGTTCTGGTGCCAAGCTGTTCCTCATGTTGACTTCTCCACCCAGGTACACATAGCTGCTGCATTCGAAGATGTTTGTTCTGTTGAGAACAAATGGAATGTCAGGGACTAGTTTGTTTTTTATGGACATTGTATTGGTGATATTCAGTCTGACCTTTCCACACTCATGGTTGAAGTCGGCCAGTATTTGTACCGCCCTGCTAATGTTTGGTGTTATGAGAATGATGTCATCAGCAAAACGGAGGTGGTGTAGTTGCCGACCGTCTATCTTCACTCCCATTTCTTCCCATTCCAGTCGTTGCATGACATTCTTGAGGGTGGCATTAAAGAGTTTCGGTGAAATGGTATCACCCTGCCAAACCCCCTCTCATTATGTCTATGATCACTTCGTTGTAGAATGGTGAGATCCTGGTGGTGAATCCGTTATATAGCTCTTGGAGGATTCTGATGTACTAAGTTTGAACGCCCTATTTGTCTAGGGCTTTGATGGCTGCTTCAGTCTCAACAGAATCAAAGGCCTTCTTTAAATTGATGAATGTTAGACAGAGTGGCACTCTCATAAAACCTTAATGAGCTTGGTCACCGTGTGGATATGGTCAATCATGCTGAATCCTTTTCGGAACCCGGCTTGTTTGCATGGTTGTCCTTCATCTAGCGTCCTGCCTATTCTATTCAGGATGACTCAACTGAACAGCTTGTATATGATGGACAGCAGGCAGATTGGGCAATAGTTGCCAATGTTGTGGACATTTCCCTTCTTGTACAGTAGAATGATCCTGCTGATTTTCCACTGGGACAGAACCTTGCATTCAGATAGGTAGCGTGTGAAGTGCCAAGCCAGTGTATTGATGGGAACTGGTAGCATATTCTTCAGGTGTTCAGATCTGACCATGTCTGGAATGGGTGCTGTACACTTCTTTACCAACCAAATAGCATGTCAGATTTCAGTGGGAGAGCGTTGGGGACGACATATACATACTGCGGAATTTGGTATGTGGACTTGTGGAGGTGGCTATCTAAGAGATCTGTGTAGAACTCCTGGATAATCTTCTCCATTGCCCTTCTGGAAGATGTGATAGATCCATCAGGATGTTGGAGGGCAGGCATCTTGATCTTATTATAGTTGGCAAAGGACAGGCGAGCATTACGAATATTTTTCCTGGCTTCTGCCGCATTGGCCAACACTGCTGCTCTTCTCTCTTTGAGGTCTTCCTTTATCGCTTCTCTGCACAGTTTTGCGAGCTTGGACATTAGTTTGTGGTTGTCTGAGGCTTATGCCAAACCACTTTGGCGAATGAGCTCAAGGGTTTCCGAAGACAGGCATCTTTTTGTGGCTTTCACACTCTCGGCATTCCTCATGCAGTCATGGAGGTACTGAACCAGTTGATGGTATACCTCGTCAATGTTGTCAATGATGGCATCTTCCCACATTACCGCAATAGTGCCAAAGAGCTCCCAGTTGGTGGTTATTCTGAGAGTTCTCTTCTTAAACTTTGTAGTCCTTTTTCCCCGCTCTGTGAAGTAGAATTTTGCACGAAGGAGACGTTGGTCCGATCCCGTTTGGAATTTTATAACAATAGTGACATCGGTCAGACAAAATCGATGATTGAATATGATGTGGTCAATTTCGCTGTGGAATTTTCCACCAGGAGACTCCTCTGTCCGACATTTAGATTCGGCCTTCTGGAACTGTGAGTTACCATGGATGATCTTGGTCGACATGATGAACTCACACAGTCTTTCACCCTGTTCATTCCATTCTAGGCCATGGGTCCTGATCTGGAGTTCTTCGGCTGATCTTGGTCCTATCTTGGCATTAAAATCACCGACAATGATCTTGTAGAAGGTGCGGTCTTTGTCATAGAACTTCTCCAGCTCCATGTAGAACTTCTCAATTTCTTCTTCATCGTAGTTAGATCTTGGTGTGTAGACAATGAAGCTAGAAACTGCTGGCAGTGAGCCACATATATTCAAGTGTAATCATCAGATTCTGGTTGTTAGGCATTTGAATGAATCAGTGGTCATGGTCAAGTTCATGTTGATAAGGACACCAACACCACTGATGCCTCTATTGTTGCATGTTCTGAGGAACAGTTATTCTCCAGTGTTAAAAATGGCATGATGTGATTGATCCCTTCTCGTCTCGGTCAGACCAATAATGTCATACTTGATCTTCTATGCATGCACCATCAGGTCCTCAATGGACTCTTCCAATGCCAGTGTATGTGCATTGAAAGTACAGACAGTCATTTTAGTCCTTCTTCGTTTTGGCAGCCTAGTTCGGCCCTGAGAGTTCATCAGCTTCTCCTTGCTCATCCTTCTTAACGCTGCCATATTGGGGGCTCTTTCAGGGCCAAGGGGGATGAGACCCATTGCTTTTACTGTTTTTAGCATATCAAATATGCCACGGGTAGCTTGCCAGGCTCTACTGTGTGGGCAGGATACTCTTGGTAGCTTGCCGTACTCTCTGAGAGAGATGGAGGCTTTTAGGGCGGCCTCTAATCGCCCTTACAGGTGTTCCCATGGTTCACACCATATTTGAGCTTCATCAAATATCGTACGGAGAATGGGTGTTAAGTTTCTTATTACGTGTCTGGAAAGCGGCCTGGAGTGTGGTGGTGTCTGGGTAGTGGAGGTAGTGGAGGTTGGCCAATGAGGTATTTATCTGGCACCAGCAGGGTGGGTCTTCTGGTTGTGGTCCCTGGGTCACCGGAGATTGGTGGAAGCAGGTAGAGGATCTCTGTTTCCGGGTCCCATTGAGCCCGGAGTCCAAGGTCACAAAGGTCCACTTTACCTGATTCTGTGAGGCTTCACTAATGTGTGAAGCTCGCCCTAAGCACCGGGAAAGTGGCCTGGAGCGTGATGGTGGCTGGGTAGTGGAATTTATTTATGGAATATGAATATAAAATATCATAACATCCTAACACCCAAGGACTGTAGAGACAAGGGCCAGAAAGATTTCCTATAGTTGAAAACCTTCCTTATGAGCTTGGGGAGAAGGCAGCTGGGATAAAGAAGGGATCTCTAAGTCAGCGATAGTTGGAGGTACCGCTTAGGATGGGAGATGTGTGCTGAATGTAGATAAAGGACCAAACATGATAGCCTTTCATTATCTGTATTGCAAACCATAATACCCATTGTAGGATAACATTGGTTTGTCCTTTCTGCCTTACCACAGGGAGCTTAACTTTATTGGGTTGCACCCATTCACAGTGCTCCTGAGGCACTCCCATTCCCTGTGTTTATCTGTAAACTCTTTGTTTGTGCTATGCTTCCCCAATAGGTCAATCACCTTTATCTCCTAATCAAACTCTGTTAACTTGTAAATATTGCTTTTCTCTCTCCTTATATCCTTTGCATAATTAATTCAAATCAATGTCTTTTTGTATAGACACAAGAAGACATCTAATGCTATGCTTTTGTAACTTGGGAGTTAATTGACTCCAAATAATATTCACTCCTGGGCATCTGTTTTCTCAACTTAAGCCTCAGTTGCCCTTAGTTCCTAGCACCCCAAAAGCAGGGTCCTGACGAGAGACTGGATGGACCCAGGGCAAGCTGTGAGCTACCCTGGCATCAAAATGGGCCAGACAAAAGAGCCATAATACTTAACTATAAGATAAGAGCATGATCATGGACAAATTCTGTCATGGTCCAAAAAGTAATGACTGGATTAGGACCCTGCTAGAGTTAGGAAAGATTAATCTGGCCTGAGCACTATAGTCTGGGATTTATAGCAAGATGTCACCAGGAGAGCCACCCTACAAACTTAATGTACCTTTTACTGTGTCCATACAAAATAACTAATATTAAGAAGTAGAAGTAAGATGAATATTTAAATGGTTAAGGAAAGGAGAAAAACCTGTAGGTCTTATTTTGCCCTTGAGTCGGATTTCCTGGCTACAGGAGATCAAGAAGGGCTTTCATATGTTGATTGTGCACCAGACCTAGGTGTGGTTGCTACCCTCAATGCTGGGAGGATGGGAGACTAGAGAGAGACCAAGGTTGGGAGTCAAAGCGCAGAGAGCTAGCAATGGAGACAGGAGGAGACAGGAATGAGGAGCAGTGTGAGACTGGAATAGGGAGCTTAATGAGATTGGTACAGGCATGTGGGGAGAATAGAATAAATGGCTACTGATCACCAACCAGCCTGGCCCTCATTTCCTCCTTCGTCCACCCCTGGTATCAGCCGTCCCTGGTGGGCAAGCTGCATTAGAGCACTGAAAGCAGGCAGCGAGAGACAGACAGTTGTGGGATCCTAGTGGCTTAGTGATTTCACAACCCATAAGTAGATAGAAAGTAGGAAATTGTCTACCATAGAGGAGGGGGGAGGGCAGCTCGGGGTGGGGAGGGATACTGGGGACATTAGTGGTGGAAAATGTGAACTGGTGGAGGGATGGGTGTTTGATCATTGTGTGATTGTAACCCAAACATGAAAGCTTGTAACTATCTCATGGTGATTCAATAAAATTTTAAAAAAAGCTAATGTTTTGAGATCATAATGCAAACTTTATGTAAGTTCCAGACTTTTCCTTTGTAAAAATTGAAAAGTTATTTCTAATAGATCTAATAAAAAAAAATAATTCTCCATTGAAAAAAAAAGTATCCAAGATCCTCAACTAGTATCTTTATGTATGTACAATATGCATCATCCATAAGAATCTATCCTTCCTCTTAGCATTCTAATTTCTACAATCAAGGACCAATTCTGTTGTCTTGTTACTCTACCAAAGATTAGTGAATACAACTGGTCTCTGTTCTCTCCCTCTGGTTTACGTCACTCAACATAGTACCCTTCAATTCCACCCATGTTGCAGCAAACTGCATGATTCATCTTTTCTTGTGGATTCGTAGTGTTATGCACAACCTCTATATCTATCTCTGTTGCACTGTAGCACTGTTCTGTTGTTCACTGATTTGCTCGAGCAAGCCTAGTAACATCTCCATTTTGAGACTTGTTGTTACTGTTTGGCATATTGAATACGTCACAGGTAGCTTACCAGGCTTTGCCGTGTGGGCAAGATACTCTCAGTAGCTTGCTGGGCTCTCTGAGAGGGGCAGAGGAATTGAACCCGGCTCTCCCCGGGGCCAGCCGCATACAAGGCAAATGCTCTATTGCTGTGCTATCGCTCCAGCCCATCTCTCTGCTGCTGAACATTAAAGTTATTTCCATATCCTTGTGATTTTACTAAGCACTGCAATAAATATAGGTGTTCATGTATCTTTTTAAATATATATATATATATATATATTTTATATTTTGGTAGTCGATGCCAAGAAGTGAAACTGCTGCATCATACGGGAGCCTTATTCTTTTTGGAGAAATCTGTATTGTTTTCCACAGGAGCTGGACCATACAAAATGCCACCAGTGAAAGGCACTTCTTTTCTTTTCTTTTCTTTTCTTTTCTTTTCTTTTCTTTTCTTTTCTTTTCTTTTCTTTCCTTTCCTATCACATCACCACCTGTGAGTTTAAAATGTGGGTGCCTCAGATAGAGAAGGGAGCACCAAATAAAGGGTGTTTGGAGGATCCTCCCAGGAGGGGAGATGTATGTTGAAAGCAGACTATGGACTGAACATGTTTGCCACTCAATGCCTCTTTTGCAGACCACAACACCCAAAAGGAGAGAGAGAACAAAAGGGAATGCCCTGCCACAGAGGCAGGGTGGGATTGGGGGGATGGGGGTGGGAGGGATATTATCCATGGTGGTGGAAAATGGGCACTGGTGGAGGGATGGGTATTTGATCATTGTATAATCGAAACCCAAGCACAAAAAATTGTAAATCTACAACTGTACCTCATGGTGTTTCATTAATAAATATTTAAAAAAATAAAATAAAAATAAAAAAATAAAAGATACCTATTGAAAAAAATGTGGGTGCATGACACTTGCATTTGGTAGCCAAGAACTGCCCCTCCCCGACACACACACCAGCCTCCTCAGCAGAGGAACAAAGAGTCCAGGGACCACAGATTGATGGTCAAAATGCCCTTTTAATGCGAGCTGTTAGCACACTTAGAGCACATCTGAGAGGGTTCTATGTATAGGACTGCATGTAGGTGTGATTGATCGTTTACAGAAACAATTCTCTTGGGGGCATTAACCTAGGAGACACTCTCTCCCAGGCACTATATGCAGCAATTCATCCAGGGGTGGCAAGCATTATATTGCTTTTCTCTTTCCCTAACTACAAGTAAATATTAAACAATTAAGTTTAATTCTTATTAATACTTGTGGTTATTTGAATAAACACAGTAAGAGATATAGATTCCAAAACTTGAGGACTTGCTCGGGATGCAAGATGCATGCTGAAAGTAGATTATAGACCGAACACGATGACCACTCAATACCTCTGTTGCAAACTACAATACCCTGAAGGAAAAAGTGAGCAAAAGGGAATGCCCTGCCACAGAGGCAGGGTGGGGGGGGGGAGATGGGGTGTGGAGGTGGGAGGGCTACTAGGATTATTGATGGTGGAGAATGGGCACTGGTGGAGGGATGGGTACTGAATCATTGTAAAACTGAAACCCAAGCACCAAAGTTTGTAAGTCTACAACTGTACCTCATGGTGTTTCACTAATAAAATAAAATTTAAAAAAACCTTAGTCCCAGACTAGGTCCTCAGGCCAGTTTAGTTCTTCCTTACACATGGGGGTCCTATCTTTAAAGTCATAAAGGCTTACATCAAGACATGCTTTTATGCTTTCTAGATTGTCTCATTTCAATGCTTTGCCGCCCCCCCCAGGTCCATCCCAGTCCGGTGGCAGGACCTCCCTTTTGGTGTGTTAATAAGAGTACAGCCTCATATATTAAGGAACCACGTACTCCCTATGGCAACCACAGCTTGAGACGTGTAATTATGATGGATGCCCAGGAGTAGAAATATTTCAAAATCGATTGACTCCCAAATAGTAGAAGCATGGCATTAATGGCCTTTCTGTGCCGAGCAAAGAACATTACTCTATAGTAAAATATGAAAAGGCTATAGGGGAAATAGTAAGGCAAATAATTCACTACAAAGTCCAGAGTTACCAGAAAGTTTTGACTTATAAATAACCAAGGCTGAACTTAGGATATGTAACAATGAGAGGTAAAGCACAAAGGAAAAGTTAAGGATCAACTCAAAGGATTAGAGGTGCTCATAAGGGCGCTGTATGTTCCTCTGGTGGGGTGAGAGGAAGGGGCAATTCACTGACAAAGCCTAAAGCCTTCCAACAAGCACCAACACTTTTTTTTCCCCATGTTCTTGGTATTCTCAATGGCATGAGATGACAGCTAGTTATCATTTTAATTTGGATTTCCCTGATAATAATTAACAGACACTTTTTATACACCCATAAACCATCTGTATGTCTTCTTTGGAAAGGGTCTATTCATCTCCTTAGCACATTTATTGATGAAGTTGGTGGATTTGTTTTGTGTTGAGCTTCTAGGTGCTTTATTAGGAGTTGGATACCTTGGATATTTAAGTCATTATCTAATGTATTGTTCTCAAGTGTTTTCTCACATCCAGTAGGGCGCCTTAATATATTAGCCTGTACTCCTATTGTCATGCAAAACTTTAAACTCTGATTTGGTCCTTTTTGCTTATTTTTGCTTTTTTTCTTCTTGTATTTTTCTCTGGAATCAAATTGTTGAGGACACCTTTGATAATCAGATCCTGAAATGTTTTCTCTTTTTTCTTCTATGTATTTTATGGATTATGATATAATCTCTAGGTCTTTAATACACTTTGAATTAACCTATGTGTATGATGTGACATATGAATTCATTTTTTTCTGCATGTGGTTGTCCAGTTTTCCCACTACCATTTGTTGAAGAGGGTTTTCTTGCTCTACTTCATTCACCAAGCTTCTTATTGTAGATTGATATCCATAGGCTTTAAGATGTATTTCTGTGCTTTCAATTCTAGTCCAGAATCAAGAAAGGTCAGGCCTTATTTTAGTACCATGTTTTCTTTAATTGCCATAAATTTACAGTGTAATTTTGTCAGAAAATGCAATAGCTTCCACCTCCTTTCTCATAATGACTTCTGTCATTCAGAGAAATTTATATTCCATGCAAATTTTAGTATTGTTTGTTCTGAGGTCTTAAAGAATGTCTTTGGAATTTTGATGAGAATTGCATTAAATATGTATAATTGTGTTAAATTATACAAATTGTATTGTATTAAGTATGTCTGGGTAGAATTGTCATTTTGAGAATGTTAATTCTTCCAATCCATGAACATGGAATATATTTCCATTTCCTTATGTTCTCATCTATTCCTTTCATAAATGGCATAGTTTTCAAGGTACAGGTGTCTCACATATTTTAAGTTGATCCTTAGGTATTTGATGTTTTCAGACACTATTTTAAATGCATTGGTCACTTTTATCTCTTTTCTTGTAGATAATTATTTGCATAAATAATTTGGGGGATTTAGGTGTATTGATTTTTTAACCCACTTTTTTGCTATACTAGTCTATTGTTTTTTTAAAAAATAGTGGAATCTTTAGGGGTTTCTTATGTACATTTTCATGTATGTGAAAATAATGATAGTTTGGCTTGTATCCCTTTGAAATTATTTATTTGTTGAAACAGGTATTTGTAAAATCTTCAGAGTTTTCTACCTATAAGAGCATACCACTTGATATCTGAAAATAGGGGTGATTTCACTTCTTCAAAATTTAGATTTTTGAAGAAATATACATTTTTCTTACCCACTTGCTCTGCCTCTAACTTCTAGTACCCTTTTAAAGAGAAGTGGCAGGAGTGGACGTTGCTTGCCCTGCTCCTGACCTTAGCACAGTGTTTCACTGTGTGTTAATCATATAAAATTTTTATTCTGTTGAGTAGTTTTCTCTTGTGTGTAGTTTTATTTAGTATATTTATGTTGAAAAAGTGTTAAACTTCATCAAATGCTTTTTTATATATTTAACATGATCATGCTTTTTTTCTTCCATTTTTATTAATGAAAGAAAAAAGTATCACTGGTTTTTATATGTTAAGCCATCCTTGCTTTCCACTAAAAAATTCCACGTGTTCTTATTTATAATCTTTTTATGCTAAGTTTATTTTGCTAATATCTTATTGAATATTGATCACTAGACTTCCCGTTAATCGTTGATTTGCTCGAGCAGGTGCCAGTAACGTCTCCATTTGTCCCTGTTGTGTGCTAGTGTAGCCCAGTGGTGTCTATTTGTTCTAGGAACAGGAAGAGCCTCAAACTGATCATTCAGGATCTTGATGAAGAAGTCTGACCATCTGGTAGGTGGGTGGCCACGCAGTCTTTTGACATCCTGTGGAATCCAGTCAGTAACGGCCCTAGTCCAGCGGCCATCTCCAAATCTCATTACGTGTCCAGCCCATCTGATTTTTGAAGACTATTAAGTATTTATAAAGAAGATTTTTCCGTTTTACTTTCTTGTAATATATTTGTCTGACTTTGTTATAATGATCTTTGGATGTAAATTATGAAGTATTTCCTCCTCTTACAATTTTTGGAAATTTTTAGAAGAACTGGAGTTAGTTCTCAAAATTAGTTCACTAGTAAAGCCTTTTGGTCAAGAGCTTTTCTTTGCCACAAGATATTTTAAATACAAATTCACTCTTCTTACTAATTATAATCGACCCAAACTTTCTAATTTTTCTTGGTTTTGTTTTACAAAGTTTTGCATTTCAAAGAATCTTTCAACCCTTCATAGTCATCTTTTATGATCCTCTTTATTTACGTAGAATAAGCAAGAATGTTACAATTTTTTATTTTATTGAGAATTCTCATATTTATTCTTCATTCATCTAACTAAACTCTGCCATGTTGAACTTTGCAAATAATCAGTTTTTAGTTTCACTGAATTTTCCCTATGTTCTCCTATTTGCTATTTCATGTGCATCTACTCTAAACTTTATTTCCTTCCTTTCCCTAGATTTCATTTTAGCTTAAGATCTTTATTTTGTAAAATATGTTTGTAAATTGAAGATCTTTCTTTTGGAAGATTGGGAAGCTATGGCCAATATTTAAAAAAAAAAAAAACGTGCAGTACCAGGGACTGAATCTGGGACTCCATCAAAATCTGGACTTCAGAACTTTGAGCTATCTCCCATGCCCCCCAAGAACTTTATTTTCATTTTGAGCCTATATTGCCATGAATATCTGCTAAAACTTCTTTTTACTGTGTCGCAGATTGTAGGCATGCTCGCATTTTCATTCCTCTGTGTTTACTAATTTCTCTAGTAATTTCTTCCTTGATTCACTAGTTGTTTAAAAATGTGTGATTCATTCCCACAATTTTGTGAATTTCTTGAATTCCTTTCTAATTTCCTTTCTTTGGTATATTCTATAGTCATTTTCTTTCTTTTTATCAATGAGGGAGCTGGATTGATAGCACAGCAGTAGGGAGTTTGCCTTGCGCGCAGCCAGCCCAGCTGAGCCTGGTTTGATTCCTCCACCCCTCTCAGAGACCTGGCAACCTACCGAGAGTATTCAATATGCCAAACACAGTAACTAGAAGTCTCACTATGGAGACGTTACTGGGCCCGCTCAAGCAAATCGATGAACAACGGGAGGACAGTGTTTTGTTTTTATCAATAAGAACTGTGGAAAACGTCATAAAGTAAAACTTAACTGATAATATACAAAAAGGCTGTTTCTTTTTAGCTCTAGCCCTATCTCTTTCAAATATTTGGTTCACAAAGTACATTTTAATGAGTTAGGTGTAGCTCAATACAAAACAGTAACTATTTTTAATTTTATTTTTTATATTTTTAACTCATTTTTGTACCAATATAAAAATATAGAAGTAATAAGTTTAAAATCACAAAGATAATACTGGGAAAGAAAATTGTGAGAAAATTCCTCTGGAAGTTGAAAAAAACCTCTACAGAATTTAGAGTTCCAAAATAGCTACACCAAACAGAATCTGTCAATGCAATTACTATCTATGTAGAGAGATTTCTGGTACTTTCTCCTCTGCCATGTCCCTGGATTCTTCCCCACAATTTGTTTTGAAACATTCTAAAGAGGAAATGTAGCCTATGACAATACTGATCAAAAGATATAATTAAATCATACTTGCATCTAATTCCATTTTTGTATGTAAAAATTTTAGACGTGTTTATTTCTAGAACATACTTTTGCCTTGAGTTAAATTTTAAAAAGCTCCTTGGAGGCCAGTCACACATGCTAGGGGAAAAGGCAGCTCAGATAGAGAAGAGAGCACCAAATAAATGCTGCTGGGAGGATCCTCCCAGGATGGGAGAAGCATGCTGAAAGTAGACTATAGCCAAACATGATTGCCACTCAATGCCTCTTTTGCAAACCACAGCACCCAAAAGGAGAGAGAGAACAAGAGGGAATGTCCTGCCACAGAGGCAGGGTGGGATGGGGGAATGGGGGGTGGGAGGGATACTGACCCGTGGTGGTGGAAAATGGGTACTGGTGGAGGGATGGGTATTTGATCATTGTATAATTGAAATCCAAGCAAAAAAATTTGTAAGTCTACAACTGCACCTCATGTTGTTTCACTAATAAATTTTTTTAAAAAAATTCATAAAATACAGCAGTAAAAAATCAGGGTCACTAATTAGAAATTCATTATGAATTCCTCAAACTGGTTTTGTCTGCCTTGCTTTTTCTTCTTCTGTTTAACTTAAATCTCATGTTTAGAATCAGCGACTGAACCAATATCTCCATACAAATAACAATATCATTATTACTATAAACCCAAATGTGGCTGCTATTAGCTTGAAAGTCAAAACTTGAAAGACAAAAGTTTGTGCCAAAAATATTCTTGATTTGCTTATGTATTAGCAATATTAGAACATGGGGGAATTCTTCTTCACCCAAACCAGCTTACTCCCAGTTTGTAATTAGAGGTTTATAGGGATGGTAGAAAAAAATGAGTTGAAAATAAAAATCTGGTATGGATGACGTGAAAGTGCGTTCAGTTTCCAGAGACTTTGGTTTCATTATCTTTTACTCTGTGGTTTAACACATCCCTAAGAAATGGCAGCCCATTCCTGTAAAACTTCAAGATAATATCATCAAACATCCACCTCTAGGGGACTGTATGACAAAGTTCAGGAGTCTCTCAGGAGGGTTTGGTGTTTGCTCTTTTCCTTCCATCCATAGCTAGACAAGGTTAAACATTAAACACACAAGTGAAATGAAAGCACCCTTGAGGTCTCAGACGCAGAGCAAAGACCAGTGAGAATGAGAGTATCTAAGAAATAAGCATATTGAGAATGAGACAGAGTCTCTATTGCTCGCTGGATTGCTTGTTTGCAATACCACCTCAGCCCAACATCTACTAGTAAAATAGAATATGTCACATGTTTCAATTATTTCTATGATTATTGAAAAAAGAATTTAAAAAGGGCTCCTGCATAAGATTGGTAACAAGAGCAGAATATTGGTTACAAAGTTAGAAAAATTTAAATGCCTCACATCACATAAATTCAGAACTGTTCTTTTATCTTCTTGCATAGAAACAGCCTAAGTGGACCACTGAAAGGAAAAACGGTATGTTATTATATGCTACTCTTTAGAATATCATCATAATTCTATAATGATAAATACAGATGCCATTCCATATCATGAAAAAAAAACTGATTCAATTTATCAATTGACTGGTATTACTGCAGCTATCACTGACTGTTCCACTTAGCTGTATTAGAAGGCTTGAATAAAATACTTGGGGAAATCTATTTGTTCTGCAAAGCACCATATCAGACTGCTAGCATCAAAGTGGCTTTTCCTGGGGCTGGAGAGATAGCACAGCGGGTAGGGCATTTGCCTTGCACGTGGCTGACCCTGGTTCGATTCCCAGCATCCCATATGATCCCCTGAGCACCGCCAGGAGTAACTCCTGAGTGTAGAGCCAGGAGTAAACCCTGTGTATCGCCAGGTGTGACCCAAAAAGCAAAAAAAGGTGGCTTTTCCTATGCTGTTGGGCTCTTGGGAACTGTATGAATGATTCCTACACAAACTCAGAAAATTAAAATTGTACATTAAAGCATACAGGTCCAGGTCCCTCCCCAGATGTTCATACATATCCTTTATCCCTCCTTTCCCATGAATGATCTCACCTGTCCTATTTCTAACACTCTCCCACCCTATGAATGCATGAATGATCTCACCTATCTCGTCCCTGACACTCTCCCATACCTGTCTGGTCCCATGCAGTCTACTCACCTCCCATGAATGAAGGCCGGGTCTCATCCCTGCATCACTCTCTAACCCAGGTATGCTTCCCCGAGTCTCCAGCCATGGCCATGTATACATTGGTGAGATTCTTATGCTCTGTACGTGTCCTCAGGCCGGGCTTCCCAACAGTACCCCAGCTGTCTTTTGTCATCTTGTCCCAACTTTCCTAGTCTCCAGCCATAGTCAGGTTCACTTGGATAAGACTTCTGTGCTCAGCACCTTGTCACTACTTGGGTGTCTGAGCCCTGCCTGAATCTGAGCATTTTGGGGCATCTGTCTGGGCACTCAGTCTACCTGATATTGCACACTGAAGAGAGGGAGAGTCTGAGAGGGAGCAAGGAGACAGAGATGGAACTGGGGTCTTCCTTTTACTGCTTCCATGTCCAGTCATCCCATTATCTATTCTGATTGGTTACCTGTTCCAAGGGTGATATTTAAAATAAGGGCTAAATTCATCTGGCGTTCCACCCTTCTGCTCCTGCTATATCAAGATGACTGGTGATGAATCATTGAGGTAATAAATTAAGATTTTGTGATGAAACATGACAAAAACATTGCAAGTATTCGTGCACTCATGAGGCTCTACACAGCACAAATTTTATCTGAAATCTTGGTTTCATGCAGAGAGAAATTCTCATCTCATTTGTAAATGTTTACAGTTCTGAATTGAATTGTGAATAAGGAATACATAAAGAATCTAGCAAGATACAAACCCCTCAGTACATAATAATACAATCACACTACTAAACCACTGAATGGTTCCAGCCTTCCAGGAAGCATAAGAACAAGTACCACACTATTTTTATATCAAAGTGTGTTGGCATTCAAAGTAAAAGGATGGTTGAATTAAAATGACTTTTATTCTGCAAATGATTCTCAGCCTGCAGATTTGTTAAAGGATGTTCCTAGCATAATTAAAATAGCTTCCTTAAATCAACATCGTCAAAATGGCAATACTCTCAAAAGCATTATACAGATTCAATGCGATCCCTATAAGGATAGTCATGAAATTCTTCAAAGAAATAGATCATGCACTCCTGAAATTCATATGGAACAACAAACGCCGACGAATAGCTAAAGCAATTCTTGGGAAAAATACCTGGGGAGGCATTACCCTTCCCAACCTCAAACTCAACTACAAAGCGTTAATAATTAAAACAGCATGGTACCAAAACAAAGCCAGGGCCGCAGACCAATGAAACAGGGTGGAATACCCGTACACACAATCCCAAAATTATGAACATCTAATCTTTGATAAGGGAGCAAGAAATGTGAAGTGGAACAAGGAAAGCCTCTTCAACAAATGGTGCTGGAATAACTGGACAACCACATGCAAAAAAATGGGCTCAGACCTCGACCTAACACCATGCACAAAAGTCAGATCAAAATGGATTAAAGATCTCAACATCAGGCCAAAATCCATAAGGTACATTGAAGACAAGGTCAGCAAAACTCTCCATGATATTGAGGGCGAATGGTATCTTCAAAGATGACACTCTACTGACCAACTAAGTGGAAACAGAGATAAACAAATGGGATTATCTTAAATTAAGAAGCTTCTGCACCTCAAAAGCTACAATAACCAGAATACAAAGACAATCTACAGAATGGGAAAGGATATTTACTCAATACCCATCTGATCAAGGGTTGATATCAAGTATATACAAAGCACTGGTTGATTTCCACAAGAAGAAAACATCTAACCCCATCAAAAAATGGGGTGATGCCCATTGCCTCTTTTGCAAACCACAGCACCCATAAGAAAGAGAGAACAAAAGGGAATGCCCTGCCACAGAGACAGGGTGGGATGGGGGGATGGGGGGGTTGGAGGGATACTGGGATCTGTGGTGGTGGGAAATGGGCACTGGTGGAGGGATGGGTATTTGATCATTGTATAATTGAAACCCAAGCACAAAAATGTGTAAGTCCGTAACTGTACCTCATGATGTCTCACTATTAAATTTTTTTTTTAAAAAATGGGACTGGAGCGATAGCACAGAGGTAGGGCGTTTGCCTTGCATGCAGCCAACATGGCTGACCCAAGTTCGATTCCTCCACCGCTCTCGGAGAGCCCGGCAAGCTACCGAGAGTATCTCGCCCGCACGACAGAGCCTGGCAAGCTCCCCGTGACATATTCGATATGCCAAACACAGTAACAAAAAAGTCTCCAATGGAGATGGTACTGGGTCCACTCAAGCAAATTGATGATCAACGGGAGGGTCTTTACTTTTACTAAAAAAAATGGGGTGATGAAATGAACAGAAACTTTCCCAAAAAATAAATATGAATGGTTAAAAGGCACATGAGAAAATGTTCTACATCACTAATCATCAGGGAGATGCAGATCAAAACAACAATGAGATATCATTTCACAGCACAGAGAGAGGCCCTCATCCAAAAGAACAAAAGCAACAGGTGTTGGCGCGGATGTGGCGAGAAAGGGACTCTCTTTCACTGCTGGTAGGAATGTCGACTGGTTCAGCCCTTTTGGAAAACAATGTGGAAGATTCTCCAAAAATTAGAAATTGAGCTCCCATTTGATCCAGCAATACCACTCCTGGGAATATATCCCAGAGAGGTAAAAAAGTATAGTTGAAGTGACATCTGCACTTGTTTGTTCATTGCAACACTGTTTACAATAGCTAGAATCTGGAAAAAAGCTGAGTTCCCGAGATTAGATGACTGGTTAAAGAAACTTTGGTACATCTACACAATGGAGTACTATGCAGCTGTTAGAAAAGATGAAGACATGAAATTTACATACAAGTGGTACTACATGGAAAGTATCATGTTAAGCGAAATGAGTCAGTAAGAGAGGGATAGACATAGAAAGATTGCATTCATCTGGGGGATATAAAGTAACAAAATATGAGATTAATACCCAAGAATAGCTGAGATTAGCACCAGGAGGATTACTCCATAGCTTAGAGGCCAGCCGGGCATTCTAGGGGAAAGAGCAGCACAGATAGAGAAGGGAGCACCAAATAAAGGGTGTTGGGAGGGTCCTCCCAGGAGGGGAGATGCATGTTGAAAGTAGACTATGGACTGAACATGTTTGCCACTCAATGCTTCTTTTGCAGACCACAACACCCAAAAGGAGAGAGAGAACAAAAGGGAATGCCCTGCCATAGAGGCAGGGTGGGATGGGATGATGGGGGTGGGAGGGATATTATCCATGGTGGTGGAAAATGGGCACTGGTGGAGGGATGGGTATTTGATCACTGTATAATCGAAACCCAAGCACAAAAAATTGTAAATCTACAACTGTACCTCATGGTGTTTCACTAATAAAAATTTTTTTTTTAAAAGTGGAGCTTTAGGTAAAAAGTCAAAGGTAATGAAGAAGTTTAATATAATTGTGTAAAATTGTAATGGGGGAAAGTAATGCCACATTGTATTATAATTAAAAGAGTCAATAGCACTGCACTGTCCTCCCATTGTTCATCGATTTGCTCGAGCGGGCACCAGTAAGGTCTCCATTGTGAGACTTGTTTTTGGCATACATTTGTTTTTGGAATACTCCTGGGGAGCTCGCTATGCCAGGCTATGCCATACAAAGAGTCAGTAAAACAGACAAAAATAAAATGGGGGTTGTGGGGGTAGTAGGAAGTTGCAGGAGAGAAGTCACTAAGTTCGTAAAATGGTAGAATCGCTGTGAGCAAAGAGCAAGCCTCAAGGAAGAGCGAGCTCAATTAGTTCAGTCATAGGAGAAAAAGAAGAATGTATAGAGACAAATAAAGGAAAATAAGAAGTAATGGGGGCGCTTGGAATTCTCTTTTGGTTGTTTGCTTTCTCATGGAAAGAAAGTGCAAGGTCCTCTGCTGAGATGGACCTGATGGAGTTCATGTTAGAGATTTGAGGTAAAAGAATGGGATAACAACCCCTTAGAAGAATGGGAGCATGGCCAGATTTAGGAAATACAAAGTGAATATTGCAGCCTCTAGAGCGCTCTTGGGGATTCGAAGTGAGGCAGGTCAGGACGGTTGTGGGCTTTTATTCCAGCTGCATTCAGAGTGTGAGGGCAGGTGCGCTATAGGAGAAGGACTGGGTCTGAGCAGGACGTGGTGTCATGGGGAAAGACAATGCAGCAAGGGTGGAGCTTGTTTGCCTGTTGATTGTGATGAACGCAGATTTCATTTGCGTGGAGGATAAAGAAATATTCAGTATAAGTATCTCATAATTTTATCATTCCACGTACTGAAATAGTACTAATAATGATTTTAAAAGCGGTGCATATTATGTATGTGTATTTATGATTTATTATTAGAAAAACTGGACAAGAAGGTGTCATGTCTTCAGATTACACTAAAATAAAAGTTTTTGAAAATATGTGGACAAGTCTGTATCCCAAGAGAAGTGAAAATGGTTTGATTACTCGGAGAGTCTGGCAAGCTACCAAGCGTATCTCGCCCACACGGCAAAGCCTGGCAAGCTACCCGTAATGTATTTTATATGCCAAACACAGTACCATCAAAGTCTCACAATGGAGACGTTACTGGGCCCGCTCGAGCAAATCAATGAACAACAGGAGGACAGTGACAGTGACAGTGACTTTAATGGTAGAATTTCTTTTCTTTATATTGATGCTCAATTCATGTCATTAAGTATTAATTGAGTGATGATTGGGGGTGTTTTAATCTCCTACTACCATTATGTTACTGTCAATATCTTCCTTCAGTTCCATTAGCAATTGTTTTAAATATTTGATAGTTTATCTTTAGGTGCATATGTAATTAGGAGTGTCAGGGTTTTTTTTTAAATCACTGTCACTGTCACTGTCCTTCCGTTGTTCATCAATTTGCTCGAGTGGGCCCAGTAACATTGTGAGACTTGTTATTGTGTTGGCATATCGAATACGTCATGGGTAGCTTGCCAAACTTTGCCGTGTGGGCAAGATACTCCCAGTAACTTGCTGGGCTCTCCGAGAGGGGCAGAGGAATCAAACTTTGGTCAACTTTGTGGGCCACGTGCAAGGCAAACGCCCTACCCTCTGCTATCATTCCAGCCTGTTTATTAAAAAGCCATGATTTACAAAGTTACTGATAGTTGCGTTTTAGGCATACAATAACTAAACACCAATGTCTCTACCAGTGTCAATTTCCCTCTGCTAGTGCTCCTAGAATCCCTTCACCTACCCCCCATAATACCCCCACCTGTCAACCTGATAGGCCATTACAAATTTGCTGCTTAGATCTCATACTTTCAGTTCTGTTGAATCTGTGTTTTGGGTATATGGATATACCTCTCACTCATATCACTGGTGTAAATGAAGCCCAGTGCCTGTTAACTCCTTACTTCTTGTCCTCTTCTTCCTCCTTGATTTCTTTCCTTCTCTGTGTGTCTCCTCTCTAAATTCTGGGCTCAAAGGTGATATAAGCATCTTCCCTTTAATAAAGTACATTTCCTCATCCAATATTCTATAATTGCATACAGAAGTAAGATCATCCTGTGTTTTTCTTTCTTCTTTTGGCTTACTTCACTCAGCCTGATAGCTTCCAGTTCCAACTAAGTTGCAAGAAATTGCATGAATTCATAATTCCTTGAAACTTCATAGTATTCCATTGTGTATTAGTCACATCTTAATAATCCATTCATCTGTCTTTGAACATCTAGGCTGATTCCATATTTTAGCTATAGTACTAAGTGCAAGAATGAATATGTCCTTTTTTCTTATGCATGTACATATGTCCTTTTGAGAGACTATTCTTAAGCCCTGGAAATAGAATGTATCAACACATAACTACTATTTTTTTCAACTATATAGAGTAAAATTTATTTAAAATGTTACATTGTACTTTTACTATTAATTTTCTAGGTAACTATTACAAAGAGCAAAAAGATACACATTGTCTTTCTATAAGACACATTTTTTGTAAAGAATTGCTTAATTTTATGCTCTGTATTTATTAGACACAGGCACTGTATTGTAACACTACAAGAGAGAACTAATTTATTATTAATAGAGTTTTATGCAGACATGTATTCATGACATCAGTTTGTCCTCTTTAACTGTACCTCTGGGCACCATGTGAATCATTTATGAGCTGACTAGCTACCTCTGAAATGAAAAGATTGCCAATTCACAAAGCAGACTACAGCATATGGAGACACACAAAAACACTATATAAACACATTTATTTTCACGAGAATCAATTTATCATTTAGTAGAATAATAAATAGTGAAAACACCAGCTCTATTAGTTAGGAGAGGTCTTCTCAGATCAACAGATTTTAACCTTAAATCCTGGAGATAGTTGTCTTGGATCATTATGCTTGGTTATAGAGTGTATCTTGATAAAATACTAGAGAGATAATAAGTAAAACTCTTGGTGACAGTTATAAAATCGAAGTTAAAAGACCCAACTATGATAGGTCATTACTAGAATGGAAATAATTAAAATATATGTAAGCAGGTAAACAAACCATTCTCACAAAATGAGAATGTAATGTTGACCAAATTAACACAAAATACCTCATTGAGTGCTATTTTCACAACTCACAAAATATAGGAGACATTTAAATACACCCTGTGAAGTGACAGTTACAGTTTAATTGCCATAAATTTAATTAAGTATAACTACTATTTTTGATACATGCCATTCTCTCTGGTGTCAAATGGTATATCATTGTGGTCTTTATTTGGAAATTTCCAATGATAAATGATGCTGAGCATGTTTTTCATGTGCCTACTAGCCATCCTACTGTCTTCCTCTGAGAATGGCCTATTCATTTCTTCTCCCCATTTGCTGATAGAATTTTCGCATTTTTTGTTGCTGTTGGTCTTTGTGAATATTTAATATATTACAGATATGGAGGAGCTCCCAGAAGAGAACAACACCTGTACAAGCAATTAGAGGCCGCCCCAAAATCTTCCATCCCTCTCAGAGAGTCTGGCAATCTACTGAGAGTATCTTGCCCACACGGCAGAGCCTGGCAAGCTACCCATGGTGTATTAGATATGCCAAAAACAGTAGCAATAATGGGTCTCATTCCCCTGACCCTGAAAGATCCCCCAATATGCCATTGGGCTTTGCTAGCACGCAACAGGGATGAATGGAGTCATTACTGGTACCCACTCGAGCAAATCGATGGATCAACGGGATGACAAGTGACAAGTGACAAGTGATTACAGATATGAAATCTTTATCTGTTTGAGGTGAATGCAAATATTTTCCCATTGAGTTGGCTGTCTTTAAGTTTTAGTCCATGATTTTCTTTGTTTTGTTTTGTTTTGCCATGAAACACAAAACAAAACTTCATGTAGTTCCATTTATTTTGAAATTCATTTAGTTCCATTTATTTTTTAAATTTTTTGCATTTGCTCAGTTATCAGATTATTGAAGGCACCTTTGAGGCCCAAATATTGAAATATTCTGCCTATATTTTCCTCAATGTACTTAATAGTTTCTAGGTGGATCTCAAGGTCTTTGATCCACTTTGAATTGACTTTTATGTGAGATGTAGATATGGATCCAGCTTTATTTTCTTACATGTAGTTGTCCAATTTTGCCAGCACCATTTGATGAGGAGGCTGTCTTTAGGTTTGTGAGTTTTTGATGTATTGATGAACACAATGAACCCTGTCCCTTATAGCCTTTTTTATTTGAAATTTTTGTTGTCTGGCATAGATATGGCCACCCCAGTCTTTGTTTATCTGTTAGTTTGTTTGTTTGAGGGTCACCCTTAGCAATGCTCAGTGGTTACTCTCCTGACTCTGTGTTCAGGGATCACTCCTAGCGATTTTCAGGAGAACATATGGTGTAATGGTGATTGGACCAGGTTGGGTACATGCAAAGCAAATACCCTACCCACTGTTATTATCATTATACTCTTCAACCAGTTTTTCAAAGTCAATATTTGCCTGTAGGACTATTTTTCAGCCTTTTACTTTGAATCTGTGTTTACCTTGACTATTTAGAGGTATCTATTGTAGGCAGCAGAAAGTTAGGTTGAGTTTTCTGATCCATCCTGCCACTCTGTGACTTTTTGTTGGTGAGTTCAGGGCATTTGCATTGAGTAAAATAATTGAGATGAGCAAATGTATTTGCCACCATTTGTTAAAAAGTTATGAGTGTTTTTTGAAGTTTGTCTCATCTTTTAAAGAAACTCTAATGCTCTTGCAAACCTGCCTTCAATGTTATGAATACCCTAAGCTATTGCTTGTCCATAAATATTTTAATTATTTCTTAAAATATGAATGATCTAACTGGATAGGGTGTTCTCAGTGGAATGTTCATTTCATTTAGTTTTATCCCCTCATTCTTTTTTATTTTGATTTTTATTAGTGAAACATCATGAGGTATAGTTGTAGACTTATAATTTTTTGTGCTTGGGTTTCAATTATACAATGATCAAATACCCATCCCTCCACCAGTGCCCATTTCCCACCACCACGGATCCCAGTATCTCTCCCACCCCCCATCCCCCCATCCCACCCTGCCTCTGTGGCAGGGCATTTCTCTCTGTTCTCTCTCTCCGTTTGGGTGTTGTGGTTTTCAAAAGAGGCATTGAATGGCAATCATGTTTGGTCTATAGTCTACTTTCAGCATGCTTCTCCCATCCTGGGAGGATCCTCCCAACTCTCATTATTTGGTGCTCCCTTCTCTATCTGAGCTGCCTTTCCTCCTAGCATGTGCGGCTGCCTGCAAGCCATGGAGTGAACCTCCTGGTACTTATCTCGGCTATTCTTGGGTGTTAGTCTCCTATTTTGTTACTTTATGTTCCCCAGATGAATGCAATCTTTCTATGTCTGTGCCTCTCTTTCTGACTCATTTTGCTTAGCATGATACTTTCCTTGTAGTACCACTTATATGTAAATGTCATGACTTCATCTTTTCTAACAGCTACATAGTACTCCATTGTGTAGATGTGCCAAAGTTTCTTTTACCAGTCATCTGTTCTTGGGCACTCGGGTTTTTTACAGATTTTGGCTATTGTGAATAGTGCAGCAATAAACACAGAAGTGCAGATGTCATTTCAACTGTACTTTTTTGCTTCTCCAGAATATATTCCGAGGAGTTATCCCATCATTCTTTTCTGGCCCCTGGAGTCTCATTTGATAGACTTGCTATAAATCCTATGGGAGTTCCTTTGTATATATTTCCTTGTTTGATCTTGCTGCTGGGACTGGAGCAATAGCACAGTGATAGGGTGTTTGCCTTGCATGCAGCCAGCCTGACCAAGCCGGGTTCGATTCCTCCACCCCTCTGAGAGAGCCCAGCAAGCGACTGAGAGTATCGCGCCCACACGACAAAGCCTGGCAAGCTACCCGTGACTTATTCAATATGCCAAGCACAGTAACAAGTCTCAAAATGGAGACGTTACTGGACCCGCTCAAGCAAATCGATGAACAATAGAAGGACAGTGGGACAGTGTATGACAATCTTGCTGCTATCAGGGTTCTGTTTCTGTCTGGTTTTGGTCATTCTGATTACAATATATCTTAGAATTCTTCTATTTGGACTTATTTTCTCTGGTGCCCTTTGAGTCCCTTGAATAGAAGTGCTTGCACTCCTTAACCACTCGAGGATATTCTCATCTGAGATTAATTTAACTATTCAGGGACTCCACTGAATCTTATATTGGTCATCTGAACTAATTCCATAGTTCACTTCTTTTCAAACATTCTTCCATATTTTTTTTTGTTTTGTAGTGGTTTCCTGAATCTAATGTTGTAGCTCACTGAGCTTTTCCTTAGCTACTGTTTGTTGCTGATGCCCTTAAGTCTTAAATTTTACCTACTATACTCCATTTCTCACGTCTAATTGCAGTTATCTCAATTTTTGCTCGCATACTTTCCTGTGGGCTGGAGCGGTAGCACAGCAGGTAGGGTGCTTGCCTTTCACACAGCTGACCCAGGCTGACCTTGGTTCGATTTTTCCACCCCTCTTGGAGAGCCCGGCAAGCTACCGAGTTCGCACCCCCTCGGCAAAGCCTGGCAAGCTAACCGTGACATATTCAATATGCCAAGAACAGTAACAAGTCTCACAATGGAGATGTTACTGGTGCCCACTCGAGCAAATCGATGAACAACAGGAGGACAGTGCTACTTCCCTGTACCATAATTTCTTTGAGCTCATTGAACATCCTGATTGGGGCCAGAGAGATAGTCCAGGAATTGAGACACTTGCTTGCATGTGTCTTACTCTGATTTGATTTTCAGCACCATCTATGATCCTGTAAACTCTTCCAGGATGGATCCCTGAGCAGATTCAGAAGTAAGCCCTGAGCACAGCCAGATCTGTCCCCAAAACAAACCAAAAACCAAAATACAGTCCATAAACATCCTCATCATGTTGGCTCTGAAAGGCTATAGAGCTGGTTGGTACTGGCAGAGATTCCTATGCTATTCCCTTCACTTAGTGGGCCTGGTGGGTTTCTACACAGCTTTTTCACTGTGTCTGCCGTGCTATGAGAGTGAATCTCTGTAGTCCACCCTCATGGTAATCTGTGAGGGTTAGGCTGGGTGTCGTCTTTTCCTTTCCTGCTCATCCTCTCCTGGCAATAGGGGGATAAGTGTGTACAATGTAAGGTGTGATGAGTGAATCTGCTATGCACAGTCATGAGGCTCAGAAGCAGAGAGTTGAGTTACGTGTATGGAACGTGGATGTGGGATTGCAGAGGGCAGGCACAGGGGCTACTAGGATGTGAGGTGGAAGGGAAGGGAAACCACTTCCAGCTCTGAAAAAGACCAGGTGGTCAGCCTCACCGGGAAAATTAAGGAGCAAGCAGTTTCTGGGGTGCAGATGTGGGCCTGCAGAGACTGCAGGGACATTTTACTTTATATTTTAATCTCAGTATCATCGAGTGAGCTCTTTCTAAATTTTTGACTCACAGAAAAGTGATAAATGTAACAAACTCTGCCTTATATATAATAGTAGAGAAAAATCAATATAACTGCCCCCAAATTTGTGGTTGTTCATAGAACCAAAATATTTGTCCTCTAGTTTTGTTAGACACAATAAGGTCTCTAAAATCTCCAGGTTACTTCACAGAGCATTAATAAATTACTTTGGTGTGGGTAGGATTTATTTACTTTGGGGGTGTTTAGGGCACACCTGGCAGTGCTCAGGGCACACTCCTGGCTCTGCTCAGGGGTCACTGCTGGCAGGGGCAGGGCACCATATGGGGTGCTGAGGATTGAACCCAAGTCAGCCATGTGCAAGGCAAAAGTCCTATGCACTTTACCATTACTCCAGTCCCAATATTCTATTTTCTGTATCCCATGGCACAACTCTTCTAAGTGCCTTTAAAGTCCTCTGTCTGCTAGTTGGTTCTATGAGAATATTCTCATGCTGGTTCACTGAAACGTTGAAGAATGTACCCATTTATTGTGAGTCCATATTAGTATTTAATATTGAGCCATACATGAAGAATTGGAATGAGAGATAACGAAGGCCCTTTAAAGGAAAGGTGTCCTTCCTCTAAAAATTAAAGAGCCAGGAGAAATCCCTGTGCATTGCCAGAGGTGACCTAAAAGGAAAATTAATTAATTAATTAATTAATTTTAAAAAATTAAAGAAAGCCAGGGAGATGGCCCAAAAGGCTGGAGTTTTGTGTGCGGTAGCCCCAGCACACATGGTTCCCTATCCCATCCTTGCAACCACCAGCACAATGAGTTGGGATGCCTGAGCACAAACACCAGTAAACAAGGAAATAAAAAAACCATTGTATTATTGTACTTGCATCTCAGGGTCTATCCTGGTATTGTAAGCTCTGAAAGATGGAACTTCCAAGACAGAAGACCTAAAGGATACTGAGGGGGGACCTAGGTCTTTAAAGTTCTCTACTAATCAACAATTTCTTCACCTTCCTAGCCAGAACTTTAGTCTTACTCTGAGATGGGGTAAGTAATGCAATTAGAAAGCATTCCTATAGCATCCATCCAGACACACGCTTTTCTTGAGTTCACCAGCTTCTAATAGCATGTTCCTGACCGATGACAGCCTTGTTCTGTCATTCTCCTCTCTCTTTAGCAAGGTGCCTGGGGCTTCAGTCCCCCCCCCCCCACGTGGTAGTGGCAATAGGCTGAGAACAAAGACTTCAGAGTCAATGAATCAGTTCTCAGTTCGTTTTTTGTGCCCTATAATTGAGATTAGGTATGATTAGTGAAACTGCTGAGGAAATGTCTCAGATCCAGGAACCATTCTCACATTTAAGAGATTAGTACCAGGAATTTTGCTCTATGACTTGGAGGCCAGCCACAAGTGCTAGGGGAAAAGGAAGCTCAGATAGAGAAGGGAGCACCAAACAAAGGGTGTTGGGAGAATCCTACCAGGTTGAGAGATGCATGCTGAAAGTAGACTATAGACCAAACATGATTGCCACTCAGTGCCTCTCTTGCAAACCACAGAACCGAAAAGGAAAGAGAGAGAACAAAAGGGAATGCCCTGCCACAGAGGCAGAGTGGAATGGGGGGGAATAGAGGGTGGGAGGGATGCTGGGACCCGTGGTGGTGGAGGATGGGCGCTGGTGGAGGGATGGGTACTTGATCATTGTATAACTGAAACCCAAGCACAAAAATTTGTAAGTCTATAACTGTACCTTATGGTGTTTCACAAAAAATAAAATAAAAAATAAAAAAATAAAAGATTACGGTACAGGAAGATAAGATGTGATTTCTTTGCTACCAAAAGTTTTTAACATGAAGCATCTTTCTAGTAATAAAGGAATCTGCTCTAAAAACTGAAGTTAAACTACTAAACACTAGATTCTTTTCACTGGACCAATTTAGAGTCAAGGGTAATTACTTTCGATCTCCCCAAATCCTATGAATTTCAAATATTCTTTATTGCTCATCGTATGATACATACTTGACATGTATGAGGCCCTGGGATTTATCCCCAAGTACCAAAACATCTCCTCTATCTCTGTGTGAGATTTCATTTTAAAGAAAGAAGTCCTTACTATTTTTACTTCCCTTTCTGTAAATAAACCTGTCCTTGTAATGTTTTAGTTTTCTCAGATTCTTCTCTACAAAAGAACATCCTGGTAAAACTCTATTTTGGAGAACTGTGTTAATAATAACCTTATCCCTGCTCTCACCTGTTTCCTTCCGCTAAACACAGTAGTTATGTCCTATTTTTGCCACCAGAGGGAAGCATACTTTCACGCATTATTGTATCAGCGATTTTATTTTATTTGCATAGGATCCGACACCAGTGTAGTTCAGGGGACCCAAGTCCATTTCTGGCGATACTTGCCCGGTGATTGAGCCTGACGGTCTGATGTCTTATCCCTAGGGCCAGTGCTGGGGTTCATATATATGTTTATATGACGGTCTGATGTCTTATCCCTAGGGTTAGGAAAACTACATTAGGGCTGCTCAGTGGACCAAGTGTTGCCAGTGATAGAACAGAGGAATTTTCACTCTAACACTTACACTCTCTCCCCTACACTATTATCAATTTTCAAGTGCCAGCAGTGCTTCTTCTTTATTCCATTTTTTCTAAAGTACTTCTTATATTTCTATTACAATTTATGCAAATGCATGTGTATTTTTATCTTTTTTGTTTTTTTTTTTTTGCTTTTTGGGTGACACCCAGCAATGCTCAGGGTTACTCCTGGTTCTGCGTTCAGGAATTATCCCTGGCGGTGCTTGGGGGACCATATGGGATGCCGGAGATTGAACCCAGGTCAGCTGTGTGCAAGGCAAACGCCCTACCTGCTGTGCTATCACTCCAGCCCTTTATCATTATTTTTTGAAGAAAAATTTCGTTTCCAAATCCATTAAGACATGCTGTTAGCTCCCAGTCACCCTTTCAGATTCCCTTCGACTTGAGTTCACCGAAAACTCCCGCTTACTCTTGTGATCCCTAGACAACAGGGCCCATGGGCCAGAGTCCAGGTAGAAGCTATTTGCCAATGCTCAGCTATTTCAACCTTTCAGTGACTGGTAGAGTTACTGCCTCTGCACTCAGGGATAGCCCCTGGCAAGCGAGAAGGACCATATAGGGTACCTGGCATCAAACTCAGATTGGGAACATGCAAAGCCAATACCTTAGCTACTGTATTATCTCACCAGATCATGTATTTATTACTTTCCTGTTGGAGTTCCCACTGGCAAAGCTCCAAAACATGCTGGACTGCTTGAACTGTGAAAATGCTCCCAGGACCAGGACAGGGGGTGATGGAGTGGTTCCGGGGAGGGATGAAATTTCCAGGAGATTACCAAGGAAGTTAGTATTCTAGAAGGGGATAAAGATGACCACTATTGGCTGAACTCATCCAGAATCCTTTCTCGCTGTGAGAAAGGATTTCATTTCATTTCATTCACTGATAATGAACTGGAAGTTCCCACCTCCAGACTACTACAGCAACATGAAGAAATGGCGCAAATCCACACCACGAGAAATGGATGAAGAAAGGAGCCCAGAAGCCTTAATAGGGAATAACAACAAATACAATCTCTCTGATAAAGAATTCAGAGATGAATTAAATGTTGAGGATTTTTAATTAACTCAAAGAAACAGTGGAACAGGCACCCAGCAAATTAAAGGAGAACATGAAAGAAACAGTGGGACGGACAGCCAATAAAATACAGGAAGAAATGAGAGCAGAAATAGGAAAGCTACAAACAGAAGTGTCACTAATAAAGGACTCAGTAGGTGAAATTAAAAACTCAGTGGGTGCCCTAAACAGTAGAATAATAAGAGCCAAATACGGAATCAGTGAGCTTGAAGATGAGCTTCAGAAAGCATACAGGTAACAACATACAATGGGAAAGACCTCAAAACAGCACTAGAGGGAATCACAGATCTGGGGGATGAACTCAAGAGGAACAACATAAGAATCATCAGAGTACCAGAAGGACAGGGAGGCAAGCCCAGTGAAGTAGAAACAGTTAAAGATATCATTGCTGAGAAGTGCTCAAAGCTGGAGAATGCATGCCTCAAGATACAAGGAGCCCATAGGGCACCAGCTAAAAGAGACCCTAATAAAAAGACTCCAAGACATATTATAATAAGAATAATGAATACCACAGATAGAGATACAATACTGCAAGCAGCAAGGTCAAAGAAGGAAATCACATACAAAGGAGCACCCCTTAGATTTATAGCAGAATTATAAGAGGAAACCATCTGAGCCGGAAGACAATGGTCGTATATAGTGAAAAAACTCAATAAAATGAATGCCTCAACAAGAATACTCTATCCAGCTAACCTCAAACTCAAAGGAATGATACATCATGTCACAGATAAACAGCAGCAAAGGAACTTCATAGACTAAAAAAACCAACCTTAAAAGAAGGACTAAAGGGGCTACTGTAAGACAAGACAAACCCCACAAGCACAACAAACCTCTACAGGAAGATAGCATAAAACTCCATTACAATAATCTCTCTCAATGTCAATAGTCTAAAATGCACCAATTAAGAGACACGGAGTGTGCAAAATAGATTAAAAACTGAACCCAACATTCTGCTGCCTACAAAAAACAGTCAGAGCAAACAGAGACTCAAAGTTAGAGGATGGAAAACAAACCTTCAAGCAAACAACTCTCTCAAAAAGGCTGGGGTGGCTATATTAATAACCAACAACATAGATTTCAGGCTGAAAAAGATTAGAAGCAAAGGCCATTTTTTAATAATCAAGAGATATGTACAGCAGGAAGAAGTTACACTCCTAAACATATATATGAACCAAATGAGGGAACAGCAAAATATCTTTAAAAAGCTGCTAGTAGACTTCAATGACGACATTGGCTGCAACACAATAGTAGTTGGAGACTTCAAAACCACCCTATCACCTCTTGACAGATCAACAAAACTAAAACTCAGCAAGGAAGTACTGGCTTTGAAGGAAGAAATGGAAGAGAGAGGTATAATGGTTGATTGGGTATCAGGCACAAGATGCTTCATACCCATCCCTTCTCTAGTGTATATTTCCCACCACCAATGTCCCCAGTTTTTCTCTACCACCACCCATTCCCATCTCCTCTATCTCTATGGCAGGCACCTCTCTCTCTCTCTCTCTCTCTCTCTCTCTCTCTCTCTCTCTCTCTCTCTCTCTCTCCCTCCCTCCCTCCCTCTCCCTCTTCCTCTCTTCCTCTCCCTCTTCCTCTCTTCCTCTCCTTCTGGGCATTGTTGTTTGAAATACACCTATTGAAAGGTTATCATATGTATATATATACATATATATATATATATATATATATATATATACCGCACCATAATTGATAGGATTCAAATATGGTTTGAACCTTGGGAACACCTACAAGGGTGATTAGAGGCCGCTGTAAAAGCTTCTATCTCTCTCGGAGAGCCTGCAAGCTACCAAGAGTATCCCGCCCACACAGCAGAGCCTGGAAAGCTGTCTGTGGTGTATTCGATATGCCAAAAACAGTAAATACAATGGGTCTCATTCCCCTGACCCTGAAGGACTCAGCATTATGGTAGCGATAAGAAGTATGTGGAAGGAGAGGCTGATAAAATCTTAAGGCCGAACTAGGCTGCCCAAATGAAGAAAGACAAAATGGATTGTCTGTACTTTCAATGCACATACGCTGGCATCAGATGCACCCATTGAGGACCTGATGGTAAAAGCGTGAAAGATCAAGTACAACATCATTGGTCTGACCAAGACGAGAAGGCATCAATCACATCATGCCATTTTTGACACTGGAGAAGAACTGTTCCTCAGAACATGCGACAAAAGAGGCGTCAGAGGTGTTGGTGCCCTTGTCAACACGAACTTGGCCATGAGCATTGATTCATTCGAATGCCTAACAACCCAAATTGGACGATTACACTTGAACAGATGTGGCTTACTGCCAGCAGTTTCTATCTTCATCGTCTATGCACCAACATCCAACTACGATGAAGAAGAAATTGAGAAGTTCTACATTGAGCTGGAATATCATAGGGGGAATGCTTTTAGTTTATCCCCATGGGCCGTGAGCCTGTGAAAGATGGCTTTGACTATATTGAGGAACTTTCCTTCAGTGCCCATTTTGCTGAGAGTTTTCATCATAAATGAGTGCTGGATCTTGTCAAATGCTTTCTCTGCATCTATTGAATGATCATATGGTTTTATTTTTTATTGATATTATGGATTATGTTGATTTACTTGCAAATGTTAAACCCTCCTTGCATCCACAGAATGAATCCCACTTGGTTATGGTCTTTTTGATCTTTTTGATCAGTTGTTGGATTATATTTGCTAATATTTTGTTGAGGATATTCACATCCATGTTCATCAAGGATATTGGCCTGTAATTTTCTTTTTTTGTGGTGTCTCTGTTTGCTTTTGGTATTAGGGTGATATGTGCTTCATAGAAACTGGGAGTGTTTCTGTTTCTTCAATTTACTGTAAAAGTTTGAAATTATCTGGCAATAGGTTGTCTTTAAATGTTTGGATGGATTTGCTACTGAATCCATCTAGACCTGGGCTTTTGTTTGAGGGAAAACTTATGATTACAGTTTCAATTTCCTTGATAGTAATAGGTCTATTAAGTTATTCCAAATCTTCTTGACTCAGCCTTGGGAGGATATAGGAATTCAGGAATTTATACATTTCTTCTAGTTTCTCTTGTTTCGTGGCATACAGACTGACAAAGTAATCTCTGAGGATCTTCTGAATTTCTTTGATTTCTGTTGTGATGTCCTTCTTTTCATTTCTGATTCGGTTTATTAGGGTTCTCTCTCTCTCTCTTTCGTTGTGAGTCTTGCTAGTAGTTTATCAATCTTATTTATTTTCTTAAAGAACAAGCTCTTTGTTTCATTGATCTTTCAGATTGCTTTTTGGACTTCAAAGTCTTAATTTCCGCTCTACGGTTTATTATTTCTTTCCTCCTACCTGTTTGGGCTCCTTTTGTTGGTCTTTTTGTAAGATCTGGAGCTGTGAAGTCAACTTTTTTATGTGGGCCCTTTCTTCCTTCCTGAGAAATTCTTGCAGAGCTATAAATTTTCCCCTTAACTCTGCTTTAGCTGTGTCCTGCAAGTTCTGGTAGTTCATGTCTTCATTTTCATTTGTTTCCAGAAATCTTTTGATTTATTCCTTGAGTTCCTCTCAAACCCACCCAATCAACATTGAGCTGTTTGATTTCAAGATGTTTGATTTGATTCTCCCTTTCTGTGTGTAATTAACTTCTATCTCCTGTGCCATGTGGTCTGAAAAGATAGTTAATAGAATTTCTATCTTCCCAATTCTACTGAGGTATGTTTTGTGACTCAGTATATGGTCTATCTTGGAAAATGTTGCACTGGAAAATAATGTGCATTCAGTTTCTTTGGGGGGAGGATAAAAAGTCCTGTATACATCTATTAGACCTCTCTCTTCCATTTCTTCCTTCAAAGTCAGTACTTCCTTGCTGAGTTTTAGTTTCGTTGATCTGTCAAGAGGTGATAGGGTGGTGTTGAAGTCAACAACAACTATTGTGTTGCAGCCAATGTCATCATTGAAGTCTACTAGCAGTTTTTTAAAGATATTTTGCTGGTCCCTCATTTGGTTCATATATATGTTTAGGAGTGTGACTTCTTCCTGCTGTACATATCTCTTGATTATTAAACAATGGCCTTTGCTTCTAATCTTTTTCAGCCTGAAATCTATGTTGTCAGATATTAGTATAGCCACCCCAGCCTTTTTGAGGCAGTTGTTTGCTTGAAGGATTGTTTTCCATCCTCTAACTTTGAGTCTCTGTTTGCTCTGACTGTTTTTTGTAGGCAGCAGGATGTTGGGTTCAGTTTTTAATCTATTTTGCCACTCTGTGTCTTTTAATTGGTGCATTTTAGACTACTGACACTGAGAGAGATTATTGTCATGGGGTTTTGTGCTATCTTCCTGTAGAGGTTTGTTGTGTTGTGGGGTTTGTCTTGTCTTACAGTAGTCCCTTCTTTTAAGGTTGGTTTTTTAGTCAATGATATGAATGCCTCACCCAAAAACTCTATCCAGCTAACCTCAAACTCAAAGGAATGATACATCCTTTCACAGATAAACAGCAGCGAAGTAACTTCATAGACTTCCTTAACTGTGTATCCACGGTGATTCAGTGAAAAAATAATATAAAAAACAGAAAAGTTCCTGCCATAGAGGCAGGCAGGTGTGGTGATGGGAAGGGAAACTGGGGACACTGGTGATGGAAAATGCACAACTCGTAAAGTGACAGTGTTAGAACATTGTGTGACTAAAATCCAGTCATAAATAACTTTATAACTGTGTATCTTATGGTGATTAAATTTAAAAATAAAACTAAAAATAAATAAAGCATATGCTAAGCTCCAACATGAGTCTCTAATTGGTCAGGTCTGGTATAGGAGACAAGTTTACAATGTACACCTTCAAAGTTGTCAAAGCACAGCTGTTTTAGTTATAAATGATCATTGTAATGCCAAATCCAGTAATTTGTCATGCTTATTTCTCTTAATTTTCTTTTGGGGGGATTTTTTTTTTAGATTTTTATTAGTGAAACACCATAAGGCACAGTTGTAGATTTACAAGTTTTTGTGCTTGGGTTTCAGATATACAATGATCGAATACTCATCCCTCCACCAGTGCCCATTCTCCACCACCACTGATCCCAGTATCCCTCCCACCCACCCCCGCCCCCCATCCCACCCTGCCTTTGTAGCAGGGCTTTTTTGGGGGGGAATTTTTAAATTGAGATGATATGGTGTGCAAAGCTAATTATAGTGGTTTATCATATACATAAATCCAAGACCAAGGCCATAACTGCTCCCTCTCCTAAGGATACTCAAAGCTTTCTCTCTTATCCCCTGCCACTCAATCATGTGGATGAGTTCTCAAGTTATGTTGCCCTTCCAACTTATTGCTACCTCACATGTATCTTTAAGTTCCACACATAAGAGTGATCATTCTGTATCTCTCCCTTTCATTTGACTTCTTTCAGCATGATATCCACTAGTTCCCATCCATGTTACAGCAAATTACATGATTTTGATTTTTCTAAGAGTTGTATAGAATTCCATTGTGTATATATCCCTACAAATTCTTGATCCCTTTGTGTATAATTGGGGAGTTTCGTTGATTTCATATCTTGACTATTGTATTAAGTAAACTGATGAACATTGGTGTAGTGCATATTGTTTTGAATTGATGTTTTTATGTTTTGGAGAACCCTTATTTTCCAAACTAACAGCATTTGACAGTTTATCGCACTCAACATTATTAACTTTTTGTTTGGATTTATGTTGCTTGTAGTCAAAACTAGTTTTGAAATAAAATTATATACAAAGGTCCACATAAAATAAGAGCACGTAACGAAATGCAACAAAGCAGTTAAACTGATTATAGGAAATATATATGGCAAAAGGAGAGAGAGAGTGGGGGACTTGCTTTAGAGGAGGCTGGGGTCTGGAGGGGCAAGGGGCTGGTGGGAAAGAAACCGGGAACATTGGTGGTGGGAAATGTACACTAGTGTAGGGACATTGCATGACTGAAACATTGTATGGATGAATATATTTTGAAACCAAATCATGAACAACTTTGTAATTGTGTGATTCAATAAACAAAAAACTTTTTTTTAATCAGGAAAGATTTTGAACCAAAAAAAAATCAGATTCCGCTTAAAGTACGCCTCTCTAGAGAGACTTTGCTAGTACTTTGTTGAACACACCCTAACACACCCACATCAGCATTCAAGTTAAAATTCACTTAAAGAGCTGATAAATATCTGGAAAAAAATGTACAACTCACCAAGAATACTTCATATTCTAGATTATCAGTCATATTTGAAGGAATAATGCAAAGCTTCAGGGACAGTAAACAACTTGAAGAATTCATAGCCTTGAAATCAGTTTTATAAGAAGCATGAAAGAAGCTTCTTTTAAGGACAGGACAAACTTCCCAGCACATGACATTGGATATGATCTCATGGTGCTTAGATTTACCCTCTATTAGATTCAGAAACGTCTGTTTACTCTAAGCTTGCTAAGGGATTTTATGCAGCTTCCAGAATAAACTCATTTATATTGAATGTTCTTTGTCTTACTGGGTTTTGTTTTCACATCCAGAGATTTTTATTACAATTGCTAATGTAGACAACCAGTATTTGTAATGTAATTTTTAAATGGAAAATCAATATTTTATTTCTTAAATTTAAATATTAAAGATTTAAAGATCTGTTCATATTTTCACCTTTATATTTCTTAGTTCTCTTCACTCATTAAATTTTACATATGTTAGACTTTAACAAGTACATGTAAAACCTAAAATACATTAGCAAGGAATTTCTTTTAAGTTTTACTAAAGCCTGGGAAGACATAATTATCACCGCAATGACCCAAGTACAAAATAAAATTTAACGCAATGCATTTTGGGGACAGAATTGAAAACATGTCTATGTAGATGAGAATAGGCACCATATTAAATGACTTTAATTTCCTTACATAAGTTAATTTAGTAGTCACCACAAACTGACTTTTCTTGCTTTATATTTTGATAATTCCATTTGCCATTCCTTCATTTTTATGAAGAAAGCAACACGAGGTAAATGTGTTATGTGCTCAAGAGCAGACTAGGGAATGTGAGGAAAACGGTTATAGAAATCTGACCAAAAATACAGTCTACATTTAAAAGATGAGAGAGAAGCATGTTTCCATTTACATGTGTGGACTCAACATGGCTTATATTGTAGAGCCAGGTCTAAAGCCTCATGCATACAGGGCTTAATTCACAGCTTCAAAGCACATGGAGGGATTAGGTACATTCAAAGCACATGGAGGTATTATGTACATTCAAAACACATGGAGGGATTAGGTTAAAGAAGCTTTGGTACATTTACACAATGGAGTACTATGTAACTGTTAGAAAAGATGAAGTTATGAAATTTACATACAAGTGGTACTACATGGAAAGTATCATGTTAAGCGAAATGAGTCAGAAAGAGCGGGATAGACACAGAAAGATTGCATTCATCTGGGGAACATAAAGCAACAAAACGGGAGACTAACACCCAGGAAGGGCTCAGATTAGTACCAGGAATTTTGCTCCATGACTTGAAGGCCAGCCACATGTGCTAGGTGAGAAGGAAGCTCAGATAGAGAAGAGAGCACCAAATAAAGGGTGTTGTGAAGACCCTCCCAGGGTGGGAGAGACATGCTAAAAGTGGTCTATAGACCAAACATGACTGCCACTCAATGCCTCTCTGGCAAAACACAGTACCCAAAAGAAGAGAGAGAGAACAGGGAGGAATGCCCTGCCACAGCGGCAGGGTGGGACGGGGGGGGGGGGGAGGATGGGGGGTCGGAGGGATGATAGGACCCGTGGTGGGGGAAGATGGGCACTGGTGGAGGGATGGGTACTTGATCATTGTATAACTGAAACCCAAGCACAAAAATTTGTGAGTCTATAAGTATACTTCATGGTGTTTCACTAATAAAAAAAATGATAAAAAAAAAAGAGCAGACTAGGGAATGTGAGGAAAACGGTTATAGAAATCTGACCAAAAATACAGTCTACATTTAAAAGATGAAAGAGAAGCATGTTTCCATTTACATGTGTGGACTCAACATGGCTTATATTGTAGAGCCAGGTCTAAAGCCTCATGCATACAGGGCTTAATTCACAGCTTCAAAGCACATGGAGGGATTAGGTACATTCAAAGCACATGGAGGTATTATGTACATTCAAAACACATGGAGGGATTAGGTACATGCTGGTACAAGGATATCCTCAATTTCCTCTTTCAGGTGGGATGTGTGTCCATCCCAGCAGACCCCAGCACAGCTGTGCAACCCTCAGATTCCCTTCGTGCTCTGGTGCTCCACAGAGCTGCAATTATTTTTTGTGGAAAGCTGCTTGGTACATGTTCAGGCCCCTACAAGAGCTGGAGATAGTGTATCCTGTTCCTAGCATGCCCCCTGTTGTCCAATCATTGTCATGCCCTTGCTTGTGACAAGCTGCTTGTCCACACACACAGTCAAAATCCACTAGAAAAACTCGAGAGGACAATCAAAGAATAAAGCGTCCCAACAGGTGAGGATGATCATGATCACATATACTCGTCTTCATCACCAGTCACACTTTCCATGATTTCTCATCACTGTCCCCGTGGTAACTCCAAAGGCTTGGACACACTCTGACACTGCAATCTATACCAAGTACAGTTACTGAGATACCGAAGGACGTGCAAAGTGACACCACTGAATACATGGAAGAACGTGTCCCCTTCAGCATCCAATACGTGTTCCAGTACTGCACTTGCCTAAGTACCCAGAGGTTCATGAGCTGTATCCTGTGCCCATGTCTGCCCACAGGAACTGAGTGGGGAGGGAGGTGCAGACACATTGCACAGTGATGCAGGCCCAGGGGGCAGGAGCACCTGCTGCAGAGCTGGGGGTGGGGTGGGGTGGGGAAGAGGCTGCTTGGTTGCTGCCTGAGGCATGACTTAGAAAAGAAAGTAGAGTTGGCAGGAGTTGGCAAGTGTTTCAGCCCTGAGAGAGGGTATGGGTGTGCTGAGGCAAAACCAGGGATGCCAAGAAACCTTTTCTTTGTGCAGTAAGTGGAGGGTGTTAATTATGCCTCTAGCACTGACCATCATCGTAGCCTTATTGTTGGCCATATCCCTCTGTGTGTGGCAGCTAGAGAAGCTGGGACTCCACATGCACAGCAAGGCATGGCTCATCTAGGGAAAGCTTGTACTGCTCACCATGGTCTGTGACCAGACCTGTCAGATTTCCTGTGACACAATGGTCAGGCACGTCACTGCCATCACCTTTGCTTCTGTGAACCTTGCTCCATGTTTACCACGAAGGGACATTTGGCTTGTCCAATTAGTGGACACACTTGTCAAAGTTTTTTTGTGAATTATTTAAGGGTGAGCTAAGTCTCATCCTTCAAGTAATAAATATAATTTATTTACAAATATTTCTTTCTATGAAAGAAATGTATTAATCACAGAAAGATAAATATAATCATAGAAAGAAATATATAAATATATGCCTCTTGGAGAGCCCAGCAATTTACCAAGAGTATCCTGCCCACATGGGCAGAGCCTGGCAAGCTCCCTGTGGCATATTCAATGTGCCAAATACAGTAACGACAACAGGTTTCATTCCTCTGACCCTGAAAGAGCCTCCAATCGTTGGGAAAAGATGTGTAAGAAGAGGCTGCTAAAATCTCAGTCCTGGGAGGAATAGAGACGTTACTGGTACCTCCTCGAGTAATTCGACGATCAATGGGATGACATTGATGACAGTTATGATTTACAAATAATGAATCAAATTCTTTTTTATAAAAGACACTACCCGAAGCTCCGAGTTGCTTCTTAACTGCTTCTCAGAATTTTGACTAAGAATAAGTGAGATAAAAATAAAACAAGAGGCAACATACACCAGACCCTGCCTTTTATTATTTCTTTAGTTGTTGTTGTTGTTGTTGTTGTTGTTGTTGTTGATAGAACCCAATGACCCAAGATTTTTTACTGCAGTTTGGGTCTGGATTTCCATGGGAAAGTAGGTAGAGGGGACCTCAACTCTTGCTTGCAAGAATAGCTAAGGATATTTGCAACATCTGACCTTCTCATTTTCAAGGGGCCCAGCTTCACAGTTCCTAAACTCTGCACACTGACACACCCTTCAGGTATAATCTCCCAGCTGACATCAAGGCCAGTTTTGTGTAGCAGCTACTGAAGCTGGAAATACACACCAAAGAGGGATGTACTATTCACTATCCTGGGTTCCTCTGGATGCATTGCGTGGTGACTGAGCTCCAGAAGCCCATCAACAGGGACCTCTGGGAAGTGCTGTTTACAAATTAGATAACTGGAATAGCCTACTATAACCGTACAGTTGACAACTTCCTAGACTGTTATGAAGCCTTAGTCACCTACAACTTTATGAACTTCCTGGCCAACATCCTGAAAAGCCAATACCCTGACCAGGAAGCCATCCTGGAAGGACAGAGAAGCACAGGCCCCCACTGCCCTGCGGCTCACCATAACCCAACGCGGTGTGTGAGCACATCCCAGAAGATGAGAGAGTGGGCAGTGCCTCTATCTCTGACCGCTCCAGAGATCCCGCTGCTCTGGTGCAAGCTGGCCATGCTGCAGGACAGAGAGGTAGGACCCACGACTGCCATCATCAGCGCATCTGTGAGCTGTGTTCCATGTCTATCATGAAGGAACTTTTCAGCTTGTCCAATTCCTGGACACACTTGGTAATCATCAACAATGTTCAAAGCTCTTTGTGAATAAGTTTACCCATTACTGAAAGAGTAGCTGAGTCCCATACATCAATAAATAAATGCAATTTATTTATAAAAATCAGTCATCTTTTATAAATGAAAGAAAGGCACCAAAATCTTCATTAGCTATTTCTTAATTGCTTCTCAGCATGGTTAGATAATATCAATTTAGTTTCTGGTACATCATCAGTTTTGTATATGTCCTCTCTCCGAAGTGCATCGTTAAGAAGCAAATATTCAGCAGATAACTTGAAATGACTCAAAATTCTCATATTAATAACCTGTCAGAAAAAAAGAACGATTTTTAGATACAAAGTCAGTCACATCAATGTCTCTTTCTTGTACAAATATCTGACATTCAAGCAATAATTATCATACCCAAGAAAATAGGAACAAAAAACAATCAACAAAATGAGATTTGACTATAACACACGTGCCAGAAAAGCAAATGCTTCAATTTGAAAACATAGGGGCACAGAGATAGCACAGAGGTTAAGAAGTTGGACTCCATGAGCACCACCCTAGTTCCATCCCCAGCACCACATATGCCCCCTAGAAATGCAAGAAACAGCACCCCTATACAAAGCCTGGAGTAGTCCCTATGTACCATGAGGGACTGGAGGACTGTCTTCACCCAAAGAACAAGTTTTCTAATAAATTACCCAAATTTTTAACTTCTAATACTAGGAAAAGAGCTAGGAGTAAGTTCCATGCGGTGGGGGGCACTCCCCATATGGGAAGGGTCCCAGTTCAAGCCATAAAACCCAGCACAAGCCCAATAGCCCTAAGCTCTGCCAGGAATTGTCCTTGAGCATTGCTGGGGAGAAACTCACCAAAAGTAAGAAAGTAAGTCAGTAAGAACTACTAAATCTAAAGTGAGATGAAAGAAGAAAATAAATATGAGAACACATGAAAATAAAATTCAACTGACAGAAATTTATTTTCTGAAAGATTTTAATTAACTGGAGAAATCTCAAGCAAAGCTTCCCAAGAAAAAGTAAGTGAAACATTTACATATCCTATGCAGAGCATCAGACTCGGCTACAAAGTGAAATCTTATCCAAATACTAGGTCAAATTAGCTGTAACAGTCCAGTTCTATGGAAGTCAGTGAATGTTGCAAGCATACACCGAGTAACAAAATATCCAGGAACAAAGGATTCTTCTGTTACTAGTCACTTAATTAAAAACTTATAATAGTTATACAAGTATTCCACATGAACACATGCCTTAAAATATCTCATCTATGCAATCTGATTTCAGATCTTGCCAGCCAAATTGAAAAAATGCAGTGCAAGGTTCACAGTATCTCAAAATATCAAGTCAAAAACATATATAATTACCAAACAAGGTAATTATTATATAATCATAATATAATAAAATATATTTATATAAGCAATTGTATAACAATTATAGTTCATATGTGAGACTTGTTACTGTGTTTGGCATATCAAATACATCACGAGGAGCTTGCCAGGCTTTGCTGTGTGGGTGAGATACTCTCGATATCTTGCCGGGCTCTCCCAGAGGGGCAGAGGAATCGAACTCGGGTTGGCCTGGTCAGCCGCTTGCAAGGCAAACGCCCTATCTGATGTGCTAACGCTCCAGCCCAAGCCTCACAATGGAGACGTTACTGGACCCCCTTGAGCAAATCGATGAACAATGGGAGGACAGTGCTACAGTGCTATAGTACACACAAATATTATATATAATTTACCAAGCAATTATCAAGCAAAGTGAAGAGGGATGTAAGGATGGACTAAAGTATCCCAAGGACCCTGGAGGAGAGTACTGGGCACCTGGTATCAGTGGAGCTATTCAAACTGTACAGCAAAACTATAAATAGTAGTAACACTAATGTAAGCATGACACCTAAACTACCCTTCATCCTAATTTTTTTGCATTATCTTTTGTGTGTGTGTGTTAATTTTATTTATTTATTTTATAGTGAGACATCATGAGGTACAGTTGCAGACTTACATATTTTTGTGCTTGCGTTTCAATTATACAGTGATCAAATACCCATCCCTCCACCAGTGCCCATTTCCCACCACCACGGATCCCAGTATCCCTCCCACCCCCCATCCCCCCCATCCCACCCTGCCTCTGTGGCAGGGCATTCCCTTTTGTTCTCTCTCTCTTATTGGGTGTTGTAGTTTGCCAAAGAGGCAATGGGTGACAATCATGTTTAGTCTATAGTCTACTTTCAGCATGCTTCTCCCATCCTGGGAGGATCCTCCCAATACCTTTATTTGGTATTCCCTTCTCTCTCTGAGCTCCCTTTTCCCCTAGCATGTGTGGTTGGCCTCCAAGCCATGGAGTAAACTTCCTGGTACTAATCTCGGCCATTCTTGGGTGTTAGTCTCCTATTTTGTTACTTTATGTTCCCCAGATATTTCATCCTAATTTTTAAAACAAAACCCAAGACAAGTTCATTTGCTAATGGTAACCAACAGAGCAGTTTACCTTAAACCCAGTTATCTATGGTCAGAGAGCTAAGATAAGGGTAAGGTTGTAAAGCTGAATCCAGTTTGATCCACAATTCCACATCCCCTCCCGATCCTTATCCCCTGCAGTAGTAATTCCTGAGCACAGAGCCAGGAGTAAGCCAAAAGCATCAGCAGGTGTGGCCCAAGACCCATGCCCACTCCTAGGACCATGAGACAATTAGGTTTAACTCAAATCTAAGGACAATCTAAGCTAAATACTTATTCCCAACAACTGTCCATTATCAAATTCATTCAAATTTATATGTGTGTGTATGTGTGTGTGAGCATGTGTGTGTGTGTGTGTGTGTGTGTGTGATGTGTTACAGGAGGAGAGAACCAGAGACGCACCACACTCCCAAGGCCTGCAGCTCTCTGTGTCTACAGACCAGGTACCCAGGGCCACTGCACCTGACTGGCAGGGTGACCTGGAATGAGTTTCCAGGAAACTTGAAGCAAGGGTTATGGCCAGGATCACCGGTCAACAGAGAAGCTGTTCCTCAAATGTGCCATTCATGAAAAAAGGTTTATACCTTTATGTACATGGCTCTTCTATCAGAATCCAAAACAAGAATATTTACAGCTTTGCAGTAATTTCCATTACTAACAGCCTCATGACTACTCAGAGTGCAGTCCTAGGAGAATGAAAGGGTGATTGAATGCCTTGTCTCTCCCTGAACAGTGCTCAGCTTGCTTGTCTGGCTTGTCTGAGACTTTATTACCTTCAATCTTAATTTCAGAAATGTTGTTTCTTATCCTCAGTAATGATCTGTAAACTTGATAATTCTGCTAAAATATGCAAGATTACGACTTATTTTTGTAATCTAAAATATTATTAAATTCATGGCTTTTAACACAAAGCAAGTACTTGTATGTTACAGTCTTCAACTGGAAGAACTGATATGCCAGGCGGAGATGACTCAAAGGTCTAGAACACAAGTCTTGCATGCAATTAGCCCAGGTTCAATCCATTCCCAGTTCCACAATCCCCAAGTGCCGGGGAACGTGCCTGAGTCATGAGCCAGATGCAGGCCTTAGGCAATGCCAGGGATGGGTCCCAAAGTCAAATTAAATTGAATAATTAAATAAATAAATTATATGATAAAAGTTATATTTTCTTTATGAGTATTGACCATCTTTTACTATTAGTTTCAAGTTTAACCTGGTAATATGATGCATTTCTAAATATTAATCTAGGTTACAAAATTCTGAATTCAATTGTATACAAGACCAGAGACAAAATGTATTAATTTACTGGTAAATATCCTGATGCTGTGATTTAAGGAAACATACAAAATTTTTAATGATGTCTTTGTCTTAGTATCCACAAAATACAGTGAAGCTGTTCTTTCCTCCAACTGTATAAAAAAAATTATTAAAGCTAATTCTTGTGCTCGTGAATGCTTTGGCATGCAAATGAATTCCAAGGAATAAAAATTCACCTAATTTTAGTAATGGGTCAACAAGTATGTGTTTTTCTGCTCCCTATAAATGACTGTACATTGTGGTATAAATCTATAATTTATATTATTTTATTTTGAAGGATATTACATTTATAATTAGAATTTATATTTACACTTCATTTTAAAGATATTTATTCATACCTTAATCAGTTGAATGACATTTTTTTTTTTTTTTTTTTTTTTTTTTTTTTTTTTTTTTTTTCCCTTTATTTTATTTTATTTTTTTTAAAGTTGTAGATTTACAATTTTTTGTGCTTTGGTTTCAATTATACAATGATCAGATACCCATCCCTCCACCAGTGCCCATTTTCCACCACCATGGATAATATCCCTCCCACCCCCATCCCCCCATCCCCCCGTCTCTGTGGCAGGGCAATCCCCTGTGTTCTCTCTCTCCTTTTGGGTGTTGTGGTCTGCAAAAGAGGCATTGAGTGGCAAACATGTTCAGTCCATAGTCTACTTTCGACATGCATCTCCCCTCCTGGGAGGATCCTCCAAACATCCTTTATTTGGTGCTCCCTTCTCTATCTGAATAGCCCTTTCCTCTAGGATACCCGGCTGGCCTCTAAGTTATGGAGTAATCCTCCTGGTGCTGATCTCAGCTATTCTTGGGTATTAATCTCATACTTTGTTACTTTATATCCCCCAGATGAATGCAATCTTTCTATGTCTATCCCTCTCTTTCTGACTCATTTCGCTTAGCATGATACTTTCCATATTGTACCACTTGTATGTAAATTTCATGACTTCATCTTTTCTAAGAGCTACATAGTACTCCATTGTGTAGATGTACCAAAGTTTCTTTAACCAGTCATCTGTTCTTGGGCATTCAGGTTTCTTCCAGTTTCTGGCTATTGTAAAGAGGGCTGCAATGAACAAACAAGTGCAGATGTCACTTCGACTATACATTTTTGCCTCTCTGGGATATATTCCCAGGAGTGGTATTGCTGGGTCAAATGGGAGCTCAATTTCTAATTTTTTGAGAATCGTCCATACTGTTTTCCAGAAGGGCTGAACCAGTGGACATTCCCACCAACAGTGAAGGAGTGTCCCTTTCTCGCCACAACCACGCCAGCATCGGTTGCTTTTGTTCTTTTTGATGTGGGCCAGTCTCTGAGGTGTGAGATGGTATCTCATTGTGGTTTTGATCTGCATCTCCCTGATGATTAATGATGTAGAGCATTTTCTCATGTGCTTTTTTGCCATTCGGATGACATTTTTAGAGGTACTTTTCAGCTAGGGTATAATTTGTACAGTCTATCTGAAAAGGAAAAAATCAATTAGACTATTTATGAAGAAATGTGTATACAGAGCTTTATTCTACTTGCTATACATGTATAGTTTTTAAAGCTATTCATATAGACACAATGACCTACACAAATATTTCACAAAAAGAAAGTATAGAACTATTTTTCCATTGAAGTTTTCAATAAATGATACATACTGTTGTTCTTATAAAAATTTAGCTGTTATCGAGTGTGGATAATATTCAATCAATATCTAGAGATTCAGAAAGATACGCTGAATACTTGCTGCCTATGAAAACAAAATGTTCACACATTTATTACATGCATCAAATACCCAAATGCATTCTGTATTATCTTTAGGTCTAGAAAAAATTATAACCTTAAATTTATTTTATGCATAGACAATATAAAACTAAAATATCAGAACAAGCAGTTGGCTCGGTGCTCAAGCCCATGTCTAACATGGCTGGGGTCCATATAATGATTCAATACCACAAATAAGTAATAAATAAATTTAAAAATTTAAAAATATTTAAAATTACTATATCAATAACAGTAAAAATAGTCTTTGATAAAATGCTTTCTTAACTTTTTAATGTCATGACATTAGCATAAAATTAGTTAATGAAAACATGGAATGAATTCATAGTATGTATAAAAAATAATGAATGTAAAATTGATATCTAAGTCAACAGGAAAGAAATGAAACAACTAACACCAGGGAAACCAAGTGACTTTGGTCAACAGTGGAGGACCAAGAGAAAACCTCATCTTGCATCACACACCACAATAAATTCCAACAAGATTAAAACATAGGTGGGGGGGCTGAAGAGATAGCACAGCAGGTAGGGCATTTGCCTTGCACATGGCGACCCGGGTTCAATTCCCAGCACCGCCAGAAGTAACTCCTGAGTGCAGAGCCAGGAGTAACCCCTATGCATCTCCAGGTGTGACAAAAAAAAAGCAAAAAAAAAAAAAAACCCAAAAAATAGGTGGGTTTTTTTTAATCTTGATTAGAAAAAAAATGTCAAACTTCAGGTCACTTCTGCTAAAGCTTGGTCATTTCCTATTTTGCTACATAAAGTGTCTATAGATCACAACTACTTATTAGTATGGCCAAAACAAGAGTTTCAGGATTATAGATAACACATTATAATTAAAACTGGACAGTATATAGCTTATCTCATAAAACGTGACTAATATTTCAGCAGTACAACTACCATAAACTAGCAGAAATAAAAAAAAAACACTTGCCTTCACATATTCCTTAGTTAACAGATCTTCCACGGTATTGTCCAATGATGAAATCAAATAAGCTGATTTCTCAGATTTTTTTGTCTAAAAAGAATTTTAAAAATTATTCTCTTATTTGAAAGTAAATCTCCAATAAAGGCTATATTAATGTTTGTAAGAGTGGGGAGAAGCAAGTGTCTCTTGTATTAGGTATAAGTCTCATACTCGATCATATCCAAAATCAGGCAACTCCTCCTTTAAAACTGTATAAACGTCATTCCTCATTACAGTTCTAAGAAGACAATGCTAAAATAAACACAGAAATAACAGAAGGATACATAAAGGAAGTCTTTGCGTTCTGTGCCACTAAAATATCTTAGAAGGAAAGTTTTACGCTCCCTGAAAATCTAATTGTTGAGAAGACAGATCAAATGTATGATAGAAACTATGCTTTTCTGTGTATTGCTTTATATGAAAGAAAAAAATCTTAGTGCCATATAAGCAGTCCTTACAAGTTCTGCTAAAAAATAAAATGGAAAACAGTTTTAGAAGTGTATTTCACAATAGTTTTTTTCAAATACACCAAATTTGTTAGGGGCTGGAGGGAAAGCACAGCGAGCAGGGCGTTTGCCTTGCATGCCTCCGACACAGCCGACCCGAGTTTGATTCCTTCTCCCCTCTCAGAGAGCCCGGCAAGCTACTATGAGTATCTCACCCGCACAGCAAAGCCTGGCAAGCTACCCATGTATTTGATATGCCAAACACAGTAACAAGTCTCACAATGTTACTGGGGCAGCTCCAGCAAATCGGTGAACAACAGGACAGTGACAGTGACAGCTAGAGACTAGTTTTAATAGATACTGGAAGAAGGAACTACATAATGCTCATGAGAAAAGCAAGGAACGTATCCCACAAATTCTTACAGATTAAAATGCTTAATATCACTTGATCTGGGGATATAACTCAGCGATTGAGCATATACTTTGCTTATTCTTTATGTTGGAGTAATTTAATTTGAACCAAAACAAAAGTCAAAACCAAAAAAAAAAAAGCCGCATGCCAGAGAAAAGTTACAACACATGCCACAAAAGATTACTCTGTAAAACTTTATTCCACTAAGCTAGACTAAAAGAAACTAATGAATTCCCTGTATCACACGGACATACCAAGACCAATGAATAAGAAAGAGGAAAATAAGAACAAACCAATTACATACAAGAAAAGTTAAATAATAATCAAGTCTCCCTTCACACAAAAAAAGATCCCAAGCCCACATGGAATTAACAGTGAGTTCTTCAAACCTTCAAAGATGACCAATTTCCTAAACCTCTCAAACATTCCCAAAATTTGTAGCACGTTCATCAAAATACTGTTCATAATGAGGCCAATAATACCCTGATTCAAAAGCAGAAAGCAATTGTAAAAAAAGGAAAAGAAACCACATTCCCAACGAACACAGTTGCAAAGACTGTTCTCTTTGCTGATCCTGTGTATATTATGTTTGGCCTCTTGTCCTCTTGTGCCTATTCAGTGAATGGTTTCTCTGGCCTGACCAGTTATATTTTGATTGGGGTTATATTTTTTCTCATGCTTACCATTATTTTTGTAAATTTGGGATTAGCATTGATTGGAGTAGCGGCTAAAGGGCTACTGACTTAATGTTAGGGGAAGCCAGGCTGCTCTGATGAAAGTTCATTATAAAAATCCTAGATGAAGGGGTTGGTCTTATGGGATATAGAAGGTGAAAATCTAATTGTTGATAAGACAGATCAAATGTATGATAGAACTATGCTTTTCTGTGTATTGCTTTATATGAAAGAAAAAAAATCCTTAGTGCCATATAAGCAGTCCTTACAAGTTCTGCTAAAAAATAAAAGGCCTTTAACTGGCGTTAGAGGCCTTTCTCTCCAAAACCATGCCCACTTCTTTTCTGACCTGGATTTGGAATGGGCCAGGCACACACATTACTTTAAAAAAAAATCTTCTTTTCCACCACGTGGCCGCCACCAAGAGAAGACCACTTCCCCTGTCCCCCTTCATCTTGAGATCAAGAGCCTTCTGTGCTTTTTTATCAAGTGTATCACTTGTCATCCCCTTGATCTTCGATTTGCTTGAGCTGGGGCCAGTAATGTCTCCTTTTCCTAAGAAACAGGCTTAAATAACCACAGAAACAGCAACTTCTACTTAGAACCAACTCTGGCTTTTGCAACAAAACACATTAGCAGCATTAAAAGAGAATACTGACATCCCAGAGGAGGTATGACACAGGAAAAATATAGCTTCACATCAAAATTTTTAAAAACAGAAAAAGCAACAAGAATAGAACAGATAATTTAAGATGATAGTATGTAAAGTGACAACTAAACCCATAACATTTCTAAAATTTAATACAATAAAAGTATAATTATGTGCATGGGGGTATGAGACCAAAACAAACTTCAATAACATATTTAGATTTTTAGTATATAAATGGAAGTCAGGTGTCAGTTGACCCACAATACATAAAATAATGATTAAATAATGTGCATATATTAAGTCTAGTATATATTAATATATAAAATATATATTCCAAATAACTAAAATACTTACATGTGAATACGATGTTCCATATAGTACTAACCATTTCAGTCATGATAAATAGCAAAAAGTTATTTTTAAAAATTAGAAAAAATAAAATTGTGGTATTAGTATTTTCTAACTATGCTAGACACATAGCAATTTTCCAACCAGCATCGAAAAACAAAAGTCTGCTTACCAATATATAATATAAATTTTGTGACAAAAATGAATTTAATGCAGTCAGCAGTTAAATTAAGTCAAAGGTTGATCACATTCTTGTCTTTATATGCAGCAGCAATTGTTACGTCCACACAATAACACGTTTTGAAGCTGAAAACTCATTTTTGGTGATAAAAAAGAGCCTGGGAAATGAAAATTCACTTGTCAAAATTCATGTATACCATCATGAAATCTTGAGTGAAATAAAGAAACCACTCCCAGCTAAATATCCACATTCAAATAATCTTCCCTGTATTAAGTCCTTCAAAAGTTACGCACCAATTTTAACACCTTTACTAAAACCTATAAGGCTTTTAAACTATGTTCCACATAAATCATAAAACCAACTTATTTCATTTAGTTATTTACAGATCCTTCAAAGGAGTCTCCTATTAGGGTACATGTTTGTTCCACATCATCTGCATATTAGACAAATATATGCAATACAAGTTAAATTTGGTAGGAGACAGAAAGAAAGTATAACGGTTCAGGTGCTCACCTTGCACATGGCAAACCAGCTTCCATCTCCCATACCCACTACAAGCCCCCAGCATTACCAGGCATGATTCCTGAGTACAGTGTCAGCACCAGGATTAATCCCTGAGTAGCTCTCAAGAGTAGCTCCCAAGCCAAAAATAAACTTCTATCTTAAAAGACAGAAACAGTAGCAAAGATGAAACCTTAAAGATATTTCAGATAAACAGAATATGCCATGCACAAACTTAAATTACATTTTTCTTGAACTTTAAAGATGTAGAATGCAAGACAGAGGGCTAATGAATCATCAAGTAAGAAGGTTAATTCCAATTCCAGAACTCAGAAAATTCAGGAAACAAAGACATTGTAGTTTGAGGTATGAGATAGATTCAAAAACGTCTATAGAAGCTCTGCTTATGCCTGTGGTGAAAAACACGGAGACAGAGAGTCACTCCAACTCTTAACAAAAAGACAAAAATATCTATATGAACCAAAGAAATCTTAATTTTTTTCAAATAAAGAAAAATTTGGAGTAATGCAGTACCCCCTCAATATTCTAATGCAGTACCCCCTATTCAACCTAAGAAGGATGGAGAATAACACTATTCCTCTGTCATTAAGAGGTGGGAGAGATCAAAGAAAAAAATTATAAAATAAAAAATAATCAGCAAATTTTACTTTTGCCATGAGTAACTATATTTTAAAATTGTCTACAAATATTCACAGTCAGAGTTTATTAGACAGTTGATTTTAAAATATCAGTAGCAAAATAAATGATGCCAACCAGAAACCCACTATAAATGCAAAGGAAGGAAGGAAGGAAGGAAGGAAGGAAGGAAGGAAGGAAGGAAGGAAAGAAGGAAGGAAGGAAGGAAGGAAGGAAAAGAAAGAAAAAGTATGACCTAATGCAGAACCCAGCAGCTTGGAGCAGAAAAGTGAAAGGACTATGCGTTAATCCAGGCAATCATTTCTGCCCAGAGGGGAAAGGGTGTTGCTCCCTTCCGCCCTCCTCCCTCTGGAAAGAAAGATGGCGGCCACATGGGAGCCTTGTGGACAGCAGGTATGAGCCGGGGGAGTGGGGGCGACTAAAACCTCATGGGTCGGGGGACGTTCCGGTCCGTCCTTCACGCCCTACCGAGGTCACCAGTCACCCCCCGCGAGCGACTCTCCAGCACGGCCATGGCCCCAGAAGCACAAGGACTTAATGCAGAACCCAGCAGCTTGGAGCAGAAAAGTGAACGGACTATGCGTTGATCCAGCCCATCAAGTCTGCCAGAGGGGAAAGGGTGTTGCCCCATTCGCCCTTTCCTCTCTGGAAAGAAAGATGGCGGCCACATGGGAGCCTTGTGGACAGCAGGTACGAGCCGGGAGTGTGGGGGTGACTAAAACCTCATGGGAAGGGGGGCGTTTCACTCCGCCCTTCACGCCCTACCAAGGCCACCAGTTGCCCCCCGCGAGCGGCTCTCCAGCACGGCCACGACTCCAGAACACAGAAACCAATTTCTTAACTATCTGACTTTCAGTAGAAATACTTCCAGGGTCAATAGTTAAAATAGCAGAAATCCAAAACCAACATTTAATTCTTGAACCCAGCTGTAGAAAGCAAATCACTTCACAATGCTTTTTCAGCATGTTTGATTTGGGGGGGGGGGTAAACTCTAAATAATAGTGGTGAATCTTATTGAAACAATGAATCTAATCAAAGCAGATAGAGTGTTAACTAGAATTCATCTGCCTCACAGGGACGGGGAGGGGTGGGGGGTGGGGTTTTATTGGGGTTCTTCAGGGTAAAAAATAAGTATTGGTAAAGGGAAATGTGTTTGATATTTGCATGACTGAGACATAAACCTGAAAGCTTTGTAACCTTTCCCACAGTGATTCAATAAATAAATTTAAAAAAAAAAGAAAGAAAGAAAAAGTAAGGAATAAAAATATCACTGAAAAAGGCATACCATGCAAACACTAATCAGTGAAATCTGAACTGGCTAGATTGCTACAGAATGAATTTCAGAATAAGAACAACATCATAGATAGAGAAAATCACTATATAATCATAATGCATTGATCACCAAAATGAGTAAACTTCTAGATAAGTATGGTCAGAGGAAGTCACAAGTAAAATTAGAAAATGTTTTAAATCATTTGCGCACACACACACACACACAAAAATCATTGATTAAAGCAGTGTCAACAGGAAAAACTCAGAAATCAAATGCTTCTGTTAGAAAACAGGGGCACAGAGATAGCACAGGGGTTGAGAGGTTTGCCTCCAATGTGTCCAACCTAGATTTATGCCCCAGGACCACATATATCCTCTCTGAAATGCCAGGAGTATCACCACATCCAGAGCCAGGAGGAGACCCTAAGCACCACAAGGGACCTGTGGACTTCTCCTCCCACACCCCTTGCCAATAAATAAACAAACAAACAAATAAATAAATAAAGGTTACCAATCCAATTACCAAAGTTTTACCTTTAAAAACCTAGAAAACGGTCTGGACACGAGCTCCACAGTGTGGAGGCATGCCTTGTATGGGCTTCCCAGGCTCAATCCCTGACACCATATGCTGCCCAGCACTACCCCAGTGGCCCTGAGTACTGAAGTGGCCCACGAATATTTTTGGAGTGCACAGCACTCAAATTAGCATACCATGAAAACATGAACTAGTAAACCAAACATAGAAGGAAATAAAATTAGAAAAAATAAAAACAACTGACACAGAAATTCCTTCTTTCCGTGATTATTGAACTGAGAAATCCTAAGACAGACTTACCAAGAAAAAGTAAGATAAACATTCAAATATCATATGCTGAGCATCAGACTCAGTTACAAACTCTCTAAATATTATTTTTTCTAACTTCCCCATTGGCTCAACTGTAACTACCCAATTCCATAAAGGTAAGAGAATGTTAAAAAATGCTTGTTTGAGAAATCCAGATACATCCTATATTATGAATCTATCTAAATGAATGTGTTGATTATTAACATGAATGGAAATATTGATGAACTTAAATAAACTTAAAAATGCTCCTTTATGTACATAATTTCGATTAATGGAGAAACCCTTCTATGTGCGAAAAACTTTCATTTCCAGTTTTATAGTAATCTATGCCATTATTGTGAATGTCTTGGAAAACATAGAAATGTGTATGATTGCTTTATGAAATAATGGACAAATTGTTGAAAGCAAATGGCAATGCCTAGGTAGGGAGTAACATTGATGAATCAGCTCTAGATTTTGAGAATCTCTGTTTTTAAAGAGCTGTGCATGTTGAAGATGTGGTTCATAAAGAAAACTCACAGAATGTCAGCTAGTAAAATCTGGGACATTATATCAAGTACCTTTTGATGACTCGCAGAACAGGTACAAACTAAAATGCATAGTGAAACAATATATAAATATCTGAGTCATTATCTGCAATTTGAAATGGACTGCACTGGATGATTCTTTTCTCGGTCTTGACTTCCTTATTCCATTTATGTTCAGCTGCTGGGTTAGAAAAAGGTGACTTGTATCTGTGCCATGTACCCCCAGTACCACTAACTCTGAGGGAATGGCCTAATTCAAATAGCCAATGACTATGAAAATCTGATGGAGATTGAGATGACTGATGCTTCTTGAGGAGAAGTGATGAGTATCAGTATCCCTGAGTTGTTATGTGCCAAACTGAGTTGTATTTTTAGAGCAGTAAGAAAAGCAGAAAAGTGAAATGCTGTTAAGTAACAAGTGTTCCCTTAACGAATAGACCATGTATGACATTTTTCTGAGTTCATTTTTTTTTTCTTTTGAGATCACTTCCAGCTGTGTTCAGGCCTTACTACTGCTTCTGCATTCAAGGATATCTACTTAGGGGATCATGTGTGGTGATGGGGAATCAAATCCAGGTTGGCCACATGCAAGGCAAGGCTCTACCCACTGTACTGCTTCTTTGGCGATTGTTTTGTTGTTACTATACCAACAATGTTGGTATAACTATAAAACTATAAAACCCAGCTCCTGGAAGCGCGCGGCCACATTTGCCAAATACCAGTAACAATGATGGGTCTCATTCTCCTAAAGAGCCTTGAATATGGCACTTTCTTAAAAATCTCAGGGCTAGGATGAAGGAGACATTACTGGGGCCTGCTCGAGGCAATCAACGAATAACAGGATGGTCGTGATTGTGATCGTGATACCAACAATTGATAAATCTATGAATGTGTTATATATATTATATATATATTTGTATGTATATATGTATGTGTGTATATATATGCACAGATATATTTTTGAACATACATAAGTACATTGATCATATTTGTAGTGATAAACATGGTATGACCAGTAGCTCATCTTAAGTAGCAAACCACCTTGAATTAATTGCACTTTATGTTTTAAGGAGTAAATTGAAAGAAAATTTTTGTTCTCATGAAGTTCCTAGCAAATATTGCTCATGGAGTTCCTAGCAAATATTGGTGTCAGGAATTTAAGTTCTGATGATTGATTAATGGTTTTTTTTGTGTTGGCACCATCACTGTCACTGTCACTGTCCTCCTGTGGTTCATTGATTTGCTCAAGCAGGCCCAGTAATGTCTCTATTATGACACTTGTTACTATGTTTGGCATATCAAATATGCCACAGGGAGCTTGCCAGGTTCTGCCGTGTGAGTGAGATACTCTTGGTAGCTTGCCAGGCTCTCTGAGAGGGGCAGAGGAATTGAACCTGGGTCGACCAGGTCAGCTGCATGCAAGGCAAACGTATTACCCGCTGTGCTCTCACTCCAGCCCTATTAAAAATATATATTCAGTGTTGATATTAAGTGATGATAAGATGATACTTTCTGTTCTAGGACATTAGAGTGTTTTTTTTTATGGAAAGACAGAAAGTGCTGGGACACCCTAAAAAATCAGCGAATGTTACCTAGTAAACAAACAAACAAACAAACAAACAAACACTGTCCTCCCATTGTTCATCGATTTGCTCGAGCGGGCCAAGTAACGTCTCCATTTTTTTGAGACTTGTTGTTACTGTGTTTAGCATATTGAATATGTCACGGGTAGCTTGCCAGGCTTTGCCGTGAGGACGAGATACTCTCAGCAGCTTGTTGGGCTCTCCAAGCGGGGCGAAGGAATCGAACCCGGCTCTGCTGGGATGGCTGCGAGCAAGGCAAATGCCCTACCGCTGTGTTAAAGGACTTCATTGTATGTGTCTTGCTACACAGAATACTTAGCCCACACTTGGTTAAGATAGGTTATGCCCTACACTATACTCCTAGAGCATAAAAGGAAAGCCAGCTACAAGATGCAGGCTAGAGCAACTGCCAAGCTCAGAAAGATTGGGTAATAGAGGGAGGTGAGTGACTAGTTACCATTGGTGAAGGGATTTTATTGTCTCACTAAGGAAATTAGGCAGGATTCCAGATGTCACAGATGTGGGTTCTAGCCTTTGAGGGATTTTCAAATTATCCCTCTTAATTCTGCTTTCTTCAAAACCAGGAAGGAAAACTGAAGAAATTGAATAAAGCAATCTAGGAAACAGGGTTCTTATATAAGCAATAAAAATTTAAAAACCTATGTTTTTCAACATGTCTGGCTTTCGTTCACTGCCAGTGACACATAATGATTTTAGTCGTTTTTAATGCATGTGGTATCATTCTTCCAAAATATTCAGCATTTCCTTTATTCATATACTCAAAATGTCTGGAGGCATTTTCTACAAACCCTCTAAAAAGACAGAAGTATATTAACACTCTTTAGGGCTTCATTCTATTAGGCGTATGTTGACATGGACACACAATTATTCTTTGATGAAATCATTATGAATTCAAAGTTGTGTACGTTGTATTGAGCAACATGGACACAGGGCCCACGGCTCTACTGTAGGTCAGTGGGGAACTCAGGAGGTGTGCTCTGTGCTGTCATATCTTAAGGAAAGACTCTGCTTTTTGCAGCAAAGAATGAACAACCCCAGGAGGGAGCTAGAGTTGTTTGTTTTAGAAGTTGAAGAGTTAGAGTTACTTGGGGAAAGTGAAACATATTTCCATGTTGATAGTCAACTGGATATACTGGGTGTATATCCAGGAGGGGGAGGGGCTAGATAATTGGGATCATGGTGGAGAGAGTGAACTCCATGCTACCAGACAAAACACTATGCTTATTTAGTATTATGAAATCTATTTAATGAAGTGGAACGATAGCACAGAGGGTAGGGCGTTTGCCTTGCACGCAGCCCACACAGCTGACCCGAGTTTGATTCCTCCACCCCTCTCGGAGAGCCCGCGAGCTACCGAGAGTATCTCGCCCACACAGCAAAGCCTGGCAAGCTCCCCGTGACGTATTCGATATGCCAAACACAGTAACAACAAGTCTCATGATGGAGACGTTACTGGGCCTGTTCAAACAGATCGATAAACAGTGGGAGGACAGTGCAGTGCAGTGTAGTTCAATGAAGTGGATAAAGGTAAGGGAGATGTTGGAGGCAGTAGTGAGGGAGAAATTAAAAAAAAATCATAAAACACAAACAGTTTCTAGGCCACTTTTGGGCTGGCATCATCTAGCATTTACTTTGTAGAAACCTCACACACAATCCGGGTTGTAGCAATAATTACTTTTACATTCCAGATGGAGAACTGAGTCTTATCAGGGTTATTTAAAACTTGCCTCTATTACCAAGTTCACAAATAACTGGTGGAGAACTCAAACTCCAGGATATCTGAGGTGAAAGGCCTTGCTCTCCTTTCTTTCTAACTTCTTGCCTCAGGAGAACACTACTTCAGGACCGGATTTCACAGGATTTGAAAAGATGATGATGAGAAACTGTCAGTAACTGAATAGAAGGATTGAAACAACCAGGTGAAATAGAGTCTAACGGCAGCCATAGAATAAGAACTTGAATCTTAATCTTCCCGTCACAAAGGACAGCTAAGGATGGTCAGGATTAACACAGCTGGCAATCTCAGCAACCTGCCATCAGCAGTACACTCCGAGCACACCCGGAATAGCACTTGCTTCTGCCTGAGCTATTGTGACTGACAAGAGAAGCGCTCAGTCCCCTGAACGTGCAGAACACGGACAATTTTTATAAATGAATTATTCATTCAGAGCTTTTAACAAAAAAAATAATGCACCGCTTTTCATTCATTGAAGGGGGGTTATATGGACGGGAATTAGAAGTACCGAGGTGACAGAAAGAACGTTGACCCTATTTAACAGACAGAGGTGTTATGATAATAAGCTTTAGGGCAACAGTGGCTAAATAAAGGCAAGCCTCATGAAATATGCAATTAAAAAACAGAAATTGGTGTTAACAAAAATCATAATTAAAAGTTATTTTGGTACCTAAGTTCTGAACATTATATAAAATATGTGTTTTTTATATAGGATTTTAAAGTCAAGTTATTGTTAGAGACTCCATTTAACTTAATAACTACTGAAACAGACACACTAATGTTATTATAGGAAAAATACTTGCCACAGATAATGTTCTATTTTATTTTTAATGAACTTTAGATTATTGATTAAAATTGTATTATGTTCTTGAGGTGTTGTAGTTTACAATGCTATTATCTATAGTCTCATAAATGAATCCTTTCTATCAGACTCATCACCAGAGACCCAGCTTCCCTTCGCCAGAGTTCCAACAGTACCTCCAGCGGCCCACTGCTCTTTCCTCCAGTTCATTTCTGTGGGATCAGCTCTCGAGTTTTGTCATCTTGACTCATTTTCAATTTACATTCCTCTGGAGAACAGGGGAATTTCAGCACAACTGTCCAGGCATATCCTTAGCACACATGTAAAAAGGAAAGAAAAACATGAATTAGAAAAAAAAAGGGCATTAGAGTCAAAGGTGTTTGGAATACTCACAAAGATAAGAAACACAAACATCACATTATAAAATGGTATAGCTTGCTCTTGGGGCCCGCGTTCTCCCTGGAACACATATCTCCTTTGCATGCCTCTGTATTTTTTTTCCTTTCATATCTCTACTCAGGAGCAGCCTATGCTCTTTCTTAAATGCATACTTTGCTCTTCCTTCCCCCTCACTTCTTCCTAAATAAATTTCAATGAAAGCAATCTTACTTCACCAAAAAAAGGGGGAGGTGTATATAGATACAAACAGGAAATAAGAAAAAAAATAATGCATAAGAAAAAAATGAAGTCAGGCAATTTGCTAACATCCATGGAAACAGAGGATATCATGCCAAGTGATGTCAGGCAGAAGAAGAGCAACAAATCAAGAATAATCTGACTCATATGTGGGATAAAGAAGCATAGTAAAAGAATAGCAAATGGTCAGAGACAACAGAACTTGAGAACTAGTCTACAGCACTTAGATTATAAAGGTCGGGGGACAGCGTGGATTGGAAGGGAGCCTGAGACAATGGTGGAGGGAAGCAGGCACTCTGGTGGAGGCTGTGGGTGTGGAACATTGCATGCATTTACTTCTATCGTTAATAGTAATATAAATCATGGTGCCAATAATAATTACAGGGTCAAGGGGTTTGTCTAGCATACAGGAGTCCCTGTGTTTGAACTCCCATGGATGGTCATGTTGGCCCTGGTGTCATCTAAGCACCACATCATGGCCCTGAGCCCTGAAACCATCAGGCCTGTATCATCATGTATGGTGACAGGTCACTGGGAGGAACACATGGACCCCATGCAACTCTCGGGAGTCCCCACTCCTCTCTGCAAAACAACAATAATTACTCTTGTATTGAGGAAGGGAAGAACTTCATTTTTCAGAGACAAGGGCTGCCTCAGGGAAGCAGAATTGACACCAAGAGAGAACTCTGGTTAACTGCTCGATGCCCCGACTTTCCCCTATGCCAGTCAGGCTAATCTCAGTAGGAAAATACATTCAGTCAATTACTCATTGAAGCTACACAGCATCCATTTTAATAAGCATATGCCAATGCTCTAATACTCAAGTAGAATAAGAAATGTGTAAGTAACTTGTGGCACAGTCATCTTAATAGCAGAAGCTGGGTAAATGTAAGGAAATGAAAACTTTGGGATAAAACCAATCCAGATCTTTTCCCTTAGATAACTATAGCTCTACTATTCACAGATTTAGTCCATTCTGTACACTTCTGCTGTAACTGCAAGTAAAATTTCTATTAAAAATGGGGTAAATATATCAGCAAGAAATTTATATGATTCACAATTTAAATATTCACTATTCTATCCAAATATATTCTCCAAGTGTCATCTTAGAAATTCAAAAAGGGGGCTGGAGAGATAGTATAGTGGGTAAGGCACGTGCCTTGCATGTGAACCAACCTGGTTTCAATCCTCAGCATGCCCTATGGTCTCCTGAGCAATGACAGGAGTGATTCCTGAATACAGAGCCAGGAATATCCTTTGAGCACTGGCCATTGTGGCCCCCCAAAACCCAAACTAAACAGAATTCAAAAGAAAAGAACAATGTTAGACACTCTATTTAATCACGATCATGATCATGACCATCCTGTTGTTCATCAATTGCCTCGAGCAGGCCCCAGTAACGTCTCCTTCATCCTAGCCCTCAGAATTTTTTAAAAAGTGCCATATTCAAGGCTCTTTCAGGGTTAGGAGAATGAGACCCATCATTGTTACTGGTATATGGCATATTGGGTACGCCATGGGGAGTTTGCCAGACTCTGTCATGTGGACAGGTTACATTTGGTACCCTGCCAGTTTGTCCAAAGTAAGAGTGAGATAATTAAATGTCGTGAGGCCACAAATGCGGCTCTATTTAATATCACATCTTTTGTTTGTTTTGGGGTCATGACTAGCAGTGTTTGAGGCTTAGTCCCGGCTCTGCACTCATAGATCACTCTTGGCAGTGCTCAAGACATCATATGGGGTGACCGGAATTGAATCCATGTTATGTGTGTTCTAGGAAAATGTTTTTCAGACTGTACAATATCTCAGGACCTCTTTATGTTTTTATTTGTGCAACCTTACTGGTGATATTTAAATACTAAGTAATCTTGGCAATTTGTTAAGGGAGTGAGTATCCTCTACTAATTACACACTGTAATTAGTATAGAATGATGTATATTTCTGGAATGTATTTTGGTGTAATTTTATATAAAAATTGAGAAATTTGTGAATGCAGTTCTTCAGAACTTTGTTTCTAGGATTTATTTGAAGGAGTCATGGTAGTATTATGTAAATATTTATCATGGACACTCTTTATCCAATGAAGACATCTACCTGCACAATCTCCTTTTATATTTACTTTAGTGCTTTGTTTGTTTCAATATAGGTAGAATTATGATACTCATTTGACAACAAAACAAGCAGAACTGATCTTTTGATATATAATTTATTATATATAATTTATTATATATTGATATTATTAATTTATTCAGAGTATCCAAATTTTGAACCTGAATGATATTAAAGTGATCAGGGTTCTTGTCTGGCATGCAGCTGATCTGGATTTAATTCCCGGCATCCTATACACGCGCCTGACCCCACCCCCAATCCACCAGCGATGATTTCTGAGGACAAAGTTAGAATTAAGTCATATGGCACTGGGTAAAATCCAGCCCCCCCACAAAAAAAATTACCCAGTTTATAAACTTAAGAGAGAAGAAATCTGAATACAAGTTCAGGCTCAGAGCATATATTCTACTGTAGGTTAGAAAACAGAATCTTTAAAAACTTTCACTCAACTAGTGTACAGCAGATTAATTGTCAATCTTTATTCTCTCTGGAGAACACACAGATGGGTATTCACTACCTGCTGTGTATCTGTCACTGGCATTCACTCCTCCACCGAGCCCAAACACCTCTGCTTCTCCCACTGAGCTCAGTGTTTACCAACAATCATGTTTCTCCCATGTGTTTATCCAGGTTGCCATTCTATAATTCAATTAAAGATTGTATAAACTGTAGACTCCATATAAGTGAGAAGACATGTGGAGTTTGGTTTCTATGAAACAAAGTTATATACTATGAAAGTTAAGCTAAACCCTTTCAATTAAATTCCTGTTTGGGGGATGCTAGAGAAAACATTTTTGTTCTGAGGCAAGTGCATTGGGAGGGGCAAGCCAAGTTTTACCAAAGCCCTGACCATCTCACTCACATTCCAACAGCTGCCACTATGCCTTTGGCTAGACTCCACCAACTCAAAAATGAGTTCCACTGAGATGCTAACCTGCTGTAAATCTCAGGTACACTAAATTCTTTAGGCTGAATACTCTGGGCCTTCTCGGAGTCAGGATGGATGACCTTCCGCACAGCTCCTCTCCTCTTACTTTCAGAAGCCCCCATAGTCACACCCACGTCCTAAAGTCACTATCACAGTCACTATTACATCTGCTGGCCCTGTTTTAGAGATTCATAATTAAATCTCCAAAAAGATAAACTAACCATAAAAATTTCTCAGATACCGGGCCCTGGCTGAGAACTCTGGAACAACCTCAAGAGAGGGACTGCTCAGTTAAGTATTCTAGATTTTCTGAACTGCCAAATTTGCAACCTGTGACACCTCCAAACTTTGTAATACTAGGTTCCTGGTATAAGAACAGATGGTATATAAGTAGAAGTCAACTAATCTCCACTAGCAAAAGCATTACCACAGGATGCATCAATAGCAACAACAGCTTAGGAAATCCTCAGACAAGGACTTAATGTCTCCATGGTAAGATACAATACCTTCCACAAATTTTCATTTACTGATATCTTTTTAAATCATTCCACTAGTCATTTAGTGGAAACAAGCAATATAAAATCAATTATTGTGCACAGGCTTGAGGGATAGTTGGAAAAATGGAAACATTGGTGGAGGGAAGGTGACAGTGGTGGTGGGATTGATGTTGTAATACTGAATGCCTGTAATAAATCATCACGTACAAATAAATAATCATGTACAAATAAAAAACGGTTTTTAAATAAAGAGTGTTTGTGTGTAGAGAAAATTGTGTATGTCAAATTAAACAAATAAAACAGTTGGAGAATATCAGAAATACTCTACTAACTCAGAATAAATTATTTAATAACTATTGGCCTCATGTTCTTTAATTTCTTCATTTAAAAAACTAGTAGATCAAATACCCCAAGCACAAAAATTTGTAAGTCTACAACTGTACCTCATGGTGTCTCACTAATAAAAATTAAAAAAAAAAACTAACAGATACTAATTTTGACGGAGGTCTATACTAGGCAGAATAATGAACCCCCACAGTTGTTCATTTCAGAATGTCTGAAACCTGTAAATATGTCAGATTACATGACAAAGGTTAAGTAAAATTGAAAACAGGTTTTCATGAAATAGGCATATTATCTTTGATTATAATCAGACAATCCTTAAAAGTAGGAGATAGGAGAATATGGTGTCATAGAGTCATGAAATAAAAGTATGCTGTCATGTAAGAAAGTTTCATCTTAGAGGAAGAGGAGGGCCACAGTTGAAGATGAGAACAATAGAGGAAGAATTTCACCCCTGGAATTTCCAGAAGGGAGTATGGCTCAGCTGACACTCTGCATTAGTCCAGTGGTAATTCACTGCAGTCAATACATGATTTTTTAAGCCTTTGTATGTGACACTTTAATTATATGATCCTTTTCAATTTTTCTCTTAATTTATTGATTTGGGGGGGTAAAGTTCCCTTTCTATGCATCTTATTTCTTACAAAATCAAATAATGTCAGTATTATAAATGAGAAAATTGAAATTCAGGGAAATTAATTTAATCCTTTAAACTTTAGCTGCTAATCACAGAATAACATTTCAATCACATTTTTATATGATTCTGAACTCGGACCTACAGTAAGCACCATTTAATTTTCTTTATTTAAATTTGTTTTTATTTAAGTATCTTAGTTTAAAATTGTATTAAATTGTATTATAATTGAAGTTGCTGAGTTCTGAAGTGGTGAAGCTATATTAGATTTAAGGGTAAGATTTCAAAACATGGAAGTAAAATTTGACAGATCCATAACAGACACTAATATTGACTAAAAAGACACAGAAAAAATGTGAATTTGAAGCTCTGTTGTGGGAAATGAACAGAGTTCTGTGGTTGTGAGACAGAGATCTGGACTCAGAAACACTATCATATAATAGGCTCTACAACTCTGTACATAAAAACACACGGAAAAGTGCCTGGTACCTCACAAAATCTCAGTTGGTATATCTCCAATAGAAGTGCAAGAATTCTAGAGTATCTAAAAGAAAAATGTGATTACAGATCTTTGTCAAATTTGCAACTCTTTCCTGCATTGCTCCTCCATATGCATTTTTTCCTTTGTCTAATTTGGGGGATTGATATACATATCTGAGTCTACTGTTTTCTCAAGGAGGAACCTTTCATTTGTCTATTTTTTTTACAATCTCCTACTAATCTCTTTAAAATTCAAATCTCAGTTGAATTTTAATTTATTTTATGTGAAATATATCCAGAAAACTGCAATCTATAATTGTGTTTTTTTCTAATCCTTCTGGAAAGAAGAACACATAATTAGAGAACTGGAACTCATGCTTCCAAAATTAGCATTAGAATATGGAAGATTTTCCTGGAATAAATAAAAAATGAACTTAGTAAATAAAAACCAAAGTCTCTGAAATATGAGATACTGGCTAAAATCTCCAGAGGAATATCAAGAACATGCCCTAAAATCAGAAAGGGCGTCTTCTAGGTGATAAAGTGTTTTCTGTTTTGTTTTGGGAGCCTCACTCAGCTCAGTACTTAGAGCTCAGTGCTCAGTGCTCACTTCTGACTCTGCACTCAGGGATAACTCTTGGCTATACTATGAAAATGTAATGAGGTTTTGGGATTCTAATCAGGATTGGACCACATGCAGAGTAAGAATCTTTGTCTCTCTGGCCCCAAAGTGATAAACCTTTATAGGAAAGACTAATAAGCATTGACTAGTCCCAGAGAGATTTAAACAAAGAAAATGGGAACGTCTTGTAAAAAATCTTTTAATGTAAATCCATGGAATGGGGTTTTTCAGTCTGTATGCCCCACTATCATAACTTTGATAATTTTCTTGAGGACAGAAATTAAATAGTATATGTGTCTCATTGCATCTGTCATCAAACAGTGCATCTCGCCAGTCAAATCTCAAAGAAAATAGGTCTGATGTCACTCATTGGATTCTATATGCTCTCTACAAGCCAATGATTCAGGAGGCTAAGTATAAGGTAGAAATTTAGAGACATCCTTTCATAGATATCCAAAATAAAACAGAATAAGACAAAACAACAGGGAGGAGATATTTTAAAAAGACACATCTGATAAAGGACTATTAAGCACAATATATAAAGAACTCTTCAAACTGAGTAAAAATAAGATAAAGTCTGATGTGAAAGAAACACATAACCATAAGCAAGTCTCACCAGAGAGCATTGACACCGTTGTATAGCTACAAAGTATATATAAAAGATGAACCATACCATACATCATCAGAAAATTCCAAACCAACACACACCTATGAGATTGATCAGATTTAAGAGCACTTATAACACAATTGCTAATGATTCTGTGAAGCAGTTGGTATGTTCTGTTCTTTGCCGCTGGGAACACAAAGCAATGTATTTACTTTGTTGAATAAATTGCAGTTTCTTAGTTTTGACTAAACTAAACACTATCTTACAAACAATCTGGCATTATGCTTCTTACCTTTAACTTATTTAGTTGATAATTTATGATCACACAAAATCCTGTACCTGTACGATTATAACTTATCAGCTTTCTTCATAATTGCCAAAGCTTAGAAGTGACCAGAATGCCCTTCAGGTAGAGGAATGTATGCCTCAGAGTTTCCCCGCACTCAGTCTTCTGCTGGTAATCCGCCTCCTAGAGTTGAACAAACATATCTGCTCTCCAGTGAGTCACTCCAGTACCTCCCAGAGAGCCTCACTGCCCAGTCTGGGAAACACTGGGGTACATAAACTAATATATTCAGAAATGGAATGTGACCTCTCCCTAAGAAGAATTATTAAGGCATGGAAGTATGTGAAGGAAATTTAAGAGGGTGTTTTGTGTTTGTTTTTGGGAACCTGGTCACCAGGCAGTCATCAAATCTTACTCTTGGGTCTGTGTTCAAGGACACTCCAGACAGAGTTCAGGGTACCAAATATGGTGCGGGAGATACAATGCAATAAAAATATAAAATAATCAGTTATCAGGGGTTATGAGATCTGTGATCAAAATGTAGCTCTCCAAAATCTTTTGGGAAACAGAAACTTGTAACATACCATAATATAAGCTTTGAACTTTGACTGAATAAAATGTATCAATATTTATTCACCCTTTTTCAAAACCCACCTTTTGGTCTGTTTGGGTAAAAGGAGGGAGAATGAATGTGGGGAACTTCGTATTTTGTGCACAATTATGCTGTTAAATGAAAAATGAAATCTATTGAATATATATCATGCCCTGTCTGTCACACTGTCCTCCCGTTGTTCATTGATTTACTCAAGTGGACCCAGTAACATCTCCATTGTGAGTTACCATGTTTGGCATATCAAATACATCACAGGTGGCTTGCCAGGCTTTTCCGTGTGGACAAGACACTCTCGGTAGCTTGCCAGGCTCTCTGAGAGGGGTGGAGGAATCGAACTCAGGTCGTCCAAGTTGGCTACGTGCAAGGCAAACGCCCTACCACTGTGCTATCACTATCATAATTTATGTATATGAACAAATGATGTGAATATATAAATATAATATGAATATATATTTAATGTGTTAGAAAAACAATTGTAATTCAAACATTTTTCCTTATGTTCTTCTTTAATGGTTTCTCACATGCACTGGATAAAATGCTTAAAATATTCTTGAAGTAAAATAGTTTTATTTAGAAAAATGTGTAAGGATTGCAGTTCGGGATATGGGCAGCAGAGGATGAACCATTGAGCAAAATTTTTGGACTATAAGTCTCCAGGGTTGATTTGATGCATCAATGATTTAGGATTAAGTAAATGAACTTCGAATTCCCATATCCACTTGCTTAAAACTTTATTTTCTTTTTTAGGCGCGGGGGGGGGGGGGGGCAGGTGCTATGACAAGTTGTGCTCAAGCATTACTAAGGTTCTGTGCTCAGAGATCATCTGAGCTGCCTTGGGAGCATATGAGTGATTCAAATTAATGTCAGCTGTGTTCAAGGCAGTATTTTTACATTCTGTATTATCCCCCCTATCCTTTTATTTTTTTGCTTTATTATTTTGGTTGGAGGGTCACCTCTGGTTATGCTCAGGGCTTACTCCTGGCTCTAAATTCATGAACCACTCCATGTAATCATCAGGGGACCATATGGGATGCTGAGAATCAAACCTGGGTCAGCCATGTGCAAGGCAAGAACCCTACCCACTGCACTATAATTTATTTCCAAATCCTTTAAATGATTTGTTAAGCCCATATATAGAACCTCTTAACAATTTACATCTCCCCTCTCATTCATAATTAGTTTCATTCTCTGTTTAACTTTAAAGAAAATCATTCCACACTGGATGTTATGTCACTTTTGTGTTATATATTTTTCCCTTACCAGGACCTCCATACTCACTGTTCTCTCTAGATTATACTTCCTTTTCCATTTATTTTCTTTTGTTTTCTAAACAGGGCTGGAGCGATAGCACAGCGGGTAGGGCGTTCGCCTTACAAGCGGCCAACATGGCTGACCTGAGTTCGATTCCTCCGCCCCTCTCGGAGAGCCCGGCAAGCTACCGAGAGTATTCGATATGCCAGACACAGTAACAACAAAGTCTCCAATGGAGACGTTACTGGGCCCACTCGAGCAAATCGACAATCAACGGGAGGGCCTTTACCTTTACCTTCTAAATATGCCAGCTCTCTGTCATTCCCAGATGATTGCAAAGATTAAAATGAAATACTTAATTGCAGGCTCAGAACTAACTTTAGTTTGGGAAACTTTTGTTTCTCTGTAAGAGCACATAAAACATCTCTCAGGAAGTAATTGAACACGTGAAGAAAGCAAGAACCACAAGTTTATGATTGAAAAAGGAAACCCATGCTGGGATAGCAATTAACAATATAAAGGCTGGTCAGATGGATGCAGTAAAGTAAAAGTAAAGGCCCTCCCGTTGATCATCGATTTGCTCGAGCGGGCCCAGTAACGTCTCCACTGGAGACTTTGTTGTTACTGTGTCTGGCATATCGAATACGTCACGGGGAGCTTGCCAGGCTCTGCCGTGCGGGCGAGATACTCTCGGTAGCTTGCTGGGCTCTCCGAGAGGGGCAGAGGAATCGAACTCGGGTCGGCCACGTTGGCTGCGTGCAAGGCAAACGCCCTACAGCTGTGCTATCGCTCCAGCCCAAACCTGGAGCTCCAGCTACAGGTTCCAAAATCTATGATCCTGACAATTAGCTTCCTCAAGCCCCTATTTCCTCACCTGATAAAGTGATAGTTACTTACCTGATTGTGTTTTTACAACGATTATAATCATAAACAAGTAATCAATATTTAATATCTCTGGCATCTTTATTGATGTTATCTGCGATATGCTGAACATAAATGCCAGAGAGATATCCAGTGTATTAGGAAGTTTCTGAACGTCAAGTGAGACCTGAGTGTGGGATTTTTGTGTCGGAGTTTTCAACATATGTACAGAACTCAATATTCTCTGTCCTCTGATCATGAATGAGAGGCCCTAGGGTGAGTATAAAGAATGAGAAATTAGTAGTCTTAAATTTCAATATTTACAGGATGGAAATCAAAAGGAAAGGAAGTGGCTTGATGTCTCAGAAATTTAGATGTCTTATTTGTGAACAATAATGGTCGGTTTTTTTGGGGGGGGGGATGTATCAGAAACTTTGTGACTTGTTCCTGCACTCCAGATTCATCCCGCATGTGAATAAAATTACACTTTAAGGGACAAATGACTACATGTAACAGACCTCCAAGTGTTTCTGACAAAATCAAATCTCTGAATAATATATTTCCAAAAGTCAAGAGTCTCTTGAACTTTCAGGGGCCCCTGATATGATTGGCACAGCTCTTGAAACACAAAACCTAGTCCTCTTTGTGGGCTAGCACTGTTCATGACATCGTTGGCAATTAAACTATCCAGGCATCAAAAATAAATTTAAAAAAATGTACTTTTTCTTGACTTATTAGTTCCTGCAGCAGAAAAATATATCCTCTGAATTACAAAGAGTTGTGGATGGTTTCATTAAAAGGCAGTAGTCTATGACTATTACAGAGATAAGAGAACTGCAGCCAAGGGTAAGGACTGTGAAAATGCAAACATAACAAGCAGGAGTATTATCTTCTGGACTGAGTTATTTTTAATATAGTAACTGTAATGCTCCATAAAGCAGCACTCTTAATTTGTAAAGTACAGTTGTATCCTCCTTTGCACCCCTTAAATAGAATTTTGTTCTGACTAAGAGAACTCGTTTTAATTTAATATTTGCATAACAAACACATGATTCATAAGTGATGTTCAGAAAACAGTCACCTGCTAACAAGCATCCATGAGTGGTCTGGCCATTTGATGAAATCTCATGGGTGCACCTAGATTTAATCATAAACATAATAGCAGTGTTTCTGTTCTCAAAGGAAATCGCTGGTCTCTTTGGACCAATAGGAATGATGCTGGCAGTAATTCAGTTACAGATAACAGTCATTTGCAGAGCTTGGGTGGATGGGGTCATTCACTTAGTATTGCCATGCTGCCTCAATATTACCTGGTTGGGATCAAAAACCGGCTTTAGCTTAAAGTAAAATGAGTGAAATGTGAAACAAAAAGCCAAAATCTCTCCCCTCTTGGTCTGCTAACCCTGCTTTCCTAAGCCTGCAGTGTTTTGAAAACTGCTCTGTCTGGCCTTTGAAATTGCATTCAAATGCTTTTCTGAAAGTCCTCTGACAGTAACCAATCTCGTAAGGCGAGGGCAGCTTGAGACTGTAAAAAGGAACATATAACTGTGATGGGTCTATTGACTATACTAGATGGCATCTTAAAGTGGAATAATACAATTGGTTTCAAAAGCTACACTTCTCCCCAAAAGTCACCAGCAAGGGTAAATTGGATGGGAATGCGTAAAAATTGAGTTTCTTGGGCTCTTTCCGTGACTGGGTACTAGTAAATTTTCCTCAATCTCCGTTATTTCCTGGCTTGCTCTTCTTTCATTCATGGACTAGAATAGAATATAAACAGCTGGTTCATTTGCAATGCATTATGGCATTTATAATACTGCTATACCCACGCAGACAGGGTTTATTGTTAGGGGTACACTATTTCCAGAGCTGATCAACTTGTTTATCTGACAGATTGTATATCCGAATTTTTAATTTATAATTCAACATAAATTGGTCCTCTTGAAACTTACCCCCTCCCCAAAAAATATAAACAGTGATTTTTTTCTTTGCTTTTAATAATAACATTTGAAACATGACAAATTATTTAAAATGTACCTGTTCTATTTTTTGTTTTGGGGTTAAAATATTATTTTTAGCCAGTTCCTTGGTTTATAGAGAGCTTACATTTTGAGTCTGATGCTTTCCTCCTTGTATTTATACTTTGATTCATAAACTTGGAAATTGACAAGGCATTGTAAATAGTCTTTCTAGAATTCCTATTTTAGGAACACTGAAGAGGGTAAGATCAGTTGTTTCCATTTTAAAAGGTTGAAACCTCAGTGATGGTGAGGTGGGGAGGAGTAGATATGTCTCTTTATGTCTTATTAAATAATATCATGTCATCTTAATCATGCTGGTTCTGAATAATTTAGCCTTTATGGGTGTTTCAGAGGAAGTCTATGGCTGTGTGTGTGTGTGTGTGTGTGTGTGTGTGTGTGTGTGTGTGTGTGTGTAGGGGATGGGGGAAGATGATTGTGGGAGGGAGTTTATTATTACTTCACTGACAGGAGAGAGCTCTGGCAGGTTAATTGCTACAGCAAGAGTAGATGGGAGTTTGCTGGTGATATATAGAGGCTAAAGGAAGTGAAGGGGATTGACTATGCCTGTTATAGCACAAATATCTTCATGCACCTCAGGTTTCTCAGAAAGATATGAGAAATAAATGTTCACTGTTCATTTTCTGTCTGCACAATACAAATGGTCTTCAGCTGAACATGGTGACTGCAACAGAGACTAAAAAAAAAAAAGAGAAAGAGGGAGAGGGGAAATTTTCAAATTAACATTATTAGAAACATTTCTGCCTGAAAGTGCTGAAAATCAATTTCAATATATTTTGCATTTTAATGAATTGCCAAAGAGATAAATCGGCTGTGTTTGAGAAATCCTTGCCTGGCGATGATGTTTTCTTATTGCATCTTGTCTTAACTGATAACATTTAAAATGGAACCAGTGTTAATTGAAGGCCTGGGAAATGTAAGTACTAGTTAATGAAGTAAATATATGCTAGCTGTGATGCAGAATTCAAAATTTATTTTCTGCTATATTATCTCTAGCACTATCTTCTTACTTTTATGGCCAAGTCCAAAGCAATAATGCCAAATATTATAAATGATTGAAAGGCAAAATAACTTTGTTATCCAAACTATGTGTAAAAGCCACTGTGTTTCAATACCCCAATGCAAATACTGTTGTTTGTATTTTACACCATAAGCAACAAATTTCAACTGCTGAACCTTCCGGGAGCCTTGGGGGAAAGCAGAATCTCACACTTCTTTTCTGTTAAGAAAATAAACAACCTACATTTTCAATTTTATTAACTGCTTGCGCTGTTTAAAATTATCAAGCTAAAAGAGGGATTGAATTTTTGAATGTTATTGGGGGTTTCGATTCTTATTCAAATATTAGTTAATAATGGTTGTCTGTCTGCTTGCCCTCTGATCTCTGAAGAGTCAAGAAAACATCTCACTTCAACAATGTGACCATATATATTTAACAAATAAAACATGTATTTTTGTATATACCATTTGCATTGGCATACATAGAATGTACCCATTTTTTTCTGTTGTCTTCTACAAGAATATAACTCATCTTCAACTTTATATTGTTCTTACTAATTGCATTTCTCTTCCCTGATATCTCATGATTATTATTCCTTTCTTGTTTTTCCTTTAAATATGTAAAACAGAAAAGAATAGTGCTTTTCTTGGGAACTAATTTCTTGAGCAGTAACAAATGACATATTATTTGACAAAGTCAAATTAGCCAGAAACAAAGGAGGTAATTTATACTATCTTACACACCTCAATGTTTTTAAGTCTGGAGGTTGCTGAGGTATTTTTCTGCTTTATATCCATGAAGTAGAAAGCCTTATTTAAGAGATAATTTGGCCAATGTTTGATTCACTCTTCTAATGAAATATTTTAAGGTCTTAATTTTTAAATTTCTAATCTCATCATGAGTGTGTCAAATGACTAAACAGCAACATTTTAATGATTAGGAATTCATAATTAATTAGCTGTGTGACAATTAATGAGAAGCACACTACCTAATGCATAAAAATGTTCCCATTAAATATAAATCATATAAAAACTCTGCAAAGACTAAGGCAGTGTATGATGTGCTAAATAAACTGAACCCTGAAGGTTATCACGGATAACAAGGATTTTAGTCTTTATGACTGAGTATAAAGTGAAAAACAATTTGGATGTGTAATCATGGCCATACAATTTACAACTACTTTTACTTCTGATACAGTTTACAGAAAATTATTACCCCCCAAACTTATTTCAAGCTAGAAAATATCTTTGCTTTTACAAGTTTTTCAGGAACCACCTTCCAACCTATTGATCACCAAAGCAAAGATTACTATGCAACACCCAGGTGAGCTCCAGCTCTCATGCTTCTCTGGAAAGAGAGAAAACAATGAATCCCTGTAGCCATGTGACTTCAGCTATTAGTTAGAAGGCCAATGTCATAAACAGTGAGACCGTTCTCTCTCCACAGAGGCCAAACAAGCTAAGCGATGGCTGCCAAAGAAAGGATGGAAGAAATAAGGTACAATATGCAACTAAGTACTCAATAAATAAAAGGCAAAAAAGATGGAATATTTCCATTTGAAAACACATGGATGAATTTGAAGAGATTATCATAAGTAAAATAAGTCAGAAAGAGAAAGTCAGAAAGAGAAAATTGTATGCTCGCACTCATTTATGTGGTAAGAAGAAAGAAAGTGAATGAACAAATAAAACCAAACCCAAAGGAAACTCTTATTCTCTGATCAATGGTGAGTGGTTACCTGGTTACCTGTGACGAGATATGCATGGAATAGATAGACGCTGTTTATCTGTGTTCATAGGAGCGCCAGATGTTTGGCGGAATACATGGTGTGATGCCTAGAGGCTCAGAGGTGAGCTACTGTACCCTTAAATATTACACAGTATTTTCACCCCATGTTACCTCAATTAAAAAATTAGTTTTTTCTTGACATTAGCAGAGTGTGATGAATGCTTTTATTTAAAAACAAACTTTGAGAGAGGGAACAAGAACCTTTTATAGAAGAAAGAACTTGGTGACTTTTACATTTAAGCAAAATAGAAGCAAAGAAATTGAATTAAAAATGAGGCTATGTATTTTAAGGATGCATTGGGTCTTGTGGATTGCTCTTGTTTTTCTCATTGATCTGTCTTTGGTATTGGGGGAAGCAATCTGAGATTCTCAATGCTGGTCTCCATTTCAGCACAGTAAAATCTCTTGGTATTCATTTGGAGTGAGTTTAGTAAATGTAACTGGGGCTATGTAGCATAATTTAATATGTTAGTCAACTACGATTGGGTTATATGAAAAAACTCTGGATTTTTTCTAACTTCGTTGCCTATTATTTGCATAATTCTCAGCAGTGTATTATTGTAGTTTGTATTTTGAGCCACCTTCACTTCTCATAAATAAATTAAATATTCTAAATGTCCCTGAACATAAGTGACAGACCTATTGACCATTTGTAGTTCTTTAAGAAAGTATCTGTTTATCTTGGCTCATTTTTGATAGGGTTGTATTTGTTATTTTATTACTAAGTTTTACAGATGTTTCATATATATATATATATATCTTAGTATTAACCCTTTGTCACACAAGAGATAAACAAATATGTTCTTTCAGTTTTTTTTATTTTAGTCATCATTTCTTTTGAAGTGCAGAAGATTCTTAATCTGATAGAGTCCCATTTGCTTATTTTTTTGTATGCTTGGAAAGTGGCATGGAGTCATTGAACATGTTTCTAGATTCAGTGTTATAAAGTATTATGCACATATAATTTATGAGCTGAGGACTTATATCAAGTTGTCTAACTCATTTTTGAATTGACTTTTGTACAAATGTAAGGAGTGAGATAGTGGTTTAAGTTCTTTTTCTTAAATGTGACCAACCAACACTATTTCTTGAAGTAGCTTCCTTGTTTTATTCTGGCTCCTTTATTAAGATTAGCTATGTGATTATTCCAGTAACACACTGCCTTAAGTATTATATCTTTCTAGTATAATTTAAAACAAAGGAAAGAAAATTGTCCCATTTCTTCCCTTAAGACTATTTTGGCTGTTAAGAGGATTTTAATTTATTTTATTTTATGCTTTTGCTTTTGGGGTCACATCCAGCGACGCACAGGGGTTACTCCTGGCTCTGCACTCAGGAATCACCCTGGCGGTGCTCAGGGGACCATATGGGATGCTGGGAATTGAACCCAGGTTGGCCGCGTGCAAGGTAAACGCCCTACCCACTCTGCTATTGATCCAGCCCAAGAGGGTTTTATTCTAGTAGCATTTGGCCTTTGTCTCTAAAACCTTGTCATAGGTATTTTTTAAGGACTGAGTTGAATCTGTATAGTTTATTAAGAAGTATAATCATTTTGACAATTAGTCCTTCTGATCTATGGATAAAGGATGTGCTTCCATTTCCTTTTGTCTTTATTCCTTCTTTTAGTATTGACTTAATTATTTATTTATTTTTGTATGTCTGCTATCTCATTTGTTAAGCTGATTACCGAGAATTGATTTTATTTTGAAATAATTTTTTAATGGAATTACTTTTTACTTATTTCTCTTCTACTTCATTGTATTCAAACAGAAATGCCATGTATTGTGTTGGTTAATTTTGCACCCTGCTATCTTACTGTACAAGTTTAATATTTCACTGAGATTTATATTTTATAGATTTCTTAGGTTTTTTTAAGTACTATTTATCCTATATGTAGTGATAGTTTGACATTTTATTTTCCAATTTGGGTCCCCTTAACAACTATTTTTTTTATCTAGTATCTATACAAAATCTTCAATACTGTACTGAATTATAGTGGTGAGAGTTGGCAGACTTGTATATGATGTTAGAGGGAAGATTTTTAATTTTTTTTTAACCACTGAGTATAGTGTTAACTGTTGGTTTTTGGTAAATTTCTTTCTTTACCTATATTTAGGGAAGTTCCTGCTACTCACATTTTATAAAGAGTTTCGTTTTTGTTTCTCTAATGAATATGTGTTGGTTATTTTTAAATGCAGACCAAAACAATGAAATATCATCTCATGCCAGTGAAATTGGCACACATTAAAAAGAAGAAAACATTAATATTGTATGGATGTGAGGAGAAAATCATCCATTGTTACTGGGGATGCCAACTGGTTCATCCTCTTTGAAAACAATATGGACATTTATTAAAAAATAAGAACTGAGCTTCCATACAAGCTAATAGTTTCATTTATTGGCATATGTTCTAAGGGTCCAAAAACACAATTTTGAAAGTGTGTTGCTGCCTTTATGTTTATTTCAGTGCTATCACAATAACCAAGACCTGGTGAGAAAAATCTAATTATCCTATAACAGACAGTTAAAGAAACAATGGTATGTATTCATAATGGACTTGACTATAAGGAAAAATATAAAAATCGTTCAAGTTGCTGCTACATGCATGAAACTGGAGACTATCCTGGTGAGTGAAGAGTGTCAAATGGAAAGGGACAGATACAGAATATTCACTTGAATTTGTGGTATATAAAGGAATATAATGAGGGAGCAACAAATGACTAAAGGTAAAGAACTGGAGAGTTGATCCACAGAACTCAGCTTAACCTGGGAGGATGGAAGAAATGTGTGTTGAAGGGGTCTTTGGGGCATTGATGGAGAGAAGAAAGTACTCGGGTGATGGATGTTTTGTTGGAACTATGTGTTCATGTAATTATCATAAATATAATATTGTAAATCATAGTACCACAATAAAATGGGGGCAATATATAAAAATAAGCTTAATGACATGTCAACAGTTTTCAAAGTTTGCTAGAATATTATGTGGGATAAAATTGTTCATGTGGATACCATAAATAGTAGAAATAGATATATTGCTTGCCTTGATTTAAAAGAGAGTGGGAATGTTATGCTGAAAATGAAAAGGGGTAGGGTGTGCTATTGAGCTGTAAGTTTGGAGTATGAAAGTTTATCTAATGCTTTTATAAAAAAAATTTATAGCAAATTTTACTTTTTGTTCATTTTTGAACCATACCTGACTATGCTCTGGACCTACTTCTGACTCTCTGCTCATTGCACATAACTGTTCCTTGGACACCATATGCATCTGGGAATCAAACCCAGATTGGGCATGTGCAAGACAAGAACTTTAGATGCTGTACTATCTCCCTGGCTCTTATTGAAAATTTTAGAATTAAATGCGTTGCTTTTATTTGCTTGAATATTTAGACAAAATTATATATAATAGAACTAAATGTCTCTTATTCTTAAGATTCTGACTCTGTTAACTCTTAACCTCATTGTTTTAGGAAGTCATTGTTTTAGTGAGTTAAACAAACCACTCACACAATGACTTCTATAAACAGCATATATAAAACATAAGCTTATTTGATAAGCATGAGGTTTTGAGGTGATGAATTCTTACAGTAAACTAAAGGAGTCTTTAAAAATTAATCTAATTCCTTCTGAAACACTTTTCTAGTGAGATCATGGCATAGTGGGAAGACAATCTAGCTTTGAAAATCCATCAATAGCAGCTATTTTTAATCCGACGGAAATGCCAGTGATAGGTGTCACAAAGTTAATTTGACTAGACGAGATCTGGACTGAAAACCTTATTGCATAAAAGACTAGTGACTTTTTTCTTTTATCAATTAGCATGAGCAATACTTAAGATTAAGTAGCAAAATGAATGATAATCAAATGTCAAGCTTCTCTAGCTAGCACCACCTATCTGTCTAATGAAAGCAATAGGTAGATTATTATTACCTAATCTAATAGACAGCAATAGATTTATTTATGAGTTATTTATACTTTATAAATTACATAAAAGTGACTTTATAATGCATTCAGTTTGATGAATTTGCAGATATGGATACACTGGTAAAACATCCACTTCCAAAAATCTTCTTTTGTTTCTTTATTTATCTTTTGTGGTTTATGCTTTTACAAATTTCTTTTTTTTTAAATAATGTAGGAGTACTGCTATTTGTTCAGTCATTGATTAAACTGATTGAATTGGGCATGAACTCCACATTACCTTTTTATTTTATTGTATCACCATGAGATAGAGTTACAAAGATTTCATGTTTGAGATTTAGCCATACAATGATGAAACACCCATCCCTCCACCAGTGCACTTTTTCCACCACCAAGTATCACCCCCCACTCACATATATACACATCGCAGTTCTCACCCTGCCTCTATGGCAGACAATTTCCCCAATACTCTCTCTCTAAATTTGGGGCATTAATTTTGCTCGAATTTTCCCACCACCATTCAAGCCTACCTGCCGGGGCAGACACTAAATAATATATTTTCCATAGCAAATTTTGAATATCATGAGAGCTCACGCAGGCACGATTGTAAATGTAAATTTCTAGATTGTAAATGGTTGGGTTCCAGAGACATCTCTGTATGGCACTAATCCATTGGGGATTCAATTAGGAGCCTCTGGGCCAGGGCTGTTGGTGCGCTAAGATGGCATCTGGAGGTAAATTGTGGGCATGACAGCCAGTCTTCTAGGAAGGTGGCGACCCAGGGAGGGAGAGCCGAGGTTCTCTGCCACCATGTGGCCTGGAGATTTAGTCCTGAACCCACATACCTAGGCCTTGCTTTGAAAGCTCTTGGTCACCAGGATTCTATCTGGAGTAGGTGGGGAGACTGCACCTACTCCTTCTGGGGTGCCCCAGTAATATTGACTCAGTGTGGGGCCTGGAGAGATCTCTGGTGCTGTGGTGTTATCTGGGACTTGCTGCTGTGTCTCTGGTCCAGGTCTGTTGGTGTGCTAAGATGGTGCCTGGAGGATAATTGTGGAGATGACAGCCAGTCTTCTGGGTAGGCGGGGACCTGGGGAGGGACAGCCTGGATCATCTGCCAACATGCGTCCTGGAAGTGTAGTCCTGGAACCCGCATATCTAGGCCTTGCTTGTCGAAGCTCTTGGTCACCAGGATTCCATCTGGAGTAGGCGGGGAGACTGTACCTGCTCCATCTGGGGTGTCCTGGTGATATTGGCTCAGTATGGGGCCCAGAGAGATCTATGGTTCTGTGATGTCTTCTGGGACTTGCTGCTGTGTCACTGGGCCAGGGCTGTTGGTGCCAAGATCCACATTACAAAATTTTCAGATTATACATTGGTGAGGTCCATCCTGAGACAGTGGAGTCAGGCTGGGATATGGTGGAAACTTTAGATTGTGGGAGCAAGTGGCTGCCGGGGACTCTGCTTGAGTGGGCACAGCCTAACCCATCTCCTCCAATTTACTCTGGACTCTTTAGCCATGTATGGGTCTCAGCTTAACTGCAGCTTTCGATCTCTTTCAAGATTTATTTAGGGGTCTCTGAGGCAAAGTCAAGGTGGCACTGGAGTTGGTTCATGGGGGTGCCTGACAGTTCTTCCATGTGTATTGGGAAGTGGGGGAGGTAGCCTATCCCAAATCTGAGTGAGCTTGTATAGCTGAGCCGGAGGTGGTTTGTGGGTGTGACACCCACATAGCTAATTTTTGGCAATTTAATTTCTTGGTAAACTTGTTCCCAAGTTGTTGGGGTCTGGCCAAAGACACAGCAGCAATTTTGGGGTATTAGGAAGCCTGAAGGCAACATCAGCCTGCTGATTCATTCCCCTGCAGGTATAGGTTGACCTGTTGGAGGCACCATACCTCTATATCCTTTTACAAATTTCTTATTGTAATATATTGATTTGTTAACCCTAGCGATAACACAGTGGGTAGAGCATTTGCCTTGCTTATGGCCAGTTGGCTGACCCGAGTTCTATTCCTTCATCCCTCTCGGAGAGCCCGGCAAGCTACCAAGAGTATCTTACCTGCACGGCAAAGCCTGGAAAGCTACCCGTGACATATTTGATATGCCAAACACAGTAACAACAAGTCTCACAATGTTACTGAGCCCCATTCAAGCAAATCGATGTACAACGGGAGGACAGTATGGTGCAGTGCAGGTACTAGTGGCATATATATATATATATATGTAAAGTAAAGGCCCTCCCGTTGATCATCGATTTGCTCGAGCGGGCCCAGTAACGTCTCCATTGGAGACTTTGTTGTTACTGTGTCTGGCATATTGAATACTCTCGGTAGCTTGCCGGGCTCTCCCAGAGGGGCGGAGGAATCGAACTCGGGTCAGCCATGTTGGCTGCGTGCAAGGCAGACACCCTACCCGCTGTGCTATTGCTCCAGTAACAATTAACATTTTAATGATATAGAAAACTTAGAAGGACTTATATATATTGCAGGGGGAGAGGGATGGGCAGGAATTAAGCCTCACCCAGCGATCCTCAGGACTCACTGCTGGCTTTCTGCTCAGGTATTATTCCTTGTGTATTCAAGAGGTCAATAAGGGATGTCAGGGACTGAACTTGGGTTGGTGGCATGCAAGCGAATCACCCTACCCATGTACTATTGCTCTAGCCCCTTATATTCTATATTTTTGTCTTCTGTTCCAGTGAAATAAGTGTAGCTTTGGGGTCTTGGTGATATAGTTGTTTGGGACAACCCCTTCCTCTCTAATAGGGTAAAGTTCCATGCCTTAGAGATCTTTTGGGAGTTGCTTTTAGTCCTATGACTGTTTTTTCTTGGCCAGGCTGGGGTCTTTCATTTGTTATGCCCCTTTTCTATTTTAAAAAAGAGTTTCTTATACTATATAAACCACAGATCCAGTAACACTATAAACTTCTACAATGTTCTGATTCTAGTGCTTTTACAACTTTCTCATTTAGTAGTGTAAGTGTGGAAGAAACTGAGAAATGTCTACAGAGATTTTGTGACTGTTCAAGTGTCTCTCCAGGAGGGTTTACTTAAGAAAGGACATGTGTAAAAAGACTAAAGAAGAGCCATGCAGCAAAGCAGAAAATGCAAATAAAGGCACAACTCAGAAACACGGAATGAGTTGTATCTTAGGGGAAATGGAAAAGATGAAAGAAAATGGGTTACAAGAGTGAGAACAAAGGTAAGATTTTCAGGTTGTTTGGAGCACCTAACACATAGCTAGTGTACTACCAGGCACTGACCCTGTGTTTTTGGAGGGGCCCTGTCTCATCTGCTTCTTTAAATAAAGAGATCATAGGACTTCCGGGATATGCCTACGTAAGTTAAACCCTTTGTATTGAAATTTCCTGCCCAAAGACCTCTAACCTGCTGTTAATTCCCTTTAGGCTTCTCTGGGTCCATGCTTCCAAGGCCAGATGGCCAATATACAGCAATTTTCAGGGGATAGGACATAGTTTAGATATGTGGTTAAAGTATGCATTAAGGAACACAGATTGTAGCCAGGACTCACAGGAAAATAAGTGAAGTGGGCCCATGGACAACTCAAATCCTTGTGTTTATAAGGACCAGCACAGAAAACTACTCTGTACAATATATATATGCTTCTGTTACTTTTCTGTTATTCTTTAGAATTAAACAAGTAAGCAGACAATATACATTCAAGCTAAGTATGCATTCTTTTCACTACTCATCAGCACCTTAATTTGTGTACCAATATTCATGGGCACCATCAGCCCAGGATTCCATTGGGATTTGATTTATAGGTTTCATGCAAATAGAGGGAAACTTCTTAGATCTATGAATAAGTGAGGGTCTCGCAACCTTGGAAGGCATCGATTTACATCTGAACTAGAATTTTCATGAAGAATGGAAAGAAAGACATTGGGGGTCTAAGAAACACCAGCAACCATGGAGTCCTATATATTATTTCTTATTTGTCACTTTATCTATTTATCTATTTTCTTTTATAATAGTTAAGATCTGGAAACAATTCTAGTGTCCATAAAGAGATGAGTAGATAATGGAAATGTAGTATAGATATACAGTGCAATACTATTTAGCCATGAGAAAAGATAAAATCTTGCCATTCACTGAAACATAAATGGAATTGGAGGGTGTCAGGTAAAGTGAAGTGGGCCAAATTAAAAAATAAATTCCAGATTATTTTGTTCATAGGCAGATTATAAAGAAACAAAGGGATTAAATAATTCTCAGTGAAAAATAAACCCTGTGATATAATCAACAAAATTATGAATTCAATTATATTGTGAACTGTGACATCAAGAAAAAATAATTAAAAATTGTGCCTTTTTATTATTCAATGACTTATCCTAAAAGTGCTGATACGACTTATCCTAAAAGTGATGATACAACTGAAAAGATAATCTACAGTTTCTCTCTTGTCCATTTCCTTACACACCAGGAAGATATGTGAAAGATCTGTACATATGAAAAAGTGAATAAAACACCTACATTAATTTTTCAGTGTCACCATTGTTGTTGAAACACATGGATGAAGATATTGAAAAATATCAATAGTTATTTGGGTGGGCTGGAGCAATAGCACAGCATTAGGGCGTTTGCCATGCATGCGGCCAGTCAGCCAGCCAGGATGTGATTCCTCCACCCCTCTCGGAGAGCACGGCAAGCTACTGAGAGTATCTTGCCCACACAGCAAAGCCTGGCAAGCTACCCTTGACGTATTTGATATGCCAGACAGAGTAACAACAAGTATGACAATGGAGACATTTCTGGGCCCGTTTGAGCACATCAATGAACAAAGGGAAGACAGGGACAGTAACAGTAACAATTTGGGTATTATGTATATGCATTAAATTCTTTAAATATAAAATATTATACATGTTTATAAATATTTTAATATATTGCTATTTGCACTTAAAATTGGTGTGCCTAGTCCAAGAATATGAGTCATGTAACAATTTAATTTTTAAATTTTTCTTTGCTCAGATAGGAAAGAAAACACATCCATATTCTGATAGAAGTGAGAGATGATAAAGTTAGGTACAAGGTATAGACGAATTGGCTATTAGGTGTAGAATTGCCAGACTTAGGTATATTTTTATTCCAAATATTTACAGTTTATTTTATTATGTATATTATATGTATAATTAAATTATATATATAAATAAATGTGAATGCCTCAATATTTTCATTTGCTCAAGACCTGGACATATTAATGCTCATTCATATTTGTAATCAACTGCTGTGTGAAAACTAAAAATCAAATCATTCAATTTTTGAGTAAAGGGAGAACTTATACAGACTGATGATTGTTTTCAACAAATCTTCTCTGTCAAAGTCAGAGAAAGTAGACAAACTTACATGAATGTGGAGAACAATGAATTTCAGCCCCTAGAGAAATTCTAGGGCTGAGAGAATGGTGATGACTTGCTCTGGGGTCAAAGAAAGTATAGGTGTAGAACCAGAAATCTACATTTTTAGATATTATATGAGAACTCAGGAGTAGCACAGCACCTAAATGAATAGCTTGGTCTGCAGATAACATGTGGGTAGTCATCAAATCTGGTTGAAGTAAAATAAGTCATCTAAACTTTCAGAAACTACCTTCTATTCTACACGCTGAATGTAAAATCATGGAATGGGTCAAGTCCTTGAACAAAAACATTTACTAGGAGTTTTGAAGTTATAAAGGTGCCTGTCAAGAGTGAGTGCTGGAATGGAGGGCGTATGAGGGTGAACCAGAGAGCATTGGTGGAGTGAGGTTGACACTGGTGTGCTGGGGAACACTTTTCCTCCCAATGGTGGCTGGACACGTTGAGCACTGGGTCTGGGCAGATGTGGAGCGAAGGATAATGGACATGTTATCCTTTCTCTGAAGGATAATGGAGAAACACCCTCTGGGAGCAGCTGATGGCTGTTCCCTTTATTGCCAAACACACACACATATTTTACAGGGGGTCTCGGTTTAAGAGGATGGCCCAATCACATAAAATTTATCAGTATCGGCCTATCACCTTTCCAACTCTTCTTTGCCCTGGTCCAATCCCAATCAAGTCTGGATGCTGCAGTTAGGATGACTTGCTAAACATATGTGACATTTCTGTGTCTAAGGCACATGTGACTAGGAGCTGGAGTGAGGCTGAAGGCCGAAAACAGTGCTGGCTGATGCACTGTTTTTGCCAACTTTGTCCAGACACTCCCTCTTTTGAGGCTTTGCTACTGGGTTGCTTCACTAGGTCAGGTCTTATATGCTCAGTGCCTGTCACCATGCTCCACAACACTGGTAGCAATGGTGCTGCGGTATTGTATGTCCAAAACTCAACTATGAAACTTTGTAAGTCATAGTGCTTTAATGAAATTTAAAAATAATTTGAAAAAAACTCCTTAGAAAATATTTGTTAAAAAAATAAGTCAGGAAATGAAGGGCCCAGAGAAATTTTAGAGAGAAGGAGTCTACTTGTTCTGCTGCTGGCCCTGACAATGCCTGGCATAATGTTGTCCTAGGCCTGCTGTGTCCCCAGAAGTCACCAGCACCTCCAGATATGGTTTTGGAAGGTCTTGATGATTAGATCATCCAAAGAATCCTTAGCCCTGTCAGCCTGAAGAGCCCTGCATCCTCAAGATCTTGAGTTGAACTACAGGACCTTGTTGCTCAAGAATTAGATGGAGAAATGCACACCCCCTTCCAAAAAACAAAAAGCAGGGACCCTTGAAGAGATAGTACAGCAGGCAGGGTTCTCGCCTAGTACATGGTAGACCAGCTTCAATCCCTGGCACCGTAAGAGTGATCCTTACCAGGAGTGATCACTGAATGAAGAGCAAGGAGTAAGCCCTGAGTACTGTCAGTGTGGCACCCAAGCCAAAATAATTATTATTAATCACTTGTATCACTTGTTATCCCACTGATCTTCGATTTGCTCGAGCAGGGGCCAGTAACATCTCCATTCATCCCTGTTACATGCTAATGTAGCCCAATGGCATCTGTTCACTCCAGGAACACAAAAAGCCTCAAATGGTTTGTTCAGGGTTTTGACGAAGAAGTCTGACCATCTCCCAAGTGGGTGGCCATGCATCCTTTTGACGTCCCGTGGAATCCAGTCAGTAACAGCTCTAGTTCAGCAGTTGTCTTAAATCACATTACATATCTGGACCATCTGATTTTCGACGCCTTGGAAAACAAGACCGTGTTCCTGATTCTTGATCAATGGAGGTCATATCTCCAGATTCCTTCTCTCACTTGAGTGAAATGTGACATTCCAAGCACCGCTCTTTTGATTCCTCTTTGGGATATCTGAATAAACTTCTCGTTCTATTTTTGTAGGGCCTAGGTCTCTGAGGCATTTGTTAGTGCAGGAAGAATGGTGGAGTCGAAAAGATGTGCCCGGAGCCGGGGACTCTTCATCCTCTTAACCACTTCTCTGATGCTTTTGAAGGCATACCACACCACCCTCTTCCTCCAGCGCAGTTCTGGCACCAAGTCTTTCCTCATGTTGAGTTCTCCACCCAGGTATACAAAGTTGCTACATTCGAAGATGTTTGTTCCATTGAGAGCAAATGGAATGTCAGGGACTAGTTCGTTTTTCATGAACATTTTTGTGAGATTCGGCTGCAGTCCGACCTTTTCACACTCATAGTCGAAGTTGGCCAGCATTTGTGCTGCTTGGCTAATATTTGGTGTTATTAGAATGATGTCATCAGCGAAGCAGAGGTCATGTAGCTGCCAAACGTCTATCTTCACTCCCATTCCTTCCCATTTCAGTCGTTGCATGACTTTCTCAAGGGTGGCACTGAAGAGTTTTGGTGAAATGGTATCACTCTGCTGAACCCCTCTCTTTATGTCGATAATCCTTCCTTGTAGAACGGTGAGGGTGAATATGTAATAAAGCTCCTGGAGGATCCTGATGTACTGAGTTTGAATGCCCTGTTTGGCTAGGGCTTCGATAACTGCGTCAGTCTTAACAGAATCAAAGGCCTTCTTTAAATAGTTGAACTTCAGGCAGAGTGGCATCTTGAACTCTCGAGAAACCTCAAAGAGATTGGTCACCATTTGGATATGGTTGATGTGCTGAATCTTTTAAGGAACATGGCTTTCTCACATGGTTGTCCTTCATCTAGTGTTCTGTCTATTCTATTCAGGATGACTCGAGCGAGCAACTTGTAGACAACAGACAGCAGGCAGATTGGGTGATAATTGCCAATATTGTGGATGTCTCTCTTCTTAGACTACAGAAAAGTCCTGTTGATTTTCCACTGGGACAGAAACTTGCATTCAGACAGAGTATGAAGAGCTGAGGCAGTGTATTGATGACTACTGGTGGGAAATTCTTCAGGTGTTCAGGTCTGACCTTGTCTGGGCTGGGTGCTGTTCACTTCTTTACCAACAAAATGCTGTTTTTTTTTTTCCAGAAGGGAGAATGTTGGGAACAACATATCCATCCTGTGGAATTTGGATTGTGGGCAGGTAGACGTGGCTATCAAGGAGATCAAAGTAGAAATAATGGATAATCATCATGGATAATCTTCTCCATTGCTCTTCTGGAAGATGTGATAGATCCATCAGGACATCGGATAGCAGTCATCTTTGTCTTGCAGTTGGTGAAGGACAGGCGAGCATTGTGGAAAATTACAATTGCTCTATTTTCTATTTGTTTTCTAGCAAATTGATTTTATTATAATTTTTATTATTAAATTACTATGGTGTCTTATTATTAAATTATTCCCCAGATGAACACAATCTTTGTATGTCTGTCCCTCTCTTTCTGACTCATTTCACTACTTCATGGTGTTTCACTAATAAAAATTAAAAAAAAAAACTCACACAGAAAAAAAAAAAGAGTTTCCAAAGACAGGCATCTGTTTATGGCTTTTCCACTCTTGGCATTCCTTGAGCAGTCATGGAGGTGCTGAACCAATTGATCGTATTCCTAGTCAATGTCAATGACAACATCTTCCCACATTGCTGCAATAGTGCCAAAGAGCTTCCAGTTGGTGGTTATTTAGGGACTTCTCTTCTTAAATTTTGCAGCTCTTTCTCCCTGCTCCATGAAGTAGAATTTTTCACAAAGAAGACGGTGATCCAATCTCATTTGGAATTTTGGGACAACAGCAACATTGGTCAGGCAAAACCACCGATTAAATATGATGTGGTAAATTTTGTTGTGGAACTGTCCACCAGGAGACTCCCATGTCCAACATTCAGATTCGGCCTTCTGGAACTGTGAGTTACCATGGATGGTCTTGGTCGACATGATTAACTTAGACAGTATCTCACACTATTCATTCCATTCTAGGCCATGGGTCCCGATGTGGAGTTCTTCAGGCGACCTTTCCACTCCTATCTTGGCATTAAAATCACCAACAAAGATCTAGTAGAAGGTGTGGTCTTCGTTATAGAACTTCTCCAGCTCCATGTAGAACTTCTCAATTTCTTCTTCATCATAGTTGGATATTGGTGTGTAGACAACGAAGATAGAAACTGCCAGCAATGAGCCACACCTATTCGAGCATAATTGTCCAATTCAGGTTGTTAGGCATTTGAATGAATCAATGCTCATAGCAAAGTTCGTATTGACAAGGACACAGACACCATAATAATTTAATAATAAAAATTGTAATAAAATCAATTTGCTAGAAAACAAATAGAAAATAGAGCAATTGTAATTTTTCTTATAAAACTCAAAAATCAGGACAATAAGAATTGTCATACTAATTTAGATCTGAAACTTCTTAGTTAAGTTCAGTGTGCTTGTTTGTGTGAGCAATTAATGAGTAGTAGAAAAATGTTAAATAATGTTATATTATTTTTCTCTTGAAAAATACTTTAGACTGGTATTGGAAATAATCTTAGTCATAAATGACTATATATGTAGACCCTACTGAGCTACATTTATACACCAGAAGGAAAAAGTAGAATGTCTGTAAATTCTCAAACAATGTACAAAATAAGCAAGAGAAATAGAGAAAAATAATGCTGAAAGTGTAAGAAAATGAAAATATTAAGGAAAACAAAGTTAGTGACCAAAGTATCCCAAATTAAGATTAATTGCAGTTAAAATAAACATATGTTGCATTCAACTACTGTATTAAAATTGCATAATCAAACAATGTGTCCTGCAACTATTTCTTAATAAAACAGAGATAAAATTTGTGATATTTTCTGAATATAGTTATTAACTGGAGCAAAAGATCTTCACTAAAGTTTTTTAAAAATAGATAAAATAACTAGTAAAAGCATGAGATAAATTATATACACAAAACACACAATAGGTCAAAATATATAAAAGATATCACCTGTATGTGAAAGGTGTAAAATATATAATAAAGCAATCACTGGAAGCATTTGGTAAACAAAATATAGAAAAAAATTAAAACTAGCATTTCAGTGCAAGTTTCTTAAGATTAACCAAAAATATATTAGCAGAAACCTGAATAAAATTCTGTTAAGCTCAGACTACGTAATTTTGCAAGCTCACATTAGCCACAACAACAAAAAGTGATTTTTTTAAAGTTATATAACACTTTCACAAAATATTATTAGAAAGAATACATTATTTTAAAGATATAATTAGGACATCATACCTTGAAAATCAATAACTAAAAATATGTAAATTTATTTACAGACCAAAAAGATAACACTGAAGTGAATTTACTTTCCTTAATTTTGGGCTAGAGCAATAGCACAGCGTGTACGGCTTTTGCCTTGCACGCGGCTGACCCAGATTAGATTCCTCCATCCCTCTCAAAGAGTCTGGCAAGCTACCAATACTATCCAGCCCGCACGGCAGAGCCTGGCAAGCTCTCTGTGGCATATTTGATATGCCTAACACAGTAACAGCAAGTCTCACAATGGAGACGTTACTGGTGCCCGCTCAAGCAAAATCAATGAACAATGGGAGGACAGTGCTACAGTGCAGTGCTATATATGGCAGATACCAGTTTTATTTTGGCACCTCATTTGATAAGCAGAGCAGTACCAAGAGTGATACCTGAGCACAGTATAAGGATTATTCCCTGAACAACAAGGCTACAGCCCAGCTTCGACAAAAGTATAAATTAATTTAGCATCTTATTATTCACTTTATCACTGTCATCCCATTATTCATCAATTTGCTCGAGTGAGCACCAGTAACATCTGCATTCGTCCTAGCCCTGAGATTTTAGCAGGCTCTCCTTACTCATCCTTCCCAACGGTGCCACATTAGAGGCTCTTTCAGGGTCAGGGTAATGAGACACATCATTGTTACTGCTTTTGGCATATCGAATATTCCACAGAAGCTTGCCCAGCTTGGCTGTGCAGGTAGGATACTCTCAGTAGCTTGTCTGGTTCTCTGAACAGGAGAGCTAGATTGTAAGAGGTCACACTGCCGCATGTGGGAGCTTTATTTTATAGTCTCTGGATCTTCGCCTTTGATGGGATTTCATGGAGCTGGGGCAGTTTGTGAGTGTGACTGCCAAACCACGGAAAAATGGGGGATCTGGGTGGAGGAGACCCAGTCCCTATCCGAGCAGGCTTGGAGATCTCAGTCCCGGGACCAATGCACCTGGGTTCCTCTGCCAATTCCTTCATGTGTGAGGTTTGTCTCAGCGTGTGGAGAGTGGCCTTGAGCATGGCTGTGGCTGGGTACCGGAGGTCTTCAGTAGCAGGGCTCTGCTCGGGATGGGGAGGGAAACTAAACCTGCCCTTCTCCCCTCGAGGGGCCCTGGTGAAGACAGCCTGGCACGCAGGCAGAAGACTCTTTAATAACATCTTATTATTAAAAATAAAATTTCAAGTTTTGTGTATTTATTATTTAAGAGAAAATCATAGAAAATTCTCAAATACCTAAAATTAAATGCCATTAGAACCACTATAAGTAAAAATTTATGTCTCAAAGTATTTACAACAAATAATCTACTTCTTTTGACATAGAAAGAGAATGTTGAATTACTCTATCCCCTTGACAATTTTCATTGGGGTTTTGATAAGAATTGCATTTAATAAATGTGATTTTGCTGTAGCTTGGTCATTTTTCAATTTTAATCTTTTAAACTCATAAGCATGGGATATCTCTGCTTTTCCTACTATTTTTTTAAACAGTGACATAGTTCTTGAAGTACAAGCCTTTCACTTTTTCACCTCTTTAGTTAAGTTAAATCCTAGTATTTACTTCTTTTAGATATAATCGTAAGTGGTATTCTAAAAATATTCCTTATCATTTAGTTCAATGTTTACATGACATACATGTGTTGAAGCAGTCTTACATCTCTAGAATAAATTCTATTTGATATATATGATCCCAAGTGGGATCAAATGACACTTTTGATTTATTAACCTTAATATATTGTTGAAATTTTTTGCAAAATATTTTGATCTGGGGTATTGTTCTGCAGTTTAATTTTCTGTGATAGTCTTGCTTACTTTTTGATAAAAGTTCTCAAAAATTTGTTTGAAATAATTCACTTCTCTTCACTTTTTTTAGAAAAGTTTGAGAAGGATGGGTAATAAGTCATACTTAAAAGCTTGGTAGAATTTATTACTGAAATAATCTGGTCCTGTGATTTTGTTTTGGAGGAAACTTATTTTGGTTTCAATTTCTTTGTCGGTGATTGATTTGTCCAGGTTTTCTATTTATTCTTGATTGAGTCAGAAGAGGTTGTAAGATTCCGAACATTTGTCCATTTCTTCAATGTTTTCTAACTAAGTTCCTCGTATGATCCTTTATATCTCCGTCATACTCATTTTATTTTCTCTCCTTTTATTTTTATTCTGTTTACTAGGATTTTCACCTTTTTTTCTGAGAGAATGAAGTTAAGGGTTTGTCAGTTTTCTTTATCTCTTGTGAAGAGGAGTAGTCTTGTGGGGTAAGAAGCTGGTTTTGCTCAGGGTTGACTTATGGCTCTGTGCTAAGGAATACCTTTTGATGATTTATTGGGAACCATATGGGTTATTGGTATCAGAAAGTTGACCATGTCCAGTGAAAGACATGTCTTCTCTTTCTCTCCAGCTCCTTGTTTATTTATTTAAATTTTTTGAAGAAACAACTCTTGGTTTCATTATTCCCTTGTTTTATTTCTGAGTTCTATTTTATTTGTGCCATCAATTATTTTGTTATCTTCTTTCTTCTATCTACTTTTGGTTTGATTTATTGCTTGTTTTCTAATTTCTTTAGATATGTGATTAGGTTGTTTATTCGCATCTTTCTTTTTTTAAAAAATTTTAATTAGTGAATCACCGTGAGGTACTGTTACAAACTTGTCACTGTCCTCCTGTTGTTCATTGACTTGCTCGAGCAGGCCCAGTAACATATCCATGGTGATACTTGTTACTGTGTTTGGCATATCGAATACATCACGGGTAGCTTGACAGGCTTTGCTGTGCGGACGAGATACTCTCGGTAGCTTGCCAGGCTCTTCGAGAGGGGTGGAGAAATCAAACTCTGGTCAGCCATGTCGGCTGCATGCAAGGCAAAGGCCCTACTGCTGTGCTATCAAACTTATGAAGATTCTTATTTTAGTCATACAATAATTATTTACCCATTCCTCCACCAGTGCCCATTGTCCTCCACCAATGTTTCCAATATTCTCCACCCCCACCCGATCCCACCTATCCCACCCCGTGTCGCCTCTTGGCAGGGCATTCCCTTTTGTTCTCTCTCATTTTGGGTGTTGTAGTTTGCAATAGAGGTATTGAGTGATCATTGTGTTCGATCCATAATCTACATTTGGTGTGCATCTCCCAAAATGAACAAGTCCTCCAAACATCTTTTACTTGGTGTTCCTTTCTCTATCTGAGCTGCCTTTTCCCCCAGCATGTGAGGCCAGCTTCCAAGCCCTGGAGCATACATCCTGGTCCTTATCTCTACTACCCCTGGGAGTTAATATCCCATTCTGTTACTATATAGTTCACAGATAAGTGCAATATTTCTATGCCTGTCCATCTATTTCTAACTCATTTAAATTAACATGATACTTTCCATCTTGATCCACTTATATGAAAATTTCATGACTTCATCTTTTCTAACAGCTGCATAGTATTCCATTGTGTAGATGTACCAAAGTTTCTTTAACCAGTCATCTGTTCTTGGGCACTAGAGATTTTTCCAGATTTTGGCTATTGTAAACAGTGTAGCAATGAACATACATGTGCAGATTTTCATACAAAACTCAGAAGATTAATAATTAGGGTTTATTGTATGTTTAAAGTAGATGGTTACAAGTCCCTCCCCCGATGTCCCGACCTCTCTTTTACCCGGAATGACATCCTGTCTCTGAAGTTTCCCATCCTGGGAATGAAGTCTGTCTCTCCCCTATTAGTCTCCCATGAACGCTGACCAGGTCCCATCCTTGAGTCACTCTCTCTCCTGTTTTCAAAGCTTTCCTCAGTCTCCAGCCACGGGCCACAAGTGGCTGATGGAGGTCCCTGCTCTCAACCTTTTGCTGTACCCCTGCAGTCTCTGCCATCCCGTTCTGGCTTCCGTAGTCACGGACCATGGCCATGTGCATGTGGGTGAGTCTCCTGCGCGCAGCACCTTGTCACTACCTGGGTGTCTGAGCCCTTCCTGATCCTGAGCATTTCTGGGTGTCCATGTGTGTAAGTCTGTCCCTCTCTGGGTCTACCTGAACTCAGCCATCTGTCTGGGTGTTCTATCATACTACATGATCCCACATTCTGTGAAAAGAGGGAGGGTCAGGGAGGGAGTGAAGAGAAAGAGAGATGGGACTGGGGACTTCCTTTGATCTGCTACCATATTCCACCCCAGCCATTCCCTGATGTATTCTGATGGACGACCTGTTCCATGGGTGAGTTTTAAAGTGACCAACTAAATTCACTAGGCCCTCCACCTTTCTCCTTCAACTGTATCACCATATCTCAGTCCCTTTTGGCAATTTTTTTATTCGGTTTATTTTGTCTGGTGTCCTTCAGGACTCTTGGGTCTTTTTGTAAATTTTAATTCAATTTTTATAAAGTTGTTCACAACAATTTATCATATTTAATAATGGTGAGTGGAAAACAATCCCATCACCATTACACCTTTCCTCAACTTATTTTGACTATTTCCAAACCCTGCCCCCAAAGCAGAAATGAAATAATTTATTTTGTATTGCTTATTATGAATAATCCACTAAAAACAATCCAAAACACAGTGTGAATATTGTTGTATTTCACCTGGTGCCATTAAGGCCTTCTACAAGAGATTACTAACATGTTGTTAAAGGTTAAGCCTTTTGTGTGTGTACATATATGTCTGTGTGTATATATATATACATATATATATGCATATATATATATATTTCTTTTCCTCCCCCCTGAGATTGGTTGCCATCTACTTTAAACCCCATTAAATATCTTGTGCTACTATTGGTACATCAGTGGTGTAAAGTATGAGATGTCTCTCAGCTTCGAATATGGTTGTGCACTCCAGGAATTTTAAAATAAAAAATACGGTTATACAGCAAATTCACTCATGGGTCAGAACAGCCGTGAGCATGGCAGCAAAAACTCTTCAAAATATACATCTAAATTAGTAATTTACAATAATTCTAAATATTTAATATCGGCGTTGAAAGAAACAGTTTCATTTTGGTTCAGTAACTTGCTAAAATAAATGTGATAAGATAAATACTATGTGATAAGATAAATACTAGGGCTGGAGCGATAGCACAGCGGGTAGGGCGTTCGCCTTACACGCGGCCAACATGGCCGACCCGAGTTCGATTCCTCTGCCCCTCTCGGAGAGCCCGGCAAGCTACCGAGAGTATTCGATATGCCAGACACAGTAACAACAAAGTCTCCAATGGAGACATTACTGGGCCCGCTCGAGCAAATCGACGATCAACGGGAGGGCCTTTACCTTTACCTTTTAAGATAAATACTATAAATTAAATAAAGAAGATTCAGAAATTCATGGAAAAACAATATTAAACCTACTATTAGTGTTTATTCTTAACACTGATATGGGTAAGCTACGTTGTGAGAATATCAAGCTCTCGTGATTATCTACTGTGATGATGATCTGTAATATATGGTAAATGAAGTTCATAAAAGCAGGAACCTCAGCAGTCCCAGAGCTTTTTGTCACTCATTAAACTTTCCAGGTGAGTCTAGGTTTCCAATCGACATTCCTGAAGCCTTTTTTGGAACCAGAAGCAGATTTTCCTCCCTTGTAACTGACAGTGTGCCTGACCTCTGCCATCTAAGTAGACCAAATTTCACATTCCAGACCCTCTACTTTCTCGTCCAAACTCACAGGCTTACAGCTGTACCCTGGACCCATAATTGCATCCCATACTGCTTGTTCCCTGAAGCACAGGCTCGCATGTGTACTGCAGCTGTACTTATTGCATCTCACAGTGCACACATTTGTATCTATTGTCTCTGAGTGAGGAACAGCAAGGAAAGAAAACAACAACACTCAGCTAAACCCTCCCAAACTCACAGAAGGCCTGAGGCAAAGGTTCACCCTCAGAAAATTCAGTGGGAAGCTGCATAGAAGCTCACCAGTCTCAATGAGTGAACATCCTGGAAGGGTGTACCAGTACCAACCAGCAGTTAAAATTCTTAGATACTGACTTTAGAGACATCATGTTAAAGTTGTTTAATGAACTCAAAGAATTGATGGTACAGGTAGTCAGAAAAGCACAAGAAGTTATGAAAGTGGAAATGAAAAACTGCAATCAGAAGTGACAGAAAAAGGGTCAGAAAGCCAGAGCTGCAAAATTATAGCAATCGAGAAAAAGATCAGTGAGCACCAAAATGAGATGCAGAAAAATTATAGTCAACAAACGTAAATGGAGACAATTCTGAAGAAAAATGAATGGATGCCAGCAAAATATGGGATGAATTCTAGAGGAACAATACAAGAATTATTGGAATCTCAGAGAAATAGGAAGATGAACTTGATGTCGTACAATTAGCAAAATAAATTATAGATAATAATTTCCCAGAGAATTGAAGAATATGTGCACCAAGATCCAAGAGTCCCAGTTAATGTCCATGATCCAGAGACTCAGAAATAAAGCCCTCAGAAGAGAGAGCAACATGGATCAACACACCTCAGAAATGTCTCTAGACCCCTTGCCTGTCTGTCTCTTTGAGGCAAACCAGAGGGGCAAGTAAGTTCCCCTCTCTACCCTAACAGAGGCCCCAGAGGAGAAAACCTCCAGCAACTAATTTTGTTTTTCCATTAATTTTTGAATCTTGTTTATTTAAGTTATAGTATATACTTTATAGCATTTATTTTAGCAAGTTATTGAACCGAAATGAAACTGTTTCTTTCAATGACGATATAAAATATTTAGAATTATTGTAAATAACTAATTTTAGATGTATATTTTGAAGAGTTTTGTTTACTTGCATCAATACTAGTTATGGTATTTGCTAAGAAAATTTTGTTTGAAAAGCTGAATGTGTTTATATAGTTATGGTCACTTCTTAAAAGAAAGTTTAAAACAGTTGAAATTTAGTGATGGTAAATCATCATAGATATATCATTTTATATATATATATATGCTTAGTGTAGTTTGAATTGATCTGAAATGAAGGAAACAAAATTAAAGAAAGTTATAACTTTATTAAAATAAGTCACAATTTGTGAATTTAAATAGAAGAGTAGGTATTTAGAAATCCATATATGTAGATGTAATTGTATATAAATCAGAATAATGGATACTTATAAAATAATCCTTTTTACATTAACAGCTTAAGTAGCCTCTTTGCTTTCTTTCTGTTCATCTTAACAATGATTGTATATAATATCACACAAGTAAGTAAAACTCATTCAGATATTCAAACACTATAAATGAAGATTCTCAATTAGTGAGAGCTGGAGTGTCACTATATTAAAAACAAACAAACAAAATGATGATTATAATGTGACAATGCATACAAAATTTAAAGTCCATACTTAAAATTAAATGTTATTTTCTCATCATTTCACAGCTACAGTGTACGTTGAACTTATAATGTTGAAATTTGATGTCAAATACTCCCTACCTGGGGTGGGGAATCGAACCTGGGTCAGCGGCATGCAAGGCAAACATCATACCCACTGTGCTATCGCTCCAGCCCAAAGAACCTAGAACCTCCAGGGTCCATGATCCAGAGACACAAAAAAAATCTCCAAACCGAGCAGCTCATTGCAGAGTTGTCTCTGGATTTTTAGCCAGCCTAACTCTACCCAGGTGCCTTAGACAGGTGTAGGGGTTGTCCCTCCACCTGTCCCTAAAAACCCCGGTAGCTCCCAACTTTCAGAACCCAATGAGAAGTGCAGATACGAGAGTTCAGTGATGGCAAACTCCAGGCCTCAAGGGATAGGGAATGAGCCGGTTCCCCTTAGCCCCCATCCCCATGGGACCCTGTCTCCAGGCTAATACATAAGCTCCTTAAGGGCCATGATCCAGAGACACACAAAAGGTCTCCAAAAAAGCAGCTTGCTGTTGAAATTTCTTCAGACACTAATTATCTGAAAATTTGAAGTCAATATAATAGAACATTTAATAAATTTAGTTATAAAGGATAGTGGAATACTTTTGCATGATACAACAAGGATGAAATTTGAAAAGCTGTCCATTGAATAAAAGCAAAAGCGTATGGTCTCATATTGTTTGGTTCCATATACATGAAATGTCCATAATAGAAAAATTCAGAGAGAAATACCTGAAGTTAGGAGGTGTGGTGCAGAAAAAAAGTATTTAATGTTTGTGGTGTTTCCCTGTAGAATGATGAAAATATTGTGGAAGTAGATAGTGATGATACAATGTACTAAATTTCCCTGGAATTCTTAATAAAATAAAACAAAGGATCCCAGTCCCTCTTGATAGCTTTCAGGTGATTCTGCTGTTCTCTTATCGTAGGATGTAAATTTCAGAGAGACGATAACCTAATGAATATAAACATTTTGATAGACTTATAATTTACTTTTTTTTTCCCCCTTGGGTCACACCCAGAGATGCACAGGGGTTATTCCTGGCTCTCCACTCAGGAATTACTCATGGCGGTGCTTGGGGAACTGTACGAAATGCTGGGAATCGAACCCGGGTCGCCCGCATGCAAGCTAAACGCCCTACCCGCTGGGCTATCCCTCCATCGCCAAGCTACCGAGAGTATTCGACATGCCAGACACAGTAACAACAAAGTCTCCAATGGAGACGTTACTGGGCCCGCTCGAGCAAATCGACGATCAACGGGAGGGCCTTTACCTTTTTTACCTTATAATTTACTTTGGTCTCAGGCTTGATCACATTCTACTTATAGTGGATGGCTTTAGAGGAAATTAATTATATACATGATGATAGTATAATATTTATATGTTCTTGTCATTAACTTTGGGCTGAAGCGATAGCACAGGGGTAGGGCATTTGCCTCGCATGCAGCCAACATGGCCGACCCGAGTTCAATTCCTCCGCCCTTCTCAGAGAGCCAGGCAAGCTACTGAGGGTATCTCGCCCGCACGGCAAAGCCTGGCAAGCTACCCATGACGTATTCAATATGCCAAACACAGTAACAATTGTCACAATGGTGACGTTACTGGGCCCGTTCGAGCAAATCGATGAACGGGAGGACAGTCATTAACTTTAGATATTTATATGAAATCTAAAATATATCTGTAATAAATTTATATAAAATAACATTTATTTGTCACATATAGCCATAAAGTTATATAAAATGTGAGATGTATACAGATATGTAAATATTAATACATATTCACATAACATATTCATATTTACATATCTATTTAAATAATGTACTTGAATGATACATTACTTATAGTATACATAAATGTACTTATAGTATACATAAGTATGCACTATTAGATAACATATATAATACATTAATTGCATAATTAATATTCTTATATATTTTATTTGGGATCTATACCAGACAGTGCTCAGTGGTTACCCGTGATTCTTCACTCAGGGATCACCTCTGGTGAGTTGGTGGGAGCATACGGTTTTCTGGGGATTAAACCCAGATCTGTGTGTGCAAGATGTGCCCTACCCACTGCACTCTCTCTCTGGCACCAATATATCTATATATTGCAATTATACATTGCACATATATTTACTATTTTGGGGTGTTTTCACACATAATATTTATGCATGTATAGTCTAAAAAGAATCTGTTAAGGTGCCATGATTAACAACGTTATTCCTGGTTGAATTTTAAGCTCAGCACTAATCCTTCCACTGCTGTTGACTTTCTTTCCCTGGTCCGCTCCCTCCAACACCCTAGTCTGCCCACTGGAAGACACAATTTTAAGTTTGGTTGTTTCAGCTGGTTCTCATGTTTTCAGTGTTGTTGGCTCTGTGGTTTAGATGTATGCATGTAATACAGCTCTACACCACTCATGTGCCCAAATCCCCTTGTTATCTCCCATTTACCTCTTCTTAATCTTCTCGAATTTTTTTTTCCTTCCCTGGGTTTTCTCATATTATACTGGGTCAAGGTTAATCTAGGTATCCCCCCTTTAATATCTTGTATTCCATGAGCCTGTTATTCTATATACCACTGATACATGAGATTATTCAGTATTTGTTCTTCTTCTGACTCACTTCATCTTAACATGATATCCTCCAGTTCCATCCAAGATGCAGTGAATTGCAATCTTTCATCCTTCCTTGCAGCTGTGTAGTATTCTATCATGAGTATACACTACACTTTCATTATTCACTCATCTGTTAGTGAATACCTAGGTTGATTCCATACCCCAGCTATTGTGCTTGTTCAGTGCTTTAATGAATAATGGTGCAGTGAATAATTAGGCAACACATTACATAATGTGTTAACTATGTAATTAATAATATTATTTGTATCATTTTAACTCTGAATATTTTATTTTATATTTGAACCTTCAATAAATAACTTATCTATATCTTAATTTCAAATATATACACATTATATATCTCCATAAGTATATAAAATCTAATTTGTCTTCCATTTCAGTGTATATAAATATAAAAAATACACAGTTTAATACACAGTATATATCTGTGTATGAACAACACCATGATTTAATGTTTATATACATTAATGAATTTCAAATGTATAAAAATATATCCTAGTCATGTATGTGTAAATAAACATACCTGCATATATACAAAGAAAAGTACTTATTTAAGCAAATGAACAGAGTTCTATATAATAAAAATATTTGTGTCTCACTGTTTTACTAGGTGCAAGTATGTTTAAAACATCTACTTCTTTTAATGGTAGGTTGTTTAAATTTTAAACATTTTTGCCATTATTCGGATCCAAAAGTATATGTCAAATAAGATTCTAGGGAGAAAAACATTTAAATATGTACATTAAATATACAAAATTTATTTTTAAATCCATGAATTATTTCTGAAGTGTGTCATAGAAATTTTGGGATCCATAAATGAATCAACATGAGAAACATGGTAGTCTGACGTGAGAGTGCGCTCCCACTGATTGTAAATTCTGATAGTTAAAACAGCAATTGACTAAATATTATAGGTAAGGTAAACGTAAAGGTAAAGGTAAAGGCCCTCCCGTTGATCGTCGATTTGCTCGAGCGGGCCCAGTAATGTCTCCATTGGAAACTTTGTTGTTACTGTGTCTGGCACATCGAATACTCTCGGTAGCTTGCCGGGCTCTCCGAGAGGGGCGGAAGAATCGAACTCGGGTCGGCCATGTTGGCCGCTTGTAAGGCAAACGCCCTACCCGCCATATAGCAATTGACTAAATCTCATAGAGTTAGCCAAAGTGTATATTTTAGTTTATATAAGCAAGTAGCAAAATTTAGCATTTTGGATACTTATATGATAACTTTCAATCCCACTCTTAAAAACATGGAAGTCTCACAGGACATAAAGAAAAGGCTATAGAATAGACTGCACTGTTCTCGTCCGGGATCTGGATTTTATAGTCTCTGAGTCGTGGCCGCTGATGGGATTACACGGCGCCAGGGGGCCAGGTGGTGGGTGTGACCCCCGCCTACTGGAATTTGGAGGATCTGGGTGGAAGATGCTCGACTCCAATTCGAGTAGGCTTGGAGGTCTCGGCCCCGGAACCCGCGTAGCTTTGTCCCTCTGCCAGTACCTTCATGTGTGCGGAGAGTGGTCTCAGCATGGTGGTGGCTGGTCCTGGAGGTCTTTGGCTGCCAGAGCCCTGGTCGGGGCGGGGAGGAAAGCTCAACCCGCTCCCCTCTGAGGGGCTCCGGGAAGGAACACCCAGGCGCGGGGGCAGAGACTGCACTGTTCTCGTCCGGGATCTGGATTTTATAGTCTCTGAGTCTTGGCCGCTGATGGGATTACACGGTGCCAGGGGGCCAGGTGGTGGGTGTGCTATCCGCACACATGAAGGTACTGGCAGAGGGACAAAGCCACGCGGGTTCCGGGGCCGAGACCTCCAAGCCTACTCGAATTGGAGTCGAGCATCTTCCACCCAGATCCTCCAAATTCCAGTAGGCGGGGGTCACACCCACCACCTGGCCCCCTGACGCTGTGTAATCCCATCAGCGGCCAAGACTCAGAGACTATAAAATCCAGATCCCGGACATCTTAACAGAACTTTTTTTTATGACATCTTATTGTCTTATTCCTACTTTGGACAAACTTGCAGGCTATCGAATGTAGCCTGCCCACAGGGCAGAGTCTGGCAAACTCCCTGTGGCGTACCAAATATGCCAAATACCAGTAACAATGATGGGTCTCATTCTCCTAAATAGCCTTGAATATAATCTCAGGGCTAGGATGAAAGAGACGTTACTGGGGCCTGCTCGAGGCAATCAACGAATAACAGGATGATGAAATGAAATGAAAAATAGAATAGACTTGACCCCAGGTCATGTTTTGCATACACCTGACAAAGATTTGATTTTAATAACTATGATAAGATAAGAAGCAGAGATCAAACTTATCTGTACAGGATGGGAGTTACACCTAAAACCTTCATATTTAATGAAAGAGTGGATAAGGATAATAACTACTGGTAAAAAAGAACAAGAGAAAATTCTCTTGCTTCTAGTTGGGGTATGAAAAAGCTAAAGAAATGAGAATTTGGGACTCTGAATCTCCATTCACAGTGATTGGTTGAAAATGTATCCGTCTTTCTGAAGATGGAAATAGAGAAAATAAAGTGAATCATCAAAGTTGTATCTGGATTCAAAATCACAAAAAGTTTTGCCTATGTTTCCCTTAATATAACTTATGGATTCAGTTATGATATTGACATCTTTCATTTATTTTGAATTAACTTTTATGCATGTGTGAGATAGGGGGTCTGAGTTCCTAATGACATTGGATGAAGAAATTTTTCTTGCTCCACTTCATGTGATCTGCTCCTTTGTCATAGGTAGCTCTACATATATCTGATGATCTGTCTTTTGGTTCTCAGGACTATTCCATTAGTCCTTACTTTAGATCCACACTGGTATGAGGGACTAATTTATTGATGCTGAAATTTGAATTTCCCTGATAAAAAAAATGTACCTAACTTATTATCAGGGAAATTCAATCACAACATTAATGAAATAGAACCTCACACCAGCAAGACTAGCACATATCAAAAAGAATAAAAACAATTAGTGTTAGCAGGAATGTGGGAGGAAAGAAACTGCTGGTGGACATGTCAACTGATTCAACATTTGTTGAAAACAGAAACTAATAATTCAACTTTCATATGACCTAGAAATTTAACTTTGGGGTACCTTCACCAATGGCACAATAACTCTATTCTGAAAAGATCATGTATGCTCTTATGTTCATTGCAGCACTGTTTACAACTGGAAACAACCAAGTGTCCAAAAATGGATGATTGTGTATAAAAAACCTGGTTATATATAGAGTGGAATATATGCTGCTACTTGTCTATAAGAAAAAGATGAAGTCATGCAGTTGGGTGCTAATTTGAAGTATCTGGTTCAAATCAAGCTGGTGAATGACCAAAGATTACAAAACCTGATAAAGCAGGGGGAGGGGGAGTGTGAGGAGGAAGAAAGGAAGGAAAGACAGAAGGAAAACAAGGGAGGAAGGGAGGAAGGAAGGAAGGAAGGAAGGAAGGAAGGAAGGAAGGAAGGAAGAGGAAAAGAAGGAAAGTTCCCAGAAATTTAGGTCTTAAAACTAAAATTCTTTCTTAAGAAGTATATCTTAAACCTGACTTAGAGGATTTCCACAGATAATGTTTATATAAACATTGTAAAAACAATTATAAAATAAATTATTAAATAAAGCAATACCGGGACTGGAGCGATAGCACAGCAGTAGGGCATTCGCCTTACAAGCGGCCAACATGGCCGACCGGAGTTTGATTCCTCCGCCCCTCTCGGAGAGCCCAGCAAGCTACCGAGAGTATTCGATATGCCAGACACAGTAGCAACAAACTCTCCAATGGAGACGTTACTGGGCCCGCTCGAGCAAAAAGCAATACCAATCTATAATAAATATCATAATTATATATATATCAGAAAAGGCATCAGATGTTATAATTATCAAATGAGCCATAGCAAAAAAGTACATCTGTGTATAAATATATATACATATATGTATTTGGAAATTGAGAAAGGAATGATTTTATAAATAACTGGGTAGAATCTTTTAAAATTTAAAGACACATAATTTAAACTCAGTGGTTGGGTAAAATGGCAGATTAAAAATAGAAAAATAATGAAATGATGGTGCTCTTAGCAATGTAGTAGATCTTTTTTTTTTTTGCTATATATAAATAGATTGATTCTGGGGTGAGATGGGTGAGATTGGGGGAAGCAAATTTGTAATGCATTACTTGCCCTGTAGCAAGTACAGGATATTTCAAAGAACGTTTACCCAAAGATAGTAGAAAATAACAAAAGATGACTTGTCAGTGATAAGTGTCAATAACTGATATAGAGTGAATTAAGCTTTGGACCATAAACAAACCTTGGTTTGTTTTTGGCTTTTTGTTTGTTTGGTTGGCTTGGGGTCTACGTTTATTATTGCTCAGGAATTATTCCTGGCTTGGAATTAAGGGATATGGCAGGTCTCAGGGACCATGTGAAGTGCTGAGGAACAAACGCATTTCTACAAGTCAAACATCTTACTGCTATACTCTCTCCGTGTATGTGTGTGTATTTGTGTGTGTGTATATGTATATATATGTATATATATACATACACAAATATATGTGTGTGTATATATATGCACACAAATATGTGTGTGATCTAATACTTCAATTAAGGTGAAAACTTTAAAGATACTTATATATGTATAAACTAAATGAGAGAAGAAGAGAAGAGATGAACAGAAACTTCCTCAAAGCACTGTACCACTATAGCACTGTCCTCCCGTTTTTCATCGATTTGCTCGAGTGGGCCCAGTAACGTCTCCATTGTGAGACTTCTCGTTACTCTGTTTGGCACATCGACTACATCATGGGTAGCTTGCCAGGCTTTGCTGTGCGGGCAAGATACTCTCGGTAGCTTGCCTGGCTCTCCGAGAGGGGTGGAGGAATCTAACCCGGCTCGGCCGGTCAGCTGCACGCAAGGCAAAGGCCCTACCGCTTGTGCTATTCTCCAGCCTCATAAATTTTATTTAAAATTTAAAGTGCTATCAAAATTTAAATGAAAATGTCACTAAATCAAGACAATAAGCAAGAGAACATTTTACAAATGTAGATAACTATAATATTCAGAGAACTGAATAGATCGGAGAAAAAGTATAAAATTAAGGTGACAAGCAGTTCAAACTTGTATTCTTTGAAAACATTTAATAATGAATAAGCACTTTGCTTAAGAAAAAAATGAAAATATACAAGGACAACAAAACAAAACAAATAGGACAAAGTTACAGAGGAGATGAAGAAAATATATGAAGGACCAAGAAGATGACACAAAGGGCTGGGGAGCAAAGTATGCATGCTTGTCGAAGCACAAATTTGATCCTAGGCACTGCATGGTCTCATTAGCCCTGCTGGTCTGACCCCAAAACAAAAGCAAACAAAAAATAACATATGACATACTAATGAAGTTGATTCTTTTATTATAAAACTATTTTAAAATCTATAACTTTCCCTTGCAATTATATCTTTGGAAATAAAACTAAATCTCAGAACAGTATGCATCTACCCTTAATGCGCTTGGTCCCTATGTCCTGCTGCTTCTCATCAATCTCTTGCTTTATATTCCTAGATGAGATTGAAGATAAAAGGTAGGTAAGTTTTCTGTTTAGAGATTGTAGCATTGTAGCACTGTCCTCCCGTTGTTCAACGATTAGCTCGAGCGGGCCCAGTAACGTCTCCATTGTGAGACTTGTAACTGTGTTTGGCATATCGAATACATCGCAGGTAGCTTGCCAGGCTTTGGCGTGTGGGCAAAATACTCGAGATTGTAGAGATTGTAGAGATAAGTATTGATGAGATAAATATTTGCTAAATGCTAAAACAGAACTGATTTTTTTCAAGCTAATCATATTTTTTTCTTGATTTCATAGTGGATCAACAGTCAAAATACTTTCAATAACACAAGTTAAGTAAAGTTATTTTTATTACAAAACAGAATCTGGTAGTTTTCCTCAGAGAAAAACTGGTAAGCAAATGTGGAAATTTCTGTAGATTTTTAAAGAAAGACAATCTTGTGTTGGAGGATAATTTTTCTTCTCTCATTGTAGAAATGAATGATTCTTGTGCTAAGACAAAATGTGAATGTGAAATGGAGAAAATACCTGATTTGAACTGTAGATTTGGGTAGTATGAGCTATATAATTCAAGATTAGTTGTGTAATATTACTCAATCTCACTTAATGCTTATCTTACAAGATGTTATGCAGATGAATGTTCTGTGTTTCGTCTCTGTTGTGTGCTGTTGCCATTGTTATTATTGAATAAGTTTATATCCTTAAGTAATTCACCATGAAGAGAGTTACTTTCGTGCTGAGAGAGTCCAGAGGGATCAATAGTATCTATATTGTAGATGTGAGGCTGCAAGTTATGTCCTTGCATCTTCGTACAGCTCTAAGCTTGCTTCACGCTGCACGGCCACTTGAGATCTCTGGTAATGCCACAAAAGGTCTCTCCTCTTCCACAATCTAGTCTGTGTGAACACTGCGATGATAAACTTTGACTCCGATGACCCCCACAGCTAACACATGTGAGCCTGGGTGACTCACTCACAGCACTGCACCAAGTCTGTGATCCTCAGTGAGCCCCTCAGCCAAGCAACCAGCAACCTAATCAAATTGAATACTCATGGTTAGCCACTTCAGTGATTTTAGGAAGGGAGGATAAGGAAGTGAATGTTTAAAATAACTCATCTGTCTTGGATGAAATTTGTCCATTGCCTCAAATTTATCTTGAATATTTCAGAACGTGATATATTTGGAGGTAGACTTTTTTGGGGGGTGGGTTGGGTTGGGGGTGGCAGGCTGAGATGCTCAGGCCTTAGTCCTGACTCTGCACTCAGGAATCACTCCTGGTGGGTCTCAGGGAACTGTATGGGGTGCCGAGGATCAAACTTGGACTGGCCAAGTGCAAAAAGCCCCCTACCTACTATCCTATTTCTCTGGCCCTTGGAAGTAATCTTTTTTGTTTGGTTGTTGGTTTTAGTTTTGGGATCACACTTGTCTGTGCTCAGGGCTTACTCCTGGATCTGCTCTCAAGGCTTACTTCTGGCTGGGCTCTGGGGACCTTTGTGGTGCCAGGGATCAAACTCAGGTCAATCACATACAATGCAAATGCAATAACAGCTGTGCTATTTCTCCTATTGTAGAAGTAGTCTTTAAAAAAGCAACTAAGGGGTCCAGAGAGATAGTACATGGGTAGGGTGTTTGCTTTGCATGTAGTGAACACAGGTGTGATCCCCAGAATCCCATATGGTCACCTGAGCACCAGCAATGGTGACTCCTGAGTACAGAAACAGAATTAAGCCCTGTGCACAGCTGGGTGTGGCCTCCAAAACAAAAATAACACAAAATCAAAGAAGTGATTAAGTTTAAAGAAGATCCCCAGGGTGAACGCCAACATAATCTTATTGGAAGAAAAATATCGGACATGAATATACAGAAGGAAGACCATATGAAAATATAATAATTTTCACTTACAAGTCAAGGGAAAAGGCAACAGAAGAAAGTAGCCTAACAGCAACTAATCTTAGATGTCTAACCTCCAGAAGTGAGAAAATATGATTTAACCCACTTGCCGATGATACTTTGTTATGACAGAGCTAACAATTTAATACACCAATATAGTTCAGAATGGCAGGATATGAACAGTTCTGAGAGCATTTCTGGGGCATCAACACAAAGAACACGTCAAATCAGAGTTGAAAGAAATTTCCCACAGTGTGTGATGGGCGGGTTCGCATTGAGGGAATAAAGTTCACCAGAGAACATAGACATCATCACAGGAATTTTCAGTTCTGTGGACCACAGGACCGTAGATAACTTGGAGTAGAGTGAGAGAAGAGAAGTAGATGGAGAGAGAAAGAGGGCAGGCAAGACGAAGTCAGATGTAACATGCCAACCAAAGGCAGGAGTGTGCTGAATGCTGTGTTTTTACAGAAATAACTTCAACTTTACACTGAATCAAGAACAATCTTGCGTCCTCTGAAGCCCAGCATTCAGACAGCTACTCCTGGTACAACTAACTTTAAGATAATTTTTCTGAAGGTGAACCTTGCTGAAACTGATACTGGCCACTACAAAAATCCCCTAGGAACAACAAAGGGAGTAGAAAAGCTACTATTGTGGGTACATGTACCCACAATTTTAGTCACTAACCAACTAGTTTGAGCTATTACGCCCCATAACCTACCAGATACCAGCAGATGTGAACCGTTGGCCAGGGCAGGACTTTATAATATCACTAAAAATCACCTGATTTCATCAGGTGCATTAATATTTCAAAGGCTTAAGATCACCAGAATGTTAGGATGCTAACGTAAGCAGGACTCAAAAAACAGCTACAAAATTTTCCTGCCATTTAAAAGTGGTGTTTTTCTCTGCTTCAGTGTTTGCTTGGTTTCCTGTAAATTTTGGATGTTTTCTAAAGTTGATTTTGACAGTTTCTGCTTGTTTTTCAATGCTTCTGTGGGGAGCTATTTACCATTTTGCTGATGTGACTGTATCAATGGTTCTGAGTGTTTATATTGCAAGTGGTTAAAAACAATTTATTGGGAAATACTATGGAGAATTCTGTCTGTAGAAGTTTAAGACTGAATTAGAGAAAGGGAAAAATGGATAAAGAGTCCAGGTCTCTTCTTGTGTTTAGAGTAGAGAAAAATTCCAAGAAGAGGGAAGTCATATACAATGTTATAGATAATATATTAATAAATAATGAATTTTAGAGCATAGAATACAATATAATGTGTACAGTATATATTTTTAATGAACTGTGCATATGCTGGATACTCTCCAGAAAGTGCCCCAATTAACTTCACTGTATTATGCCTTCAGTTCTTGAGTCCTTCTGTAGTTTCCTATTACACCGAATTTTGTCTGACCTATTCTGTTATTAGAATGAAATAAAAGTGATGTTAGGTGACCTGTGACTAGATTAAGACTCAACATTATACCACCTTTTCTTTTTTTTATTTATTTTTTTTGCTTTTTGGGTCATACCCAGCGATGCACAGGGGTTACTCCTGGCTCAGTAATCATTTTATGCATATTTCTTAGAATAGGAAATAAAAACAATAAGAAAAATTAACATGGTAATGTACTTCATTGAGTTGGAATAAGAATAGGAGAAAATCAGGTTACTAGAAGGAAAATAAAACTAAGAAGACAAAAAATTCCAAAGCAAGTGAAAAATAAAAGCAAAACTAAAAACTGAAAGTAATGTGAAAAATAAATGTAAAAATTTAGTAATGTGGAGAACAGAAAACCAAGATGCATATTTGAGTGACCTTGGGGGCCACACCCGGAGGTGCTCAAGTCTTACTCCTTGCTTTATCCTAATGGATCACCCCAGGAGAGACTCGGGGGGAATATTAGGTGTCTGAAATTGAACTTGCATCATCAGCATGGAAAGAAAATGCCTATCAAATCTCAAATATCTCAAATTCTTGAATTTGAGATATAATACATTGGGATATAATACATTGAGATATAATCCAATACATTGAGATAGAATACATTGAGATCCATAATCTCAATATAATACATTGAGATATAATATATTCCAGAATTTGAGTGGTTTGAAAGCAGGGAATATTTGGTCTCCCTTCATATTTTTTTGTATTTTGTTTGGGCCACACTCCAGTGGTGCTCAGGGCTTACTCCTCATTCTGCACTAAGGGATCACTCCTGGCATGGCTCAGGGGACCAGATCCAGTGACAGGGATCAAACCTGGATTAGCTTTGTGCAAGGCAAGTACCCTGTCCATTGTAGTATCAGTTTGACCCTTTGGTTTCTATTATATCTGGAGCGCTTCCATACTTTTTTTATTTATTTTTTTGAGTATGAGTTTTTAAATTGTCAGAGAAAAAGGTGGTTCTCATTATTTTTAGATAAGGAACCAAGAGCAGCTAAAGTATCTTTGTTTTGATCTCTAGTTGAAGTCATTTCTTGGAAAGAAGAAATGCCCAGTGTAATTTACTTCAAAGTACTTTTGTGGAGGAAATAGAGAAAAAAAAGATGCATAATTTTATTCTCTTAAATTAAAAATGCATGCAGTGAGCCAAATTTTTAACATAAAATCTTTTTCGTATTTATTAACACTGTAGCTACATCCGTGAGAAGCTGATTATAGAATTCTGAAAAAATTACAGAATTGAGTTAAGAAAGAACAACAAAAGCTTCATGTACACTGTTGAAATAATAGTACACTTGGTTGATTTCATTTACTCTTATAAAACTCTCAGTAATTTTAGTGAAAACTCTATTGAGTATATATAACTGTGGGCTAAGGAAATCTAAGCCTTCTTGGCCGCTCATATTTTCTTGGGTCATTTAATAAAGACTAAACGTCGGGGTACTGGGAAAAGTTGTGGGAAAATCAATCTCTCCCATACAAAGAAATACTCTCAAAAGCATATGAACTGTTGTAGTTACTTTGCTCTCCTAGCCTCTAATATCTTAGTCTTAACCTTGGCCCTACATGGAGCGTAATTCTTTTTCAAGTCGCTACCAATATTATCCCGTACATGCTTGTTGAAACAGAGAAAACCAACTCGTTTTCTCTTCTTTCAGCTAGTACCTTTATCCAAAAATCCACTTGGGTTGTTATTGTTTAACCTTGCCTGACAAAGGACTTTCAGAATTTTCTTATTGTTTGAAAGTTTGATCGAAGTGTATAAAATAAAAGACGTGATAATCATACATACCGATGTGTATGAGTATGTGGACTAAATATATTAAAGTACGTGAAAAAAATTTCAAAAGATAACATACCAGTTTTCTTGTCATTTTATTTTGGAAGTAAGAAAATAAATTGTCAATTAATTGTTTCTAGTTAGTTTACTGTTTAAAAGTTCCTTTTATTCATATTTATACAAAATAAAACACACTTTACCTTGAATTACTTATAATGATTTTCTTGGCCTACCTTTGAAAGAAATTAAGTGTATTAAAAATTAAGTGTATTAGCAATTTTAAAGTAGTGTATTTTGTTTAACTTTGTGAAATAAATGGTAGGCATGCAAACTGGGGATATGGAAAGGTATTTAAACTATTGTATGATTAAGTCAGGATGAAATGATCTTAAAAGAGATGGTGAGTATAATGTGAACAGAAGTGGGAGAACATAGATTAATACAAAGAAGGAAGGAATTTTGTCAAAGGGAGAGAATTCAACAATAGAGTAGGTTTTATTGAAAGAAGCTGGGATGGAACCAGGGCTAGCTACATGCAAGGCAATCACTTTATCCCCTGTACTATTTCCTTTGACATTTCAGTATACATTTGTTAATATACTCAAAACTACAATCAATAGTTCTTCTTTGTTCTCTTATTAGTTCTGATTTTTTTTATTTTTGGGGTCACACCTTGTGATGCTCAGGGGTTACATCTGGCTCTGTACTCAGAAATTGCTCCTGGAGGTGCTCGGAGGACCATATAGGGTGTTTGGAATTGACCCCAGTCGGCTGCGTGCAAGGCAAACACCCTACCTGCTGTACTATTGCTCCAGCCCCCTAGTTTTGACTTTCAACAAAGACTGTTTTACAACTTATAGGTGAATTCCTATAATAAATGGGCCTTTTTAATTAATATCTTAAAATAATTAAAAGCCTTGTTGGTGCTAGATTCATACTGTTCACCTAATAGGACAGATAATTCAAAGGTGACTGTGTTTCCATGGATCCATTCCCAGTATCCAAACAAAAGAATAAATCCTACTTTCATTGCCCTAAAGAATAAAGTGTTCTTTAATGATGAGATTCTAAGATTTAGAAATCACTATTCAAACAAATACATTTGTTCATTTAATATTATTAATTTTTTGGAGGGATGTTGGGTTACACTCTGGCTCTGTTCTCAAGGGTGGAGTTTGGGGGATGAGATGTGGTGCCAAAGATGGTTCCTGTGTTGACCCAAACAGAAAACCTGTCCTTGCCTGGAGTACTGTCTCTCAGTCTCCTCTCCCTTTTTATAATTTTTTGTTCAAAATAACCACTAAAAAACTGCATCAAAACAGTTCCTTTGGCTCTGTCCAAAGGAATCGGTTGTAGAGAGTAATTCAAACATAGGCAGTTCACCATCCAAAAAAATGTTTTAGATTCTTCATATGTACTACATTTATGAGTTTTTTTCTGAGTGGTGATTATATATCCATATATATATATATAACTTATATATCACTTGATCACTTGATACCCCGTTACTCATCGATTTACTCGAGTGGGTGCCAGTAACGTCTCCATTTATCCCTGTTGCGTGCTAGCATAGTCCAGTGGCAACTGCTTGTTCTAGGAACATGCAGATGCAGAGCCTCAAACTGATCATTCAGGGTCTTGACAAAGAAGTGGGAGCATATTTAGGTGGGTGTCCACATGATCTTTTGATGTCCCGTGGAATTCAGTCAGTAATGGCTCTAGTCCAATGGTCATCTCTAAACCTTATTACTTGTCCAGCCCATCTGATTTTTGATGCCTTGGCAAATGAGACAGCGTCCCTGATTCTTGAGCATTGACAGAGATCGGAACTCCGGATTCTATCTCTCATTTGAGTGAAGCATGATACTCCAAGCACAGCTCTTTCGATTCCTCTTTGAGAGACCCGAATAGCGTTCTCATCCTGTTTGCGTAGGGCCCAGGTATCTGAGGCATATGTTAATGCAGGAAGAACAGTGAAATCGAGGAGATGTGCTCTGAGCTAGAGGTTCTTTGTCCTCTTAGTTATTTCTTCAACGCTCTTGAAGGCATTCCAAGCCGCTCTCTTCCTCCTGCATAACTCAGGTGCCAGGTCATTCATCATGTTGATTTCTCGGCCTAGGTATATATAACTGTTGCATTCGGAGATGGTGGTTCCGTTGAGAGCGAATGGAGCGTCAGGAACGAGGCTGTTTCTCATAAACATTGTCTTCGTAAGATTCAGCTGTAGTCCGACCTTTACACTCTCATGGTCCACTGTACTGAATAAAAACTGGAGGAACAGCCAATGCATTCAAAAGTGTGTGTAGTGAGAGACTGTGAGCACAACCTTTTAAATTGTTGAGGCACAAGCATCTAGAAATGTGTTTCGAACATTTAATTTGACCAACCAGAATAATGACAATCACTCTGGAAATGTAGCTAAATCTGAGCAGATAAATGAAGTTGCCAAAAGGGCCTGGGTCCCTTAACATCACAGAAAGCACAGCCCTCAGCTTCCTCTTTTACTGTCCAGTTTAGTCCTTTTCTTTGGATCACAGCTTTTACTAATGTTGTTAGAGCATTTCTTTCTAATGGCAATGTTTCATCTAATCCTTAACAATTTCCCATCATATTGGACCAGGAATAACTTCCCTTCTAGCATTGCCCATTATTTCTCTTTGGAAGTTTTCTTATTAATAAAAAATATTCTTTGAATGTGGTATAAGTTCCATAACTGAACAATATTAAAGGGCGGTCTTTCTAGCTATGGATCCACTTGGTCATTTTCCTTAATTATCTCGTTATTTGCTTTTTGATGGTCCCTGCAGTGCATAAGTACTGTTTCTTTTGTGGTCTGGACTGTTTCCAAGCATTTTAAAATTTCCTCCCTATGCTTTATTGGACAATTTTTATTTGCTAAAAATCCTCCCTCTTTCCAAATATATGCATGTGCTTGAGAACTAACAACATATTTAGAATCAATATAGGTGTTTATTGTAAGTCTTTCTGCCACTTGGCAGGCTTGGGTAAGAACAATTATTTCTTTCTTTTGAGTTGAAGTTCCCATGGCAAGGCTGTGGTTTTCATTACTCATGAAACTAGTGGAAATCCTTTTCTTCTTACTCAATCTGCCCAGCAATGAGGAACTTACCCAAGGGCACTTGTAGCTTGATTTCCAGGATACATTGGTTCTTACTGAAACCTTCACTGAGTGGATAGAAGTGTTCTCTGCAGGTTGAAAAAAAGCAGAGAATATTTAAAATGTTAAGAAAATAATCCCTAGATTTGACTTACTCAAATCTCTGCAGAGTGACAATGGGAATTCTTTCACTTTTAAGTTTTCCAGGATTTAACTTCCGCTTTAAAAATTATCAATTTTTAACACCCAGGTATCTCCAATTATCAGGAATTGTAGACAAATTAAATCACACCCTAAAAGTAATACTGGGGGAGTTATGTCAAAAAACATCTGAGTTGTGGTTCTCACTCTTAACTACAGTCCTACTTGGGTGCAGAATAGCTCTTGGGGTCAAACTTAAACTATCAACTGAAACTTAAAGCTATTGTATGGTAGACACTTTTTAACCACACATTTCTTATTTTACTTAGAAAGTCTAGAATTAACTACTCATGTCATTAACCTAGGACAGGTGCAGAAAGCAATTCAAGAATATGAAAATGCTGTTTAGCATTGTTGGTCCCCTTTGGATCAACAGCTAAGTGGAAATGAACTATCAAGATATTCTGAGAACCTCTCAATACTTCCAGAATAAAATGTTACATATGCCTAAACTGAGGACCAGACTCTGATAGGTAACAGTTAATCTACTCCTGTAAATCAATCTGGGACTTATAAAAGTCATTTTTCAGAAAACCCATATCTCACTCTTCAGCTCTAAAAGCCAAGTTACACGTAATTCTCCTAGTAGGCCAGCAGATGCAGGAGATAGCTGCAAGGAATGATGAAAATACACAATTTACTGCAACATGGTTGAAACTGTGTGTATCTTGTTGAGTGAAGTAAGCCTGAAGAATAATAAGTACAGGGTGATCTCACTTAACTGTGGTATATAGAAAACTGTATGAGGAAATGCACTGTAGGAAAAGGGGGAGGCCTAGATCACCCATTACTCCAGTGTTTGGAGAGTAGAAAGACAGAGAACAAGAGAAATCTGGCAGCGGGTGGAGTGGGGGAGAAGAGAATGGGAGGTAGTGGGTGAATGGACATCAGGGCTTCAGTAGCACTAGTAATATGGGTGAGTGGTATAGCCATATATACAAAACACAGACTTTAGAATACTGCAATGTGAGTTCTAAGTTGCAACCACTGAAATCAAAATGTGCCTGTCAAGTTTATAAGGGGGATGGGATTGGGGTGGGAATGGAGAGGGGATTGGGATGGCGAGGGACTATGGGACACTGGTAAATGGAAATTGACACTGGTACTGAAATATTACTGTCCTGAAACTCAACTATCAAAAATTTTCTGAATCAAAGTTCTTTTACTGTGACAAAAATGAAAACACAATTACAATATATTTTTTAAAGTAAGAGATAGCACTTTCCTTTGGAGAAACTAATCAGAACCAAGCAAGAGGACAATAAATTGTGATATAGTCATTATTTTATTGTTTTCTAAATGTTCTGTTCTCCTTGAGTCAGAGAAAGTCTTTGTTTCTTCTCCATGGCCTAATATTTTATTTGTTTGTTCGTTTGTTTAACCCCTTTTCTCCTCCCCGCCCCCCTCCCCCCCACCCACGCACATCCACAGTGGTGTTCAGGGATTACTCCTGACTCTGCACTCAGGGATCATTCTTGGCAGGGCTTGAGGGATAACATGGGTTTCCAGGGATTGAACCTAGATGAGCTGCATGCAAGGAAAGCACCCTACCCACTGTACTATTTGTCTAGCTTTTATGACTTAATAAACAAAAAACAAACAACACTGTCCTCCTGTTGTTCATCGATTTGCTCGAGCGGGCCCAGTAACGTCTCCATTGTGAGACTTCTTGTTACTGTGTTTGGCATATTGAATTCTCTCGGTAGATTTCCAGGCTCTCCTAGAGGGGCAGAGGAATCGAACCCATCTTGGCCGGGCTGGCTGCGCGCAAGGCAAGCACCCTACCGCTGTGCTATCACTCCAGCCCAAACAAAGACTGTCCTCCCCTAATGTCCTGTAATGTCTCCATTTTGAGTCTTGTTGTTACTGTGTTTGGCATATTGAATACGTCACGGATAGCTTGCCAGGCTCTGCTGTGTGGGCAAGAAACTCTTGGTAGCTTGCCGGGATCTCCAAGAGTGGTGGAGGAATGGAACCCAGCTCAGCCAGACTGGCTGCAGGCAAGGCAAATGCCCTACCGCTGTGCTATACCTTCTATATATGCTATACCTTCATATACATACAGAAGGTATATGACTTAATAATGAAAACAAAATGTATTGTCTAATTACTCTGATTTTTATTTCAGACTGAAAACTTTGAAAACCAACAAACTATCACTGGGTTATGTTAAGTTAGCATGAGATTCATTCCCTTACACAGACAGGTCCACACCCTTTGCCCGTAGGAAGCAGATATAGAAGATGGACCTTCAGCCATATGGCCCATACAATTTAAGGGATAAGAATACTAGAGGTAATGTTACAGTCAAAGAGGGAGAACATGGTGATGAGTTTTGGGGGAATAATGGAACTGAGAAGAATCTACCCATACCTGACGTATCCCAATGGCACAAAGACCACATCCCTTAGAAATTTAGATATAGAACATTTTGGAGATAGAGAAAATGGGCCACCACCCAGAAACATAGGTTCCACCAAAAGAAGGCTGATACACTCAGAAAAGGAGAAACTTCAAGATAGTCTAAAAGTCGCTATAAGAATGTGGAATGGAAGGGCCATCAAGCATTCAAGGCTTTTTCCATATAACACATTCTTATATGAAGGCAAGTACAGACGAAGACAGTTTGGAAGAAACACTACTATAATACCAACCTTGTAAAGGCATTCTCAATCCTGAAAAAGATGTGTATTTAGGGATTTTTCTTTTGGGAATGACTGTCAGGCCAAAGAAAAATAATTAGATATTTTTATATATAATTAGATATAAAATAATTAGGAAAACAGCAACCATGGATCTAAGAAAAGTCTTTCAAGACACAAGTGTGTTTCCAACATTGATCAGAAGACATACAAATAAGAAGTCACAAACATTTCATTAAAATTTGGAAGCCTGAAGGCCCTAGAGTGCCCACTTTCATCAGTCCCTACTTTCATCACTAAGGACCATCAGGATGAAAAAAAAACTATCTATTTCTGCAAGAGTCACCCAACAATTAAGAACCTGTCCTTGACTGGATTAGAAAAACTGGGACTCTCCTAACCATGCAATATCCATCATATGCCCCACTGCCAGATCTGTCTAACTTCCATACTCAGGGCCCACCTATCAAAATACTCATGGTATTTTGTAAGGGGATATGGCCAAATCCATCCTTTGATGACCTCAGTATTCCAATTTTCTAGTCACAAGGCAGCACAGGTTTTCATTTGTCACAAAACTTAGAATCTCCCCCATTCATAATGAGCTGCTGGTCACCTCTCCCCTTCCGCGTCCAAGAGTAAATGGAATGATTTGTGAAAAGCTCATAAATTTTCAGGTAAAACTCTGGATGAGAATGCTCAGAGCCTCGTCCAAATTTGGAGGGACCAGCCCTGTGTGTAGAAGTTCCTGAGTCAGATCAACTATGCTCATCCTTGGAAAAGGAAAGTCCTGCCTTGCCTTCATGCCATCTTTATTACCTGTGAAGTACTTCATAGGTGTCGGCAAATATCTTTGAGCAGCAATCTCAGCAAATGAGGGATAAATCTTCCTCTGCAAATTATAACCAAGAACAGACTTCTTTTCAGTGCAAAACTCAATCTTTTATGTGAAACGACATGCCCTTTTCCTATGTGCTATTGTACACATGTGGTGCAATGGACTCTAAGAAGCACCTAAGTCCAAATCATCTGTACAAAAGAGCTTAAAAAGATTCAGTGTGGAGATGCATGCTCATTAACTGTAATATCACTGAATTGACTGACCCTACCTCTTACATGGATCTCAGAACTTGGAATTGGCTGTATGCCAACTACTTCTGATTGTATTGGCTGTTGTTCAACCTACCCATTCTCCAAGTTTTGTTCCTAATTTATGTATTCCTATGCATTAATGTATCAGATATATTTGTATAAAACTTCATTCTTATTAGTCTGCCTCTGTTCCTACGTCTCTACTCTTCAACTTATTTGTGGTGTAGAATCTAACATTCAAACGGACCAAAGCAAACTGCAAAATTTCTTGTGTTCCAGTGCCTGGGCTTGAAAGTAATCATGCAGTTAGCCTGCATGGCTGACTCCTGAGTCCTGTAGAGGATCTAAGGAATGTGTGCACTGAGGAGAAAATCCTAAGGAGGGAGTGTTGGGGTGACGGTGACTCCTCTCTCTATGCTTCCCTCTTCTCTCCTACCTCTCTTAACTCACCCAAAGATAGTTTGGCCCCTTTTAAACACACTTCTATATTTTTGGGGGTTTTATGTATGTATTGCGGTGCTAGAAATCAAACCCAGAATGTCACACACATGAATTATGTGGCAAACTACTGATTCACAGTCCTGGTTCTTTTGACTTTTATTGAAACATAGTCAGAAGCCAGTCATTCTCTCACATTTCAGTATCACAGTATCATCGGAAGAGAATGGATTTGGCATTGAGATTCTTCCATTAGAATTACAGGAAGAAAAACTATGTATCTTCTCTGTAAGTATTGAGAATTTAAGTTTTCTTAGAAGTTATCCTGCTGCTGAAAATTATCCAAGGTGGGGTTCGAGAGATAATACAGTTGGTAGGTCATTTGCCTTGCTCACAATTGAAGTATGAATCAAGGCACCCCATAGTGATCCTCCTATGCAACACCAGCAGTGATCCCTGAGTGCAGGGTGAGATGAATCCTGACTACTATTAAGTGTGACCCCAAAACAAACAAACAAAAAATAAGAAGCTGGAACTCTGTGCATTAAAATAATATTTCCGGCAAATTCTGAAAACTGAGATACAGACCAGATAGAGAAAAAACATTGGCACCTGAAGATAGTTCCTTGTAAATGAGCAGGACTAGCAACTAAAGGTATTTGTGGCTTCAGTTCCAAACAGGATGGGTGATGGCAATACTGTTTTCTCACACTATGACTGGTCGAAACTGAATGCGTTTTTACTGGGTCATGGTAATAAGTTACAGGTTTTTGATTAGAAGCTGAAATAAGGATATCACAACTGCATTCTGGTATCATCTTAAGCAAATTAGACTTATTATGAAGAAGATTTTGATACTTTCTATCTTAACCACAAGATAGCTCTTGTAAAATATTAAAGTAATACAGGTGTCTTTGTTTCAATCTATTTTTAATATATTTGCACTGGTATTTGTACTGACTTAAAGGAACTCTACAGAATGGGCTACAAAATATTTCATGTCGTGTGTCCACTACTCTTTCACTAAAACTTCTCAAAATATAATAAATAATCTGCCTATATATTGAGGCAGACTACCAGGGAACTCTAAGTATTAGATGTTTATAATTTAATAGTACAATTAATTTTACTTTGTGGAGTGATAGCACAGTGTTAGGGCGTTTGCCTTGTGCACAGCCAGCCTGGCTGAGCCAGGTTCGATTCCTCCGCCCCTCTCGGAGAGCCTGGCAAGCTACCGAGAGTATTCAATGTGCCAAACACAGTAACAAGAAGTTTCACAATGGAGATGCTACTGGGCCCGCTCAAGCAAATCGATGAACAACGGGAGGACAGTGCAATATCAGAGGATTGTGCTACACTGCAGACTGCACACACTTTGTTGTGGAGCCAGGGATTCCAGCCCAAATGGCAGCTGATCACACTCGACCTGTGAGAGAATTCCCAGGTTCAAATTTGTAGCTTTCTGATAGTGATCTACCACTGAGTTCTCCCAGAAACACTTAAAATGTATTCTTGGGGACATAAAGATAGTAAGGGGTTAATGGACTAAATCTCATGCCTTAGGAAACTTTTTCCATTTCAAGTCTTGGCCCCAGGTGTTGCCAGGTGGAGCCCTGGGGAGACCCCAAGCACCACTAGATGGGGCCTAGAAGCACATTTCTCCCTGTTCCCCTCTCCCTGCCACTGTACCACTGGAATGATTCAGGTAATTCCCAGGACCACAGCTCCAAGACATAGTACCTTGTTGTGTCCTTGCATGAAACACCAGCCCAGCTGGGCAAGCATCACTGATAAAGACCTCAGGCCTAAGCACTGCTTGGGAGGCACTCCTGCCTCCAAGCTCTTCTTCCCTTTCATGATGAAGACCTGAAACAAAACGGAGACCATAGAATTTTGTCTTAATACTATAAAGGTCATATACAACAAATCCACAGTCAATATCATCCCCAGTGGGGGAAACTGAGTCTTTCCTCTAAAGTCAGGCACAAGACACGATGCCCACTTTTACCATGACTATGCAATGTAGTGTGGGAAGTCCTTACCACAAGGAGGCAAAAAAGAGAAATCAAAGCAATGATAATTAGTAAAGAAGTTGAACAAATACTGTCTACGAATGACATAATATTGTACATAGAAACCCCTAAAGACTCCACTAAAAAAATCCTTGAAAAAAACATAAAAAGTAAAGTAGCAAGTTATAAAATAAATGCACATAAAACTGTTGCATTGTCTTTGGACATTCATTATTTCCCCGTTATGTTTTCCTTAGACTCCACATTGAGAGATCTTTCTGTGTACCTCTTTCTCCCGCTGAAAAACTTCACTCAGGGTGATACTTTCTAAAGACCAAGGAAACAAAGAAAATGAGAGCTAGTATTCAATAGGAAACATACCACTTGAGGAGGCTGGGAGATACGACAGGGAGAGGGCAATTAGTATTGTGAAGGGAAAATCAAATTATTGAAGTCGGATGTAGTGCTCAAAGGTGATAAAGTGTGTTGTATGAAATCCTATCAGCCACAGAACAGTAAACCACAATACAAAAACATATAATTCATATAACCCAATATATATGCTTATATATACTTTTATATATAACCCAATATATATGATTATATACATGACCAATATATATGTACTCACATATACAGTTACATATACATATACATATACATATACATATACACTTGCACATATACATGCACATAGGTGGTTTGGGAGACATACCTGGCAGTGCTAAAGCCACTTCTGGTTCTGAACTTAGAAATTACTCCTGGTGCTGTTTGAGGGACCACATGGGAGGTCTGAAATTATACCGAGGTCAACTGCATGCAAGGCAATGCCCTACCCACTGTACAATCACGCCGGTACAGCAAAACCACATACTTTTTAAAAAGTGTCTCCAGTATAGACAGACGAGTAGATAGGAGGCAAAGTGGGCAAGTAGTGAAAATTGGCGGAGGGCAGTGGGTACTGGTGAAGAAACTGGTGTTGAAACAATATGTGCCTAAAACCAAATCATACATAATTGGTCATTTCACTGGTGACTAATACAGAAAGAAAGAAATCTGTTGCATTCTTATACATAAACAACAATATAGAAGAAGGAAAAAATCCCTGCCTTTTATTTGGTGTCAGAAACTCCAAATACCTAGAAATCAATTTAGCAAAAAATGTGAAATATCTATTTAGTGAAAAATATTAGTCAATTCTGAATTACGTCATAGAAGGAACAAGAAAATAAAATCACATTCCTTGTTCATGGATTTGATGAAATAATACAATTAAAATGACCGTTTTATCCAAAGCAATTTATAGATGTAATGCAAAACCCACCAAAATTTCCATGGTAATTTTAAAGAAATAGAACTAGTACTCCTAAAATTCAAATGTAATTATAAAACTCCCAGAAAATCCATAAGAAAGCAAAAGAAAAGAAGGGAAGCATTGCATTTCTAGACTTTAGTCTTGACTGCTATACTCCAATAATTAAAACTGCATGATATTAGGGGGTATGTTGCCAATAGCAGGTCAATCTGTACCTGTGAGGCAAGTGTATCAGCAGCCTGATGTCACCTTCAGACTTCCAGATACCTCCAAATTGCTGCTGTGCCTGTGGCCAGACCCCAAAAACTTGGGACAAAGTTTACCAAGAAAGTAAATGGCCAAAAGTTAGGTATGTGAGAGACACACCCACAAACTACCTCCGGCTCAGCTATATAATTGGAGGCAAGTCCTCTCTGGTTCCTGTTCGAACTGCTTAACGTCCAGGATCCCAGAGACTCAGAGACAAATCTCGGAACCCAGCAGCTTTGGGCAGAGATGTGCCCAGTCACCACAATGGATTACTGGCACTGGACAACCCGGGGGGTGGGGGGGTGGGTGTTGTCCCTCCGCCTGCTCCCCCTTGGTGGCTCAGTGGCCACCATCCCGAGAGGCCAATGGACAGTCAGGTTTGGGCCCCAGTGACAGGACACGCAGGGTCTCACAGGATAGGGGTTGAGCTGGCGCTTCCTCCCCCCACCCCAACGAGACCTTGAGTCACCACCCACAATAACTCCAAGATGAGGAAAGTCTAGGAAACAACAGAAAATGGACAATAGCCTGAAGAGAAATAAGTAGCATACCGGAGAACTGAGTTGAAGAGGAACAATAGGAGAATCATAGGGGTTCCTGAAAAACAGGAAGGCAAAGGTGATGAAGAAACAATAGTTACAAAATTATCAATAACAATTACTCAGAGTTAAGGTTCAAGGATCCCAGCAACAAAGGATTTTACTAGGAAAATTCAAAGACATATTATACTCAAAATACAAAGGTAGAGAATCTACAGTGTCACAAATGGAAAGTAACCACACACACTCACACACACACACACATACACACACACACACACACACCCCAAAAGATTTACAGCAGAGTATAGGTGGATATAGTATAGAGTATGGAGGAATATAGTACAAAAACTCAATAAAACGAACACCTCACCAATCATATCTTATCCAGCTAGATTAACATTCAGATTTAAAAGAATGATACTGAGCTTCATAGACAGGCAACAACTTAGGGAATTCATAGCCTTGAAACAAGTTTTGCAAGAAGTGCTAAAAGAGCTTCTCTCAAGGACAGGATAAACTTGTGGCATTGAGTATGACACTCACGAATGATGCATATGGTTGCCTGCCACTAGATTAAGAAAGGTTATTTTTGCTTGCTAAGGGATTTGTACATTTTCCATGATGAATGTTCTATTTGTATTGGTTAAAATCAGCAATCCAAAAAAATCAGCAATCATCACAAATGGACTCTTACTGATTTATTTTCTGATAATTCTATTTGCCATTTCTTTGAGTTTTGATGGAGCAGGTAGTATGAAATAAATTTATGATGTGAGTGCCAAGGGGGCATGCTGGGGCTGGTGAGAGGGAACGTGGGACCACTGGTGGGCAGAGGAGGATACTAGTGGTAGGATTGATGTTGGAACATTGTATGCCTGAAAAAACTTGTTGTGCATTATGCTTTCTTAAAAGAAACAAACGACAAGTTGAGGAATAAGGCTTCCTTATGACCCTGAGTTTCCATTTCTCTATGCCTAGAACACAAAAACGTTAATCTGACAGGAGATAATGCACACCTATGTTCCTCATGGTTTATCAACATTAGCCAAGATCTGGTAGGAACTCCTGCCTAAAGATGAGTCAATAAATAAACTGAATTATATTGGGCAAGAGTGACAATGCAATGGGCATGGTAATTGCCTTGCATGTGACTGACCCAGGGTTGATCCTCAGCACCCCATATGGTTTCCGGACCATCACCAGGAGCGATCTGAGCACAGAGTCAGAAGTACGTCGTCAGCACTACAGGATATGTGGCTCAATAATAAAAAAATAAATAAAAGGTAATTGTAATAGATAGAAAGATAGGTAGACACTACTCAGCTATTAGAAAAGAATTAAAAAAAAGTAACCTACTAAAAAATGTGGCATCTACTCAATGATGATCTTGAGCAGGAAGTGGCAAATTAAGGACCCACAGACCCAATAAGATTGTTAGCTTGTATGTCTTTGAACTATGTACTAATAACAGTTTCAAATTATAAAAGGTTTTTGGAGGAGAAGGTGGGAGAAGGTGGAGGAGGAGGAGGGGATGAAGCTACAGAAATTATACATAGACAATAATTGAAAATTTGTAAAATATTTTTCAATCCTTGGTATAGAGCATTGCGCAATCATTTTGAAGAAAGGGTATATGAAAAATTAGTTGCTGCAAATATTGAACCATGCATGGGTGAAGGAGTCAAGAACACCCATGATTTCATCCACAATCAACAATACCATTTCCAATGAGATTTTTAGAATAAAATATTTTAAAATGTCAAAATAGTAAACCAGAAGTCATTTTCTCACATAAAGTCATAAACATCCATCAGGTAAAGTCATTTGTAATAAATGAAATGATATTTTTAGACATAAACCTTACAAAGCATTTTATGTTCATTAACATTTAATTATCATCAACTCCATGTGACATGTATTATTCCCTCTCAAGAAAATATCGCTCCTAAATCCTATAGTAAAGGTTATGAGGCAGAACAGCCAGTGAAAACACAGTGACAAGTCTATTATTAAATGAATCCCACAGATCACTCTATCTGCATCCTTATTATCCATGAATTACAATGAATTACTGTATACAAGAAAATGAGGAATGAGTGAACTAAATTTTGTCAGCTAGTATACCGTCATTACTACAAATTCTAAGTCATGCTGTCACATACATTTGATATGTCTGGAGATTGGTGTTTAAAAATGAATCTTACCTGGCAACAGCATCATGATCACGACCATCCTGTTGTTCGTCGATTGCCTCGAGCAGGCTCCAGTAACGTCTCCTTCGTCCTAGTCCTGAGATTTTTTTTTTTTAAAGTGCCATATTCAAGGCTCTTTCAGGGTTAGGAGAATGAGACCCATCATTGTTACTGGTACTTGGCATATTGGGTATACCACGGGGAGTTTGCCAGACTCTGCCGTGTAGGCAGGTTACATTCGGTAGCCTGCCAGTTTGTCCAAAGTAGGTATGAGATGATAAGATGTCAGTAGCTCAGTCGGTAGAGCATGAGACTCTTAATCTCAGGGTCGTGGGTTCGTACCCCCACATTGGCCAATGCCATGATATCTGTTATTACTAAAATTTTGCTGTTCTTTTGTTTTTTGTTTTAGTGAAGAAAATCTGGATTCTCCCTCTCTAACTCCTGCCTGCCTGCCCAAGCAAACCGTTTGACAGGAAAAATCAGGTGATGGATTTTTCTGGGATACCATTTTTTCAATTCTCTTTTACCATATCAAATCCTCGACACTCATCATACATAGTTTTTCCCAATCTCAGGAAAAAAGATTTTTTTAATTGTAGCAATAAACTTATTAATTTTCTGCACATCATGGTATTTTACAAGTTTCATAGAATAATAAAACAAACACTTTGCATTCTTTAGTACTGTATAATTTTTCATTGTTACGGTTACTCTAGTTTTTCTATCTCAGGTACACTTTTCTGCATGTGGATATTATAATAGTTGACATCATTATAAAGACGTTCTAATTTTTTCTCTTTTTCGTTAGGTAACATCATCTCAAAAAAGTGCACATGATTTTAAGTTAAGGGGTACAATGTTATCATTACATAACTATTTTTTTATTAGTGAGACACCATGAGGTACAGTTGTAGACTTACAAATTTTTGTGCTTGTGTTTCAATTATACAGTGATCAAATACCCATCCCTCCACCAGTGCCCATTTCCCACCACCATGGATCCCCGTATCCCTCCCACCCCTCATCCCCCTCATCCCTCTCAAAGATTTTAAAAGCAGCATAATTGATTGTTTTCATGGCAGTTTAGCATATGCAACACTCTTGTATTCAACATTTTGCAGAATTCCTGTGATAAACCTTGCTCATAATAATAACATCAGGACAGTGGTAGAGGGTCTCTGGTACTTTTGTGATGGTGGAGTGCAATCAGAGTCCACCGAAGTATAACATGAAGATGAATGTCAACCATGATACCTCAATAAAATAAAGCAAAACGCAACTTACAATAAAAAATCTTCATTCAAAATTAGTATGAGAGCATGCCATGTGTGTTCATGCAAGTTTAATTAAGAAATTAATTAAATTAAAATTATAATTTATATTTATAATTTTATAAATTATAAAATAAAATTATAATTAAATTAAAAAATTAAGAAATTGGTTCTTATTGAACAATCTCTAATGATAACAAAAATTGTAATTTAAATTTATAGTTGTAAATATTTTGTTATCATGGTGAGGTTTCTGTGTCCTATGCTATACCCTACATTTCAAAATCATTCTGAATGTGAGCAAAACCTAATATGATTTACCATGCCTCAAAGTTTGTGTGGAAGTCCACATTTACTCACCAATGCTCTTTTCAAGAAATCTCATGAACAAAGGTCACAAGTTCGTTTCATATATGACCAATATCCAACATTACATAGATTGTCAACTAAAAAGTTTTTTTTCCTGTTTTTGGCTCACATCTGGTGAACAGAGCTATTGAACCCGGATTTCCCATAATTGCAAATGCCCTTACCTGCTGGATTTTGTCTCCATTCACTGAAACGTATTTTTACTGCTCAGTATGATTTTTGGGTCCGTAACTTCTGCTTGCCATATGCCATAATACTCAGCAGCAGCCAGATGAAAGATCCCAGTGAAATAAGCCAGAGAAACAAGCTGCAGAAGAGTATCTAGAGACAGATTTAGTTGCCAATAAGGTCCTGTGAAGATTGCCCCAAGCTGCTTTGTGATCATAATGACAATCTCCAGTGGGAGAATTTTGTTTGGTTGATTTGGGGCCAGATGCCTCTGTACTCAGGGCTACTCCTGGCTCTGTGCTCAGGGATCACTCCTGGCTGGACTCAGTGGACTGTAGGGATGGCAGGGGCTAAACCTGCACTGTCCTCACACATGGCAAGTGCTGTACCCATGTACTCTCTCTCCAGTCTTGTTCCACTACAGTAACTAAATAGACACATAGGATGTGCTTGTGATAGCCACCCCACAGCCCTGACCAGTCAGATAACTCGGACTAAGTTCATATCCTGGGTAGACCAACGACCACCTGGGTTGACCTAGGGGCACAGCTGAAGATGTAATTACATGTTTTCAGTTGATTTAAAATCTGTAAAAGCGCCTGCCAAAGAGGCAGGCAAGGGACGGGGGTTCAGGGGTGGGGTGATGGGAGAGAACCTGGGGATATTGGTGTTGGGAAATGTACACTGGTCGAGGGATCAGTGTTGGAATACTGTCCGACTGATATTCAATCATGAATGGCTTTGAAATGCTCTAAAAAAAGTTACTCACCTGCCCCCCCCCCCCGAAAAAAAAAGCAACAATGTGTAGAATGAAGTGGAGATGGAGTGAGAGGTTAGGTCTGGGCAACTCATCCATCCTTGGAAATTGGAAACTCAGAGGCCTGAGTGAGCCTGGGAGAATGTCCATGTGACTCCAAGCCAGGCAGAGAAACTGAGGGAGGACAGGATCTGGGGTCTCCTCTCCGGACCGAGGGAGGGGACAGCACCAGGCGCCCAGGGCCTTGCATGCACAGACTCCGGGCGCTGAAACCACACTCTCAGCAACGTGTGCCCCGCGCAGTCCCCAGCAGACCCCTCACGGATTCGATCAGGTGCCAACCCACCCTCCACAGCACAAGTCCCAGGCTCAGGAGAGCCCTGAAGGGGCTGGGCAATGGGGCCTCAGCGCTCTGCCCTTGCACGTGGTCCCTGAGCCGTGTGTGGGTGGTGGGAAAGCTGCTACATTGTTTCCACTGTGACGTGGGCCAGGCAACGTCACAATCACCTCCCAGTATATCCTGACCTCGCAGAGGCCAGGAGTCAGAAGCCTGGTTTCAGCCGAGATTCCAGCGCGGTCCTCTGCACTTTCTGGGACCGTGGCCTGGAAACATGGGCAACGTTCTGAGTCGACTTCGGCTCCTGCTGAGCCATCGCCGACGTCCCCCAGTGGGTCGTCCGGGGCCAATTCCTGTCTCCAGAAACCCCGCTGCTCGCCCTGGCCGGGGCCACCCCGGGGCTCCTGCACCTGCCGACCAACCGCACCAGCCACGGAGGCCCCCGCCCGCATCCTTCACCATCACGCCCAGGAGGCCCTGTCCCCTGCCGCAGACCAACAACTCCCGGGTGGGGATTCTCTCATCATACGGGGCCAGTCGGAAGAAGATGGTCCTCAGTGCCTTCAGGCCAGCGACATGCGGGTATGGGAGCAATGTCAAGATCGCGGCTGCGGGGCCCAACTTCGACATCCTGTGCGTCCCATCCGTTCAGATCATGAAACCGACAAAACTCCCACAATCTGCCAAAGCAGAGACGATCCAAGACCACCCCCCCAAGAGGGCAGGAAACCGGGAAGAGGGTGCAGAGACGCGCCAGGACGACGACAAGGGCACCCACAGCGCCAAGGCCCTTTGTACCAGCGGCCTGCAGTCCAGTGGCACCGGCCCCACGTGCTCCCGCCCCCGGCCTCTCCACCTCCAGGCCTTACCAGCAGAAGCAGAGCCAGCCTCGGCCGCATCTCCCGAGCCCTCTGCCCCGCCCCGGGGTGCACATGTCCAGCCTCCTGGAGAGCCTCCGGCCTGCGCGTCGGTGGGGTCCGTGCCCCGCTGCTCACAGCCAGGGACGTCAGCAGCAGGAGAGCAGCCTGCAGACGCCCGGCGCAGCCCTGCCGGTCCACCAACAAGAACCAACGTGGCCGAGAAGAAGCCTCCAGAGCCTGCACCGGGGAGTGCTGCTCCGCAATGTGAAGGCAAGAGGGCCTGCAAAAGGAAACACCCTATGCCAGAGGCACCACAGCTGCCTCCTCCCCAACTGCCCCGGCAGTGGGGCCGCGGTGAGTTTCCCCCTCCTCCCAAACTTCCCTGTGTACTCAACAAAAAGTTCCAGGCAGCCAACCACAGTGAGCGTTCCAAGAGGCTGCGGCACAAAAGGGCCATCCCATCTTTCAGGGCCGGTCGGAAGAAGCTAGCCCTGAGTGCCTTCAGGTCAGCGACATGCGGGGACCGGAGCAATGTCAAGATCGCGGCTGCGGGGCGCAACTTCGACACCCTGAGCGTCCCATCCCTTCAGATCATGGAACTGATAAAACCCGCACCATGGGCAAAAGCTGAGATCATCCAAGACCACCCCCCCAAAAGGGCAGGACACGGGGATGTGGGTGCAGAGACGCGACAGGAGGACGACGAGGGCACCCGCAGCGCCAAGGCCCTTTGTACCAGCGGCCTGCAGTCCAGTGGCACCGGCCCCACGTGCTCCCACCCCCGGCCTCTCCACCTCCAGGCCTTGCCAGCAGAAGCAGAGCCAGCCTCGGCCGCATCTCCCGAGCCCTCTGCCCCGCCCCGGGGTGCACATGTCCAGCCTCCTGGAGAGCCTCCGGCCTGCGCTTCAGTGGGGTCCGTGCCCTGCTGCTCACTGCCACGGATGTCAGCAGCAGGAGAGCAGCCTGCAGACGCCCGGCGCAGCCCTCCCGGTCCACCAACAATAACCAACGTGGCCGAGAAGAAGCCTCCAGAGCCTGCACCGGGGAGTTCTGCTACGCAATGTGAAGGCAAGAGGGCCTGCAAAAGGAAACACCCTATGCCAGAGGTACCACAGCTGCCTCCTCCCCAACTGCCCCGGCAGTGGGGCCGCGGTGAGTTTCCCCCTCCTCCCAAACTTCCCTGTGTACTCAACAAAAAGTTCCAGGCAGCCAACCACAGTGAGTGTTCCAAGAGACTGCGGCACAAAAGGGCCATCCCATCTTTCAGGGCCGGTCGGAAGAAGCTAGCCCTGAGTGCCTTCAGGTCAGCGACATGCGGGGACCGGAGCTCAACCTCTCTGTCTGATATGGCAATGGACATAGATCCAACAATTCCCACTCAGTCCCCTGGAAATGTCCTGTATTCACCTGGGTGGAGAGTTTAGAAGCCACATGCCTCTTTGCCAAGCAAGAAGTGTAGCCCAGAAACAACATGCAGAATTACCATCTGATGCAACCCGTTCTGAGAAAAACTTATCCATGGTCTTCGCCGGTATTTTGAACTATCTGCCGGAAGCATCAGTGTACATACAAACTACAATTCCCAATCAGTCCCATCAAACTGTCCGGTACTCATCTGGGATGAGCGTTAGTAGACACACAGCAGCTTTTTGATAGCAACCGAAATTCAGCTCCAACAGAGTGTACAAAACTTGCATCAGTCCAAGATCATCTATGCAGAGTACTGTCATCACTAATTCGGGGGAAGACCCAGAGAATACCTAGCACTGGAGACCGAAGTGCATCGTCTGCTGCTGCTAGTAAGAAAACATCTGTATTCATAGAGCCCTCAATCCCAATGAGTGGTAGAAACATCAGGAACAACCTACCCTCTTCAGACCATACTCATCCATGGTCACACAGTTCACTACGGTAAAGAAAGAACAAGGCAACTCTTACTGATCAGGGAGCCAGTCTATCCTTTAGTTTAACAGATGCTGTTTAAAGAAACAGAAGTCCTTCTGACAATGGAAGAACTTCAAGAAACACCTTCATTTGGAACAGCACCAGTTGGAACATCACTTGTCTGTTCTGTGCACACTTTCCACCGTGTTTCCCCTGTCTCCCTTCTTCCCCCAACTGCCTTTACCTTTCCATCTGTCCCCTGTACCGTGGAACCCTATTCTTCCTGTCCCACTGTTCCCACATGTCACCCTTTTCCCATCCTCTGTCCCATTGCCTCACATTTTCCAGCTGCTGTGCACGACCTAAAATTGTGTGTTCAATCAAAGGTCCCAGGAACCAACAGGCAAAAGGGAAGTGATTAGACGAAGATGAATGACAAGCACTACTTTAAGAACCATCTTTCAACATATCTGTTTGTGTTCATCTTTGATTATGGGACAGGCAACTCAAAAGTCAAAAGCAGTCCAAACTATTTGAAAGATTGAAGATCCAGGAATGCCCAGTTTCACTGGTGCCACTGAGGACCACCAGGACCAAGAAAACCACCTAACCATCTATGCTTGTATGACTCACTGCAACAAATGAGAAACGTGCCCTTCACTAGATCAGAGAACTTGGGACTCAGCTAACCATGCAGAGGGGGGCAGACAAGTATGAAAATTAGACAGAGCTGACAGTGGGACATACAATGGATATTCCATGGTTAGGTGAGCCCCAGGTTCTCTGATGCAGTCAAGGACACGTTTCTTATTTGTTGTGGTGACTCTTACAAGTGTAGGTGGTTAGGTGGTTTTCTTGATCCTGGTGGTCGTCAGTGGCACCAATGAAACTGGGCATTCTGGGATCTTCAATCTTGCAAATAGTTTTGTAATGTTTTTGACATTTGAGTTGCCTATCCCCTGATCAACGATGGACACAAACAGATGTGGACAGTGCTACAGAGCCTGGCTCCGTTCCCAACATTTGAGGACCACAACATTCCAACATTTTAGCCAGCAAGTGAGTGCATTGGATGTCATGACGCACTGGACTTCAAGTATCAGTACCCTGACTTGTAGATTCACCAGAGTGATGTATTTTCATTGACTGATGTCTGCAATTTGACGGGCTCAAGCTCTGCAGTGGGCTCCTCTCAGACCATGGGTTGTATTTTTGAAGAAGGTCATTCCCAACATCTCAACACCTCAAGAGTCCAACATTCTAACCAGCAAGTGAGTGCATTGTATGTCTAGCAGCACTGGACTTCAAATATCAGTACCCTGACTTGTAGATTCACCAGAGTGATGTATTTTCATGGACTGATGTCTGCAATTTGACGGGCTCAAGCTCTGCAGTGGGCTCCTCTCAGACCATGGGTGGTATTTTTGAAGGTCATTCCCAACATCTCAAGACCTCAAGAGTTCGACATTCTCGCCACCAAGTGAGTGCATTGGATGTCATGGAGCACTGGACTTCAAGTATCAGTAAAATGACTTATAGATTCACCAGAGTGATGTATTTTCATTGACTGATGTCTCTAATTTGACGGGCTCAGGCTCTGCAGTGGGCGCAGAATTAAATTGGCAGGATGACAACTTCTACTACTTATATTGCTTGGCTTTTATTCTTCCCTACCCATTTTCTCAATTTTTGTCCCTAATTGATTTCTGTGCATTTATGTCTTAGATGCACTTGAATAAAAACTCATTCTTATTAACCTCTCTCTGCTCATGTGTCTTTACTCGTCAACTTAGCTGTCTTGGAGATACTGACATTCACATGGTAATATGTTGGACCAAAGTAAACTGCAAAATTGTTGTTCCAGTGCTTAGGCCATGAAAGTAATCATGCATTCTGACTGCATGGCTGACTCCTGATTCCTGTAGAGGATCTAAGGAGTTTGTCAGCTGAGGAGGAAGATGATAAGGAGGAAGAGTTTGGGTGACTCTCCCCTCTATGTTTCTCTCGTCTCTCCTACCACTCTAACCTCACTTGAAACTAGTTTGGTCCCTGATATGCACAGGAAATCAAGTTTTGAAAAACATTTTTAATGTTGTTTTGGGTTTTTATGCATGCTCTTGTGTTGTGGTACCAGGAATCAAACCCAGGATGTCACAAATATGAAGCATGTGATATACCACTGAGCCATATCCCTGGTTCTTGTGGCTTTTAACTTATTCATACGTCCGCATTGTCACTTTCTTGCTTCATTCAGAGAAAATGGATTTGACACTGGGTTTTACATCTGGAGTAACAAGAACATTTTTATATCTTCTCTGTAAGTTTTCAAAATTTAACTATGCTTAAAAGTTATGTTGCCACAATTGTGCCAGAGAGATAGTACAACAGGTAGGGTACTTGCCTTTCAGATTGGCTGACCAGGATTGATCATTGGCACCACTTATGTTTTTCGGAGCCTGTCAAGCATGATCCCTATGTACAGCCAGGAGGAAACCTTTCTATTTCCACCTTTCCTCTATTCCTTTCCTTCTCCTCCCTTTCCCTCCCCTTGTGCCCATCTCCTCCCCTTTCCTCTCCCTTCCCTTTTCTTCTCTTTACCCCCCTTCCACCTTCCTTCCCACTTTTCTCTCTTCCCCTCTCTTCACTCCTTCCCTCCTTTCCCTCTCTCCTCTTCCCTCTCTCCTCTTCCATCCTCCTCTCTCCCTCCCTGCCTCCTTCCCTCCTTGTTTTCTTTCTAGACCACATTCAAGGTACTCAAGGCCCCTCCAAACCCAGCGTCTGGAGTGGGGGTGGAACACCTGGGGTTGCTCTGTGGACCATGTGATGTCAGGGGCTAAAACCTGGCTTTCCACGTGCAACGCATTATGATCACATTCATGATGATCCAATTAATTAAGCATGTGTAGCCTCTGGTGTTCAACACATAAAACAAGGAACATTGACTGTTATTTCTTATTTGATCAACTTGACATCTAACGTCAGGGTTTTTCCTCCACATGTGGGTGCTTCCATAGTTTTCATTTTTTCTTTCCCTTGTCCAATTGGCCATTGGTATGTAGCTGGAGTCCAACCTAAGCTCTTCTTGGATTACTTGGAAAACAACCTGCATGTGAAGCAGACTAAGAGAGCAGAAGAAAGAGGCAGGTAATCAAATTAGTGGATAACAAGTACACAATGGTAGTTACTTCGGTTTTTGTTTTGGGCAATCTCAAGATGTTTTCCTTCAAATGCAAAGTTTCATACAGACTTTTCCCGGAAATACATGCAGTGCCAGTAATACAATACCTACATCAAAGCTCTAGCCTTGGAGCAGAGTCTGGAAAGCACATACCTTGAGACAGATATAAAAAGTGTCTGCCCAGACCCAGCATCTGGCTCAAATGCATGGTCAGATCTGGCATGGGGTGGAGGGGCCTATGGTGAGTGCCTGTCCACTCCAGAGAGAGTGCAATATTTGGGGACCTACTGGACTTGTACTTGGCACTTTAGAGTTGTGGTCGTGGTGTGGTGATTCAGTGCTGGGGATTAAATTTAGGTCTTGGATCTTGCATGTCAGGCATAGAGCACTGAAGTCACATCCCTAGCCATCGTGCATTCCTTTGATAGCCTTCCTCAGTACATGTCTGCTTTTGTCTATGCGGCTTATTTTTATTTTATTTAATTAACTTATTTATTTATTTTGCTTTTTTTGGTCACACCCAGCGATGCTCAGGGGTTACTCCTGGCTCTTCACTCAGGAATTACTCCTGGCGGTGCTCAGGGGACCATATGGGATCCTGGGATTTGAACCAGGGTTGACCGCGTGCAAGGCAAATACCCTCCCTGCTATGCTATCGCTCCAGCCCCTATGCTGCTTATTTTTACATCATAATAAGCAACGATAGCAAAGTATCCTGTGTTTTATCCAGAGTTTTCCTCAAGATTTTCAACCAATAGATTGTTTTAACTAAGTCTTAGTCTGAAGAGGATTGTATTTTCATTTTTGAAGCAGTATCACCCCTACTGTCTTTAACTTCAACTGTTTAAAACGATCCTATATTTTAGTTTGGTTTTGATTCAACTATTATTTCTTCATATTAATTTTATTGCTTATCCTGATAGTTGAGTAATCATTCTTTTTATAACTGCTCATTATTTGTCCAAAGAGATTTTTTTTGGAACCTGCTAATAACGAAAGGCATCTGAGGATCAAGTCGAGAAAACAGATGCTCAGGAGTAAATAGGATTCAGAGTCAATTTATTCCCAAGTTACAAAAGAATAGCATTAACTGTTTTCCTGTGTCTATACAAAAAGGGGCATTGGTCTGAAGTAAACTATGCAAGAGGACATAAGGGAAAGAGAGAAGCAATATTTCACTTAGGTAAAGGTAGGGTAAAGGCCCTCCCGTTGATCTTCGATTTGCTCGAGCGGGCCCAGTAACGTCTCCATTGGAGACTTTGTTGTTACTGTGTTTGGCATATCGAATACGTCACGGGGAGCTTGGCAGGCTCTGCCATGCGGGCGAGATACTCTTAGGAGCTTGCCAGGCTCTCCGAGAGGGGCGGAGGAATCGAACTCGGGTCTGCCATGTTGGCCGCGTGTAAGGCAAACACCCTACCGCTGTGCTATCAGAAATACAAAATCAGAGATTTCTGAGGAATTTGACTTTACAAGTCACAAGGGAGGTCAACTAAGGTTCACCAATCAGATGCAGGTAGGGATGCCCCCTATATAACCCTTCCGTAACTGTAATGCAACACTTATGTAACAGCAACTTATAACCAATCAGCTAAATACAAGTAGTGGAAAGCCTGTTAGACTGCATCCAAAATGGTGGTCCATAGAAAGTTTGTTATATTATGATATGCTATCAAAGTCACTCACTTTTGAGACTTGGGGCCGCTCATTTCCAGAAGGCTGCCACTGTGTGGGTGAGCCAGACGAGGGCCCTAGCTCAGGCTAGCCGAGCTAGTCAATAAAGATTCTTTGCTTATTGCATCACAACTTGTCTTCGTGTGATTCCTCTGGGCACTGATAGAGGGATGGGTACTCAATCATTGTATATGATATGGCAAAAGGGTACGCAAAACAAATGGTGAACATTGCTATCATCAGGGAGATGCAAATCTTTCTCTCTTTCTTTCCTTCTTTTGTTCTTTCCTTCCTTCCTTTCTTCCTTCCTCTTTCTTTCTTTCTTTCTTTCTTTCTTTCTTTCTTTCTTTCTTTCTTTCTTTCTTCTCCTTAATCCCTCCTCCTCTCCCTCCTTCTCTCCCTCCTTTCTCCTCTTTCTTTCTTTCTTTCTTTCTTTCTTTCTTTCTTTTTCTCTTTCTCTTTCTTTCTTTCTTTCTTTCTCCTTCCTCTCTCCTTCTATCTCCTTTCTTTCTTTCTTTCTTTCTTTCTTTCTTTCTTTCTTTCTTTCTTACTTTCTTCTACTTAATCCCTCCTTCTCTCCCTCCTTCTCTCTCTCCTTCTCTTTCTTTCTTTCTTTCTTTCTTTCTTTCTTTCTTTCTCTCTCTCTCTCTCTCTGTCTTTCTTTCTTTCTCCTTCCTCCCTCCTTCTCTCTCCCTTCCTTCCTTCCTTCCTTCCTTCCTTCTTTCCTTCCTTCCTTCCTTCTTTCCTTCTGTTCTTTTTTATTTGCCTTTTCATTTTTGCTTTTGGACCACTCTTGGTAGTGCTCAGGGATCACTCCAGGCTTTTTGCTCAGGTTCACTCCTGGAGGCCATTAGGGGACCATGTGCCATGTCAGGGACCATACGCCGGTCAGCAGCGTGCAAGGTCAACACCCTACCCATTGCACTATTGCTCCAGTTCCTTAGTCCTGTTCTAATTAGTCAGTGGATTAGTCGAAACTATTATATAAGAATTTGGGAACTTCAATTGTGGTGACATACTTAAATTACTCACATGAATAAGTGAAAAGTACTTTTCTGGAGACACATCCACATTACATAGCTGCTGCCATGTAAACTCATCAGCCCAGCTTCCCAGATTCACAATTAATCTAAGAAGACATGTAAACTATGCTGCTAACATTTGCAGGTACATTGGTCATCCAGCTGAAAACTTTTGGGCAGTCTTAGGAGGTGGCTAGGCCCAGACCCCACTCTGCCAAAGCTCCAAAATCCACATCTAATCACCCCATAGCTGCTGTCATGCCAATGGCCAAACTTCATTGTTTGACAACTAATTTCTGTAGAAACACAAAAATGTCAAAACTTCTAGGTACTTCAGTTTTCAGGCTGAAAATCAGGAGTCTTCTCAGGGTAAGGGCAGGCAGCCACCTCCCACGTTCCCCATACTTCCAGAAGCCCCAGCAGCCACAACTCATCCCACAGTCACCACCATGTAAACTGATTTGGACCAGTTCCACAGTTCATGGAGCTCCTGGAGAAGGACACCTCCAAATTCCACAATACTGACACGCCCATAGAAACACACCAAATTACATGAGAAAGTAACATGTCAGTCAACTAAGCTCAACAAACAGAATAACATAGCAGGCTCAGCTAGCAACAAACAACTTAGTCTACCCTGAGACAAAGACTTAATGACTTCATGGTTAGATTAAACAATTTTCACAAATTTTCTTCTCCTGGAGTCTTTTTCAGTAACATCATCAGCCAGCCCTTTAGTTGTAACAAGCAAGATGAAATAATTATGTGCCTGGACAGTGGCCGTCTTGGGCATCTGGGAAACTAGGGACAATGGTGGAGGGAAGGTTACACTGGTGGTGGGATTGGTGTAAAGAATTAAAAAACTTCACAAAATCACAAATCATCCTGTTAGTCTTCGATTGCCTCGAGCAGGCCCCAGTAACGTCTCCTTCATCCTAGCCCTGAGATTATATTCAAGGCTCTTTAGGAGAATGAGACCCATCATTGTTACTGGTATTTGGCATATTGGGTACACCATGGGGAGTTTGCCAAACTTATTTAAAAACTTAATTAAAATTAGTTTTCTGGGTGCCAGAAAGATCATTCAGTGGGCATGGCTCTAACCTTGCATGTGGCAAAACTAGGTTCAGTCCTGGGCACTACATATGGTTCCCTGAACACTACCAGGAGTGATCGTGGAGCAGAGAGCCAGGAATAAGCCCATACAACAGCTTCTCCAAAAAAAATCATTTCTGGATAGAAATATTATTTTTCTTCCTTGAATGTTTTACTTCATCACTCTATCTCAAAGACAGTAGAATCAGTGTCATGCTTAGAATTTACAAATTATTATCAATAGGCACATTTTTAGGGTATACACTTTGATAAACTCCAAATATTTAGTCAATATTAGCTCAGTAATCCTAATAGCAGCATGTAGGTAGATATTTCCTAAATACATATGATATTTCCTAAACACATATGGTATTTCCTAAACACATACACACACATTGTACATGTGTGTATACTTTGGAATTGGAGGCCCAAAATTTAAATAAATTGGTCAGGCTCGTCCTTCACGCCCTACTGAAGTCACGAGTTGCCCCACACGAGCGGCTCTCCAGCACGGCCATGGCTCCAGAAGCACAAGGACTTAATGCAGAGCTCGGCAGCTTGCAGCAGAAAAGTGAATGGACTCTGCGTTAATCCACGCCACCATGCCTGCCCGGGAGGGAAAGGGTGTTGCCCTCTTCTGCCTTTTTCCCTCTGGACAGCAAGATGGCGGCCGCCTTGGAGATTTTTGGAAATCCAGGTATGAGCCGGTCGTGACGGGCAACTGAAACCTCATGGAAAGGGGGACCTTTCCGGCTTGTCCTTCACACCCTACCGAGGTCACAGGTTTGCCCCCCATGAGCGGCTCTCCGACACGGCCCTGGCTCCAGAGCCACAGAAACCAATCTCATAATTATCTGACTTTCGGCAGAAGTACTTCCAGGCTTAATAAGTAAAATATCAGAAATCCAAAATCTTTTGGTTCTTCTTACCAGCTGTAGAAAACACATTATTTCACAATGCCTTTTCAGCAGGTCTGATTTGGGGGTGTAAACTCTAAATAATAATGGTGCATCTTTTGTCAAAACAATGAATCTAATCAAAGTAAATAGAGTGTTAACTAGAATTTATCTGCCTCACAGGCATTGGAAGGGTTGGGAGGGCAGGTATATTGCCGTTCTTGGTGGTAAAAAATAAGTACTGGTGAAGGAAAATGTATTTGATGATTGCACGACTGAGATCTAAACCTGAAAGCTTTGTAACTTTTCCCACAGTGATTCAATAAATAAAAATAAATTAATGAATTCATTTAATTAAAAAACAGATTGGTCAATTTTATACAATGTGAAGGTGTCAAAGACTCAGTATTCAAAAACATGTTGTGTTATCACTTTTAATAAGCTATAACAATAACATAATGAGTCATATTTATAGGAATTAATTCACAAAAAATCTGAACTAAAGGCAGAGAGAAGTACAAGGAGTCATGTTGGAAACTGGGAGTTCTGAAATTTCTAGTGAAGATTCCTAGAAAGAAGGGTAAGAACGTACTTTAATTAAGTTGGTATCACACAAGAATTCATTACAAAATAGCTGTATTCCTACAAGCTCAGACATGAGCGCCCCCCTTCCCATGAGATTTCAGGTGCCCATCACGACCGGCTCATACCTATTGAATGAGTAGTTTCTTTTCACTTGATCACTTGACATCTGGTTACTCATTCATTTGCTCAAGTGGGCGCCAGTAATGTCTCCATTTGTCCCTGTTGCATGCTAGTGTAGCCCAATGGTGTCTGCTCTCTCCAGAAACATGAAGAGCCTCAAACTGATCGTTCAGGGTCTTGACAAAGAAGTCTGACCATCTCATAGGTGGGCAGCCATGCAATCTTTTGATGTTCCATGGAATCCAGTCAGTAATGGCTCTAGTCCAGCGGTCCTCTTCTAATCGCATTCCGTGTCCAGCCCATCTGATTTTTGACGCCTTGGCAAATGAGACAGCATCCCTGATTCTCGATCTTTGATGGAGGATGGAACTCCATATTCCTTTTCTCACTTGAGTGAAGTGTGATACTCTAAGCATAGCTCTTTAGTTCCTCTTTGGGAGACCCGAATAGCGTTCTCATCCTGTTTTCCTAGGGCCCAGCTCTCTGAGGCATGTTAATGCAGGAAGAATGGTGTAGTTGAAGAGATGTGTCCGGAGCCGGAGGTTCTTCGTCTTCTTAGCTGTTTCTTTGACGCTCTTGAAGGCATTCCAAGCCGCTCTCTTCCTTCTGCACAACTCAGGTGCCAGATCGTTTGTCATGTTGAGTTCTCGGCCCAGGTACACATAACTGCTGCATTTGGAGATGTTCATTCCATTGAGAGCGAATGGAAGGTCAGGAAGGAGACCGTTTCTCATGAACATTGTCTTCATGAGATTCAGCTGCAGTCCAACCTTTCCACAGTCACAGTCAACCTCAGCCAGCATTTGTGCCACTTGGCAAGCTACCAAGAGTATCTCGCCCGCATGGCAGAGCCTGGAAAGCTACTCGTGGCATATTCAATATGCCAAACACAGTAACAATTGTCACAATGAAGACGTTACTGGGCCTGCTCGAGCAAATCGATAAACAACAGGAGGACAGTGACAGTGACAGTGGCTAATGTTTGGTCTTATTAGAACGATGTCATCTGCAAAGCAGAGGTGGTGTAGTTGCCGACCATTTATCTTCACTCCCATTCCTTCCCATTCCAATCATCGCATGATATTCTCGAGGGTGGCACTGAAGAGTTTCGGTGAAATGATGTCATCCTGCTGAACCCCTCTCTTGACATCGATGATCACTTCTTTGTAGAATGGGGAGATCCTGGTAGTGAATCCATAATACAGCTCATGGAGGATCCCGATGTATTGAGTTAGAACCCCCTGTTTGGCTAAGGTTTCAATGACCGCGTCAGTCTCAACAGAATCAAAGGCCTTCTTTAAATCAATGAACATTAGACAGTGCAGCATCTTGAACACCCGAGAAACCTCAACGAGCTTGGTTACTGCGTGGATATGGTTGATCATGTCGACCAAGATCATCCACGGTAACTCGAAGTTCCAGAAGGCCAAATCTAAACATTGGACATGGGAGTCACCCGGTGGACAGTTCAACAATGAAACTGACCACATAATATTCGATCAACGGTTTTGCCTGACCGATGTCACTGTAAATTCCAAATGGGATCAGGCCACCTTCTCCTTCGTGCAAAATTCTACTTCACGGAGCAGAGAGAAAGGCCTGCAATGTTTAAGAAGAGAACTCCCAGAATGACCACCAACTGGGAGCTCTTTGGCACTATTTCAGCAACATGGGAACGATGCCCTCGTTGATGACATTGATGAAGAATATGTGTGCGAGGAACGTGGAGGGAGATAAAGCCACCAAAAGACGCCTGTATTCAAAAACTCTCAAGCTCATTCACCAACGTGACTGAGCTCGCAAAGCAGTGCAGAGAAGCAATAAAGGAAGACCTTAAAGAGAGAAGAGAGTGGCTTGGAATGCCTTCCAGAGTGTCGAAGAAATAACTAAGAGGATGAAGAACCTCCAGCTCCAAGTACAGGTCATTCGTCAGGTTGACTTCTCAACCTAGGTACACATAACTATTGCATTGGATGAACAGAAAGTAACAAAATAGGAGACTAATACCCAAGAATAGTGGAGAGTAGTACCAGGAGGTTTACTCCATGGCTTGCAGGCCAGCCACACATGCTAGGGGAAAAGACAGCTCAGATAGAGAAGGGAGCACCAATAAAGGGTGTTGGGAGGATCCTCCCAGGATGGGAGAAGCATGCTGAAAGTAGACTATAGACCAAACATGATTGCCACTCAAAGCCTCTCTTGCAAACCACAACACCCAAAAGGAGAGCGAGAACAAAAGGGAATTCCCTGCCACAGAGGCAGGGTGGGATGGGGGGACGGGGGGTGGGAGGGTGCTGGAACACGTGTTGGTGGAAAATGGGCACTGGTGGAGGGATTGGTATTTGATCATTGTATAATTGAAACCCAAGCACAAAAATTTGTAAGTCTACAACTGTACCTCATGGTGATTCACTAATAAAACATATATATATATATATATATATATATATATATATATATGAGCAGCAGTTCTGGTTGATGCTGCAAAAGCCAGGAAAAGCATTCGCAACACTCACTTGTCCTTCGCCAATTACAAGACCAAGAATTTCTTTCACAAGGAGAAAAAAATAACAGTTGAAAAGTAGTAGTCTTTTCTCTATGTAACAGCAAAACTTGCCCAGGAATAAGCTAGAATGCTTTCTGTGAGAGGCTGAGGCACTTTTGCCACCGGAACGAATTTTAAAAATCTTACTCCATAGCTTAGATGCAGCCAGGCATTCTAGGGGGAAAGGCAGCTCAGATAGAGAAGGGAGCACCAAATTAAGGGTGTTTGGAGGATCCTCCCAGGAGGGGAGATGATGTTGAAAGTAGACTATGGACTGAACATGTTTGCCACTCAATGCCTCTTTTGCAGACCACAGCACCCAAAAGAAGAGGGAGAACACAAGGGGTTGCCCTGCCACAGAGGCAGGGTGGGATGGGGGGGGATGGGGGTAGGGGGCATATTATCTATGGTGGTGGAAAATGGGCACTGGTAGAGGGATGGGTATTTGATCATTGTATAATCGAAACCCAAGCAAAAAAAAATTGTAAATATACAACTGTACCTCATGGTGTTTCACTAATAAAAATTTAAAAAAAAGGGAAACAGAATAAATCCCCATTGAATGTCATGCATAGCGTCCGGAAAGCTGAAATTTTAAATGAAGTGAAGTACAGCATTTTTTTTTGAGTAATGCTTGGTTCAAAGTTGTCAATGTTTGGCCAAGATCATTTTTCCTCATCAACATTATAATAAAATTAAGCTAAACAAAGCAAAAAAAATCATGGCTTATATTTGTTACCTAGAACATCTCATAAAGAGATGCTCGAGCAAATCGATGACTAACGGGAAGTTAAGTGAGTAAGTGATAAGTGACCTAGAACATCACCACAAAGTTAAAACAGAACACCCATTCTTGTACAGTTTTGGATATCAGAAGTCAGAGATCGGTTTCACTGGACTCAAATAAGATGTGGTCAGGCTGTGTTCCCTATGGATAGTCTAAGAGGTAATCCATTTCACTGGCTTTGAGTCATGTTAGTCCGATCTCTTTTTTCATCTCTTTGTAGTACACTATTCCTCTGTCTTTCTCAGAAGAATATTTGTAATTAAAGGTAGTTGGAGCTGGAGTGATAGCACAGCAGGTAGGGCATTTGCCTTGCACGTGGCTGGCCTGGGTTCGATTCTCAGCGTCCCATATGGTCCCCCAAACACCGCCTTCCTGAGTGCAGAGCCAGGAGCACTGCTGTTTGTGACCCAAAAAGAAAAAAAAAATACAAGTAGCACTGTAGCACTGTTCTCCCGTTGTTCATCAATTTGCTTAAGCTGGCACCAGTAATGGCTCCATTTTGAGACTGGTTGTTAATGTTTTTGGCATATCAAACATGCCACGGGGAGCTTGCCAGGCTCTGCCATGCGGGCAGAATACTCTCCGTAGCATTCCAGGCTCTTCTAGAGGGACGGAGGAATCAAACCTGGTTTGGCCGCGTGCAAGGCAAACACCCTACCTGCTGGGCTCTTGCTTCAGCCCATACAACTTAAAGGTATGCCCATACAATTCAGGATAAACTTCCCCATCTCAAGGTTACTAATCTGTTTCTAAAATCATATTTTCTACTTAAATGGAAAGGATACAGGAAGTAGGATGTGGATATTTTGGGGCAAGGCATTCAGTCTGCCATAAAGCAGATTATTTTTTTCAGATGCAGGTGATAAGTTATAGGGAAACAATTTGTTCTAGGCCTTTTTATTGATTGATTGATTGATTGATTGATTGCATACACCTGACTATGCTCAGGAATTACTCCTGGCTATGCACTCAGGAATTGTACCTGGCAGTATACACAGGGGGCCATATGGGATTCTGAGGATCGAACCCAGCTCATCCACATGCAAGGCAAGTGCTCTCTCCTCACTGTACTATTCCTCTGACCCATCCTAGGTCTTAAACAAATTCAGAATGTTTAATGTTCATGAAATTCAACTTTAGGATACTCTGAACCATCCTTAGTCCTCCCTCCCTCCCTCCCTCCCTCCCTCCCTCCCTTCCTTGCTTCCTCCTTTTTCCCTGAGCCACACTTGGCAATGCCCAGGAGCTACATGCCTGGCTCTGTGCTCAGAGGTTCTTTAACTCCTGGTAGGGCTGAGCAGATCTTATAGGGCTGGGAATAAAACCAGGCCTTCTGCACACATAGCATGTGCTCCTGACTATTGAGTGCGCTCTCTCTCTCTCTCTCTCTCTCTCTCTCACACACACACACACACACACGCGTGCACGTGCGCACACACACTCTTTTTCTCTCTCTCCATTCCTTCCTCCTTCACTCCCTCCCCCCACACCTGCATTCTTAACCACTACATGCTCTTGGTTAAGAGACCCTCAGGTACCAAGGCCACATTGGATAAATTACTGCATACTCTTTCATCGCTCTGTTCAACTGTTGTATTTATGAAACTCACCCAACCTAAAGAGTTCAGAAAAATGTTTAAAAGGCTTGTTGAGTTTGTACTATTTAGTTTATGCTTCATAATATAGGACTTCCTTAAAGGGTACAACACCAAGTAGTATTAGCACCACTTCATATATTTAAACAAACAACCACCACCAAAAACAGTAGATGAAAAGGTGTCAGGATCCTATCAAGAGCCATTCTGGAAGACTAGGATCAAATACCCGATGCCCCGCTCTGGATTAATCATATCCAGTCCTGGTTAATCAATCACATATTTAGAGGAAGAGTGAGTCTGAGTCACATCAACTGAGACCTGATACCCCAAATTCAGGATCACAGATTCTTGTACTAATCTGCTATTCTCATTTTGTATGAGAAAGAATTTGCTCAGAACTTTTAAAATCCTTTCACACTTTAGAAAGAACGAGCAGCTTTAGTCCTCTGGCTATGGCCTATAATATGTTGGAAAGGTAACTGGCAAGTTCATCTGCAAACCCACCCACTATGTGTATGGAAAATTCATCAAGTTTTTGACCCAATCACTACATTTTTCTGAGGATCAGTAATGATTTGCTGAAAAGATCAGCCGCGCTTTTCATAAGCCTGCTCACAGGGCATGATCTCTTTCTTCCCTTCCCTTACATCTGCGGGCAAGTGTTTGTACAAATATTTGAGACAGGTATAGTTTCCCTAGCTGCCTTTTTTTTGGTGTCACACACAGCAATGCACAGGGGTTACTCCTGGCTCCGCACTCAGGAATTACTCCTGGCGGTGCTCAGAGGACCATATGGGATGCTGGGAATCGTACCTGGTTGGTCGTGTGCAAGGCAAACGCCCTACCCGCTGTGCTATCACTCCAGCCCCACACCAGCTGCTTTTCAATATATCATCTCATCTCTTAACATTTTTCAGATGAGACTATAAAAATTCAACTTGGTGGGTTATCAGAGGCATTCTTTTTTCCCCTGTTCCACATCTTTTGAATTATGATGTCCTTTATGCCCTTTGGGGCTCTAATGTGGGGCTGGAGCACTAACACAGTGGGTAGAGCGTTTGCCTTGCATGCAGCCGACCCAATTCGATTCCCAGCATCCAATATGGTCCCCCATGCACCACCAGGAGTAATTCCTTTGTGCATAAGCCAGAAGTAACCCCTGTGCACTGCCGGGTATGACCCAAGAAGAAAAAAAAAAGACTCTAATGTGTTTTTAATCGCTAGTACTCATTATTATATTTTCAGGGCTACAAAAAAAGATAGTTGGTACATTTATTAAGTACTCCTGTTGGTTTATGAGTGATTTGCTAACGATGACGTGTTTTGGTGTTTTGCAAAACTCAAGGCAGACACAGTCTTAGGAAAAATTCTCTTCATTGTTCTCCTTGTGTTATTGAACACAAAGTAGATTCATCTAACGTAAGTTTTTTGTTTGTTTTGTTTTGGCCATACCCAAGGTGCTCAAGGCTTTGCTATTCTTTGGGATCACTCCTAGCGAGAGCTCCAGGAACCATAATGGTGCTGGAGATTGAAATGATCAGTCACATGCAAGGCAAGATTTTTAACAATCTCTATACTATTTCTCTGACACCCAGGTTTTGCTATATATATTTGCAAATGAACTGGATCAGATTTGCAGCATTTAATGTTTTCTGATGGGAGGTACTTTGCATTTCATAAAATAAGATTCACTCCATGTGAGGAACTTCGTTTAGTTTTTTATCTGCTATCTCTCAGATTTCTCCTCTGCATATTGCTGTACAGGAAATGTCTGACAAAGTCATTGGTCAAATGACATATTTTCTAGTTCACCATTTATTCTTTACACTTTGGATTGCACTTGCCTATGTGAAATTAATTTTTTAATATTTGATTTTTCCCCTACATTTAATTATTTATTTTTTGGTTTGGGGGTCAAACCCAGTAGTGCTCAGGACTTACTCCTGGCTCTGCGCTCAGGGATTGCCCCAGGCAGCAGGGAATACCACAAGTAGTGATGGGATTGTACCCAGGTCAGCCCCATAGGAGGCTGTTCACACAAGGTAAGCGCCTTACCTGCACTGTGTACTTTGGCTCCTGCCTCAGAATTCTTGGATTTTTGTGAAGCCCATCCACTGTCTTTTTAACGTTTCACTGACTTAATCATACTTAATCACACCAAGACTATGCTTTCTTATTCTCTTTTGTATTTTTCTAAAGAATATTTTTCTTTCAGCGTATCTTACCAAACGGATTACAGAAAGTCCGCACTTTATCTTTCAGCTCTGCGTGAATTTCAGTTACAACCGTTCGGTTAAGTAACTCCAGTTCTGTGGGGTGCACTCGCGTGCTGGAGCGGGTGGGTGTGGAAGGATCACTGGAGAGGGCTTGCTGCCTGCTCCCCGCCCCCGCCCCGCCCTCCCGCCCCTCTCAGCTCCCCCCTCCCCCTCCCCCGGCTGAGTGGACCCAGGTTCAGTCTCGGTTAAGGAAATTCTCATCTTCGATCAGCACAGGAGGCAGCAATTCTCCACTAGCAATTCTCTACTTCGTGTCCAAGAGATCAAAATGTTTGTAATTTCCTAGAAAGAGGATTATTAATTGGAGGATCTGACCACAAACTGATTTGTGGACATTATGCAATATTATATTTTGCCTTCTGCGTGGATTCTTCAGAAAGTGAACTTGGCATTCTAGACTTAACTCAAGTATTTGGAAACACTAGACACTTGATTTGCAAAATTTTTGTGAACTGGATTTAATTTTCCACGTAATTTCCATTGCATTTTCAAAGATTCACAGTAAAGTTGCAGAAATGGTGAGGATCTTGGAAACTAACACGAATGAGACTGTTACACTAATTAGTGCAGAAAGTAAACTGGAGAAACCTGAGGCTGGAGCTCCAGTCAGTGCTGTATCAGATGTAAAGAATATGAATCTTTTTGAGATCCCCAAAAATATTAATATTGGTGACAGCTGTAGAAGAGTGTCAAACCTGCCTTCTTTTAAATTAAAAAAAAAAAAACTAAAAAAGGGCGTTTCCAAGTCATGTTCAGGGGGGACAAGTCATCTAAGTTTACCATATAGTTGTTTACCAAAAACAAAGAGCAGAGTCTTAACTTTTGCTCCTAAATCAAGGTACTACATAGAGGTTTTGTAAAATCAGCATAGAAGTTCAATGCTTCTTTTCTAGCTCAGTGGTTTTTAAAGAAATTGAGTAGATCTTGTGTGATTCCCCTCCCCCCCAGAATGCATTCTCATGCCCACCTAAGACATCCCTCAAGGTACAACAGTATTTCTAAAAGTATTTGTTACAAATGTTATAAAATACACCTAAAATTCACTTACTACGAAGTTACCTTGTTGATGTCACTTAACTTTGGGACAGCCCCTTCTTTGTCCCGATTAGTTCCCTTTATGTTGATTTTGTCTTTACTAAGTTCTGTTGTATACATAAATAGTCTTTCTAAGATCTGCATACTCAGCATTACAATGGTCATCATTTTTCCTAAACCCCATTTAAGTTCTATGAGAATTTCACTCCAAGGGCCAGAAGAATAGTGCAGTAACTTTCATTTTTTTCATTTCATCATCCTGTTAATCGTCGATTGCCTCGAGCAGGCCCCAGTAACATCTCTTTCATCCTAGCCCTGAGATTATATTCACGGCTCTTTAGGAGAATGAGACCCATCATTGTTACTGGTATTTGGCATATTTAGTAGGCCACGGGGAGTTTGCCAGACTCTGCCCTGTGGGCAGGCTACATTCGATAGCCTGCAAGTTTGTCCAAAGTAGGAATGAGATAATAAGATGTCGCGCATCTTAAGGAGCATACCCTGCAAAATAACTGGTTTTTCTGCCCCTGAGCAAGGAATTCAGATACAGGTACTCGAAGGGTGGGGGTCAGACCAGATAACCGGATGTCTCTCACAAGACTCATGTTGCAAGACCCAGGACTGCCTTAAAAACCTGTCAGTTCCTAAGCACCGACGCAAAATGCTGATCTTTAAACTATAGGCTAAGAAGTGATGTACCCTTAACTGGATTGGTTAGGAAAGCATATGTTGCCACAAATCTATTGGCCATGAAATGCGCGGGCTTTGCTGCAACGGCCAGTGCAGTAACTTAGCTAAGCATTTGTGCTATCCCTGTCATCCCCTAAGTCATTTCAATAAGGAAAAGGGATAGGGTGGAATGGAATTTTCGAAAAGAAGAATTTTACTTTTACTATCATCACTTTATTTTGCTGCTTCTTCATCTTTGCTGCTCAGATTTGTGACATCATAGGAGAGTCAGTGCTATGACATCTTACTGTCTGTGTGTGAATAGAAAAACAGTAAAGAAGCACCCACAGCTTTTCTTATGTACCAGTAATGATCACAATCACAATCACAAATCATCCTGTTAATCGTCGATTGCCGCGAGCAGGCCCCAGTAACGTCTCCTTCATCCTAGCCCTGAGATTATATTCAAGGCTCTTTAGGAGAATGAGACCCATCATTGTTACTGGTATTTGGCATATTGGGTACACCACGAGGAGTTTGCCAGACTCTGCTGTGGGGGCAGGCTACATTCAGTACCCTGCCAGTTTGTCCAAAGTAGGAATGAGATAATAAGATGTCATAATAAGATGTCAGGAGACTGCACTGTTCTCTTCCGGGAGCTGGGTTTTATAGTCTCTGAGTCTTGGCCGTTGATGGGATTACAGGGCTCCAGGGGGCCAGTTGGTGGGTGTGACCCCCGCCTACTGGAATTTGGAGGATCTGGGTGGAGGATGCTCGGCCCAAATCCAAGTAGGCTTGGAGATCTCGGCCCGGAACCCGCGTGACTTTTTCCCTCTGCCAGTACCTTCACCAGTACTTGATCACCAGTAATGATACATATCTTTTATTTGCCTGGTGATTTTTAGATGATAGACTAACCTCAACAATTTGTATTTTATGCACTTGTCTTGCTGTTGTAAACAGACATAACCAAAATTGGAATGGTGTTCAAAGGACTGGAACTTTTTTATAATTCCAGTTATCTTGGAGTTTATTTCAACTGAGAGAAAAAGATATCTAGTAATATTCCCCTCATTCATTTCTAATTTTAGTAACTTATTCTATTTCTTCCTCCATTCCCTCTTTTTAGTGATATTGTCTAGGAGTTTTTAAAGTTTATAAACAATTTCATAATATCAACTTTTAGTTTATTGTTTCACTTGTTGTTTTTTCCCTTATTTTCAATTTCATTGATAATTGATTGAACTCTTTCTAACTTTTTTTCTGGCTTATTTTGGATTAATTCTGATTTTCTCTAGTTTTCTAATGTGGGGCTTTCTATTACTGATTTATATATTTCTCCTCTACCTTCATCATCTCTTCTTCCTCTTGCTCTCTCTCAGTTTCCTCTGTTTCCTTTTACCTTTTCCTCCTCCATCTCTTTGTTTACTAACTCAACCTTCTTCTGCTTGCAGGAGACACAATAGGACTTTAATAATAAACACAGGATAAAAATATAAGGTTGAAAAGCAACTGTACAGGTAAAAGGTAGCCTTAAAAAGGGAGGGGCAGTCTTACTCCTTTCAGACAAAATACATTTTAATCTAAAAAAGGTAATAGGAGACAGAGATGAACAGTATGTAACCATCAAATTAGTAACAGAATTCAACACTCAATCACATAATTGCACTAAATAAAGTGACATCAAGCAACAGTTTGATTAACAGGTATTATGATAACTTGCAGGCTATGGAATGTAGTCTGCCAAACTCAGAGTCTGGCAAACTCCCCATGGCGTACCCAATATGCCAAATACCAGTAACAATGATGGGTCTCATTCTCCTAAAGAGCCTTGAATATAATCTCAGGGCTAGGATGAAAGAGACGTTACTGGGGCCTGCTCGAGGCAATCGAGGAATAACAGGATGATGAATGAATGAATGAAAAAATGATTAACAGTTTGTATTAACATTTTAACAGGCCAAAAGAAAGACAACAACTGCAACACAAGAGAAAAAGATATCTAGTGATATTCCCCTCTTTCATTTCTAATATTAGTAACTTATTTTATTTCTTCCTCCTTTCCCTCTTTTTAGTGATATTGTCTAGGAGTTTTTAAAGTTTATAAACAGTTTCAAAATATTAACTTTTAGTTTTTTGTTTCACTTGTTGTTTTTTCCCTTATTTTCAATTTCATTGATAATTGCTTGAACTCTTTCTAACTTTTTTTCTGACTTATTTTGGATTAATTCTGGTTTTTCTCTAGTTTTCTAATGTGGGGCTTTCTATTACTGATTTATATATTTCTCCTCTACCTTCATCATCTCTTCTTCTTAAATAGTAGATTTTAAGATCCCACTCTAACCACTGGATAGATCAATCAGATAAAAAATCAATAAGGAAACAGTAGCCTAACATGAAGAATTGGAAGAGTTGGAATGAATATACATGTACCTGGTTCTCCACCCCCAAAAGAAGTACACATTCATCTAACAGTATACAAGGAACATTTTATAGGTTAGACAACATTCTTGTTCACAAAACACATGTTCATAAAGTATGAAAATATAAATGAAATAGTTTTATTTCATAGTTCTATGAAGGTAGAAATTAACCATAAATTCAAAGCTGGAAAGAGTCAAATATTTGATGTCTAAATAATGTATTATTGAACAATCATTTAGTCAAGTAGATAATCAAATACTACAAAACTGCCTGAAAATGAATGAGAATTAAGAATAAACTATTAGAACCTATGGGATAGTTAAAATAGTACTAGGAGAGAAATAATAGCAACACAGGCTGATATCAGAGGACAAGGAAAGGAAAAAATAAACACCCTAGCCTCATCTCAAGAAACTAGAAAAAGAACAAATGAAATTCAAAGTCAGTAGAATGAAATAATTTTTATAAAGAGGATAAATAAATGAAATAAACATTTAAGAAGACAATACAGAAGATCAAAGGAACCAAATTGTTTCTTTGAAAGATTATACAAGATTCAGAAACCTTTAGATTCATGAAAAAAGTAAGTTCTAATAAACAAATTAGAAATGAAAGGGAAGAAGTTACAACAGAGACTACAGAAATACAAGAGACTCCTCTGAACAACTTTATGCCACCAACTCTCAAAACCTAAAAAAAAGAAAAAAATTTTAGACTCATCTCAGCCTTCTAAGGTTGAGTCAGGAGGAAATAAAAAACCTGAATATATGAATTACAATCAAAGAAATTAATATAGTCATCAGTAGTCTCATTGAACCAAACGCCAAATGAGTTTATTAGTGAGTTCTAAAAAACCTTTTAAAGATCGCTTATTATTTTTTCAATCTCTTCCAAAATGAAAAAGCTGAGACTCTTCCAAATAGGACCCATAAGACCCACATTACACTGATACCAAAAAGATACAACATCTCTCTCTCTTCTCTATCTCTCTTTCACACACACACACACACACACACACACACACACACACACACGAGAGAAAATTACAGATTTGAATTCCAAATGGACATTGATGACAAAGTCCTCAGCAAAATCTTTGTGAACTAAAATCAACAACATATTGAAAGTACTTCATAGGGGAGTGGAGAAATAGCTCAATTAGTTGAGTGCAGTCTTTGAATGCAAAGAAGGGTCCCCGGAGCAACAACAGGATTACTACCTCAGCACAGAGCTGGAAGTAGCCTCTGAATAATGCTTGGTGTGATGTGAAACAGAAACAACAACAAAAAGTACACAGTGGGACTTGGGAGACAGCACAGTGATCAGGGTCATAAGCTTTGCATGCACAAGAACCAGAGTTTAAATCCCCACACCATGTGGTTCCTCAAGCATCATGGGTATAACTCTACAGACCCACAGCACTGATAGGTGTGACACGGTGGCCTTTGACATCTCTAGGGTTGCCTTACTGGTCTCCAGCATCACTGGGCCTAAGCACTGACCAATGCAGCCTGATTGGTTGAGTATCTCTGAGATTGCTGAGCACTTCTTGGGAGCCCATCCCCCAAAAAAGTACAAAATGACTATGTGGGCTTTATTTCAGGGATGCAAAGATAGTTTAATTAATGTGATTTTCTTTTGTTTATCTTTGCTCTCACTTGCTTGGTCATGCCACTGACCAAACAAGTGGAAGCAAAGATAAACAAAAGGAACTACATCAAGAAGTTTCTGCACCTCAAAGGGAATGGTGACAAGAATACAAAGACGGGCCACAGAGTAGGAGAAATTATTTAACACCACTTATCAGATAAAGGGTTAATATCAAAGGTACAAAGCACTGAGAGAACTTTACAAGAACATAACACTGAACCCTATAGAAAATGGCAAGAAGAGATAAACCGAAACTTCTTCAAAGAAGAAATACAAATGGCCAAAAGGCAAATGAAAAAATGCTCTATATCACTAATCATCAGGGAGATGCAAATCAAATCAACAATGAGACATAACTTCACACTAGAGGGACTGGCATGCACAAAAAAGAATAGGGGCCCTTTGAAGGGATAGTAGTCAGGAGTGATACTTGACCTGCATACAGCTGACCCAGATTTCATCTCAGGCATCCCATATGGTCCCCTGAGCCCCAACAGGAGCGATTCATGAGCAAATCCAGGAGCCAATCTTGAGTCATGTTGGGTGTGACCCCTCCCCCCAAAGAGATACATGAATCAGAGTGATAGTATAGTGGGAAGGCACTTATCTTGCACCCAGGTTTTATTCCCCGAACCACATATCGACCCCCAAGCCCAGCCAGCAGTGATTCTGGAGTGCAGAGCCAGAAGTAAGTTCTGAGCATGGCCAGGTGTGGCCCAAAAACCAGGAAAAAAAAAAGAACAACAACCACCAGAGTTGGCATGGATGCAGGAGAAAAAGGTGCTCTCCTTTACTGCTGGTGAAAATGTCAACTAGTCCAGACTTTCTGGAAGACAATATGGACATTCCTCAAAAAACTAAGAATTGAGCTTCCATATAACCCAAAAATTCCACTCATGGGAATATACTCCTAGGGCTGAAACGTACAATGCAGAAAAGATATCTGCATGACTATGTTCATTGCAGCATTATTCACAATAGCCAAAATCTGGAAACAACCTCCAATGCCCTCAAACAGATATCTGGATATGCACATATCAACAAAGGATACCAATTGGCATAAAAAATGAAGCCATGCAGTTTGCTGGCACACGGATGGATTTGAAGAGTACCAGGCTGAGTGAAATGAGTCAGGGAGGGACAGGTACAGAATGATCACACTCATAGGAGGGATATAAAGAGATGTAGTAGAGAGAAAACTAATGCCTAAAGGAAATAGGAATGAAAAGGAGAATGGTCCTTAGTAGGAAGCTTACCACTGGGAGTGGGGAGTGGGGATTCTAAAGAGGGGGCATAGGTGAGGAAAGGGCTCATTAAGACAATGAAGGAGGGAAGTGGTCACTCTAGACCAGAAAGCGACTCTGAAAGGAGGTAAAATGATATTCGTGATACCCAATAAGTAGCATTGTAGCACTGTCCTCCCGTTGTTCATCAATTTGCTTGAGTGGGCATCAGTAACATCTCCATTGTGAGACTTGTTGTTACTGTTTTTGGCATATCAAACATGCCACTGGCAGCTTGCCAGGCTTTGACATGCGAGCAGGATACTCTCGGTATCTTGCCGGGCTCTCCGAGAGGGAACCCAATAAGTAACAGTATTATAAGCCATAGTGCCTTAAAATGGGGGAGGAGGAAGGAAGGACAAAGGAAATATGAAAAAGTGCTGTTGTAAAGGCAGGTGGGGGGGAGGGAAACTGGGGATATTGGTGGAGGTGCTGGAGGGAAGTGGACACTGGTGAAAAGATTGGTGTTTGACCATTGTAAGCCTGAAACAGTCATAAAGAACTTTGTAACTTTGTACTCATAGTGATTCAATAAAGTGTTATTTTTAAAAAGTTACTACTAATATAATACTCAACAATGTAAGGCAGACTTTTCTCTAAGAGGCAAAAGACAAGACTGTCCACTGTTTTTGTTGTCGCTGTTTTGGGTTTATTTTTTTCTGTTTGTTTGTTTTGGGGTCACATCTGGCGATGCTCAGGAGTTATTCCTACACTTAGGACAGTCCTGGTGGTGCTCAGGGGAACAATTCCAGGGATCAAACCTGGGTTGCCCCAATCTTGTCTGCAGTTGCCACAATTACTCAATACAATACTGGAAGTCCTAGTCATGGCAATTAGGCAATAAAAAAGATACAAATGACAATATTGGAAAAGAAGTTTAACTATTACTGTATAGATGACATAATAATATACATAAAACCCTAAATAACTGACCCAAAAAAATCCCCAAACATTTAAAAACAATAAACCAATACAGTCAAGTGACAGGCTTTCAAATCAACATATACAAATCTGTTTCATTTCTATATGCAATCAAGAAAAATTTAAATTGCATTTATAATTTCATTAAGAATCAATTTCTAAGGTATTGACAAAGAGGGTGACTCATATATCAAAAACTGCAAGTCACTGTTAAAAGAAATGGAGGCACAAGGAAATAAAAATATATTTCACATTCATGAATTAGAAGAATTAGCAGGGGCTGGTGTGATAGTACAATGGGTAGTGTACTGCCTTGAACATACCCACCAGGTTAGATTCTTGGTATCCCATATGGTTCCCTGAGCCTTGCCAAAAGTGATCCCTGAGCACAACTAGCCTGGTAGCCTGGTGTCTTTCAAACACTTAAAAAAAAAAGAACGTTGTTAAAATAACCATCGTAATAAAGCAACAACACAAACCAAAAATGACCATCCTACTCATAGCATTACTCAGACTTAGTGTAATGCCTATTAAAATACTATTGACATACTTCAAGAGTATAGAAAAAATACTACTAAAGTTTACATGAAGGTACAATATCTGCTAAAAATAGTCATAGCAATCTTGAGGGAAAAGAAGATGGAAGGCATTGTGCCCAGGATTGAATACAGGCAGGCTAGATCGGACATGGGCTAATTTTATTAATTAATTTATTTATTTATTGCTTTGGGGGTGACACCGGGCGATGCACAGGGATTATTCCTGGCTTTGCACTCAGGAATTACTCCTGGCGGTGCTCGGGGGACCATATGGGATGCTAGGAATTGAACCTGGGTCGGCCGTGTGCAAGGCAAATGCCCTACTTGAACATGGGCCAACTTTAAATGAAGCTTTAACTCTATAGTAACCAAATAGTATGGGATTGGGGTATGGCATTTTGGGAGGGGAATGGGTACACCTGGTGATCAGGCTACTCCCAGATCTGCTTGAGGGTCACTCCCAGCAGAAACCGTGGGATTCTGTAGATTGAATGTGGGCCTTTGCACGTGCATGTACTTAACCCTTTGAAATAGTTCTCTGGTCCATAGCACAGTAATGAAATAAAGGTAAGCACAAAGATCAATGGAATAGAATTGAGAGCTCACAGCTCCCCGACATGGACAGTCAATTTTATAACAAAGGAGCCAAGAATACAGAAATGGAGAAAGAAAAGCTCTTCAGTAAATGAATTTGAGTTAAGTGGTCAGTTACATGAAACAAAACTATCTTACACCAGCAATCAAACATAAATAAAAATGAATTACAGATTTTGATGGCAGACCCAAATTCATAAGAGAGATCATGGCACACTCCACTGCGGAGCTTCCTACACCCCAGTTTGGGTTAGTAGTTGATCCTTTCCTTAAAAGCTCTCCAACATGGGATTGTCTGTATCCTTTAGTACATGAATTTCCTTTACTTTTCCCTTTTCCCCCTTTACTTTTACCTTTCCTTTCACCACCCCCCGGTGTCTGTCTGTCTCTCTCTCATACACACACACACACACACACACACACACACACACACACACACACACACATTCTCCATTTTTGTTGTGGTTCTTTGTTTTTTGAATCCTAACCAGAGGTGTGGAGGGCTTACACCCAGTTAGGAGCTTGGGGGTCATTCCTAGAGATACTCTGGGGACCATGCAGTGAAAGGGTTCAAGTCTAGACCTCCTGAATGCAAAGTATGTGCTCCAGTCTTTTCAACCATTTCCCTTGCCTCTCTCCTTATAATTAGTGCCCTTCCCCACCTTGCCTCTCTTGTTATAATTAGTGCCCTTCCCCAAAAGACAATTTTACTTCAAAAGACCAAAACAATGGATAAAAAATATATAGTCAAAACACTCCATAATATTTGCTTCAGTGGTGTCTTCAGGGATTTGACTCCATTGTAACGAAAAAAACAAAAGCAAAAAGAAACAAAGAGGATTACATCAAATGGAGATAAAAGAGTAGCCAGTGTAAATGTGGTGTACAACAGATCTAGATGGGGAAAAAAATCAGAACACTTCCCTTGTGCAAAAATGTCAAAGTTTCACAACGGAAACATTCTGTTATGTTCTTACGCAGACAACTATGTGCTTATGTAAGAACTAGCAATGCTTGTGCACTGTGCCTTAATATGTTAGCATCAGTCACCCCCTTTTATCATTGATCACGTCTCTCCTACATAACAGCATACAATCTTTATATGTTCTGCCAAAGCTATTGATGTGTTACAGATGCTGAATACCTCAAAAGGTGAAAGCATTATGTCCAAGGCATGAACCAAGAAAATTCAAAGTGGAGGCCCAAGTGACTAATGAGTTCCAGCTTCATTATAGTTTCATCTTAATTATTTTGCATAGAAAAACCTTCACTCACCAACTCCATGGCAGTTTAAAATTATCATGGGGCCAAATAAAGAGTACAGGAGATAAGGTGCTTACTGTGCATTTGGGCTCTCTACCCCTGGGTCACATCCCTAGCCTGACTTTTTATTGATTTTTAAGGTTTTTCCTTCTTCCAGTTTCATGATAAAGTAAAAATTTCAACCTCTTTTTTTTTTGTCTTGATAAAAAAAAATAAGTCTTTTTGGGGGTATGGTGTGTCAGCAGGTCAATCTGTACCTGTGAGGCGAGTGCATCAGCAACTTGATGGCGCCTTCAGACTTCCAGATACCCCAAAATTGCTGCTATGCCTTTGGCCAGACCCCAAAAACTTGGGGCAACATTTACCAAGAAAGTAAACAGCCAAAAGTTAGGTATGTGGGAGACACACCCACAAACCACCTCCTGCTCAGCTACATAATTGGAAGCATGGCCTCTCTGGTTTCTGATCAAACTGCTTAATGGCCATGATCCCAGAGACTCAGAAACAAATCTCGAAACCCAATGGCTTTTGGCAGAAATGCGTTCAGTCTCTGCAGTAGGTTACCAGCACTGGGCCACCCCAGGTGGGAACAGGTTTCGTGCCTTGGTCTGATCCCCCTGGTGGCCCTGTGGCTGCCATCCTCCAGTGGCCACTGGACAGTCAGGTTTAGGCCCTTAGTGACGAGACATGTGGGGCCAATAGGATGGAGGTAGAGCTGGCCCTTTCCTCCCCATCCCAACGAGACCCCGAGTTGCCACCCACGAATGTCCTCTCTGGCTCCTGATCAAGCTACTTAATGGCCATGATCCCAGAGACTCAGAAACAAACCTTGAAACCCAGTGGCTTATGGCAGAAATGCGTCTAGACTGCACAGTAGGTTACTGTCGTTGGGTCACCCCAGAGGGGAAAGGGTGCTGTCCTTCCACCTGTTCCCCGTGGTGGCTTGGTTGCTGCCATTTGCCAGAGGCCACTGGACAGTCAGGTTTGCGCCTGCAGTGACGAGACACGTGGGGCCTCACGGGATGGGTGTGGAGCTGGCCCTTTCCCCGCCACCCCAACGAGAGCCCGAGTTGCCACCCGTGAATGGCCTCTCTGGCTCCTGATCAAGACTTTTAATGGCCATGATCCGATACTCAGAAACAAATAACGGAACCCAACGGCTTTTGGCAGAAATGCGCCCACTCCCTCCAGTAGGTTACCAGCGCTGGGCCACCCCAGGTGGGAATAGGTTTCGTACCTTGGCCTGTTTGCCCTGGCGGCCTGGTGGCCGCCATCCTCCAGAAGCCACTGGACAGTCAGGTTTGGGCCCACAGTGACGAGACACGCGGGGCCTCACGGATGGGGGTGGAGCCGGCCCTTTCCTCCCCATCCCAACAAGACCCCGAGTCATCACCCACGAATGGCCTCCCTGGCTCCTGATCAAGGTGCTTAATGGCCATGATCCCAGAGACTCAGAAACAATCCTTGAAACCCAGCAGCTATGGCAGAAATGCATCCAGACTGCTCAGTAGGTTACTGTCATTGGGCCTCCCCAGAGGGGAAAGGGTGCTGTCCTTCAGCTTGCTCCCCCTAGGCGGCTCAGTGGCTGCCATCCTCCAGAGGCCATTGGACAGACAGGTTTGGTCCCTCAGTGATGAGACACGCGGGGTCTCAGGGGATGGGGGTTGAGCCGGCCCGTTTCTCCTAGTCCCAACGAGACCCTGAGTCGCCACCCACGAACGGCCTCTCTAGCTCCTGATCAAGCTGCTTAACGGCCATGATCCCAGAGACTCAGGAACAAATCTCGGAACCCAGCAGGTTTGGGCAAGAAATCCCTCCACATTTAATTGTTAAAATTTCAGAACTTCAAAATGGCATGGTCACTACTACAGCCGCGCGACATCATATTTTATTCATAACCAGCAATAGAAAACAAATTGTCTACTGTTGCCTTTTCAGCAGATCTGAGTGTTGGGATAAAATCCCAAATAACAATGTTGGGTCTGGTGTCAAAATATTGAATGTAATCAAAGTAGAGAGAGAGTACTGTGGAAATCACCTGCCCCACAGGTAGGGGGAGGGTGTGGAATGGGGGTATACTGGGGTTTTTGGTGGCGGAGAATGGGCACTGGTGAAGGGACGAGTGTTTCATCATTGTATGATCAAGACTTTTACCCGATAGCTTTGTAACTTCTTTCACAGTGATTCAATAAATAAAATTATAAAAAAATGAAAACAAATTAGTCTTTTGTACTCTATTCTACTACTGAAATAAGCCACATTTCCAGTCTAAGTTTTTGTTTGTTTTGTTTTTTGTAGTGCAGTGAAGGGATGAGGGTGGGAGTGTGTGTAAGCACACAAAAATAAAAAGGCCGGCGGTCAGGCCATTTCCCCACTCCACGGAGGTCGATGGCGATGGTCAGGCGAAAAAAGGAAATGGGGGCCAGGCTGGTTGGTCTTAGCAGCAGTTTATTACATGGAAGAGATGTATGTCATGGAGGCTTCAGGAGTCCTCAAGACATGCACCCTGAGAGAGCCCCCGAAATCTCCCTTATATACATCATGGTACCTCTAAAGGGCCAATATAGTGATGTCATCAAAAAGAGTTATAGAAAGAACATTGAGGCAGCAAACATACATTGTTTCTTTACATCCACATTGTTTCTTTACATCTGCAAGGCCAGTAATCTTGGCCTCACCTTTACAAACTATTTGGATTAACACATCAAAGAGGAGTCTGCTAGAGCTTGGAGCCTACATCTCAAATATCAGCCTGTCCTGAGCCAGGTATCTACATACCCAAGATCAGGCCTGGCTTAGCACCTGAGATTTGCTTACCTAAAACCAGCTAGGCTCCTGTGAGATAAGAGAAACTGCCTCAATATACTGAAATCATTTACTGAAGGCACTTTGGAGGGGGAAAGGTTCAGTCTCATCCAAGCTAGCCAGGACACGTAGGAAAACTGCTTCTAGGACGTGTTTCTTCTCTCCTTGTCCAACCAACATAAGCATACATAATATTAATCATTTGGTATGGACACAGTAAGAAATACTTTGAGCTTATAGAATTGCTCTCCTAGGGCCATCTCGATCTCAGACTGCAGTGCTCAGGCCAGATAGCTTTCCTATTCCTAGCGGCAGGGTCCTAGTCTCGTTGTTACTTTTGGATCGTGACAGCATTTGCCTATGATCAAACTCTTAACTTATAGTTAAGAACCGTGTCATCTTGGCCTGGCCCATCGCGATGCCAGGGAAGCACATAACTTACCGGCTTGCCCTGGTTCCATCCAGTCCCACGTCGGGACCCTGCCCTTGGGGTGCTAGGAAGTGAGGGCAACTGAGGCTTAAGTTGAGAAGGCAGATGCCCAGGAGTGAATAATATTCAAAGCCAATCAATTCCTAAGTTACCGAGCATATTAATTAATTGTCTTCCTGTATCTACACAAAAGGACATTGCATTCAAGTAAACTGCTCCAAAGACATAAGGAGAGGAGAAAGGCGTTATTAACTTACAGTACAGCTTCGGTGTCTAAGAAGGATGAGACCTTACAAATTGGTTGGGTAAGAGAGCATAGAAGTGGTTACAGACTGACAAAGTAATGGGAGTGACTCGGGAGCACTGTGATGGGTACACTCTGATAAACCTAAGCTCCGTGTACTCCAACATCTCACCCTTTTCTGTTTACAAAAACACAAAATTTTGAAATAGAGAGAGTAACAATTCCAATCACAAAACAGTCTCATTTGTAGTAGTACTAAAACTTCAATCCACCCCTGAACCCTGAGCAGTGCTTGTTGTAAAGTGTCCAATAGTCCTGCACTGTTCAAGGGTGATCAGAGTCATTCAGCTGCTTTTTGAAGAAATGAGGTGTCCAGATCACAATTTGAAAAGTTGTTTCTACAACAGCAGCAGTAGTAGTCACAGCAATGAGTTCCAGCAATGAGTCCCAGAGAAACAACTGTTAGAGTCCTGCAAACTTCAGGAAGCACTGGATCAGGCAGGGAGCACTGGAACAGGAGCATCACAACTTCTGTCAGGAGCTCTTCAGCAGGGGAATGCAGCCATTCTCTGTTCAGGTTCACTGGCAGTCATAGATGTGCAACCTAGCTTCTGTTGAAAGAATCCATATTAGGGCATCAAATTTTTGTATACTTTAGCTAACTTGCTGAAAGAACCCATATTAGGGCATCAAATTTTTGTGTACTTTAGCTAACTTGCAACATTGCTTTCTGTAAAACTGCTTGGCTGCTTTGCACCTGGGGGAGAGGGGACTTGGAAAGTGAACAGGGCATAACTTCTTTTCTAAACCAAGTGTGACAGGATTCAGGTGTATTTACTGTCCCTGAAATGTATTGTCTCAGTAAAGCACCCTGCAGATTTGGGTAAAGGATAACTCAGGATGCTGGTGGTTGGGGGAAATTGCCCTTTCCTGGAGTGTATTGTCTCACTAAAGCACCCTGCAGACTTGGGTAACTCAAAATGAGGACGGTCAAGGGAGATTACCTAAGGCTTAATGATTCCAGCTATAACCTAACTTGTGCTGACAATCGATGTACGTAAATGCTGATCTTTGAATCTATAGGCTAAGGAGTGAGGTACTTTTAAATGGATTGGTTAAGAAAGGATATGTTGTTACAAATCTATTGGCTATGAAATGCGCGGGCTTTGCTGTAACGGCCAGTGAAGGCCTATATAAGATCCCCTTTGAAGAAGTTCGGGGCTCTCAGCCACTGCCCGTTTTTGGGGTATGCTGCGGAGCCCCAGCATGCTGGTCTAAATAAACCCCGTTTTTACTCCTGCAGGAATTGTGTCTATCTGGTCTCTCCGCGCCTCCCAGGGCTAGGGAACTCCGATCCCAACATTTGGAGGTCCCACCGAGATCACCGAGGACCCTGCCCCAGGGACGCCGGATTGAGCCGCGGGGTAAGTTAAGGCGCCTCTTTCTCTCTCTTTGTTTCTTTGGTACCGTTTTACTGTAGTTACCGATCGGTGACACAAGCACAGTGGTGTGCAGCACAGTGACAGTGGTGTGCAGCACACTGGTGTGTGTGTGAGCCTTGTGTCTGACAGACGTGTCGGGAATAGACACGGGCCGCAGCCCTGGGGGACGCCCCGGAGGTGGATGAGGGCCAGGGACGCCTGGAGGCCTCTTTTGTGGTAGCCTCGGAGAGGCTACATCTGGTGTGTCAGGAATCATCGGCCGCTCTATTACTTCTCTATTCTTCTTTCCTCTCCAAAAGGCCTTGCGCTTGCGTCATTCTTTTTTGTAGGTTGGATCACGCTCATCCTTTTTCTCTACCGAGACACCGTCTTTGGAACCATGGGACAATCTCCGTCCACTCCTCTCACTCACTCTCTCCCATTGGTCAGAGGTCTGCTCTCGTGCTCAGAATCTTTTTCTGATTGTTAAAAAGCCTAAATGGCAGACCTTTTGCTCTGCAGGATGGCCAACATTCCAGATTGGTTGGCCCCCCAAGGGATCGTTCCACTCGCTGCTTATCTTCCAGGTCAAGGGAGTTATCTACCAGCCTGCTCCCCGGGAGTACCCGGACCAGGAGCCTTAGGCAGGAGTGCCAGGCCGGGGGGGAGAAGGGGCCCCCACTTACTCTGCTCCTCCTGTGCCCCTGAACCCCGAACTCTCTATTGCCACTCCCGGGCCAGCACTGGCCTTTCCCTACTTCTGATCTCTTCACTTGGAAGAACTAAGCCCTCTGGAGGTGAAAAATCATGTGCATGCCCTTTGGGCATATTTGGGAGTCCCAGGGTGACTGGTGAGTGTGGTGCACACCCGTGTGAAAGAGTGGACCGGTCCGAGCGAGTGCCTAAGTGTGATCTGTGCGTGTATCCATAGTGTGTGTATTTATTATCTTTCTCCTAATTCTGTTTATTAAGATTGTTTAATACGGGTCAGAATTGATCACTTCTCTGAGATCCACAGGAAAGCTCAGGATCTGGGCTTGATGATCAAGAAAGGTAAATTTGACACTTATTGTTCATCAGAATGACCTTCCTTCGGTGTGGATTGGCCCCCACGAGGTTCCTTCTCTCCAAACCTTGTGGCTCAGATAAAGGAGGTAATCTGTGGAAGATCTGCTGTGAAGGTATGCTCCCTTGGAAATCTCTAGGGGGACTGGGGGAGGGATGTGATAACCTCTGTGTGAATGCTTGTGTGTATGAGCACCTTGATAGGTCCTCCTATCGGGCGTCACAATGCTGAACCACTAAGGCTAAGTTCTCCGCCAGGCAAGCATCTGAATGGTCTCTGCAAAGAGGCACCCCTCCTTTGTCTGTCTTGCGTCACCATCCACTATGGGGGGGACACCATCCACTATGGGGGGGATGGGAGGAAAGCCCACTAGTGAGAAGATTCTGGGAAACTAAGGCAGATCAATTTACAGGCAGAAAATCCTTTTCCCCACCCAGTCTCAGCTAGAGGTCAATTCAAATGCGAATGAAGGCAGTCCAGATGTAAGGCAGAAAGAAAAAAAAAAGGGGGGTAAAAGGCAGGTAAGAAGCCTAAGAAAAGCAGCAAGCCAGCAAAAAGCAGGGAAGATGTAGCAAGCTGAGAGAAGGCAGAACTGTTTTTTTAAGGAGCAGAGTTTTTAAGACCACAGCACTAAGTTTGGCTCAGGCACACAGCTGTGGGTCTGCCCAAAGCCAGGCCCACCCAGGTGGAGATGAGCCTCTGAATAAAGGCCAATTTAAGGAGGTTAGAGTCCCCTTAGGAGAGGCAAAAGTGATAGACCTGGAGAAAAGTTTTGCCAAGGAACCATCTTTTTCATAGATTATTGCTTGCAATTAGGAAAGCATCTGAGGAGCTTCCAACTAGGTAGTTTTAGATAAGGAGATCTTATTGACCTCTGTAACACCATGCGGCCTGAGTATAGTGGGGAAAGATAGCCAGTGAATGGCAGTTTGCATTACCAGATCATTTTGCAGTCAGATCTTTCAGGTAACAAAAGAAATAGGAGAGTATCAAAGCAGAGGAGGCAGGAAAATGCAAGATCTTATGATTAACTGTTTGACATCAGAAACAAAGAAGCCTATCCCCATGTCTGATAGGAAGGTACTAGCTCCCTGCCTCAGAATTAGCCTTGGCGAAAATATGGTAACATCTTCGTCATAGTTTATTTTGCCGGCTTATATCAACAAAAGCGCTTTCTTGACCCATTTTTAACAAGTGGGAGACTGACTAGTTAGGCTGGGAAATGAGGAGCAGAGTTCCCAATCAGCCGCCCTGGGAACTGTCCCTTCCTTTCTCAGTCCATCAGTTTCTCCCTGCCATTTTTTTTGAAGGGTCAGATTGATCGATCAACTACAGATATGTGCACATGTACGTGTGGTGTTTTCGTCAGTTCACTGTCTGTCTGTCTGTGTCCGTCTGTCTGTGTCTGACTGTCTGTCTGTCTGTGTGTCTGTGTGGAACACTTGAGTGTTGGAACCAGGCTGAAATCAGAAGTAGAAATTTTAGAGAAGTTAGTGACATGTAACCCAGTGATTTAAGAAATGCAGTTGTTTTAGGAACCTGTTAGACAAGGGTTAATCCTTATCAGAAGGTTGAGCCTACAGAGAAAGCAGAATTCTCAATCTAAATTTCTTGTTAGAAGAACATTGATGATTATATTATTAACAGTTGAAATCCTTTTTGAACTTAAGAATCTTATACTGTCTAGAAGAGCTATGGAACTAGAGCCTGAAACTAAAGTGAAATAAGAGTTCAGAGAAAGCAAGAACTTGTCTTACAAGCCTCAGCTAACTTTTATGAAAAATTTGTAAGAGGCAGTTTCCCTTTTCTCACAGAACCTAGCAGGTCTCAGATACGGAGATCTCAGGTGCTAGCCAGGCCTGATCTTTGGGTTGCAGATTCCCAGCTCTAGGCAGGCTAGTCTTTGGTACGAGAGTGGAGAGAGGATTGGAATAAACTGCAACTAAGATCAAGCAGCCTGGCCATAAGGTTTCCTTCCTTTTCCTGCCCATCTCCATCTACCTCCCTGGAGTGGGGGAAACTACAGAACGCGGGCGGTGGGAAAGATAGATTGTTGCCATCCTTTTTGTGCTCACACAACAATTCAAATATTTTCTTATGCTGATATCAAAGTTTGGTTAAAAAAAATCCAAAGGGCTTTTTCTGTATCTGAAAGCATGTTTGTATTTTTGTGGAATTGTTAAAAAGTATCTGGTGTAGAAAGCTCATGATTTTAAATAATTAAGGTACAAGAACTATTGAAATTAAGCCAAAGAAGGTTTTATCATGTTTTATAAAAATTGATTGTTTATAAGTCTTATGCTGTTATGTTAATGTACATATTTGTATCTGCATTGGATTAGAATATTTGACCTAGAATATCTTGTGAGTTGAAATAATGTGGTACATAAAAACAGGTTCATGTTTATTTTAAAATATGAGTTTCTAGAGTTATAAAGTTGGTTGCAAAACTTATCCTACCAGTGGTTTTATTTGATCTCTGAGACTCTTGGTAACTAAAATTTCTAGGGCTACTTAGCAATAAGTTGTATTGAATTAGTCTCAGATGTCAGCCTGACAATTAGAAGCCATAGCATTGCTTGTCTAGTGCTTGAAAGTACATGCTATTATTTTGATAATTTTATTTTATGCCAAGCTTTGTCTCCAGGTATCAACCTAGTCCTGACCTTCAGAGAGCTTTGTCCTCAAGTGTGAAATCCTTTGTTTCATGGTAATCTATGAGTGTTTTAATCTTTATATCTGTGTTTTCCTAGAAATCAGAATTCTAAGATGTCTCTTGGTTAATTTCTAATGTAAAGTAAACTTTTGCCCATTAAATATATGTTGTAAGAACTTTAGTTGTGAGCATCTCTAAAGCCTTTTAAGTATAGAACTGATGCTTTTGGAATGGTACTGCAGAGTACAGTTTTGTCATGTTAAGTGAGATTATTGGAAGCTGTGTCTAAACTTGGGAGATCATGTTGCACTAATATGGATGTATGTCATAAGTCAGAAAGATAATGGATGGAAATATCAGAGGGAAAAAAAAAGGAAAGGAGTTCTGTTAAAGTGAAGTTGATTTTTAAATGAATGAAAGTTACAGAATGTATGTAAAGGAATGTGTAGAAGGTTTGAGGTTGTTCTAAAGAAAAGGAACTGGTCAAACTGTTATAAGAAATGCTTTAAATCACATGCAGAATTCTTCTAGCATCTTTGTGGTAAGATCTATGGAAAAGATGATTGATGGATTATCTGGACTCCTGTTACAGTGCTCTTAAGATCATTGAATTTTTCAAAAGTTGCAGGAAATCAAGGGTTTTGACATGGGATTAAAAACATGTTAAACGGTATGCTTTATCTCTACAGATTTTAGCTTCTCTGACTAGGACCCACAGCAAACAGGTGTATTACATCTCTGTGAGTAAAGTGAAATACTTGCTTTTCTCTTCTTTTGTACCTTCAGTATGTTTTTTGATGTTTCATGGCACTATGTTGGTTTGCATAAATCCAGATAAGTCTTTCCTCTCTGTAATAGGGTCTACCCCTCATGCAGACAGGAAAAACCAGCCATGGGACCCCAAAGCCCTCTTCCAGGGAAACAGTCAGGGGATCTGTCTAAATGACAGGAGCAGGGATTTAACAGGTACTGTTTCAAGAACCCTACAAACCTCAGGGCGACCCTAGAGGCAGGCTGGCTCGAGAAAAGACTGGAAACCATCACTGCTATGGAGAATGAGGAATCTAGGACTCTGCAATGACTAACTCAGTCTGGCCCTACTCTCAGCGTCAAGGAGAAACCTAGAAACCAGGATTTCTCCCAGCCCTGAAGAAGGGATGGGATGGATTCCTTTCTGCCAGGACATCTCTGTGGAAAACGAGGACCAAAGCCACAACCCGAAGGCTCGAGACATCGCGAGACATCTTCTGGCCAGGCCTGGGTAGCTCTGACGTGCCAGATAAGATTAATGAAGATTAATGCCACTATTGTTGTGTCTCCTGTCTTTAGCTGATCCCCAGGACTTCTCAGTAAATAATTGGGTATCCCAAATGGAGAGTTCTCTAATCTTACTGTGTTTATGCAAAAGAACAAGCCAGGTTTGTTAAACTATCTTGCAACGTTTTAAAATGAAGGTGGAGGTAAAAGGTAAAGGTAAAGGCCCTCCCGTTGATCGTCGATTTGCTCGAGCGGGCCCAGTAACGTCTCCATTGGAGACTTTGTTGTTACTGTGTCTGGCATATCGAATACTCTCGGTAGCTTGCCGGGCTCTCCGAGAGGGGCAGAGGAATCGAACTCGGGTCGGCCATGTTGGCCGCTTGTAAGGCGAACGCCCTACCCACTGTGCTATCGCTCCAGCCCGCGCAGCCAGCCCAGCCGAGCCGGGTTTGATTCCTCCACCCCTCTCGGAGAACCTGGCAAGCTACCGAGAGTATTCAATGTGCCAAACACAGTAACAAGAAGGTGGAGAGAAAACCATGTTTCTGTAACTTGCTTTTTGTAAGAATCAGATTCTAATTCTACAGAGGTGATTGAATAAATGTATTCTAATCTTGATCTAAAAGGTACCCCCTTTGGGGAAATTTAGATAAAACTTAGTTTACTGTCTGTAGGTAAAACAGCCTAATCTGTAAAGGGAACTCAATATTATACATGCTGTCACTAGTCTGATACGAGCATTGAAAGCCAGAGCTTTACTAGGGTGAAGCTCATCTCAAAGTGCAGAATTGCTTTCCCCCGGTCTGAATTGGCCAAAGTGTCGAGAAAGGCATCTAAACTGGTTAAATTAGAGTAGATTAATATCTAGTTCTAAAATACTGTGAATTTTCTTTCTATACTTTATTGCATCTCATTTTCTGTGAACAGTCATTTGGAGAGAACAAGAATATTATCAGCTCTTAATTTCTGTTGCATCATGGGAGTAACAACTCCTGGACCAATGCAATGGAATATTATTAAAGGGTTATGTTTTAACACTAGTGAGAACCATCTTCCATGGGGAGGAACTGAACAGCAAGTAAGATAGAAGTAATTCAGAACTGTGCTTTCTGTGCCATTAATGAACCTAGTGGAAATCCTGAGCCTCCTCTCCTAACACCTGTTCAGCATCAAGGAACTTAGAGGTGAATCGGCAGCTTGACTTATACAAATGATCAAATGTTCATATGTTCAAGGTATAAATATCTGTTGGTTCTCATTGATAGCTTCAGTATATGGGCAGAAGCTTTTCCAATCTGTACTGAGAAAGCCAGAGAATGGCTTGGTGTTTCTGTGACCATTAGAAAAATCTGAACACAGGAAGTTATATTATCAACCAAACCTGTTTGTAGAGTTATTCCTTTTCATTGTTTTAATGATAGAGATGGGTATGGCATTATGTTGCTTTGGTTTCTGTTGCTTTAACTCTTTTTAAGACCTCATCAAGAAATCTCTCACATCCCTGTTCGAGAGAGTCTCCCAAAACCTGAGAGGACTCGACCTTCGACCTGTTGTTCCTCAAGAACAGAGGGCTTTGCTCTGATCTGGTGGAGGGATGCTGTTTCTACGCAGACCACACTGAGGTTGTCAGAGACTCTATAGCCAAGCTACGGGAAGGCCTTGAATGACGTCGGAGAAGCCTGGGAGAATTGGTTTGAGTCTTGAAGATCCTCCTAATTCTGGGCAACAATACCGGACTCTACCCACTGAGGAAAGCTACTCTTAACCATGGGTCCTCGAATTAGGCCCCGAACCCCCCATGATCTCTAGGATTAGAGATGCTCATGAAAAGAAGTGGGGAATGAAAGAATCCATATTAGGGCATCAAATTTTTTGTACTTTAGCTAACTTGCAACATTGCTTTCTGTAAAACTGCTTGGCTGCTTTGCACCTGGGGGAGAGGGGACTTGGAAAGTGATTTACTGTCCCTGAAATGTATTGTCTCAGTAAAGCACCCTGCAGATTTGGGTAAAGGATAACTCAGGATGCTGGTGGTTGGGGGAAATTGCCCTTTCCTGGAATGTATTGTCTCACTAAAGCACCCTGCAGACTTGGGTAACTCAAAAGAGGATGGTCAAGGGAGATTACCTAAGGCTTAATGATTCCAGCTATAACCTTGCTTGTGCTGACAATCCATGTATGATGTACGTAAATGCTGATCTTTGAATCTATAGGCTAAGGAGTGAGGTACTTTTAAATGGATTGGTTAAGAAAGTATATGTTGTTACAAATCTATTGGCTATGAAATGCGTGGGCTTTGCTGTAATGGCCAGTGAAGGCCTATATAAGATTCCCTTTGAAGAAGTTCGGGGCTCTCAGCCACTGCCCATTTTTGGGGTATGCTGCGGAGCCCCAGCATGCTGGTCTAAATAAACCCCGTTTTTACTCCTGCAGGAATTGTGTCTATCTGGTCTCTCTGCGCCTCCCAGGGCTAGGGAACTCCCGATCCCAACAATACAAGAGACCTTCAGGACAGTTTAACTTAAGCTTTTCCTGTCCCTTAAAGTCTTGTCACTTGTTTCCTTTGGGTCAGAATCTGTTCCATGATTGTGCTCTTGACAAATTGTATTACTTCGGCAGACAAGTGTTCAGAAGACAAGAGTTCTCATGACAGACAACGAAGCAGTAGTAGAGGGAGAATCAACTATTAGTTATCTGGGTATAAAAATAATTGAGTCACTTGGGAAGAAAAATATCTCCACTTTCATCAGCCACTGCCAGATCGAAAGGCTGCTTCTCCCGAAAAGAGCATAACTTGAGACCCCCATTACCATGCCACTGGACTCCGCACCAGGCTGTTTCACACAGAGCACTTCAGACGGGGGCAGGTGAGAGCCCTCCCCACCCCAAAAGACCCAGCTCTGACAGCCAAAATCTCCACAACCCTACCACCCTACTGCCACGACGCTGTGGGGGTCATTCCCCACGTGCTCAAGCTGAGTCTCACACATGACTGAACATATTCCTGGAAACAGCATAAAACACCCCCTGCCCAGTCTCCATAATTACCACACCACATTTGATGGGGTTCAGATAGTAGCAACAAATCATCGAGGGAAATATATATGCATATATATATTTCTTCACAGTTTCCTATATGAATAATGTTTGTAAGCATTTTCAGCAGTACTACGTAACAGACAATATGAAATATATCATTTCTGTTGTGTTTGGGACAGGGATTGGGGCATGGAATGGAAATATCCTGAATTTGGTGGTGGTAAGATGTAATGGTGGTGGGATGGGTGTTTGAATATTCATGATCACAATCATCCTGTTGTTCATAGATTGCCTCGAGCAGGCACCAATAACTTCTCCTTTGTCCTAGCCCTGAGATTCGAAAAAGTGCCACATTCAAGGCCCTTTCAGGTTTAGGGGAACGAGGCCCATCATTCTTACTGGTATTTGGCATATTCGGTATGCCACCTGGAGTTTGCCAGTTTGAATATTAAATGTAATCAAATATTGTGAACAAACATATAAAATAAAAAAATATCTCCTCTTTCTTACTGAACACACTTAGCAAGGGCTAAATTATGTACCATTGTATTTCTAACATAAAAAGCTCTGCTTTAGTTTTTTAATTTTTTATCTGTTGAAACTGTTTTAGCAAGTATAAAACTACAAGTACCATAAGAATGATCTTTGCAGATATTTGTAAGAATCTCTTTTGGCTCTGTAAAAATACTTGCCGTTGCTAAGGTTTCTTGTGCTCTACACTACATAGATGTTCTACACTAGAACTTTGTAGAAAAAAATTTATTTCTTGTGGGTGAGTAGGTCATCTAATGTCGAAGACAGGATAGCAGAATGCTTGCCACAGGACAATGTTGTGTCCCCTTCTACTCATGCAGTGCAACTCCTTCCACATGAGCGCATGCAATGCTGTTATGAAATAACATGAAAACCTGGTCATGTTATGACCAGGCACTTTAAGGTCTCTCATGCCATTTACCATATATTTGCAACATAGTTCTAGTAGTAAAATAGTAAAGGTATTTAGAAACCTGATTTAAAAACCACCTTTTCTCAATTTCTAACACTTGCGCAGACAAGACAACATTGTGGTAAAGCAAAAGAGACAAAACCAGGTTTCCAATGTGACAAATCTTAAATCTGAAACACAGGTACAATAAATTTTGCAAAGGATCAACGATTTTACTTACAATTAAATATCTTATGATACAGAGTAAACGAGGCAGAAAGTCTGCTCTGTACTGCAAATTAACTGGGATACACTCTCCAGCCTTCAAAATTTAATTTCTAAGAAGACAAATATTAAAAGGGTTTAATAAATCATTCACTTAGATGATTATAAACAAGCAAGACTTTGGGACCAGAGCTATAGTACAGCAGCAGGACATTTGCCTTGCATGTGGGTGCCCCAGGTTGAATCTTTGGCACCTCATGTGGTCCCCTGAGCAATGCCAGCAGTAATTCCTGAGTGCAGAGTCAGGAGTAACCCTGAGCAATGCCAGGTGATCCAAAAAGCTCGGAAAAACAAAACCAAAAGCACATTTAAAAAAACCACAAAAGAAAACAAAATAAAAAACTAAGACTAGTTTGGGACATGGTAACAAAGCTGACACATAATAAAATCATCTTCATATATTGCACTTTCAGGTACTTTGCAAAATAATTAGCAATATCATCTTTAACACTGATTAAAATATGTTCCCACAGTTCTTGCTCAATTATTTTTAAAAATTTTTATATTTATAAAGTTGTTCACAATACTTTATTACATACATTCACTATTTCAACACCAATCCCACCACAATTATACCTTCCCAGCATCATTATTTCGAATTTTCCTACCCCTACCCAAGCCTGCCCCAAAGGCAGAGGCTAAATAATTGATTTTGTATTGCTTATTATATATAATAGACTTAAAATTATCCAAAAAGACTTCCTTAGAGGAAAGTGTGTGAAATTTGTTGTATCTCACCAGCAGCCATTAAGCCCCGTGTAGGAAATCACTAACATGTTGTTACAGGTTGAGCCTTATATATATATATATATATATATATATATATATATATATATACACAGATCAGTTGCCTTCTACCTTACATCCCATCAAATGTAAATCTCTGACTTCTTTATTTATTGTGACGATAACTGATGCTACTTGGCTCAGTGTTTGGGTAACTCCCAGCAGTGGTTGTGGAATCATGTGTTGCTAAGGACAGAACTGAGGGCTCACATATGTAAAACATGCACAACAGTCCTCTTAGCCATCTCCCTGATGTTCCTTCTTTATATTTATGGAAGATGACTTGTACTAAATTTTGAGAATGGGGCGAGGTTTAGGTAGGCTTCCCAGTTCAGTGGGTATTTTGAGTATTAGAAATGATGCTTTCTGAAATGCTCTCATTCTTTTTCTTCATATAGTTTGTTGTGGGCCTTCTCTTTGTCTTTATTTCCCCCATGCTATTCAATTTTTTTTTTATCCCTAGCACTTTTACTTTGCATGTGGGCTCTGGTCTGGGAAGGGATCTTTGGTAGGTCACTTTTGACTCTTCATGAGCTAGACTAGACCAACTTTTTCGAGTCTTTCTAATCCTGCCTATTTCTTATGTCATCATGAGATGGGTACACTTGTTCCAGTGCCAATAACTATTCTCTAATTTGCTGGTTGTATTTTTCATTAAAGTTTCTTTTTTGAAAGGAGTGGCAGACCCTATAAGATGCAGCCTTTTATTCTCTTTGGATTCTCCTTTATTGAGACCTCTATTTACATGCAGGTTTTGTGGCCATTGGTGATTTGCTAGTATTCATTTCTAGTTTGTTTTCCTTTTGTTATGAACGTTGCCCCAGTTTCCTTATTTCTCTAGTTCCTTTAGATAGAATAAATGCTTTAATTTAAATGCACAAGGAAATTAATCTACAAAAGGCAAAATAACTTTGTGAAAGATATAGGTAGGGCTGGTGATAACCAGTTTCTTTATGGGGACTGTCCCTGGCATTGCCCAGGTACCTAGTGGTACTCAAGCCCTGTGCTGGAGACACCTGTTGGCCCTGCAGTGTGTGGTGTCAGGAGGTGTTGGAATGAGCCTAGGCCTACCACGTGCAAGGCAAGTTCTCTACTACTAGATCCATTTCTCCAACGCAAGAACTCATTTTTGTATTTAACCTGTTAGTCAACATTTTTTTGACAGTGGTTGGGGTGGTATTTGGGTTTGGTGATCATATCCAGTATTGATTAAGGTTTTCCACTATGAATTTTAAATTAAATCACCATGAGATACACTGTTATAAAGCGGTTCATGATCCAATTTCAGTCATACAATGTTCTGAACCCCATCCCTCCACCAGTGCACATTTCCACCACCAGTGTCCCCCAGTTTCTTCCTACCGCCACCAACTACCAGCCTACCTCTATTGTAGACAGTTTTACTCTCTCTCTTTCTCTCTCTCTCTCTCTCTCTCACACACACACACATTGTGGTTTGCAGTATACATATTGAGAGGTTATCGAATTTGTTCCTTTTCCTACTTTTAGCACTCAGTTCTTATCCGAGTAATCATTTAAAACTATTGCTGTCATAGTGGATCCTTCTCTATCCCAACTCTAGGTACTTTCCTCAAGGGATCACTCCTAGCAGTGTGCACAATGTTGTGCTTCCATATATGGTGCTAGGGATCAAACTGGGGTTGGTTGTGTTCAAGGCAAGTGCCCTAACACTTTTTTTTAAATATGTCTGGCCCCTCAACTTTTTTTGTATATTATTTTATTTTATTTTTTTTACAGTTGTAGATTTACAATTTTTTGTGCTTGGGTTTCAATTATACAATGATCAGATACCCATCCCTCCACCAGTGCCCATTTTCCACCACCATGGAAAATATCCCTCCCACCCCCATCCCCCCATCCCCCCTGTCTCTGTGGCAGGGCAATCCCCTGTGTTCTCTCTCTCCTTTTGGGTGTTGTGGTCTGCAAAAGAGGCATTGAGTGGCAAACATGTTCAGTCCATAGTCTACTTTCGACAAGCATCTTCCCTCCTGGGAGGATCCTCCAAACATCCTTTATTTGGTGCTTCCTTCTCTATCTGAACTGCCCTTTCCTCTAGGATACCCGGCTGGACTCTAAGTTATGGAGTAATCCTCCTGGTGCTGATCTCAGCTATTCTTGGGTATTAATCTCATACTTTGTTACTTTATATCCCCCAGATAAATGCAATCTTTCTATGTCTATCCCTCTCTTTCTGACTCATTTCGCTTAGCATGATACTTTCCATATTGTACCACTTGTATGTAAATTTCATGACTTCATCTTTTCTAAGAGCTACATAGTACTCCATTGTGTAGATGTACCAAAGTTTCTTTAACCAGTCATCTGTTCGTGGGCATTCAGGTTTCTTCCAGTTTCTGGCTATTGTAAAGAGTGCTGCAATGAACAAACAAGTGCAGATGTCACTTCGACTATACATTTTTGCCTCTCTGGGATATATTCCCAGGAGTGGTATTGCTGGGTCAAATGGGAGCTCAATTTCTAATTTTTTGAGAATCGTCCATACTGTTTTCCAGAAGGGCTGAACCAGTGGACATTCCCACCAACAGTGAAGAAGTGTCCCTTTTTCGCCATATCCACTGCAGCATCGGTTGCTTTTGTTCTTTTGAATGTGGGCCAGTCTCTGAGGTGTGAGATGGTATCTCATTGTGGTTTTGATCTGCATCTCCCTGATGATTAATGATGTAGAGCATTTTCTCAAGTGCTTTTTTGCCCTAACACTTTTTTTTTAAATACGTCTGGCCCCTCAACTTTTTAATTAATTATTTTTTGAGAGAAGGTGGGATTGCCAATGATAGAACTCCGTACCTCTACACTGCAAGCATGTATATCATGCATATATACTCATGTATATCACTGATTATCAAGTAGGCTGGTAGTACAATATGAGGACCTGAGATAATTCAGCCTTGCTTTGGGGACCGTGTGGTATCAGGGATCGAATGGGGGTTGGGCACATATAAGGCATGCACCTTAATGTCTACTGTCCCTCTGGCCCCCATCTAATCTTTTAAATAGCAATAAAATACAGCTTTACAAAATTCTAGCATATACCTATTTCTTATATAACAATTAAAAACTACAAATTAGTCAAAGGCATATCATGTTTTGTTTTTTTTTCTTTTTGGGTAACACCTGGTGATGCTCAGGGATTACTCCTGGCTCATGAACTCAGGAATTACCCATATGGGGGAACCATATGGGTTGCTGGGAATCGAACCCGGGTAGGCCATGTTCACTGCATACAACGCAAATGCCCTACCCGCTGTGCTATTGCTCCAGGCCCAAACATTTTTAAAAAGGAAAAGAATTTCTCAGTGTTCCATGTAGAAACCTGTCAGTTAACAAGTTTCAGAGAAATGACCAAAGCAACTTGGATGATGCCAAGAGAGAGGAGGAGTTCTGTTTCTCTTGCCACTAAAAAACATACTGTCAGGGACCCCTTCTGCTTTCTTCCAGGGAAGCTATTAACCCCTTGCTTCCTGGGGAATGGAAATCTTGGTAAAATAACGGTGAGTTTCTGAGGATAGATAAGAAAGACGAGTAACTCCAAAATATTTCCTCCCAGCCATCTAAGAGAGAAAAGTTGCTCACTTCTCCACATGCAGAGTAATATGAAAAGAAAGTCTCAGCTCACCAGATGAAGAGGGGTAACAGGAAAGAGAAAAAGATGGTAAGCAGGAAAATGAATACCAGATCCTTGGGAATTCCCCAAAAGAAAAAGACAAACACTACACATGGGTGACTCATTAACCCTTCCCCACACTGAGTAGGTAGGTGATCAGTCTCTCCCAGGCCCCTGAGTGAGAACCATTGTGAAAGCACTGTTCAGAACAGGCAGCACTCTGTGGGCCGCTTGGGACCAGTCCTGGCACCTGAGAATCAACTCCATCCAGAAGGGAAACTCACTCCCCACATTCTGAAAAGGACTCAGAATCCAAACTCTGCCTGGGAGAGGAGCTAAGGGCTTTCCTGGAAGTCTGTCCAGGTAAGAAGGTGTTAAGGAAGGTACCTGTTGTCAGTGAATCTCATTGATCCCTCGCCCACCTGGCCAACTTCTCCTGGAGTCTGTGGGCTGCTAAGGAAGGCTGGTACCCTCAGGCACCTTCTATTAGGATCCAGTTTTCATTTCAGCCACAAAGCCAGGAATTCCAAGTTGTCTTAGTATCATACCAGGGCCTTCAAATGTAACAGTTCGATTAATCCATCACAGCAAAACAAACTTTAGGACATTAAGCAATAAGAGTGAATATTTCATGTCAAGACTGACCGCAACCAGGCAATCTTCTGGAAGTGTAGCCAGACAGGGGCACCGAGCACTTGACATAGGAACATTCCTGAAACCACTCACTGGGAGGAAAAAGAAAAGGAGCAAATAAATGGGGCTTCTCAATTGGTTGTGTTGTGAGAATACACTAAGTTACACTGAAGCAGGAGGGGTCTTATTTGTGGTTCCTGTTGCTCGAAATCTTTGTTACGGACACATTGTTTTAGGTCCCATAGAGACATCTATGAATTGACTAATTGTTTCTGTGACCCTTGCCTACTTCTCCACCTGGGTAACAGGTGGGTTTGGGTCCTTCTGCTCCATTCTGAACCAAGACTTATTACTGATGACCTATTCTTCTCTGCTAGGTTCCTAGAATGAGCCACTCAGAGTTCCTGCCTCTGGCTGTCTCCTGGTTGCCTTTGCTTAGCTCCCGCTCACATATCTAACTTTTCTGTCACTATAGCAATACATCATGAGAAGGTATTTCTTAATTCAAGTGGTACAGCAGAAACAGAGCAAAAGTACAATTTAACCCTTACATATCAAAGCAGCCTGAGACACCAATGGGAACAGTACATCACTGCTCAGACCACCTTGAACCCAGAGGTAAACCAAAAACTCACATGAAGCACTAGTAATAATGAAAAAAATTAAGAAATTTCACCATTCTTTGGAAGAAGCCCAGAACACTTCTCAAGTGCTTCATAAATTCTGACACAGACTGACATGACCTAAAGCAACAAAATGCTCTTTATAACCACTGAACTACTAAAGCATCACAAGTGTCAATGACCCTACAAAAGACTGAGGGGAGAAACAATAAGTAATTGAACAGAAGAGGTAAAGAATACAATAGTAGGACTCAGCATTAGAATGGAACAAGCCAAAATTGAATCAGTGACACACATGGCAGTGGGTGGGGGGAGTATGATTCTGCCAGAAGTTCAACCTGTACCTTCAGGGAGAGAGCATCAGCAGTCTGCTGGTGTCTTCAATGCTGCTGTGCCCTTGGTTGGACCCCAACAACTTGGGGCCAAGTTTACCCGGAAAGTAAACCGACAAAAGTTACATATGTGGGAGCCACACAGACAAACCACCACTGGCTCAGCTATACAGACTCATTTCTTGGCCTTATTTTCAGAGACTCATAAATTTCGAAAGAGAACAAAAGCTATATTTAAGGCCAGTGGTGCACTGTGGGAGAGCAGTTGTGCCCTGTATGGCATATGCCAATTTCTCTGGAAAAGATGGAAACAAGGGCCATGATCCAGAGACACAAAAGAGTCTCGAACAGAGCAGCTCACTGAGAGATGCCTCCAGAATTCAAGCAGACCAACTTCACTGACATGCCCTGATTTGGTGGGGGCGGAAGGCAATGTCCCTCCACCTGCCCCCTAACCCCCACCTCCCTGGAGGTTGCCAACTTTCAGAACCCAGAGAGAAGTGCAGGTAAGCGGGTTCAGAGACAACAAACTCCTTGCGTCACGGGATGGGGATGATAGGGTCCCTCTCTTCCCCCATCCCCATAGGACCCTGGATGTCATGCCCACAAACTGTCTCTGGCTGCTACTTAAGCTTCTTAATGGCCATGATCCAGACACACAAAAGAATCTCGAATCGAGCAGTTTGCTGCAGAGATTCTACACACCCTACTTATCTAGAATGTTAGAATTCCAAGAGCACGCTAAGGCTCTTGTGACCAGGAGACATCTTATGTGAATCACAACAAGGAATTTAAAAAGGAGCATAGGGGAGACTGTCTGCCATACAGGCAGGGGGAGGGGTGGGACGGTAGGGATACTGAGGACATTGGTGGTGGAAGATGTGCATTGGTGGAGTGATGGGTGTTTGATCCTTGTATGACTGAAACTCAAACAGGGAAGCTTTGTAACTGTCTCACAGTGATTCAATAAGTTTTTTTAAAAAGACAGTACACATGTCCTCATCAATAAGCAAGAGATAGAGGCCAGAAAGATAGCAAACCAGGTAGGGCACTTCCTTGCACATGACTGATCTGTTAGATCCCTTGTTCCCCATGTGGTCTGCTTAGCCAGCCAGGATTGTTCTCTGCATGCAGAGCCAGGATAAGCCCAGAGCACCAGTGGATGTGGCCCACAAACAAATAAAAAAGAGGTCTAGAAAAGAAAATTTTTAAATAAATAATGTAAGCTATTCAACTGACAACAGAAGAGAAAAATCACTGAATTATAGAATTTCTAGAAGGGAAGTAAAGAAACAAATGCAATAGTGTACTGGGTAAGGTACTTTCTTGCATGACGCTGACTTGGATCCAATATACATGCATACTTATTTACTATACATATATAAAGCAATCAATGCATCACAATCTTCCTAAGTGCACATGGGATATTTGCTAGGACTTATCATTTGTTAGACAACAAAAATTTTCTTTGCAATTTCAAGAAGATCTAAAACATGCCAAGTAACGAATGTGAACACAATTGCAAGAAAGTAAAAATTAATCATAAAGAAAAATTAGAACTACATATATGCAGGAAAATAAAAAAAACTCTGAACAGCCAATGGTAGGAGAATGAAAGTTAAGTGGAAATTAGAGGGGGAAAAATGAGACAAATAAAAAAGGAAACACATCTTTCTAAAACACGTGACATGCTGCAGAGTTAAGAGAAATTTCACAGCACTGAAGGCCTACGTCAAGGCCTGGCAGCCAAAACCCTCCAGAATTCAACCACTGCCATGGTCACGGCTGCTCTTCACATGTTCAGGCAGAGTCTCACCCATGACTGAACCTATTCCTTGACCCTGCGCCTGCATTTCATACCTGACACAACCCAACTTCCAAGGGTGTCACACCACATTTGATGAAGGCAACCAATTCTCGAGGGAAATATATCTTTATATATATATATATATACATATACATACATACATATATATATATGTATATCACTGTTACTGTCCTCCCACTGTTCAAGGATTTGCTCCAGCAGCCCAGTAACGTCTCCATTTTGTGACTTGTTGTTACTTTCTTTGGCATATCGAAGAAATCACGGGTAGCTTGCCAGGCTTTGCCTTGCGGGCGAGATACTCTCAGTAGCTTGCAGGGTCTTTGAGAGGGACGAAGGAATTGAACTCGGGTCGGCCGCATGCAAGGCAAACGCCCTAGGGCTGTGCTATCGCTCCAGCCCAATATCTATGCACAAAGGAATGAACCTTTAACAACATGCTCATAATCTCTTATAGAAGGGTTTAGTGGTTAATGCATGAAATACAACAATCTTCACACACTTTTCTCTAAAGAAACATTTTGGAGCATTTTTAGCATTTTATTCATAACAAATAATGCAAAATAAATTATTTTCATTCTGCTACAGGGCAGGGGTTGGGGTTTGGGATGAAAACATCCGAAATACGGTAGTGGGAATGTGTAATGGTGTTGGGATTGGCGATGAAATATAAAATGTAATCAAATATTGTGAACTACTATATAAAAATAAAATTAAAACTGAGAAATAAGAAAATTCTCAAATGAAAGGAAAAATTAGCCAATTCACCACTTAGTTCTGGAAGAATAAACAAAATTGACAAGAAAAAAATATCCAAAGATGAATAGCCTAAGTTGGAGTGCGGGCAGGATACTCTCAGTAGATTACCGGACTCTCTGAATTATATAAATATAATACATATTTATATAATATATAAATGTAATATATGTAATATTTATATATTTACTTGTGGGCTGGAGCGATAGCACAGCGGTAGGGTGTTTGCCTTGCAGGCAGCCAACATGGCCGACCCGAGTTCTATTCCTCCACCCCTCTCAGAGAGCCTGGCAAGCTACCGAGAGTATCTCGCCTGAATGGCAGAGCCTGGCAAGTTACCCGGGATGTATTCGATATGCCAAACACAGTAACAACAAAGTGTCCAATGGAGACGTTACTGGGCCCGCTCGAGCAAATCGATGATCAACGGGAGGGCCTTTACTTACTTTACTTATCATTTGTTGCCTACTGTCTGAAACCCATCAAATATGGTGTGGTAATGATGGATAGGGATGTGGCCAGGAATATGTTCACTCGTATGTGAGGCTCGGCCCAAGTGTGTGGAAAGCAGCATGGAGTGTGGCGGCAGTTGAGTAGTGGAGCAAGAATATAGGTTCCAAAAGACCTAGTGATTTCACATTTGCATGTTCCCACCAAAACCCCTTAATAGAAAAATCAAAATGATATATGCACTCCTATATTCACTGCCATGCTAAGTACAATACTCAGGAAAACCCCAAATGGACACATAAACAGATAAAGTTGTAGTATAAACATGCACAACAGAACACTACTCAGCTACAAGAAAAGGTAAAATCTTGCAGACTCCTGCAAATTGGGTGGATGGAGGGCATCCTGACAAGCAAAAGAATTCAGAGAAAGGACAAATCTTGTAGGATCTCAGCGTGCTATATAAACAAAGGAAAGTAATTAAAAACTCCTGAATGAAAAGATGTCTTGACTTTTGATTACAAAGCAAAACCTCAGTCAAGGAAGAAGCAGACTGAAGGTGATGTGAGGACAATGGTGGGGAAAGGCACCCAGGTGGAGAGTTCCTGATGACAACATATATGACCTTAGTTGTGCGATGCACATATAACATGCAGAAAACCACATCCCATGACCACTACACATGTGCCTAACTTTGCAAACACATCAACACTGGACCTTCACAACTCAGGGTGAAGAACACCCCTCATTCTGTGCCCTGGGAAAGAATCCATAAGAGCTTCCATGACTCGCTACTCCTAGGAGAGATTGGACACACTCAATAAGCTGCTGCCTTGTCTGCCCAGTACACCATCCTCCTTCACTCTGTAATTTCTTAAGATTCTTTCCAATTGCTCTTTGCTCTCCCCTTTCTAAAGCAGATATTTCTCATCCTAACAAATTCTTCGTGGGATGAAGGAAACTGAATTAGTGTAACCATGACACCAGAATCACCACTACCACCACCACAGGTTCCTCATATTTAATGGGTCATCAAGCTCAGCTTGCTCTGCTGGGCCCAAAATTTCACTAGATGATTCCTGAAGTAAACAATCTGAAATCCCTGTCTCTGTCATCTGGCCATCCTACTGCTTTCTTGGAACTGGTAATCACCATGGTTAAACTCAAAGAGATCTGGGATTGCAGCATTACACCCATGTACTTGTGAGCTGACAATGGCTGGACACCTCTACCTGGTCTCTATAAATGAAGTGTCTTGTCCTAAAATACTACAGATGATGAACACACATTTAAGAGGTTTTTAAGGCATTACAATATACAAAAACATAGTTTCACTGTCCGTTTTGTAAGCTCAACTGAACCTTACATATGTCTGTCGATATTTGCTTAATTCTTGCATCTTCTGCCAACCAGGCTACCAATTGCACAACAATTGGATGTCAGATTATGATTGTTTCAATATTTTAAGTCAAGAAAACTGTTTCATTTATTGACGAGGGAATAGAGATGGAACCTAATTGTTGGTTTCTAAAACGTTTTGGGAAACAAAGGTGAAGCTTTTCTATGTATGTATTTTCTATGTATGTCAGAGCTTCCCATTTTCCCCATTTAGGAGTGACCTGATTTTTTCATGTTCAAGGGCTAAAGTTTTCAATAAGGAAAAACTTTGTGTTTGCTTTTGCATCCTACACAAAAGGTCCACATGGTATTAGGGCTTTGTTTGCTCCTGCTGTTTTATTGCTGTTGTATTTTGGGATTCTTTTCTTTTGGTTTGAAGCCACACTGGCTGTGCTGAGGAATTCCTTTGCACTCAGGAATTACTCTGGCGGTACTCAGGGTACCATCTGGGATGAAGAGGATGGAAGCCAGGTTGGCCATATGCAAGGCAATGGCCCTCCCCCGCTGCACATTCGCTCCGACCCCAAGTAGCAGTCTGAATGGTCCCAGGAGTCCTTTACCACCCTAGCTCTCAGCGTCCAGATCCGGAACCGATCGGGCGCAGGTGTGCGGCGCTGCCAGAGCCTGGAGGAGACGCGCCCCCAGAAGGCTGGAAAGTGCCACATACCCCTCTGTTGAGCCTGACATAGGCATGGGTGCGACTATCCCAAAGAGGAGTCATTACACCCATAGCTTGTAGGACGTTGGCAGTTGCAGACCCCGCGAGAGATGCAGGTGCGCATGCGTGTCCGTTACCTCTAACTGTTTAGAACTGAGCCAGGACAGCCCCAATGCGCGCGCACCTACAGGCTGCAGTGGTGCAAATGTCGGCCAGTCATGCACGAGATTGGTGGCTTTTCAGGCATAATAAGGATTCAATTAGGGACTGCAGAAGTTCATGCTGTGTGGATGGAGTCTCCTGAACAAGAGAGAAGCCGTTTGACCAATATAAAGAAATCAATACACATGCCAGCTGGTAGAAAGTACATGTACTTTTAACCAGAGTGGAAATCAGTTATGAGTTCATAAAAATGAGATCCTTAGGGGTTTCAGTTCATAGTACATGTCTAGAAATATGTTAACAACAGAAAACCAGTTTGGTGTGGGAGAGAGCATTGTATTACAAAGCGAAGTTGAAGGGAACACCCAGCCATGCATTAAAAACACAACATTGAGCCTCTGGCAAAACTGAGCTTTGAACCACTAAAGATATTCCTCAGTTCAACATTATATTTAGGAGGCAAATCATCCATAAAATGTATTGCAAATGCAAAGAAGTAAGTTGGAGATTCGTAGCTGTTTTAACATGAAACTTCATGGCTATTCCAGGAAGGATAAGAGCTTCCAGTAGAAAGAAACTTTGAAAAAGCTAGTCAAACATGTTAGACAAATCTACATTACTTTCAGTCCTAGGGATTGGACCCTAATGAAGGATCAGCAAAACAAACAAACAACAAAGCAAAACCCACTGCATTTGCTTGGGAAAACTCCTTTTAATTTTTGACCTCCATGGGTTCACAAGTCACAAATGACTGAATATTGCAAAGAAAGCGTAGACTCTGTTGAAGGAGGTCCACAGGAAGAGAGGAAGGAGAGAGATTTGAGGGGCACACAACTAGACTGGTGGATAAAGTATTGAGATACAGCGAAGACCAAGCCAACCTGTGTGCTGGGAAACTTTGTCTAAGCGGCTGGAAGAGGCCATGTGAGCTGCTCTGCCATTGAGCAGTTTGAAGGAAAGTTCTGGTTCTGGCCGTCCAATCAGAGCCCTTCATGGAATGTTTCCCCAGCCAGGCCCTCCTGGCCCTCACCTCCCCCACTGCAGAATGTCTTGAGCCCAAGATTCTGAGGTTTGAATTCAAACTTCACCCTCACCCACTCGGATCCTGAGCGTCTGTGTGAGCAGTTCACTCTCTGATCCTAGTCCTGAGTTTTGCTGTTGTGAAGGCTGATAAACTGCAGTAGCCTCTGGCCTCGTCTATGGCGATGGCGTCAGGAGGAGGTAAGCCTGTGAGGGTGTCTGTGTATGTGATAAAGTCTCTGTCACACTGAAATCATTTGGGTTCATAGTTACCCTGACTGGGAACACCATGTTTTGAGTGGGTGAACGAGGAGAAAGACCTGGGCTCCATAGATAGCTCACCTGTACAGCAAAGGGAGCCCAGGAGAACCTGAGGGGTCTGGGAGGGCATCCTTGGAGTTGTGTCAAATTACCTGGGGAAAGGTCATTGGTATGGACAGAGGGAGGCAGCTGGCATATGGCTGCTTTATATGTGAGTGTCCTGCTGGTGGATGGAGGAACAGGGCCATTTGTCATGTGTCTGGAGGGACTGTTTTGTGGTGGCACAGGAAAGACCCAGGCATGCTGAGTCCATTTCTCCTCCTGTGCTCTAGAATAAGTTTAGAAGTAATTAGACTTGCGCTGAGCTCAACCTGAGGTGGACAGCTCAGCACAGATGGTTCAGCCTGAACCTTGTTGAGTGAGGCTGTCTGTGTGTAATTTTGCCATGATGAGTCCTCCACAGAGCTGGGCTGCAAGTGACTAACTGCCACAGTCAGAGCCTGACACTTCTGCAGACTTAAACTCTCTGCTGGCTGAGCCCAGCAGCTTCCTTGGGTCAGCAGGTTGGGAGACATGTGACTTCAGCGTAGTTACGACTCAGCTTCCTGAGTTGTTCTGGATTGTTCTCCTTTTGGTGAAGTTTGTTCTTCCATGGTCTGGCATCTCATGGTGCAGCCCCAGCAAGCATTTCGGCTCTGAGGTGAAGATTGATTGAGAATTGGATACTTCCCTCACAGACAAGGAATAAATGGATGTGTGAGTCTATGTGTGAGTTTGTGAGAATGAGTGTGTGTTTCTGTGTGTGTGTGTGTGTGTGTGTGATATGTGGGGTTTTCCTGAGAAAAGTCTGTGAATGTCTGTTCCTTGAGGAGAGGTGGAGTGTACTGAGGCAGAAAGAGCATCGTCAGAGCAGTTGGAGACATCAGGGCCTCTGTCCTGAGCATGATGCACACAGGCTCTGGGTCGTCTCTAGTGCGAGTCTCTGTGTGAATTCCACCTGAGTAATGATAGTGGCAGACAATTTTCTTTCCTGGCACCTGGTTTGTGCCTGATGTTAATTATCCTGTATCTGTCTCTGGGATAAAGTCTTAGATTATTTAGAAGATGTTACCAATTTTCAATCTAACATGATCAGCAGCTCCAGAACTCTGGAAACATCCCCAAGTGTCTGACTGGTGAAATCTCTGGCCATTTCCACACCTGCTGCCATCCCTGATGGAACTCTCCCAGAACACAAGAACCCTAGCCTTAGGATCTCCACGAAGTACAACCCAGCTGGAGGGGAGGGATGGCCTGTGCCCGGGACTCAGGGCTGAGACAGGGCACACCACCTCATTCCTTTCAAAGGGCCTGATCTAGAGATGGTTGGGCCAGTGAGGCCCCCCACACCGTCTCCCTCTCACTCCCCTCCCTCCTCTCCACAGTGTCTCCTGTGCTGCTCCCAGAGATGACCATGAACCTTGGGGTCTCTGGCTCTGCTTTCCGGGTCTTGCCCTTTCTCAATCCAGGGCTCCCCCAGCCAACACCCTGGGAGCCCATCCAGATGCCCCATCTGGTGACCTCGGCCATTGCTCCTGGCAACCCTCTGGTACTGTCACCTTTCCCCATGGTGCCTGTGATGACAGGAGCTGCAAGCCATGGTCCCCGCGTTCCTGAACCTTGCAAGGTCATCATCCAGGTCAGCCCTGAGGTGGGGCTTGTGGAATCAGCCCAGAACCAGCCTGTCATCCTGACACAGGCTTCACTCAACTGGGGGGGCCCAGAAGTTCCATCTGCCGTGAATGGGCATCCTGCACCCGTCTACTTGGTGTCATCTGTGCCAGAGACCGTTATGGCGACCCCAGCTACTACTGTCACCCAGGCTGGGACAGGAGACCATCCTCCTCAGGCTCCACTGCCAGTGGCCCAGGTGGTTCCCATCATCCTCCCATCCAGTGGTGGATCACTGCCCCAGTGGGTTTGTGGGGAGAGTGGTCCCGCCAACACCCGGAACCAGGCATCACCTGAAACCTCCAGCAGCCCCAGTAGCGTCTACGAGAACTTTCGACGCTGGCAGAAATTCAAGGCCCTGACCCGGAGGTACCTTCCTCAGACTCCGGACACTGAGGCTGTTTCCTGCTTCCTCATGTAAGTCCCTCGGGTGTCCTAGACCTAATGGGAGCTTCACAGGAAGGGACAGGGGTGACCCCCAGGGTAGGGTCCATGACAGCGTGACCTCAGGAATGTCACCCCGGGGTTTCGGCTAAAATCCCATAGTGACCAGTCATGCCCTAAAGCTTCAACTCAGTCTGCTCATCAGGGTTGGTCCCAACCTGTGGTCGGTAGGACAGACTTTCTGTTCCTAAGACCAGACACATCACAGATGCAACATGATTCAGACAGGCCATGACTGCTCGGCCTTGGCATCTCATGACGTATCCCCAGAGCTGAGGGATCACACCAGCATGGCCACTGAGCAGGGGTGTGGGAGGTAGAGTCAACTCTGCGCGGGGAGATCAGGCCGCCATCGGGGCTCTAGGCATGGGTGTAGGACAGCAGGGCCTCCTGGCAGATACAGACCCTGACCGAGCCTGTCCTTGCAGCCCGGTGCTGCGCACCCTGGCCCGCCTGAAGCCCACCATGAGCCTGGAGGAAGGCCTGCGCCGGGCCCTGCGGGAATGGGAGGGCACGAGCAATTTTGACCGCATGATCTACTATGACATGGCTGCCAAGTAAGTCAGTCCTGGGCAGAGAGTGGGGGTTGGGGCTGGCTGCGGGACTGGGCTTCACGGGCTGCTCCCAGATGGCCAAGGCGTCCTTGGCATCCCCGGGAGGCCCTTCCCCTGTGGAAGCTTGTCCCTCCTGGGGCCAGGACACTTCTCCCCACCCCACTCTGGCGCTCCTGACCACAGTCTGAGGGTCACAGTCCCTTATTTTCTGTGACCCTCAAAATGATGATATGGGGAATCACTGGGGGAGCTAGGGTCTATGCCCACCCATTCTCCACCCTCCTGAGGGCTTGGCGGTGTGTGTTCCCTGTCCCTGCCTCATCCAGTATGGTCCAGGCCAGCCCATCTCAATGGGGTCTGTGCTCCCCATACCAGGTTCATGGAGTTTGAGGCTGAGGAAGAGATGGAAGCGCAGAAGCTGCAGTGGATGAATGGAGTACAGGGCCTGCCAACCACTGCTCCACCCAGGCCTGAGCCTCAGGGGGCTCCAGGCCCACCGCTACGCCAGCAGCCAGTTACCGAGCCTGTTTCCCAGCTAATTTTCATAGGCCCAGGAAGGTGCTAGGGTTCCTGCCCTGCCAGGGAGCCTTCACTCTCCTGGGGACACCCAGGCCTATGCTCAGCGGCCCCCTGTTCCTGGGTTTCTCCCTCTCCCTGAACACAGCACACTGCCTGAGGGCGTCAGACTCACCTTTGAAGTGGGGTTGGAGACCCTGGGGACACGGTTGACCCCTCCTCCCTTTGAAGGCCCCCTCATCCCTCACTCATTTATGGGATTCTAGTACACACAGATGTAGACACACACCTGACCTGACCCATCCCACAGGTATCCGTCCCCATTTCTGTGCTCAGTGCTGTGTGTCTAAGGGCAATGGACGCGGGGTCCACTCACGTCCCTCTCCCCTTCTTCCTCCTCAGCCTGTGTCCCTAAGAAATCCAGACCCCGGGCTCGGGCAGCCTGCCCCAAGACGCACAAACCACAGCGGGCCCCCAAAACCAAGGCCCCCAAGGAGATCTCCCCTGAGACCGTGCAGAACATGGATATCATGGACGAGCAGCTAAAGGCCCCCGATACAGTCTGCGGGGCGCCCCTTGGCCGAAGGGCAGCGGGCAGGAAGGAGCAGCAGGAGGAGGCCGGGACCTGCCCTGAGCCGGGGCTCCTGAGCTATGTGTACGAGCTGTGTTCCCAGGAGGCCTTTGTCACCAAGGTGGGTTTTGGGTGCTGCTGTAGGGTGGGGAGGGCACAGGGTTGCTTCTGTCCAGGGCTTGGTAGTGACATATTTCTACTTGTGTTTGTGTGTATGTGTGCACATGTGTCTCCCTGTGTACAAACATTGGCCCTATTTTGAGAATTTCTGGGTTTGGTCAATGTGTGAACATCTCTGTGTGTCTCCCTCTGTGTGTACTGTGTGGGCTCTGCGCAGAAACGTGTGGATACATGTACATGTGCCTAGAGGTGGAAGAGTGTGTGTCTTTGTGTCATGTGTGTACATGACAGAGACTTTGTGCAACCGTCCAAGACCCTGTACTGTGCTGAGAACGGGTGAGTTTGCATCTTAATTCCTTCTTAGTCCATAGGAGAGCCCTCACACCCGCTTCCCCCTCCCAGGTCGAGGCAGTCATTCACCCCAGCTTCCTTGCGCACCTGCTCTCCCCAGAATCCCAGCTGGATCTCCTGGACCTGGCTGAGGAGCTCGAGGAGGAGGAAGAACTCACCCCCACACAGGTGAGGCACATAGGTCTCTGGGGTCCACGCAGGACCCAGGGGAATAATGTGAGGGTTTCCTGGAAGGCAATGGGTAGCGGCCCACGGCAAACAGGAGGCATTTTGCATGTGATTGCTGGGAAAGAGTCCCTGCAGGGGACACAGGGGACAGGTACCAGGGCACTCAGAGCCGCAGGTGCGCCATGAGTCAGGGAGGGGCGCCCAGCACTGGGGCCTAGTCACTTGGTGCCCTCCCTGCCCAGGCCATGGCCAGAGGCCTCCCTTTGAGACCTCAGGGAAGATGAGGACGTGAATATGGGGTGAGGGAAGGGTTGGCGGGGGTGAGGGCCCTTAGTGGGACAGAGATCTTGGTTTTCTACTCTGGGAGGAGTCGCGGTCACTCTCTGTCCCACCCTGCACCCCCACATACCCACACTCTCCCTCCTCCCTTCAGATTGTGGAAAAGCGTCTACGGACTGTGCTGGACAAGGAGGTCCAGAAGGCTTGTCCCCAACACCAGCTGACTCCAAAGGACTCAAATCCATCTGAGAGTGCAGGAGGTCACTGCAACCCAACCCCTACCTGGGGCCATAAGCCAGGGGCCAGCGCTGAATCCTGCCCCCCTGAGACTGACTTTGGACATGCCTCAAGGCCTGTGCAGGTTGAGGCCACTGGGATGGCACCTCGAGCCTCTGTCCTCTCTTTGGGGAGCCTGGAATCCCCATCCCTTCAGGCAGAACAGGCCCCCTGTCCGGGCCTCGCTGCCCCTACTCTGGACAACAGGGTCTCCCTCATGCTGGGAGAGGCCCCTCCTGGCCAGGGGCCACATGGGGCAGCAGAGGGCTCCAGTGAGGAGGAGGAGGAGGAGCTGCCCTGCCTGGCCTTCCTCCAGGCCTCTCAACACAGCCTTCTGCCCTGGGGCTTCCCCATGAGACCTGGCTCAGACACTGGCCCCTGCTGCCCGAGGGCCTGGGGGGCTTCTCGGCCCCAACCCACTCACAGAAGGGCCTGCAATCCTGCTGCCCCTGCTACTGCCCCTTCCAGGAAGCGGCCTCTGTGTGGGAGCGCAGGACTGGGCACTACTGAGAAGACCCCCTTCCCTGGGGAGCACCCCAGGGTGTCTGGGGGCTCAGCCTTGACTGTGGAGCTGGTGGGCCCTTCCCTGCCCCCAAAGAGAAGGTTCCAGCCTGCTCTAGCCCAGAGGAGTACAATACAGGATGGGTACAGCATCCAGTAGGAGACCAGGGGCCTCGCTCCTGAGCCTGGCTGCCCCTAACAACCTTGTCTTCCACCTGATCTTCATCCAGCTAGGACTTCTCTGTATTGTTTGGCGGGCCCAGTGGTGGGGTTTTGCTGGAGCAGCCCCTTTGTGTCATTGTGTAAATAGTTAATAAATTTCATTACATTGAAAACTCTTGGTATCTCCTGTCGCTCATGCTCCTTGGACAATCCTGAGATGAAAACAGGTAAGGGCGTTACATGGTTTGGGTCCTGTGAGACATTGTACTCCCTGGAGCAGGGATGAGTCCTCCCCACCCTTAGGGAGATGTGCTCAGTTTCAGCAGACCCACCCAATTCTGTGGACATAGGCGAGGCTCACGTTTGCTGTCTTTTCCTTGGAATGCATCAAAAAGCACATCAAAGATTGAGGGCATCACGCTGGGAAAAATCACAGCATGGGAGAGAGCAACACAAAGGAGCTTTCACAGATGTGGGAGACAGACTGTTTCCATTTCTTCCCTGAGTTCGTGGCTCACACCCAACAGTGACTGCTCTACAGAGCTCCTTGTTCTAGGACTCACTCCTGGTATAGCTCAGGGGACAACGTGGTGCTAGACATCAGTAGAACGAGGGCTGTGCACATGCAACACAAGCACCTTAATGTGTATACAATTTTCCCAATTCTCAGCATTCCATTTGTTTTAGTGTCACACAAAATGGTTCCTGGAGCTTACTCTGGCTCTTCCCAGGACGTACTCCTTTCTGGACTCAGGGGACCATATGGAGTGCCAGGAATCAAATCCAGGTTGGCCATGTTCAAAGCAACTGCCCCATCAGCTGTACTACTTCTTCAGTTCCAAAATACCTTTTAAAACAATTTCACCATATTATAAAATAGAGCTCGTATCCTCAGAAGGTGTCCATAACCTCCTCCACTCAGCAATCACACTTTCTCTTCCCATTAATCCTTGAGTCTTGAACCCCATATTCCTTTCTTTCTCTAGATTGCCACACTCTGGCTATCTAGCTTTATGTGGCCTCTTTCACTGAGAACAGCTTTTCCTGGTCCACCTACATCAGCTCATGTCCACAGTTCAAACGTTAACTACAAAATCATATTCCATGTGCAGAAGGGCTACATCTGGCAATTCCTTCAATGGTTGATGAACAATGAGCTTCTTTCTACTCCCTTGTACTAGCTAACAGCAGATGCGCAGATTTAAAGTGAGCTTCTCAAAGAATTTTATTGAGAACGCAAGCCTGGGAAAAACCCTCTCACTGCTGGCAGAGAACCCCAAATTTGGGATTGTGGGGTAGGGATTTTATGCACTGTGTAATGCACCCCAAGCACGAAGGTTCTGATAACTGTATTAGGGATGCAACGATTTTTGTTATCCAGAGAACATGTGTCCTCTCTTGGTGTTTTCTTTACACTAAGACAAACAGCAAGGTCCTTAATCTTTCCTTGTCTGTCCTGTCTCGACTTCTGGAACTGAGCATGGTGTCCTGAACCTGCAGTTTTCTTTATCCCTGATAGTTCAGGATCTATATTGCCTTTGGTGCTCTGTTACTTTCTGCCTATTTGGAGACAGTTCAAAATCACAGGTAGTTCCTGTCACGAATGGGTTTTTTTTTGGTACGCAAAATAATTTTTTAAATTTTATTTTCATAAAGTTATTCACAATAATGGATTGCATTCAATATTTCAATCCCACCACCATTACACCATCCCAACACAATTATTTCTAAGTTTACCACCACCACCACTCAAGCCTGCCTAAGAGACAGATACTTTATTTTGTATAGCTTATTATGAATAGCATGAGAAGTCACATGGCCACAAAAGTGGCAGCACGCCCTGGAATTCTACAATTTTAAATAATTAGTGTCCGAAGAAATCTCGATTCTGAGATTTATTTTTAAATCTCTGGATCATGGCCATTACTGAGCTTAAATGACACAAGGAGGAAGGCAGTTCATGAGCGTGACATAGAGGCGAGGAGATGGGAAGGAGCAGCTGTCCCTGATCCCTTGAGGACTAGAGTTAGCAGTCACTGGTCTCACATACCTGGGTTTTCCATTGGGCTCTGGATTCGTCAGGGGCAGGTGGAGGGACAACACCTGCCCCTGTCTGAGGCACCCTGGTGAAATCGGCCTGCTGCAACATCAGCAAGCTGATCTCTTCATCACTTCAGCAAGCTTCCTGGATCCGAAATTCATTTCTTGTTGGAAATGTTTTAGGGTAACCTTGAGGCTCCTCCACAGCACCAGTAGCTTCTGGTGTGAAGTGGCTCAACATGCCTCATCTTGCATTTGGTCCCTAGAAGCAAGAACAGTTACTGGGCACCACACCAGTTTTGTTCTACTCTCTCTAAAACTGTGATCACTGTGGAAGAAATGAAGTATGTCCAGACTCTATGGCACAGCTGAAACAAGGTGGTCAGACCTTTCTACTGTTCCTGCATGCTCCTTTATGGGCACACAAAGTCCAGCATCCAGACTTCAGAGCAGATCAGCTGCCCTGAAGGGGACCCAGATACAGCAGCGGGGCCTGTGCTCATTCCCATAGACTAGCCCATAACCTCCATGTTGTTCCTGTTGGCGAGCTCCTTGCCACCTGGCCCCACTTCAGCAAGCACTGGGAGTTTAAACAACACTGACCTGTCTGGAGAAAGCACTGTTCTCCACTGGGGAGCACTGAGGAAGCCCTGCAGTCACAGTCAGGGAGCTGAGGGGTCCCTGGGCTCTTAATCCGTCATGGAGCAGACCCTAGAGGGGCAGCTGGGCTGTGGAGCTGGGTTGGATGGAGGAGACTCTGAGGTGCTGATGCTGATGAAGTACCTGAAAAGTTGGATCAAGCATCTGGAAAGCCCTGGGGACCTGGCTTTTACCTGTTAGAGCAGGGATGGCAGCTTGCTGAGACCAGCTCTTCATTCCTCTGAAGTGGGAGGGGTGTGAGGGTTGAAAAGGGTCTATGTGGGGCTTGGGAGGTATTAACACAGTCAGCTCCCAAGAAAACGCACATCTCAAAATCCCTGGAGAGGGGGCCATGTTTTATGTGACCAGGATAAAGACTGAGGGGTGCATTTTCATGGGATAGGTGGAAAACAAAGGTCTCATTATCAGGCCTTGAGGATCCTGGGGCCCCAGAAGAGTCTCGCTGTTTGTGTCAAGTTCTTGCGATTGGGTTGTGTCAGACTAAAGCCATCCCAGAGCACATACAGGTACACCTGTGACCGAGCCTGGAAAACACTTGCAGGTGTTCCTTGCATTGTTCGTGCTTTGGCAGGCTTTGGTGCCCTCTTTGCCCAGGTCCTGTGCTCTCTGTATGTGCTGTCTCCAAAAGGGGCCACCTGGGATAGGCTCCGGAAATGGGAGCAGCCTCTGCAGTGGCCAAAGGCCCATATTCCACACCCCACAGTTGGAACAGCTCTGGTGAGGGTCCAAACTGCACATCCAGTTGTGGTCTAGGTAAGGGCTCAGGCACTGGATCATGGAAGGGAAAACAAAACCCACACCAGAGCTAGGTGAGAAGAGTTTCTGCAAACCTGTGTAGGCAGGATCAAGCTGTGCAGGGGCTAGGGACTTACATGAGTAGATGGTCCTCAACTCTGTGCCAGAGGAGAGCTCCTTACGAACCATTACTTGATGGGGCTGGATCAAACCCAGGTTCTAGTAGAAACTTGGTATGTGGATGACTCTAGTTATGGCCAGCCAGATGGAGGCCAGTATTAATCCAGCCTTCTACAGAGAGGATTTGCTGTGGTCCCAAGAGGAGGTAATGCGTGCCCTCTGGCGGGACATGCATTCTTGGCCTCCCTGCGAGTTGCCAGGCTGGGCTCTGCTGAGGGACCTGTGACTCAATGCTGCCCAGGACACACAGGGACTGGTTACATGTCACCCGGTGGCTGCCTGCCAGGCTGCTGCATGCTGGCTCCAGAGCTCTATGGGCGGTAAATCGGGCTTGGTTTGACCCCTCCACCCTGGAGTAGGAAGCAGTGCTATGGGCCTCAAAGGCGTTTCCAATGATCAGACCCATTGACAGGGACAGCTCAAACAAAAATACACAAATGGGACTTCATAAAATTAAAAAGCTTCTGCCTAGCTAACCACATGGTCTACAACGAAAGGACACCAGACTGAATTGGTAATAATATTCATGTGCAACACATCAGGTAAATATGAATATCCAAGATCTATAAAGTACTCAAGAGGACTCACCCCCCTCCCCCAATTCACAAACCTTATTTAAAAATTGTGAGAGGAAAGAAATAGACGCATCTTCAAAGTAGACTGATGGCCATGAAATAACACATGAAAAAGGGTTCATTATCACGTTTTGCCGGTCTTCACTGGGCTGGAGCAATAGCACAAGAGGTAGGGTGTTTGCCTTGTACGTGGCTCACCTGGGTTTGATTCCTATGTCCCTCTCAGAGAGCCCAGCAAGCGATTGAGAGTATCCCGCCATCTTGGCAGAGCCTGGCACTCTACCGTGGCATATTCGATATGCCAAAAACAGTACTAACAAGTCTCACAATGTACAAGTTACTGGTGCCCACTCAAGCAAATTGATGAACAACGGGAGGACAGTTTTACAGTGCTATCACTTACTCTCAGTGAAATCCAAATCAAGATGATAATAAAGTATCATATCACACAAAGGAGAATGACAACTCTCAGGGAAAAAAAAGTGGGCACAATCTGTGGTGTTGTTGGGATGTGGTGGAAAAGGAATCCTTACCTGCTGTTGTTGGGAATGTTGTCTGGCTTAACTCCTGTGGAAAACAGTTTGGAGGTTTCTCAGAAAAGTAAGAACAGAGCTGCCATATGATCCAGCAATGCTGCATTTTGATATTACCCCCAAGACACAAAAACATTCATTCAAACGAACAAATGCACACCATTATTCATTGCAATACTCAACACTATAGTTAGACATGGAACCCAACTTAGGTATCCAACATCGGATAAACAATTCATGAGAGTATGATATGCAAACACAGTGCAGCTATAACGGAAGGTGATGTCATACAGTTTGCCACAACCTGAATGGAACTGAGTGAGTCAGAAAGAGGACAAATGCCACAGACAAATGTAACTTCTCTGTGGTATACAGAAGAACAGGGTAAGGAATGCAAGGTAACAAATGGGATACCTATATGACCCTTGACCCCTGATTACAAAAGTAAGAAATAAAGGGAAGGAAAGAAACTGAAGGGAGTGAGAAGAAAATGATGGAGGGTAACTGCGGTAGCGGGTATGCACAGTAGTATAGAGGGGAGAGTTTTATCTGTATATTATGTCTGAATAATACAGTTAACAACAGTCTAAGCATAAGACTCAAACTACATCAGCTAAACAAAAAAATGTGCTTGTCCAGGGGTATGGTGCTGCCATGAGTCAACCTGCATCTGCGGGAAGAGTGCATCAGCAGCCAGACTTTATCAGTGTCTGGATGGGCTAACTGCCTCCACCTCCCTGTACTTTTGCAAGCCTCAGCAGTTACATCCACACTGCAAAGCTGCCACACAGTTAAAAAGCTACTCCAGCCTTACCAAGTCAATAAAAATACTGAATTCTCTGAACAAACTCCATGCCCTCTTAGCACCTGTATTGTAAACCATTATGCACAAAAGGAAAAGGAGAGAGAGAATAAGAAGAAAAGTGCCTCCCATAGAGGGAGGCTAGGGATGAGGGATGGGGCGCTGGGGGATGGTGGGAAGGAAACAGGGGACACTGGTGGTGGCAAATGTACACTGGTAGAGAGTAGTCATGTGCTGGATCATGATATGACTAAAACCCAACTATGAAGAGCTTTGTATTGGTCCATCTCATGGACATTCAATTAAAAAAAAATTTTAAAAAGTAATGTGGAGTTCATGCCAATTCAATGAGCTTAATCAATGGCTGAATAAATAGCAGTACTCCTACATTAAATATAATGGTAAAAACAAAATATACCTGTAACGGAGAAAGGCTGGGGTTGGGAGGAAGCTTTGGGAAACTGGTGGAGAGAGGTCAACACAAGGGGTGAGATTGTATTGGAACATTGTATACCTCAAAGTCAGCTATGAATAACTATGTAAGTAACAACTCCTTAATGCTTAACAAACTTTTTCTACATTTAAAAAGGAAAGAATAACTGTAACACTGAGAGGATCAAAGAACAAATATGATTTCATCATCATGGGGAATGAGCAGCTACTGCCAAATATCACCCTTAAAGTAGGGCCAGAAGGGTCCATGATTCTCTCACCATACTCAGTGGTTCATCATCTGAGGATGTCTGAGGACCACATACCTGTTTTTATGAAGGGGAGGAGGAAGAGGCACATGGAGTTGATGGAGCCCCGTGAGTGGAGCCATAGCTGTCAGCTGACCTGACTGGAGAGGTAGAGCTTCACCCCCCACCCTTAGAAAACTCCACAGAGAAAGGGTAGGTTTGGGCTAACTATCAAGACTGGACATTGTACACAGCCCCTTGGCTCTGGACACTTGGCTGTGACAGGTGTGTTCTTTCCCCCACTGCCCTCCCGTCTTCCCTGGGGATTCAGAGTCTTAGGTCAGAGGGAAACCCAGATGCTGTACTCTGACACCATAGAGAGCGGATGGGATGGGGAGAACTGTGAACTCTGTGCTCAGGTTTGCCCTCCCTGCCCAGGGCTTTGGGTGGCTAAGGAAGTTGTCTCTGGCCTGCCTTTTCCCTCCTCCAAAAAGGACCCCAAAGAAACTCAGATGTGAGGTCACAGCATCACTTGCTGCTATTGGAAGAAGGGGCGATTGAGATACCACAAGCTTGCAGGCTTCAAGAGAATGAACCTGTGAGGAAGCATTCACATTCTTCTCAGTGCATGTGGAACGTTGTCCAGTTCAAATCAATCATAGACCTCTACAAAAGTATCAAAAATCATATAAATATTTAAATGAAATTAAGCATCTTTTCCCACTACAAAGTGATGAAGGAAAAAAAATCAACCCAAAGCAAACAGTAAGAATCACACTATACAGACGCAGAACAAGATTCTTCTGAAAAACTCTGAAAAATGAGGAAATAAATGAGATATATGAATATTAACAAGAGACACAGCAAAAAGAAACTAGGGTATGAGTCAAAGAAAGTGTTGGGAATGAGGGAAGATCAAAGAAATACAGGCCTACCTTTCAAAAAAGAAAAGAACAAGTAAGAAAATCTCAAATAATCAATTTGAGCTCACATGTGAAGACTATGGAGATGGATAGATAAAAAAATTAGCAGAAGGAAATGATAAAAACGTGATCATAAATAAACAATAATTTAAATGACATAGGAGCCCATATTATTTGAATCTCCTTCCTACAGAGCCTGGTGGATGTGATGGCAGAAAGAAATTATTATCTCATGCATGCTTCTTTTTCTAGAAACTCATAAATGACAAAGTAAGGGCCTTTGATTGTAGATTTCTGAGATATTCTCTCTTTATTTTTTTAATTTCTTTTCTTGTCCCTTTTTGTTTTTGGAACATACCCAAAGGTGCTCAGGGCCTACTCTGGGTTCAGAAGTCATTCCTGGCATTGCTCAGAGGACCATCAATGTTTACTGCATCAAAGCAGGATTTAGTCACATGAAAGCAAGTGCCTTTACCCCAGTACCTAGCTCTGGCCTTTCTTTCCTTTTTTCTTTTTTTTCTTTTGGGGTCACACCCAGCGATGCACAGGGTTTACTCCTGGTTTATACACTGAGGAATTACTCCTGGTGGTGCTCAGGGAACCATATGGGATGCTGGGAATAGAACCCGGGTCAGCCAGGTGTAATGCAAATGCCCTTGCCACTGTGCTATTGCTCCAGCCCAGCTTCTTTGCATTTTAACGTAGGTTTCGGCACAGAAGATGAAAGACAGGGTCTTCAGCTGCCTCTGATCTCATCTGTAGATTCGTCTGACAGAAGAGACATTTCACAGCAGAGGGAAATGTGAATTTCATTTTCTTGTGCCTTGTTCACTAGTGTGATAATGGGTGTCAGGGATCTGAGAGCTCAGATGGACACAGGGAGGACATGAAGTGAAGAACTGAAACATCACTGACCACTCACGACAAGGAAGAAGCTTTGCGACAGAAAATCAAGAACAAATTGGAAAACTCTCCAAATCAGCATATATATTATTGTAGATTTCAAAAGGGGAGGAAAAAATTACTACAGTAAGCCAAGAAAAGCAGGAGAAAGAATCTAATTTCCAGACTTAGCAATTCATAAGAAATTTCCACCAATCCCAGACACATAAAGAGAAATCAAAATTGGTTTTGACAAAGGTGCAAAAGTAAAATTCTTAGCTATGATAGAAAACACAAAATTAATCGCTTAAAAATGAATAAACTGAACTTCATCAACATTTAAAACTCATATTTGGAGCAAGATGGTTTTCATGGCAAGTGATCACCACGCCACAGTTTTCCATCTTTACAACTTCGTCTTATTGAGAATTATATTATCCAAACGGGACTATACATGCTATGAAAATGAAATGTTATAGAAATGACTACTCACTAAATGACTAAGCAAAATCCACTTGACATGCAGTTATAGAATCAATATTTCTTATGTTGGATTTTAGTATTTGATACAATGGATTCTACTATTTTCCCTGATGATTCACTCCCTGAGGATCTTTGAGATTATTTCCAATGAAAGTCATTACTGAAAAATTCCAAATTATACTGAAAATTTTGGAATTGTCCCTTCTAATGGGTGAATTTTATGACATGAAATATATCTCTGTAACAAGCTAAGAAGCGTATCCCTTATCTAGCAACGTTGCTTGCCCTTCCTGTGTTTAAGCATGCCCAGTACAATCCTGCCTTCCTGAGTCCCTCATCTCTGCTGGCTCCTTGGGCCTCCCGTTCTGCTCCAAAGTTCTCATCTAAGGACGAATACACTCCCCCAGCTCCAGCTGCGCCTTCGGCCCTTACTCAACTCTGATGTAGACCTCTCCAGCCCAAATCACTTCCAAAAGCCAAGTGGAGTTCCTAGGTCCCTCTCTTGAGTGAGTTGAAGCACTCAGCTGCTCTGTGGACCCTGCTCCAACTCTCCAAGGCCTGACAAGGTAAGAGTGCAGCCAAGGTAGGGTGTGAGAGCTGGGGTCAGAGGGGGTTAGGGCGGGGTCAGGGAGGGGTCAGGACAGGGATAGCACAGGGGCAGGTCCAAAGTCAAGGAGGGCTCACGAGAGAGCTGTGTCCAATGGGGAGGATGGGATTAGAGAGGTCATACTTTAGGGGTCAGAGGTCAGAGGGGTGCAGCCAGGGCTAAAGCCACTCTGGCCATGGGCATGGAGACTTGAAGCCCTTGGCAGGAAGTCCCAGCCCCGCAGCCCTCATCTCAGCAGGTGCTTGGGACACCCTGGGCTCAGGTGAGCATATGGGCTGTGGGCGGGGAACAGCCTGGGTGGACTGGCCCATCAGTCTCCTCTTTTTTCCTCCCTGTGTTCCCCAGTCGTCAAGCGGGCAGCCGGCCACGGCGTCCACATGGTTGGGGCACCCGGCCCACCCTGTCCAGGTCACATGGCCCACTGCCCCTCCCGGGACAGTGGGGAGGTGGAGGCAGGACACTAGTACAGCCCCACACACAAAGCTAGTGTCTGGGCCGGGGGTGGGGGTGGGGGCTGCTGCGGGCAAGTGGTCTCCTGGATGCAGCTGTGACCATCTGTGGTCACCACATCCCTTCTAAGGCTTCCCACGGGGCTTGCTCAGTGTGCGCTCTGCTGTTCAAGTTCCTGCTGCCCAGGCAGCAGACAGGGATATCAGACACCAAGCTGCCCTGTCACTCTGGGACTGGTTGACCCCTGCTTCTGCTTTCCCACTGAGAAGTGGTCAAGGGTCTACCAGAGAAGAAACAGGGACCTCCTGTTTACCACCTGGCATCGGGGTGGTCATCACAGTGTGTGGGAAGCCCAGGGGGTATGGATGATCTCTAGTGGCCACGAGGCCTTGGAAGGCCAGTGACCATGGCAGGCCAGCCTGCAGTACCAGAGCATTCATCCCTGTGCAGCTGTGCTCATTCATTCCCACTGGGTGTTCTCTACCGCCCACTGCTTTACAAAGTGAGTTGTTTCTCAGGTCCTAGCAGCCGGGCTGGTAGGGGGAGAGGGTTAAAAGATTAGAACCCCTGCGTCCTCAAGACTGTGTGCTGGGACAATCTGTGTCCTTCTAGTCCAAGTTTTTTGGCCTGTGACCTGTCCTCTCCTGTATTTTCCTCTCTCCTCACCTGATTTTGCTCATCTTCTATCCTCATTCCTGTGCCTTTCCCCGACACAGGTCTGTCCCCGAGATGGCAGTGTTCATCCTGCCTCCCAGGTGCAATGACAGCTGGCTCTGTGTCACCTCACACCACAGCTTCTCTCAATGTCATTGCAATCCTGGTTCTCAGAGGGAGGCTGGAACCTGGGATGCAGTGGCAGATGCTGGTGTTCTGTACATCTCTGGCCTGGGGTCTCTGCTCAACACATTTGTATTGGTCAGCTGCGTGGACACTAGATAAGGAGTCCCTGACCTTGAAGATGAACAGAGCTGCTCTCTGTCCTGGGTCCGGTTGGGTGTTCCCAGTGGTTTGGGAGGGGCAGTAACCAGGAGTTGGATCTTTGGTACATACAGAGGACCACAAGCATCTGCTTTGTGCTGTGTCCCACTGGAGACCCACTGTGGATTAGGTTGACTTGACCCACCTCACTGTGTCTCCATTTAATCAGAGCAGAAGTTCCCCCTGTGAGAGAGCAGGGATGACAGAAGTGGAGTGGAGAACTCAGATGGGCAGGCTCCAGTGGGCATGGGTCAGTTTGTGGATGCGAGAGTTTGGTCACCGGCTGTATGGGGAGGAATTTCCAGGTGAGTGAGTGGGAAGGTGGAATGTTTCATCCCTCATGGTCAGAACACAGGACATCCTGCACGCATGGTCTCCTTTGACCAATGATTTTGTGCAGTTTCAGAACAGGGGAGTACCAAGAAGGAGTGAGAGAAAGGAGTGGTGCGAGAGCAGTTTGGTCATAAGGCGGGTCAAGAGCCAAGATGGAGTCAGGGCGCTCTGCTTGTGCCCAAGGAAGGTCAGGATTGTCCAGCCCCATGGGATCTGCAGCCCTCCGTGATCCTTTCCAATAGTGGGTGTGTGCTGACTTGTGATTAAAACTGCCCTGATTGCTAGAGAGAAGGTCAGACAGAAAGGGACAGTTCTGTGCGGTGGTGCAGACAAGGCAGTGCTGGGGGTCAGATGATGGTGGAGAGGCACAAGCTGCCATATGCAGAAGATGACGACTGTCACCTTCCCTCCTGCAGGAAGTCTCATGCCCCTGAGGATTACTGGGTGTGTTGGGGAAGTACCCAGCTCTACCAGGACACCCAGTAGGCCAGGAGGGTGGCTGTGAGCTGCATTATCATCCATCCAGACTTTTAGAAGCTCCACCATTTTGCAGCGGTGTTACAACTGCACCAACCTGTGAACTTCAGCTCCTATATCATCCCTGTCTGCCTTCGAACCCCTGGCATGGAGCTGCTTCTTGGCACATCTTGTTTGATAAATGGCTGGGGAAAGCTCACTGAGGACAGTGAGTGGTTATGGTGTGGGTGTGGATGAGAGACAGGGACTAGATTTCTAGCTCATCAAAATCTCTAGTTAGCATGGAGGCCTATGGACCTTGTGCCTCTGTGCCTTATTTCCTGAGAAATGGACTCTTCTCATTCCTCTTGTGAAATATGTGTCCTTCAGCTTCAAATTACTCAGGTCAAAGACAATGAAATTCTGGGTCCTTTGCTTTAGGGACTCAGGAATCTGGAAATCAAAGATTTTTTGTCTTGGGTGCAAAAACTTAACTAATAATCGAATTGATGTAGGGTTTCTTAAAAATGCTGTTTAGGTGGCCTGAGAACTCCTCTCAGTGATGTATGGCCCACCTTCTCAGTTTGAGGATGCAGTGTTGTTAGGTTCTGCACTGACAGGGTTAACCAGGCCACCTCAGTGATGCTGGGGAAACATCTAGGCCACATCTGCTTGTGCTCAAGGGCCTGTAGGACTTTATCTTGATGCTCAAGGAACATGTCCTGCCAGAGATATAACTAGCAACGATTTTGGGAGAAGCATGTATTTCACACTTCTGTTCTCTTCTAGCCCCTTGGTTCTAATATTTCAATTTGATGTAGATCAGACATGACTTTGTCAACTCAATTTGTCTGAGTGTTCCTCTTTCTACTGTGAAATACCTTAATTTTTCCATGGCCATAGTAGGAACATGTAAAAGTAAGAAAAAAGCTCTTGGAGAACCTCGGGGAAGAATGATCACGACCTAAAATCATCTCAGTTCCATCACCTAAGCTTTGTTCTTTTCCTAACCTGTGTCTCCTATCTGCCTCTTGGATTTGTCAGGTGAATGGAGTAATAGGGTGAATACAGGGCAAAACTTTGTGGAGGTTTTCAGTAAAATGAGGAGAAGTATAAACATTGAGTATAAACATGAACTTGTTCAGAGAAGTGTGTTTATACTTTAGTGAGATATTGATGCAGAATGATTAAGGAAAAGGAAATATTTATTTGCCTTTTCAATTTTTTATATTTATAAAGTTTTTCACAATAATTTATTACGTTAAATGTTTCAACACCAATCCCACCACCATGTACCTTCCCGCCACCATTGTTTTGAATTAAATCTTTAAATTTATATTTTAATATCTTTCTATCTTTATCTGCAGTCAAATGCTCTACCACTGAGCTATACCCCCCAGCCCGGCAAGCTGCCGAGAGTATTCGATATGCCAGACACAGTAACAACAAAGTCTCCAATGGAGACGTTACTGGGCCCGCTCGAGCAAATCGACGATCAACGGGAGGGCCTTTACCTTTACCTTATATCTTTATGGGCTGGAGCGATAGCACAGTGGGTAGGGCGTTTGCCTTGCACGCAGCCAATATGGCCGACCCGAGTTTGATTCCTCTGCCCCTCTCGGAGAGCCCGGCAAGCTACCGAGTGTATCTTACCCGCATGGCAAAGCCTGGTAAGCTTCCTGTGACATATTCGAAATGCCATACACAGTAACAAGTTTCACAATGAAGGCATTACTGGGCCCGCTCAAGCAAATCGATGAACAACCGGAGGCCCGTGGACTGTGATATCTTTATATTTATCTTTCTTTTTTTCTGTCTGTCTGTCTTTTTCTCTTTTGGTCACACCCAGCAATGCTCAGGGGGTTGCTACTGGCTCACCACTCAGGAATTATTTCTGGGGATGCTCGGGGGACCATATGGGATTCTGGGAATCGAACGTGGGTCGGCCGCATGCAAGACAAATGCCTTATCTGCTGTGCTTTTGCTCCAGCTCCCCAACTGCCTTTATTTGGTACACCACTTCTCTTCAAAGGTGCTACATGCATTTCAGACAGACCATATCTTACGGAAATGGGGTACAAAAGCATTCCAGATTCTTGCCTGAATCAGTGGCAGGAACACTTCCTTCCTCGTAACCAGCCCCCAACTATACATGCACATGCACGCACGCACACACACACACACACACACACACAAATACACACACATGCTCGCAGACACACTCATACTCTCACTCAGTCATAGAAGCTTATGCTGCGTTTGTCTTGAGGTCCAGGACCATGCCACAGACTAATCATTAGTCAGCCTATAGAATTTCAGACAATCAGCTTCTGACAATGGGCTTAGATGTGACCAGGTGGCCTCACATCCAGTGCTCCCATGCCAGCCCGCCATCACAAACATCCTTCTGCCCATTACTTCCTCTCCCCTTCTCCTTTCTCGATAGAAGCTTCTTTGTTTTCACTGGGTCTGCAAGTTAGAGTTGTCATTTCTTCGTGATTGCTTGCCTTAGGAAATCATCTTCTACATTTGAGCAAAATCTGTTAATTGTCTTTGGATAACTAATTAGTAGTGGTACTTTAGAATCATATGGAATTTCCGTATTAATTTTTTAAGGACTGCATATCGTTATCCCTAGCAACTACACTAATTTCATTCCCAGTACCTGAGCCCTTTTCTCCACATCCTTGCCAACAATCATTTCTTCTTGTTCCATTTTCCCAACTATGAGCCATTTCCCTAGTTATAAGTAATTTTGAATTTTTTAATGTGTCTGTGCGCCATCTTTGAGGAAGTGTCTGTTTATGTCTTTTGAATAATTTTTATTGTTTTTTTCTGTATTTTGGTTATATGAGTTAATATATTCTGGGTATTAATCCTTCCTTAGGCATGATGATCAAACAGCTTTTGCCTATTTCTCAGTTGCTTTTATTGCTTTGTTTGTTTATTTGTTTCCATTGTAGTTTCCTTTTCTTTGTAAATGCGTTTTAGTTTTATGTTGTCCCATTCTATTGGATAACATTGGGTGTCCTTGCTCTTCCCGCAGAGAGCTTAGGTTTTTTGAGCTGCTCCCACAACAGTGCCCCTGAGGCATACCCAATTCCATCAAGCACCAATAATCCTATATTACTTTTCTCTTTTTTTCATGCCATTTGCAAGGATTATTTAGCAATGTCCATTTTGTATAGACACAGAAAGACAGTTGATGGCTATGCTTTGTAACATGGAAGGTAATTGGCTCCAAAATAATATTTACTCCTCGTCATCCATATTTACTTGACTTAAGCCTCAGTTTCGCTTGGTTCCTAGCTCTGCAAAAGCAGGATCCTGACGAAGGGACTGGATGGGCCCAGGGTAAGCTGAAAACTACCCTGGCATTGGAAAGGGACAAGCTAAGTGTATGAAGTATAATAAGTTAAGAGCATCATCGTGGAACAGACTCTGTCATGACCCAAGAAGAAGTTACTGAATAAGGACCTTGCTGAGGTTAGGGTCAACTAGCCTGGCCTGAGGACTGTGGTTTGGAATATATAGCAAGATGTCCCAGGAAGATCCAACCTTTAAGCTTAATATAGTTCTTACTGTGTTCAAACAAAACTGACTAGAAATTTTATAAGAAGTTACTATGGTTGTTTAAATGGATTAGTTACTAGCTGAGGAAAGGAGAAAGCAATACACCCTAAATGCAATCCTGCCCTTGTACAGATCTCCTAGTAATCTGGAGTGCTACTAGTTATCTGGAGTGCTGAACCCTCAGATGAGATTTTGTCCTTGAGTTAATCTCCTAGAACATCCCCTGAATGACTAGCTTTATCTCTGTTTGATGTTCTGATATTACTCAACGCCACCTATGTGTACCCCCACCCTTCATGATTTTTATATTACTATACTGTAAGGGGAAAGAGGGGACTAGGAGGATGACAAGGAATCCAAGGACGATGACTGGAAGTAGAGGACATTGAGTTCTATGAGGAGATTAGGATGACGGAACTATGATGACTGAGACTACGAGCAAAAGAACAACGATGATTTTGCAGTAAGGAGAGAGATCAGACTACATTGGGGAGGAGAGAGAAACAAACTGGCTACTGACAAGTCTGGGGCCCAGTTCCCCTGTTCCCGCAATCCTTTGTCCATCTCTTGCTGTCATCTAGCCTGAAAGGTGGCTCTCGGCCACCAAACACTTGAGTCCTACATGTGTGCCCCATCCTTTATTTGGAAACTCACACCATTCATGTATTCTTGATTGCTTTTCCCTCCCCATTGGAGATGTGTCTGAATGTATCCCTAATGTTGAAATCCCAGAATATACCCCCTAACTTTTCTTCTGTGTGTTTTATGATTTTAAAGACAACATTTCTCTGTATGTGTTTCTCTGTGTGTTTGGGCCACACCAAGAGGTATTCAGGGAAATTTCTGACTCTGGGGGTGAGGGTGTCACTCCTTTAGCTTTAAGGGGACCTGCAGTGTCGGATAGTGACCTTTACTCCTGCATGCAGAACATATGCTCAGCACTTTGACCCAACAATCTCTCTGACCCAAGATCCTTATGTCCAGGCAATATCTCCAGACAGTTCTCCCAGCACCATGCTCTATATGATTTAGTGTCCACACAACTTTATGAGGGTTTGCTGTAAGACATCAATACATCATGGTCTGAAAAGTTAGTGGATACAATTTCTATCTTCCTGATTCTATTGAGGTATGTTTTGGGACCCAGCACATAGTCTATCTTGGAAAATGTTCCCTGTGCACATTTGCAGAAAAGAATGTGTATTCACATTTTCGGGGATGGAAAGGCCTGTATACATCTATTAGCTCTCTCTCTCTTCCATTTCTTCCTTCAAAGCCATTCTTCAAAACCATTCCTCCTCCAAAGGCATTCTTCCATGTCTTCCTTCTGAGTTTTAATCTTGTTGATCTATCCAGAGGAGATAAGATGGTGTTGAATTCTCTAGCTACTATTGTTTTGCTACCAATATACTCCTTTAAGTTTCTTAGAAGTTGTTTTAAGTGTTTTGGTGGTCCCTCATTGGATGCATATATGTTTAGGAGCATGATTTTCTTCTTGCTGTACATATTCCTTGATTATTAAAAAAATGGCCTTTGTTGTCCCCTATAATCTTTTTCAACTTAATATCTTTGTTGTTGGATATTAGTATAGCCACCCTGGCTTCTTTGAGGGAGTTGTTTGCTTGAAGGATTGTTTTCTATCTTTTGACTTTGAGTCTGTGTTTGCTCTGGCTGTTCAGATATGTTTCCTGTAGGTAGCAGAATGTTTGGTTCAGGTTTTTAATTCATTTTGCTACTCTGTGTCTCTTAATTGACATTGAGAGAGATTACCATAAGGGGTTTTGTGCCATCTTTCTGTAGAGGTCTGTTGTGCTTGTAGGGATTTGTCTTGTCTTACAGTAGCCCCTTTAGTCCTTCTTTTAAGATTGGTTTTGAGTCTACAAAGTTCCTGAGTTGTTGTTTATTCATGAAATAGTGCATTTTTCCTTTCAGTTTATCATTTTCCTCCTTTCCTGAGGGGCTTGAATTTTGGTGTCAGCTAAATATGTTCTCCCTATAATTTCATCTCCCTACTGAATTTTCTTCACATTACTTTCTAGGTTTAGTTTTAAAATAATTCTTTTTTTTTACTTACCTTTTTATCTCTGAACTAAATATATTCTCCTGTATTTTTGTTGTCTAAAGGTATTAATGCGATGGAAGATGAGTGCTGGAGGGTAACAGGGAAGATGGTGGGTCTGTCATTAAATGGTGGAAAGGGAAGATATATTGGCTGATCGGGGATTTCTATGAGAATGATGGGAGAATGGATGGATAGATGGACAAAGGTGAATGGATAACCAAGGGATAGGAGGGTGTGTGAGTGAATGTACACGAGGAGAGAGAGGCCAAAGGAAGGGTGACTGCTGATCTGGAAGGACGGGAGAAAACTGACTCATGGAGAATGAATGGATCTTGAAAGGGGAGTTGTGCTGGTGATTGGTTCTGCTCTGTGTGCTGCATGCATTGGTGGGGGAATTTGACATTTTTTGTGTCTAATAACAGGGTTGGGTATTTATTTATGGGAGAGAAATGAACAAAGTAAGATAAGTTAGGAGGCATAGGGAAACAGGAGGAGGCTTTTCTTGCTGGTGGGTAGGGGGCTGAGGCAGTGCTGAGGCTCAGCTGGGCTGAGAAATCTTGTTCTTTGGGAGTGCTAGAGAGTGGCAGAGCGAGGTGGGGGTAACTGAAATGCTGAAAGCCTCCTCTGTCCTTTGAGAGCCGGAGACTAGTAGTGAGTTGGAGGCTACAAGGACTCCCGGTGGGATTTTTAGGGAAAAGGATGATTGGCACATTCCCACTCTCCAAGATTAGCCCAGCTCTCAGGCACCAGGAAAGCTGTGACAGCTCACCTCAAATTAGGTGACTAACATAGTGGAACTGTGTTATGATTTTGGGGTCACACCCAGCGATGAACAGGGGTTACTCCTGGCTCATGCACTCAGGAATTACTCCTGGCAGTGTTCAGGGGACCATATGTTATGTGGGAATCGAACCCAGATTGGCAACATGACAGCCAAATGCCCTACCTGCTATACTATCGCTCCAGCCCCTGGACATACATTATGATGTCGCTGGAAGTTAAAGTCTGAAATCGAGGTGCAGCCTCTGGTTCCTTCGGATGGTGTATGGCACATGGTCGCTTTGCCTATTCCAGCTTCCAGATGCTGCCCCCATTCCTGGCCCAGTACCCCTTCTGGCATACTCAGGGAACAAATCTGAGTCTTCCTCTGTCACCTCATCTGTTCTCTCAACTAAGTCTCACGCCTCCTTCAGCTGAAGGAACCTGTGATGATATAGGTCCCACTGACATGATCCAGGAACATCTCCAAATTCCCGGTCCTCAATTCCATCATGGAGTCCCTTTCCCATGATAAGTATGTGTCCCTTGTTGCAGGGATGGGGATGCTTACATTGTCACATTGTTTGCACCATCTTATTCAGGTTCTGTGCTCTGTCAAGACTGACACCCAAGGAGAGTAGACACAAGGGACAGGAAGGATTGCTCCACAGTTTGAAACCTGTCTTTTGAGCGGGGGGAGAAGGCAATTGGAATAGAGAAGAGATCAGTAGGTCAATGATGGTTGGATAGGTCGACCAGAATGCTGAAAGTAGATAAAGGACCGAATGTGATAGCTTCTCAGTATTTATATTTTAAACCATAATGCCCAGAACTAGAGAGAGAGTATGGGGGAAATTGTTTGCCAAAGAGGCAGGGGGAGGGTGGGCTCGGGGAATAATGGGGACATTGGTTGTGGAAAATGTGCACTGCTGGAGGGATGGGTGTTCAGTCATTGTATAACTGAAATTCAAACATGAAAGTTTTGTAACAGTATCTCATGGTGATTCCATTTAGAAAAGAGGCACATCCACTTCCTCCTCTCCCTTCCATCTGGAGAACTCGCTGCCTATTCTTGAGAACACAGAGCAGTGGGATGGCAGTCACTGATGTTCATGTCCTCATCTCTGTTCCCCTCACCCCTGCATCTTCATCACTTCACGCCCCCACAGTGCCCCACTGCTGTGGTCTGATCTGGGTGAACAAAGGCTCTCCACCTCAGTCTTCACAACACTCTTTCCTTGCCAAGAAGAGATGGGCAGGAACAGTGTCTGGTGTGCTACCACCTACCCTCTGTCTACTTTTTTGGGTCTCCTCCTCCTCACCCTTTGTTTATTCAATACCCACACCCAGTTGTGTCTTCATTCTGCCCTCATCACCCTGAGGGAAGTTCCTCGACAGCTGTAATCTTGCCACTGATGAAGTTTACATAGGTGTGCATAGATCTATCTCTCATATGTGGCATATAAAGAGACATAATAAGGAAATAATAAATGCCAGACACTATAAAAACTAAGAACTGACTTACAGAGTGGAGTTTCCGGAGTGGCAGGGGAAGAGCATCTGGGGGAGAGGAACTGGCTGGGGAGAGGAGACTGGAGCCATGGCTGGGGTGGGCAGTGGGCCCTCTTGTGCTGGTGTGGTGGAGGGACACTGTGTCCATGGACCACTAACACTGTAGCAGTGGGCAGTGCTGAAAGGAGGTAAAGGGATACGCATGATACCCTTTCAGTAACAGTATTGCTAACCATACTGCCTAAAAGGGAAATGAGAGGGGGTGGGGAGAGACAGACAGACAGACAGACAGGCGCTCTGGTCTGGTGTGTCGGACACTGTGTCCATGGTCCCCTATCACTGTAGCAGTGGACAGTGAGCCGTGGGCAGTGGGTGCTCTGGTCTGGTGTGTAGGACTCTGTGTCTATGTGCCCCTTATCACTATAGCAGAGGGCATTGGGCACTCTGGTGCTGGTGTGCTAGAGTGACACTTTTTCTGTAGAACCCTATCGCAATAGCATTAGAAATCATGGTACCAATTTCATTTCATTTCATTTCATCATCCTGTTATTCGTCGATTGCCTCGAGCAGGTCCCAGTAACGTCTCTTTCATCCTAGCCCTGAGATTATATTCAAGGCTATTTAGGAGAATGAGACCCATCATTGTTACTGGTATTTGGCATATTTGGTACGCCACGGGGAGTTTGCCAGACTCTGCCCTGTGGGCAGGCTACATTCGATAGCCTGCAAGTTTGTCCAAAGTAGGAATAAGACAATAAGATGTCATAAAAAAAAAAAAAAGTTCTGTTAAGATGTCGCGCGGCCACGAATGCGGCCGCGCTGTTCCGGGATCTGGATTTTATAGTCTCTGAGTCTTGGCCGCTGATGGGATTACACGGCGCCAGGGGGCCAGGTGGTGGGTGTGACCCCCGCCTACTGGAATTTGGAGGATCTGGGTGGAAGATGCTCGACTCCAATTCGAGTAGGCTTGGAGGTCTCGGCCCCGGAACCCGCGTGGCTTTGTCCCTCTGCCAGTACCTTCATGTGTGCGGAGAGTGGTCTCAGCATGGTGGTGGCTGGTCCTGGAGGTCTTCGGCTGCCGTAGCCCTGGTCGGGGCGGGGAGGAAAGCTCAACCCGCTCCCCTCCAAGGGACTCCGGGAAGGAACACCCAGGCGCGGGGGCAGAGACTGCACTGTTCTCGTCCGGGATCTGGATTTTATAGTCTCTGAGTCTTGGCCGCTGATGGGATTACACGGCGCCAGGGGGCCAGGTGGTGGGTGTGACCCCCGCCTACTGGAATTTGGAGGATCTGGGTGGAAGATGCTCGACTCCAATTCGAGTAGGCTTGGAGGTCTCGGCCCCGGAACCCGCGTGGCTTTGTCCCTCTGCCAGTACCTTCATGTGTGCGGAGAGTGGTCTCAGCATGGTGGTGGCTGGTCCTGGAGGCCTTCGGCTGCCGTAGCCCTGGTCGGGGCGGGGAGGAAAGCTCAACCCGCTCCCCTCCAAGGGACTCCGGGAAGGAACACCCAGGCGCGGGGGCAGAGACTGGTACCAAATGTTTTAGAAATATAAAGAATTACTCATGGCGCCCCCAGAACTCCTGAGCATCATATGGGTAGTCTCCCCAACCCCAAGAGAGGAACCAGTCCAGTGGTTGCACATGCCTACTGAGGCGCGCAAAGGCCATGTGCTGCCAGACACATGCCCAGCCCATCATTACTGCCATGGGGTGTCCTGTCCTCTTGCAGGCCCAGCAGCCAAAATAGCCTTCCTGGGGAACATAGCCGAGGTGTCCCAGGCCTCTTCCCAGGCACAGCACCCGCAGAGGGGCAGTCCTGTATGGGGCAACAGACAGGCACCTTCTGAGGCAATAAGGCCCGAGGAGGCCCCAGATATCTCCCAGGGTTTAGCAGCAGTGTAGGGTAAACTCACAGGCTTGGTCCCCGGCACAGTGTACGTTCACTGGAACATTCAAGAGTGACTCCTCAGTACAGAGCCAAGAGGAGCCCAGCACTTCTGGGTGTGACTCCACTGCCCCCAAATTGTTTTAATATTTCTGCTTTGGGGGTATATGTTATTCACTTCCATCTCCACTAAAGTGTCCAAACACCTCCGCCACTGATTTTTGTCTTGTCTAGTCTGTCCCTTCCCTCTCTACAATGTAATTTTATATAAATTTAAATCACTAAATATTTTAAGAAACACATTTTATGCTTAACTTTTCATAAATAGTAGCACTATAGCACTGTCCTCCCATTGTTCATCAATTTGCTCGAGCGGGCACTAGTAATGTTTCACAAAAAATTGTGAGGCTTGTGTTACTGTTTTTGGCATATTGAATACATCACGGGTAGCTTGCCAGGCTACGCCTTGCAGGCAAGATACTCTCGGTAGCTTGTCGGGCTCTCCTAGAGGGGCAGAGGAATCAAACCTAGGTCGCCCGCATGCAAGGGAAACACCGTACCCGGTGTGCTATCGCTCCAGCCCTCATTAGTAGTAATAAGTGCAAATAATTAAAATGTTTAACACTGAAGAGTTGTTTTCCTACTGTTTCTCAATTATTAGAGTTGTAAGTAGTTTTGAAAAACTACGTAGTAGTCTAATTCCCTGAGAATCTATAAGATCCTGAGTTTCAAATATCTTGTCACTGAAAATAAAGAATGGCTTTCAGACACCGGTTCTACAGGTACCAGGACCATCACGATCATGATCACCATCAGCCTGTTGTTTGTCGATTGCCTTGAGCAGGCACCAGTCATGTCTCCTTTCTAGCCATGAGATTTTAAAAGAGCCATATTCAGTGCTCTTTCAGGGGTAGGAGAATGAGACCTATCATTGTTTCTGGTATTTGGCATATTGAGTATGCCACGGGAAGTTTGCCAGACTCTACCATGCGAGCAGGACACCCTCAGTAGCCTGCCCGGTTCTCCAAAGTAAGAACGATATAATAAGATTAGTGGCCACGTGCTTCCGGGAGCTGGGTTTTTATAGTCTCTGGGTCTTAGCTGTTGATGTTTTTTCATACATGATTATATTAGGATTCTTTATTTCCTCAGAAGGTCTTTGCTGTCTCCTTGCCGAGAGCTCTTCCTCACCTAAGCACACACCTTTAAACACTGATGATTCAGCCTGTTGGAGCATGCCTAAAGGGAACTTCCCCCTGGAAGCAGCCCCATTACCTGCCTGATTTGGAACACAGTTACTCAAGAGACCCCAGAAGCAGTGGCTCGAGCCAGGCCCCACCAAGAATGAAAGCCTTGCCTTGAGTGCAGATTCAGCTTCTCACATAAATGGAGATTTCTTATTGTTTGTTTTGTTTTGGAGTCACACTCAGTTGTGCTCAGAGCTTAGTCCTGGCTCAGAGATCACTCCTAACAGTGCTCAGGGAGCCACATAGGATACCTGAAGTGGAGCCTGGGTTCAACATGTGCACAGTAAGTGTCCTACGTGCTATACTATTTCTTCAGGCCCCCACTTAGGTATTTAAAATAAACAGTTCCTTCTGCTGTTTTATACTCCAGACAGCATCCTAATGCCTGTTGGCTCTCGAAGAGAAATGTGTGTGCACACAGGACAGGAGACGTCGCAGGGCTAGAGACTCAGGAAGAGGGTGTCCATCAAAATCCAAGTTTCAAGGTATCTTATCCAGACCAATAATTCTGCATTGATTACAGTCAGATGATCTATGCTTATTTAACAGTCTGTATCCAAAGGGGTTTTGCTGAGGGGGTTTAATGTTCCTTTTTTATACATGTTTTTATCCTCCATTGTCAGATATAAATTAAGGGGCTAACTCAGATCTGGCTATTTCATGCTGAAGAAGATCACAATGAAAGAAGTGTGAACAGAATTAATTGATCTGGTGAGGAAAATATCCCTTCAACTGTAAACTACGTTCTATCTTCAGAATCCCTGCCATGAAATTCACCTTCAGTCCAAGACATATTTTGCTTTTGCTCTTTCATTTTGGAGGGGCCACACTGGTTGATGTTCAGGGCTTACTCCTGGTGAGACCAGATGGGGTTCGGGTGACTGAACCCAGATCAGTCTTTCTGCTCTAACATCTCTCCAGAAACTCCAAGACACAGTGGCAAGTTTTTATTTCTCTACTGTCATATCTTTCAAAATTCTTGAGAAGCTCCATAACTCAAAGCTGTTTCGTCCAATTATTTTAGAAAATCCTTTTAACAACCCATGCCAAAGGTTTAATCCAATCTTACCTAATAGTCTTAACTGAATAATTGCCACCTACTTAACTTCAATTTTCAACATTAAACATAGCCAAACCTATACCTTCACTATAACAGAACACTAGTCATAAGCCTAACCAAAGGCTTGACCTAACCTTATCTATTAGTCTTAAGCGAACAATCTCCCTATACTTTACTCTCATCATTGTGGGTGGAGTGATAGCAGAGTAGATAGGGCGTTTGCCTTGCATGTGGCTGACCCAGGTTAGATTCCTCCGTCCCTCTCAAAGAGCCCAGCAAGCTACTGAGAGTATCCTACCTGCATGGCAGAGCTTGGCAAGTTACCCATGGCATATTCTATTTTCCCAAAACAGTAACAAGTCTCACAATGGAAATGTTACATATGCCCTCTCGAGCGATGAACAACTGGAGGATAGTGCTACAGTGCTTGTACTTGTACAAGTAGCCCAGTCTATATCCTTACTCTAACAGAACCCAAACCCTAATAACAGTAAACCAAAAACAGCAAAGCCTCATTCTTATAATCCCCAACCTAAAGCCTGGGCATAAACTTACCTATTAGCCTCAACTGAACATCTCCCTAGACTTTACTTAATTTTCAGTTTTAAAAGCAGTCAAACACTTATCAAACAAAACTTTAATCGAAACCCAAACCTGAATGCAATCCACATTCTTTTAGTAACCCACACCAAAGGCTCTGCCTAATTAGCCTCAAATGAACCAACACTCTTTCTCTAATAACCCCAACCACGTGCTAATTCACATTGTTTTAATATCCCATACCAAATACTTGGCCTAAACTTACCTGTTGTCCTCAGATGAACAATTGCCCTATGTATTGTTTTCTCTTTTCAACTTTAAACATAGTCAAACCAATACTTACTTTACAGAAACCTACCCTACCCCAATTCACATTGTTTTATTCATTTTTTTTTTATTGGATCACCATTATATGTAGGTACAAAGCTGTTCATGATTTGGTTTCAGTCATACAATGTTCCACACCCATCCCTTCACTAGTGCACATTTTCGACAACCAATGGACCCAATTTCTCTCCTGTAGGAGAACATTGGTTTGCCTTTCCTTCCCAGCCACAGGGAGCTTGGGTTTGTTGATTGCTCCCCCAACCTGTCAATAACCTTTTCCTCCTGATCAGACTCTGCTGACTTGTAAATATTGTTTTTCTCTCTTAATATCCTTTGCATAGTTAGCTACCTCAGAGCAATTGCTTTTTGTATGGACAGAGGAAGACAGTTAAAAAGACATGCTTTCGTAACTTGGGAGTTGATTGACTCCAGATAATATTACCTCCTAGACATCTGCTCTCTCAACTTATGCCTCAGTTGCCCTTACTGCCGAGATCCCCCAAATCAGGGCCCTAATGAGGTACTGGATGGAACCAGGGCAAGCGGTGAGCTACCCTGGCATCAAAATGGGCCTGGCCAAAGTTGCCTAATACTAAACTATAAGTTAAGAATATGGTCATGGACAAATTCTGTCATGATCCAAAAGTCATAAGTAGATTTGGGTCCTGCTGGTGTTAGGAATGATTGATCCAGCCTGAGCACTGTAGTCTGAGTCTGTGGTGAGATGTTCCCAGGAGAGTTGTCCTACAAGCCTAATTGTGTCTATTACTGTGTCCATACAGAATGGTAATTATTAGGAAGTTGAATTAAGATGTTAATTAATATTTCTGGTCTAAGGAGAGGAGAAACACACCTTAATTGCTGTTTTGCCCTGGTGGGCTGCAGGTGGTCAGAAAGGCGTGAAGAACATGTTGATTGTACCTGGGTGGGGGGAGGCACGGTTTGGGAGGCTTGGTTTGAGAAGAGGTGGTAAAAAATGTGGTTGCAGAGAGTTGGTGAAAAAAGAAAGAGAGGTAGAGTCGGAGAGAGGCAGAGTTGGAGATGTGGGCAGAGCAAGAGACAGAGTGAGCGAGTGAGGGTTGGAGAGAGAATTGTGGAGTGTGTTAAAGAGAGGTTGGAGAGAACTGGAGAGAGTTGGGAACAAGTTGGGGAGTGAGTCATGGCTAGATGGGGAGAAAGTGGTGGAGAGAGTTTGGGAGAGACAAGAGATGGAATAAGGCAACTGATTATCAACCAGCTTGGCCCTCGTTTTTCCTCTGTCGGCCTCAGTAAAAGGTCATCCCAGGTGGGGAAGCGGTTCAAGAGCACTGTACAGCCAGAGAGAGCCACCAGGAGAGCCCATGAACATCCGCTAATCTGTGATCATTCCTAGAGACACCAGGGTAAAAGGAGTTGCAACAGTTAGGGAAAGGAGCTTAGGAAGGAGCCCAGGAGAGGAGAGCACAGGGAGGAGTCCAGGGCAGGAAAGCACACTGGAACCCTGAGTAACAGCAGGGCAGGCCGCCCACCAGGTGCGGGTTAGCCTGGGAAGCAACCCACTGCTCACTGCCTGCCTGAGGATGGGCAGCAGGGTCTGCACCAATAACCGGCGTCTGCACAGTGACCGGGATCTGCACCGTGACTGGAGTCTACACTGGGCGACTGGGGCCTGCACCAGGAGACCCGCGACTGGAGCCGGACAGGAGGGAGCTGCGCTGGGACCCCTGAGTTCGACCCAGCACCGCCTCCTCACCCAGGGCCGCACCCTCGGCTCCCCTCCTGCGACCGCCCGCGTGCCTGGGGTCTTGCAGAGATCCCCGCAGGATGTGCACACACCGGAGGCTGGTCATACTCAGTCGGGAGCCAGCGGAGTCGGAGCGACACAGCCCGGCTCGCCCTGCGCCAGCAGCGGGACTGGACTTGGTGCTGAGGGCGCTGTACATGCACTGCGCCTGCGCACTCTGAACATCGCGCTCAGTGCGTCAAGCCCAACACATGATCCCCCAAGTACCACCAGGGGGTGTTGCGGAGCCAGGAGTAATCCAGACCTCCACCAGGGATTTCCCAAAATGTCACATATTTCCACTCATATTAAATTGCTTGTATTGGGAAGCTGCGGTTGGGGGGGCCGAATTTCCCTTCTAGCACTACATTCTAAAGTCAGAATGTATTTTAATTACTTTTGCCACTATGGTCTAAAGCAACAGGGTTCAGGACTGGACAAATAGTTCAATGGGTAGGGATCTTCCCTTGCATATGCGGACCCGAGGTCCATGTGGACCCGAGATCCATGCCTGGAATCCCATATGGTCGCTGAGTCCACCAAGAGTAATCCCTGAGCAACGCCAGGTGTGATCCAAAATCCAAACTATAAAGAGCAGGAGGTAGGATGCTTGCCTTCATGCTGCAGATCCAGTTCAGATCCACAGCACCACCTGTGTTCCATGAGAGCCAGAAAAATAGGAGCACTGTTGGACGTGGTCAAATTGACCCCCCACCCAAATACTATTGATTCAGGTGCAGCAGAAGAGGCGGCAGTGGGTTTCTATGTTCATTCGCAAATCCGGGTTCTTCAATATTTTCAAGAATGAAAATATTAAATACTAAAGATTCTCAGGCTAGAGTGATAGCACAGTGGTAGGGCGTTTGCCTTGCACCCAACATGGCCGACCCGAGTTCGATTCCTCCGACCCTCTCCAGAGCCCGGCAAGCTACCGAGAGTATCTCCCCGCATGTCAGAGCCTGGCATGCTAACGGTGGCGTATTCTGTATGCCAAACACAGTAACAACAAGTCTCATGATGTAGACGTTACTGGGCCCACTAGAGCAAATCAATGAACAAAGGGAGGACAATGACCATGAAAGATTGTCAAGAGTTAGAAAGTAGAAATTTTATTGATAAGTAGAAGAGAAAGGAATAGGAGAGTCCCAAAGTGGGAGGGAACTTAGTGTGGGCCTATGTCTCTTTTTGTGAGACTTTTACAGAAAAACCAGGTCTTTGTGTGACAGAGAATGCAGGGAATCTACAGGGTGGTCATGCTGGTTTATCTTTCGGGTCATCTGCCTCAGGTATTGTTCATTATCTTAGCCTTGTGACTACTAATTCTAGGACAGGAGAATATGGTCCTGGGGAGCTCCAGGAATGTTTAAGATTTGACCTTGCAGATGAGGTGGAGTAGATCAATGGGGGAAATGGAACTGCAGGTGAGGGGAAACAGTGGACACGCCTCTTGTTGGCAAGGGGAAACTGAGGCTTCCTCTTTTACTATCAAATGATGACATATTCATGAAGGTGTTTCTTGGTTACATGAAACACGTTATTAAGTTTTTCAACTTTGTTTATATCTAAGTTACAGGATATATCAGTTTGGACTAATTAATGAGTGAGAAGCAGACTGTCTCTATGTATTTGGTGAATGAAAGCTCAATTGAGTCACTTAACACTCTTCTATTCTACTAGATTTTATCAGTTTTTCCTTTAACGTTTTCTCGTTTATTGGTTATTATTTATCTATACAACCTCTGAAATGTAATTAATCAAAGAAACATTATGGTAGGGCTGGAGCAATAGTACAATGGACTGAGCACTTTTCTTATATGCAACCGAACCAGGTTCGATCCCTGGCACTACATATGGTCCCTTCAACCTTGCCAAGACTGATATGTGAGTACAGATCTGAGAGTAATTTCTGAGAACTTCCAGGTGTGGCCCCTGAAACAAACCAAACAAAAAGAATTTTTATGGATCAGTAATATAATGGACTGAGTGCATGCAAGAGTCTCAAGTTTAATCCCCGAACAGATCCCAGGCCCCCCAAGCACTACCAGGAATAATGTTGAAAAACAAAACAAAAAAATTCCATCAAACTCAAAATTATTTATTATGATGTGGATTCTGTCTTATCTTGAATGAGAGGCTATGTGTTAGATTACATCCAGGGGATCTTCCACTGGGTGCAGTTATCACTGCACCATAGTAGAGCTCTAGCCAGAGACAGTAGAGATTTGCTTAAACAAAGGATTATTTTGTAGACATATGAAATGGTGATATTTCTGAACAATTTCTCAGAGTGGAGCTTAATTTATCTGAGTTAGATGACCCGATACATAAAATTTAACACAGAGCAAGGTGAAACTTACCATCTCCTTTTCAAGTTCACTGCCTTAGCAGTGGTAGGTTGGTGTGTGGGTTTGAAGTAGAGCATTAATCACCTTTTGGGTTACTAATTGTTTTTTTCCGTCTTTAGTGTTTTGCCTTTCTGACCCTGGCTAATTTGAATTGTATTTACTAATGTGATTGTGTAGTTTCCCCATCTTAGGGGAACATTTGCTTTTGTTTAAATATCTCAGCTGTGCTCCTGTTCTTTCCTCCACCTAAACATTTTCTAAGAAGTGTAACTTCACCATTGGAATGAAGCATTAGTTAACTCTCTCATCCTTCTAAAGGCTGTTCAATTTCTCTGACTCCTTGTAATCCATAAGTAACCCTTTGCAGTGCATCCACATAAGATATAGTTCTGAACTCTGGAGTACTGTTTGTGGCTGACTTTACAGCCATATAGTTCTGCGTCAGGTGAACTTGATCTGGCACCATTTAATAATATCTAAGCCATTTTGGGGGTTTGATGGTGGTGGAAGTACAGTAACGTTCTACATGCTAAAAGTGAACATTAATAATTATAAAAAGCAATAATCAAATAATAACATGCATATTCGGTGTGTGTGTGTGTATGTCTGTGTGTGTGTGTGTGTGTGTGTATGCTGATGCCCAGGCATTGTTTTAGCAGAAGAGAAATGTTTCATTTCTGGCTGCATTTTCTCCCAGTAGCCATAGTGAAAGTGAACAAAAAGCGGGAGTACAACTTAGCTTTCAGGATGATATGTTCATGGTTTTATCCTGTTTTAACTGTTTTAAAATGAGTCTCACTCAGTATTGTGAAAAAATCAAGTTTCTCTGAAGAACTCATTCTAAGGATATTTCTTGGGGATATGGGGGCATGTATGTTGCTACTACCTCCCAATTGGTGCTCTGAAGATCTGGGACCCTTCTTCGCATTTCCTGGACAGCTGGGCATGAAGTTCATTTCAGGATGCTGTTTGGGCCCTGAGAGTTTGGCCAGGCAACACTGTTGGTTGTCAAGGGCCTCTGAGACCAGAATTTATAGGTCCCAGGGATGAAGCTGGAGATGATTGGGGAACTTTGTGATGTCAGGGATCAAACCAAGTTTGCTTTCATGCAAGGCTTGCACCTTAACCCATGTACTGTATCCTAAACCCTAATCTAAGAATCTTTAGATTTATTTATGTGATTTAAATCATAGTTTTAATTATTTAAAGTACCCTTCCCCCCATAACTTCTGAAAGTCTTATGTACTGATTGGAAAAGCTAGAACATACTGAAAATTATATGAAGGACAAAAAAGATCTATAAATCACCTAGATAATTGCTGTTAATTCAAATTTTATTTCTAACTAGTCTTCCATATTTTTGCACTTTGTATCTATAAAGTGTTTAAAGAGAGACGCCTGCAGAAAAGTAGCTCTGAGAATCAGTCTTTCCCTCTTCACCGCTCACACTGCACTGATCTGGTCCCATAGCCAGCAACATGAAGAAACAATGCAAATCCCCACCACATGGGGAGGACAACAAAAAGAATGCAGAAGAATCTGTCGATACTGTTCACCTAAGGGACCTCTCAGACAAAGAATTCAGATACGGAGTCATGAAAATTTTCAATCAAACCAATCCGACAGTTAGACAGATATCCAGTAACATGACAGAAAAAATTGACAAATTACGCGAGGAAATGAGTACAGAAATGTCACGAATAAAAGATTCCGTAGGTGAAATGAAAAACTCAGTCTCTTCTCTCAACAATAGAATGACAGCAGCTGAAGAAAGAACCAGTGAGCTGGAAGATCAGCTGCACCAAGCCAACAGGCAACAACACATAGTGGCAAGGCACCTCAAATTAGCTCTACATAGAATCAGAGTCCTAGGAGATGATTCCAAGAGGAACAACATTAGAATCATTGGACTACCAAAAGCTCAGGGAAACAATCCCAATGAAAAAAAACACGGTGAAACAAATCATTGCTGAAGTATTCCCAGAGCTCCACTATGCAGCCATTCAGGTTCAAGGAGCCAGAAGGGTACCAGCTAAAAGAGACCCTAACAAAAACACTCCAAGACATATCATAGTTAGAATGATTGATGCTCCTGATAGAGATACAATACTGCAAAGAGCAAGGTCATAGAAGAAAATCACATAGAAAGGAGCACCCCTTAGATTAACAGCAGATCCATCCGAGGAGACCCTCCAAGCCCTAAGGCAGTGGCAAGATATAGTGAAAAAAAAAAACTCACTGAAATGAATGCTTCACCAAGAATACTCTATCCAGCTAAACTCTCACTCAAAATTCAAGGAGTGGTACAGTATTTTCTTGACAACAACAGCTCAGGAACTTCAGAGACTCAAAACCAAACGTAAAATAAGGGCTAAAGGGGCTACTATAAGACAAGACAAACCCTACATCCACAACATACCCTTACAGAAAGATGACACAAAACTCCATAACAATAATCTCTCTCAATGTCAACGGTCTAAATTCACCACTTAAGAGACACAGACTGGCAAAATGGATTCAGAGACAGAACCCAACATTCTGCTGCATACAAGAAACTCATCTCAACAGCCAGAGCAAACACAGACTCAATGTCAAAGGATGGAGAATAATCCTGCAAGCAAACAGCTCCCTCAGAAAAGCTGGGGTGGCCATACTAGTATCTGATAGCATTACTTTTGCATTGAAAAAGATTAGAAGAGACAACGGAGGCTATTTTCTCTTCATCAAGGGACAAGGACAACAGGAAGAAATCACACTCTTAAATGCATATGCACCTAATGAGGGAGCAGCTAAATATTTTAAACAACTGCTAACAGATTTTAAGGAGGACATTTCTAGCAACACAATAGTAGCTGGAATTTCAACATCATCTTATCACCTCTGGATAGATCAACAAGAACAAAACTCAGCAAGGAAACGTTGGCTTTGAAAGAAGAAATAGAAGAGAGAGGGCGTACAGACTTGCACAGGGCTTTGCACTCAAAAAAGAAAGAATACACATTCTTCTCCAGTGTGCATGGAACGTTTTCCAAAATAGACCATGTGCTAGGCCACAAAACTTACCTAAATAGAATTAGGAAGATAGAAATAGTATCAACAATCTTTTCAGACCACGATGCACTGAGATTAGGAATGAATCACAGACAGATACGGAGAACCAAATCAAACACCTGGAAATTAAAAAACTCAATGCTTAAAAATGAGTGGATTAGGAGGGAAGTCAAGGATGAAATCAAAAGATACTTGGAAACAAATGAGAATGAAGACAGGAGCTACCAAACTTATGGGATGCAGCAAAAACCATTTTAAGGGGAAAATTAATAGCTCTGCAAGCATATCTCAGGACAGAAGAAAAGATGCACATAAACAACCTGACTTCACAGCTCAAGATCTTAGAAAAGGATCAACAGGAGGAGCGCAAATTGTGCAGAAGGAGAGAGACTATAAAACTTGGAGCCCAAAACGATGTGGAAACCAAAAAAAAAAAAAAAAACCAATTTGAAAGATCAATGAAACCAAGAGCTGGTTATTCGAGAAAATAAATAAGATAGATAAGATAGATAAACCACTAGCAACACTCACAAAAAAAAAAAACAGAGAGAGAACCCTAATAAATCGAGTCAGAAATAAGAATGGGGATATCACAACAGAAACCAAAGAAATTCAAAAGATCATCAGAGACTACTTTGAAAGTCTGTATGCTGCAAAACAAGAGAACCTAGAAGAAATGGATAAATTCTTGGATTCCTATTATCCCCCAAGGCTGAATCAAGAAGATACAGTGTACCAGAATAGACCTATTCACATCAAGGAAATTGAAACTGTAATCAAAAGTCTTCCCAAAAACAATAGCCCAGGTCCAGATGGATTCACTAGCCAATTTTTCCAAACATTTAAAGAGGACCTATTGCAGGTTCTTCTAAAGATTTTCCAGGAAATTGTAAAAACAGAAACTCTCCCAAACAGTTTCTATGAAACCCATATCTCTCTAATACCAAAAGGAAACAAAGACACCACAAGAAAAAGAAAATTCAGGCCGATATTCCTGATGAACACGGATACGAAGATTCTCAACAAAATAGTAGCAAATCAAATTCAACAATTCATCAAAAAGATCATACACCATGACCAAGTGGGATTCATCCCAGTGACGCAAGGATGTTCAACATTCGGAAATCCATCAACATAATCCATCAAATCAATAAAAGAAAAGATGAAAATCATATGATCATACCAATAGATGCAGAGAAAGCATTTGACAAGATCCAGCAGCCGTTGATGACGAAAACCCTCACCAAAATGGGGATAGAGGGGACTTTTGTCAATATAGTTAAAGCCATCTACCACAAACCTACAGGAAACATCATCCTCAATGGGGAAAAACTGAGAACCTTCCCCCTAAGATCAGGGACGAGACAAAGATGCCCACTCTCTCCACTACTGTTCAATATAGTACTGGAACTACTTGCAACATCAATTAATGAAGAAAAGATATTAAGGGCACCCAGGTAGGGAAGGAAGAAATCAAGCTCTCACTATTCGCAGATGATGATACTATACTTAGAGAATCCTAAAACCTCTACCAAGAAACTCCTTGAAACAATTGACTTCTATAGTAAAGTTGGAGGCTATAAAATCAATACACAAAAATTCATGGCTTTCCTATACGCAAATAGTGAAAGAGAAGAAAGTGATATAAAGAAAACAATCGCATTCACAATTGTACCCCAGAAAATCAAGTACCTAGGAATCAGGTTAACTAGGGAAGTAAAGGACCTGTACAAAGAAAACTATAAAATGCTTCTTCAGGAAATAAGAGCGGACATGAGGAAATAGAAAAATATCCCCTGTCCTCTTTACAATAGCCAGAAACTGGAAGAAACCTGAGTGCCCAAGAACAGATGACTGGTTAAAGAAACTTTGGTACATCTACACAATGGAGTACTATGTAGCTGTTAGAAAAGACAAAGTCATGAAATTTACATACAAATGGTACTACATGGAAAGTATCATGCTAAGCGAAATGAGTCAGAAAGAGAGGGATAGACATAGAAAGATTGCATTCATCTGGGGGATATAAAGTAACAAAATATGAGATTAATAGCCATGAAAAGCTGAGATCAGCACCAGGAGGATTACTCCATAGCTTAGAGGTCAGCTAGGTATTCCAGGGGAAAGGGCAGCTCAGATAGAGAAGGAAGCACCAAATAAAGGGTGTTTGGAGGATCCATCCAGGAGGGGAGATGCATGTTGATAGTAGACTATGGACTGAACATGTTTGCCACTCAATGCCTCTTTTGCAGAACACAACACCCAAAAGGAGAGAGAGAACAAAAGGGAATGCCCTGGCACAGAGGCAGGGTGAGATGGGGGGGATGGGGGTGGGAGGGATATTATCCATGGTGGTGGAAAATGGGCACTGGTGGAGGGATGGGTATTTGATCATTGTATAATCGAAACCCAAGCACAAAAGTTTGTAAATCTACAACTGTACCTCATGGCGTTTCACTAATAAAAATTAAAACAAAAATAAACATCCCCTGCTCATGGATGGGGAGAATTAACATTGTCAAAATGGCAATACTTCCCAAAGCACTGTAAAAATTCAATGCAATCCCTATAAGGATATCCATGATATTCTTCAAAAAAATGGAGCAAACACTCCTGATATTTGTATGGAACAATAAGGCCCCACAAGTAGCTAAAGCAATTCTTGGGCAAAAAAATATGGGAGGAATCAACATCCCTAACTTCAAACTCTACTACAAAGCAGTAATAATTAAGACAGCATGGCACTGGAACAAAGGCAGAGCTGTAGACCAATGCAACAAAGTTGAATAGACTGACATCTTCCCCCAAGCATATGATGATCTAATTTTTAATAAGGGGACAAGAAATGTGAAGTGGAGCAGGGAAATCCTCTTTAACAAATTGTGGTGGCAAAACTGGATGGCTACATGCAAAAAAGTTGGCTCAGAACTCTACCTAACGCCATACACAAAAATAAGAACAAAATGGATTAATGACCTCGACATCAGACCGGAATTAATAAAGTTCATTGAAGACAAAGTCGGCAAAACCCTCCATTATATGGAAGCTAGTGGTTTTTTCAAAGATGTCACACCACTGGCCAAGCAAGTGAAAACAGAGACAAATGGGACTATCTTAAACTAAGAAGCTTCTGCACCTCAAAAGAAACAGTGACCAAAATACAAAGACAGTCTACAGAATGGGAAAGGATATTCGCCGAATACACATCCTACAAGGGGTTGCTATCAAGGATATACAAGGTACTGATTGAACAACACAAGGTAAAAACACCCAACCCCATCAAAAAATGGGGCGAGGAAATGAACAGAAACTTTCGCAAGAAAGAAATCTGAATGGCTAAAAGGCACATGAGAAAATGCTCTACATCATTAATCATCAGGGAGATGCAGATCAAAACCACAATGAGATATCATTTCACACCACAGAGACTGGCCCACATCTAAAAGAACAAAAGCAACTGATGTTGGCTCAGATGTGGCTAGAACGGGACCGTCCTTCATTGTTGGTGGGAATGCTGAATGGTTCATCCCTTTTGGAAAACTGTATGGACGATTCTCCAAAAATTAGATTGAGCTCCTATTTGACCCAGCAATACCATTACTGGGCATATATCCCAGAGAGCACAAAAGTATAGTTGAAGTGATGCCTGCACTTGTTTGTTCATTCCAGCTACTGTTTACAATACTAGAATCTGGAAAAAACCTGAGTGCTGGAGAACATGACTGGTTAAAGATACTTTGGTACATCTACATATGGGAGTACTATGTAGCTGTTAGAAAAGATGAAGTCATGAAATTTACAGCAGTCTAAAACACAAGAATATCCGAGATTAGTACCAGGAGGACTAATGGCTTGGAGGCCAGCCGCACATGCTAGGGGAAAAGGCAGCTCAGATAGAGAAGGGAGCACCAAGTAAAGGGTGTTGGGAGGATCCTCCAAGGATGGGAGATGCATGCTGAAAATAGATTATAGACCCAATATGTTTTCCACTCAATGCCTCTTTTGCAAACCACAGCACCCAAAAGGAGAGACAGAACAGAAGGGAATGCCCTGCCAGACGCTGGGTGGGATGGGGGTATGGTGGGTGGTGTGAATACGGCGATCAGTGGTGTTGGAAAATGAGCACTGGTGGAGGTTTGGGTACTCGAACATTATATAACTGAAATCCAAGTACAAAATTTTATAAGTCTACAAATGTACCTCATGGTGTTTCACTAACAAATTTAAAAAAAAATTAAACAAAAAAGCTACTCCAGCCTTATGTTCCCAATAAAAATACTGAATGCACTGAACAAACACTATGACCTCAGTACATGTATTGCAAACCATAATGCACAAAAGGAGAGGGAGAGAGAGAAGAAAAGTGTTTGCCAGAGAGGGATGCTGGAGGGCTGGAGGGTGTATATATTGGCAGATAGTGGGAGGAAAACAGGGCATATTGGTAGTGGAAATGTACAATGGTAGAGGGATGGGTGTTATGTCATTGTATGACTAAAATCCAATCATGAACAGCTTTGTAATATCTGTCTCACTAATATTAAACAAAAAACTGAAAAATAAAAATGAAGAAGATGAGACACTATGTGGGGGGATGTGTTGATATGTGTTAGAATTTTCTATGTATGAAACATTGCTGTTGAAAAATATTGTAAAATTATCAAACAGTGGCTAAAATAAAATTTATCACTAAATATTTTTAAAAAATTTTAATATTGAATTTGCTGTCTAAAATAATTGGTCATTTTACAACATGCCAACTTAACTATACCTAGTATTATTCCTTGTAATGAATTCCTCTGTATCTAGTTTTTTTAGGTGGGTGGTGTTGCATCCACTGCCACCTTGCTTAGGTGGTACTCCTGGCTCTGTGCTTGGGAGCAATCTCCAGGGAGCACATGTGGTGCCTGGGAATCAACTCTAGCTGGTGACATGCCAGGGAAATGTCTAAACCCTTGTGTGACATTCCAGCCTGCCTTCGGGGATTTGAAACACAGTGTTTGCTTTTTCCAAGTCCAAGTGCAGAGCTGTTCAGTCTTTATGGTGCTGGGGACCACGAGGCCACCCAGAGAGTGCTCTAGTGCTGTTGGGGCCTCCAGCATCTCACCTTGACGTGGCTAGGGAACTCTTAAGTCTATTTAGCTCCCAGTGTTGAGGGAGGGGCGATGTAGGGCCCACATCAAAGTCAGGTTCAGCACCTGCGAAATATGCACCACTGACCAATGAGCTAGCATTGATTAAGAACCTAAGAAATAAGGGTCATGCTAATTCAGTCAAAACCTATTGAAAATTAGGGTACCAGATAACTAAGGCCTCTAATAAAGCATTTTCTGTCCAGTCCCAATGCTCAGGAGCAGTGGCCACGAGCTCTTTGCTAGCAGCAGGGCTAATGCAACAGCCAAAGTCAGTGTCAGCTCACTGCACAGAGGTAACAGACTTCGACCCCTAGTCAACGCGGCATTCCTCAGCTTCTGCACTGCTGGCCAGATAGTTCCTAGGATCTGACTGGGGTAGTACTCGATCTTTTCGGTCACCTGAAAATCCTCAGGAGTATCTTTCTCAACCTGAGTGGTGAGTCTGCTGGTTTCCTTGAAGTAAACCTACTAAGACACACTCACACACTTGGTGAATGCAAGCTCTAAATATGACAAAAAGGGAAATTACTGAAACATTGTTTTCTCCTCTGCTAGTAATTCACGAAATAATCCACAAAGTAATGGGTTAAGTTTACTTCTGATAAATAGTGCCACTTATTTGCATCAACACATTAAGAAATACACAAATTCCTTTCATCTAAAACTAAGTTTCTTTGGACTCAGCGTAAAAGTTTAGAGCAGGGTGATTTTTTCTGGGGACATCCCGTCATATTCCCGTACAAGAGACCTTCAGGACAGTTTCGTTTAAGCTTTTTCTGTCCCTTAAAGTCTTGTCATTTGTTTCCTTTGGGTCAGAATCTGTTCCATGATTGTGCTCTTGACAAATTATATTACTTCGGCAGACAAGTGTTCAGAAGACAAGAGTTCTCATGACAGACAATGAAGCAGTAGTAGAGAGAGAATCAAAGCAGTAGTAGAGAGAGAATCAACTATTAGTTATCTGGGAATAAAAATAACTGAGTCACTTGGGAAGAAAAATATCTCCACTTTCATCAGTCACTGCCAGATGAAAACGCTGTTTCTCCCGAAAAGGAGCCTAACTTGAGACCCCCATAACCATGCCACTGGACTCCGCACCAGGCTGTTTCACACGGAGCATTTCAGAGGGGGCAGGTGAGAGCCCTCCCCGCACCAAGAGACCCAGCTCTTATAGCCAAATCTCCACAACCCTACCACCCTACAGCCACGATGCTGTGGGGTCATTCCCCACGTGCTCAAGCAGAGTCTCACACATGAGTGAACATATTCCTTGAAACAGCATAGAACAACTCCTGCCCAGTCTCCATAATTACCACACCATATTTGATGGGGTTCAGATAGTAGCAACAAATCATAGAGGGAAATATATATGCATATATATTTCTTCACAGTTTCCTATATGAATTATTTTTGTGAGCATGTTCAGCAATACTACATAACAGACAATATGAAATATATTATTTCGGTTGTGTTTGGGACAGGGATTGGGGCTTGGGATGGAAACATCCTGAATTTGGTGGTGGTAAGATGTAATGGTGGTGGGATGGGTGTTTGAATATTCACCATCACCATCATCCTGTTGTTCATAGATTGCCTCGAGCAGGCACCAGTAACTTCTCCTATGTCCTAGCCCTGAGATTCGAAAAAGTGCCACATTCGAGACCCTTTAAGGTTTAGGGAAATGAGACCCATCATTGTTACTGGTATTTGGCATATTGGGTATGCCACGTGGAGTTTGCCAGTTTGAATATTTAATGTAATCAAATATTGTGAACTAACTTATAAAATAAAAAAAAAAATCTCCACTTTCTTACTGATCGGAGAGCCCGGCAAGCTACCGAGAATATTCGATATGCCAGACACAGTAACAACAATGTCTCCAATGGAGACGTTACTGGGCCCGCTCGAGCAAATCGATGATCAACGGGAGGGCCTTTACTTTACTTTACTTTTCTTACTGAACACATTTAGCAAGGGCTAAATTATGTACCATTGTATTTCTAACATAAAAAGCTCTGCTTTAGTTTTTTAATTTTTTATCTGTTTAAACTGTTTTATCAGGTATAAAACTACAAGTACCATAAGAATGATCTTTGCAGATATTTGTAAGAATCTCTTTTGGCTCTGTAAAAATACTTGCTGTTGCTAAGGTTTCTTGTGCTCTACACTACATAGATGTTCTACACTAGAACTTTGTAGAAAAAAATTTATTTCTTGTTTGTGAGTAGGCCATCTAATGTCGAAGACAGGGTAGCAGAATGCTTGCTACAGGACAATGTTGTGTCCCCTTCTACTCATGCAGTGCAACTCCTTCCACATGAGCACATGCAATGCTGTTATGAAATAACATGAAAACCTGGTCATGTTACGACCAGGCACTTTAAGGTCTCTCATGCCATTTACCATATATTTGCAACATAGTTCTAATAGTAAAATAGTAAAGGTATTTAGAAACCTGCTTTAAAAACCACCTTTTCTCAAATTCTAACACACGCACAGACAAGACAACATTGTGGTAAAGCAAAAGAGACAAAACCAGGTTTCCAATGTGACAAATCTTAAATCTGAAACACAGATACAATAAATTTTGCAAAGGATCAACGATTTTACTTACAATTAAATATCTTATGATACAGAGTAAACGAGGCAGAAAGTCTGCTCTGTACTGCAAATTAACAGGGATACACTCTCCAGCCTTCAAAATTTAATTTCTAGGAAGACAAATGTTAAAGGGTTTAATAAAGCATTCACTTAGATGATTATGAACAAGCAAGACTTTTGGGCCGGAGCTATAGTACAGCAGCAGGACATTTGCCTTGCATGTGGCTGCCCGGGTTGGATCTTTGGCATCCCATATGGTCCCCTGAGCAATGCCAGGTGATCCAAAAAGCTAGGAAAAGCAAAACCAAAAACACATAAAAAAAACCACAAAAGAAAACAAAATAAAAAACCAAGACTAGTTTTGGACATGGTAACAAAGCTGACACATAATAAAATCATCTTCATATATTGCACTTTTAGGTACTTTGCAAAATAATTAGTAATATCATTTAACACTGATTACAATAGTTTCCCACAGTTCTTGCTCAATTATTTTAAAAAATTATATTTATAAAGTTGTTCACAATACTTTATTACATACATTCACTATTTCAACACCAATCCCACCACCATTACACCTTCTCACCATCATTATTTCGAATTTTCCCAACCCCACCCAAGCCTGCCCCAAAGGCAGAGGCTAAATAATTGATTTTATATTGCTTATTATAAATAATAGACTTAAAATTATCCAAAAAGACTTCCTTAGAGGAAAGTGTGTGAAATTTGTTGTATCTCACCAGCAGCCATTAAGCCCCTGTGTAGGAAATCACTAACATGTTGTTACAGGTTGAGCCTTCTGTATATATATATATATATATATATACACACACACACACACACACACACACACAGATCAGTTGCCTTCTACCTTACATCCCATGAAATGTAAATTTCTGACTTCTTTATTTATTGGGACAATAACTGATGCTACTTGGCTCAGTGTTTGGGTAACTCCCAGCAGTGGTTGTGGAATCGTGTGTTGCTAAGGACAGAACTGAGGGCTCACATATGTAAAACATGCACAACAGTCCTCTGAGCCATCTCCCTGATGATCCTTCCTTATATTTGTTGGAGGTGACTTGCACTAAATTTTGAGAATGGGGCGAGGTTTAGGTAATCTTCCCAGTTTAGTGGTTTTTTTTTAGTATTGGAAATGATGCTTTCTGAAATGCTCTCATTCTTTTTCTTCATATAGTTTGTTGTGGGCCTTCTCTTTGTCTTTATTCCCCCCATCCTATTCAATTTTGTTTTTATCCTCAGGACTTTTACTTTGCATGTGGGCCCTGGCCCTGGATCTTTGGTAGGTCACTTTCGACTGTTCATGAGGCTAGACAAGACCAACTCTTTCGAGTCTTTCTAATCCTGCCTATTTCTTATGTCATCATGAGATGGGTACACTTGTTCCAGTGCCAATAACTATTCTCTAATTTGCTGGTTGTATTTTTCATTAAAGTTCCTTTTTTGAAGGGGTGGCAGACCCTATCAGATGCAGCCTTTTATTCTCTCTGGATTCTCCTTTATTGTGACCTCTATTTACATGCAGGTTTTGTGGCCATTCGTGATTTGCTAGTATTCATTTGTAGTTTGTGGTTCCTTTTGTTATGAACTTTGGCCCGTTTCCTTATTTTTCTAGTTCCTTTAGATAGAATAAATGCTTTTCTTTAAATGCACAAAGAAATTAAACTACAAAAGGCAAAATAACTTTGTGAAAGACATAGGTAGGGCTGGTGATAGCCAGTTTCTTTATGGGGACCGTCCCCTGCATTGCCCAAGTACCTATTGGTAATCAAGCCCTGTGCTGGAGGTACCTGTTGGCCCTGCAGTGCGTGGTGTCAGGAGGTGTTGGGAATGAGCCCAGGCCTCCCACGTGCAAGGCATGTTCTCTACTACTGGATCCATTTCTCCAACGCAAGAACTAATTTTTGTATTTTACCTGTTAGTCAACATTTTTTTTTGACAGTGGTTGGGGTGGTATTTGGGTTTGGGGATCATATCGAGTAGTGCTTAAGATTTACTACTATGATTTTTAAATTCAATCACCATGAGATACAAAGTTACAAAGCGGTTCATGATCCAGTTTCAGTCATACAATGTTCTGACCCCCATCCATCCACCAGTGTAGATTTCCCACCACCAGTGTCCCCCAGTTTTTTACCACACCATCAACTCCCAGCCTATTGTAGACAGTCTATTGTACAGTCTCTCCCTCTCTCTCTCTCCCTTTCTCTCTCTCTCTCTCTCTTTCTTTCTCTTTCTCTCTCTCTCTCTCTCTTTCTCTCTCTCACACACACATTATGGTTTGCAATATAAATATTGAGAGGTTATCGTATTTGTTCCTTTTCCTACTTTTAGCACTCAGTTCTTATCTGAGTAATCATTTACAACTATCGTTGTCATAGTGGATCCTCCTCTATCCCAACTCTAGGTACTTTCCTCAAGGGATCACTCCTGGCAGTGCTCACGATGTTGTGCTTCCATATATGGTGTTAGGGATCAAACTGGGGTTGGTTGTGTTCAACGCAAATGCCCTATCTACTTTTTTTAATATGCCTGACCGGCCCCTCAACTTCTTAATTAATTATTTTTTGAGAGAAGCTGGGATTGCCAAGGATAGAACTCAGTACCTCATACATTGCAAGCATGTATATCATTCATATATACTCATGTATATCACTGAGTAACAAGTAGGCTGGTAGTACAATATGAGGACCTGAGATAATTCAGCCCTGTTTTGGGGACCATGTGGTATCGGGGATCGAACTGGGGTTGGGCACATATAAGGCATGCACCTTAACCTCTACTGTCTCTCTGTCCCCCATCTAATCTTTTAAATTGCAATAAAATACAGCTTTAAAAACATGAAGAATATACCTATTTCTTATATAGTAATTAAAAAATACAAATTAGTCAAATTCATATCACCCATAGTTTCAGGAATCACATATATACCACTGATATCTATTTATATCTCTATCTATCTATCTATCTATCTATCTATTTCTCTTCTTGCACATTTCTTCCCAGCTAACTGATTTCCAGACATCTTGGAAAATTTTAATTATCAATAACAAAGTATATTTTGAAAAAGTTGGAAGACTGACCAAAAGTTTAAACGCTTCTATTCATGTCAGTAGTCAAAGGTAAGACTTTCAGGTCTTCTCTTAGTTGAGGGATGTTTTTGGTTTCAGGGAACCAGGGGAAGAAACGTAAATGAATTTTGGGTAAGTGGATATCAGGTTGACTATACGGATTCTCCTGGTAAGAAAAGCAGAGAAGTCCTGGAACTGGAGGAAGCATTCAGGGAACTAGGACTAGACCCAGACTCTGCATCTTTTTGTGAACTCAGTCCACAGTAATGTGTTTATTTTCTTCTTAAACTGAGTTAATCTTTCTTTCCTAGTGACTCAAATCTTTTCTTCCTGATATTTCTGCTTACCTTTCTAGGTTCCCTATTAGAGAGCCTGGCAAGCTACCGAGATTATCCTGACCACATGGAAGAGCCTAGGAAACTCCGCGAGGTGTATTTGATAAGCCAAAAACAGTAACAATTAGTCTCACAATGGAGACATTACTGGCGCCCGCTTGAGAAAATTCTCTGCTTGGGAGGACAGTGCTACAATGCTGTAGTAGATCAGTAACATGTTGTTACAGGTTGAGCATTGTGTGCTAATATATATATATAATTATTTTTTTATGAAGATCGATTGCCTTCTACCTGAAATTCATCAAATGTGGTGTGCTACTCTTGGTATATCAGTGGCATACAGTATGAAATGTCCAGGAATTCTAAAATTTTAAATATGGCACTAGAGCTGAAGTTAAATTTTTAACTGGATGGTGGTTTGCAGTTCTGAAGCATCTCTGTATCATGTTGGCTCTCTTCCAAAATTTATTTGTGAGTCTCTGGATCATGGTCATTAATGAGCTAAAAAGGTCACTACATTTTTTCTGTTTTAATTAGCAAACAATGAATTCCTGAGCTGGAGACTTCCTCCAGTCAGGAGGGGAGAGAAGTACAGAACAGAACTACTTCTAAATTTACTCAATAACACTAAAATTTAAACAACAAGAAAATCTCAAAAAGAAATTATTCCTAAGTGTGGTCAATTTTGGTGTATACATTTGCCTTTCAACTAAGTAAAACTGACTGAAATTAGTTAACACATAGCTATATTTTATAGCTATATAATTCTAAACTCTCCCCCAAAAGGCAATGCCTCCCATGAAACTCCAAACAGGTCTGAATTTATAAATAGCAAATTTCATGGATTGTGCTAGAAAATCTTCTCAGACTCTCACCCCCTTTTATTTTCTTCCAATTCAAATTTTTCTTCAGAGTTTAGTTCTGGAAGCCCTGTTTTCCAAAAGTTACCACAAAATAATAACTGCTTATTTATTTCAACACAGAAGTCCTCAGAGTATATATTTTTCTCCATTAGAACACTAAACATCAAAGTTGAGTCTTAATCCAGTAAAACTGGAATCATTAAAGCTTAAGTTGCCAAAAACCTGACGTGATTCTAAATATTTTAAACATTTTGGTCTACTTTCCTTTCTTCAATCTAAATTAGAAGCTACTGATACTCATGTCTTCACAGGCTGAGCTTTATTAATGATGCAGCTTTCCTTGAGGGCTTCTACTTCTGCTTTCAATCTCGCTCTAACTTTCAAGACTTTTACAAACAGACAGTTGGACAAACTGACTGCAAACATGTGCAAACTAACATGCACACACATGCATACTCACAGTCCATTGATTGAGTTTGCTATTTCTCTGATCCCTCCTCCCCCCCCTCCCCAAATGGCCAGAGGACTTCAGGGTAGACCAAGAAAGACAGGGTGTTCCCCAGGACAAGTGGAGCCCTATTGGCCTACTGAGATCATCTAGTGTCCCTTCAGTCACCCTCCACCTACAAATGCCCCTCTGCCCTGTCTGTCTCTTAGAGAAACAGTTCATAAAAGAGCTCTCTTGGCATCAAATTGGCAAAGAGAAATTATGAATAAGTGACTACCACTACAGTGGTACATAAGCATTCTCAGCTTTTCTAGTTCTGAGAGAGGCATTTTCTCAGCAAACAAGGAGACTCCAGGTGGCGGTCTTTCTGCAGCTTAAGTGCAAAGGTGGAGGGGCTGCAGCCTGCTGAAAAGGAAGGAGGGCGGTGGGCACCACCGACACCATGGAGGCAGGGAGAGGGTGGGAAGGGGTGTATACCAGGGATATTGGTGCTGGGAAATGTGCACTGGTGGAGGGATGGGTGTTTGATCATTGTGTGATTGTAATCCAGACATGAAAGCTTGTACCTTTCTCATGGTCATTCAATAAAATTTAAAGAAAAAAGGCACCTCTCTCTTCAGAGAGAGAAAGCCAAAAAGTAGTTCTCTTATCTCATGTCTCAGATTAGCTCATTTTTACCCTATTTCTTGGGTCTGTATCAGTCTTTTAAACAAAACAAACTCAAAAGCTCACAAGCTCAAGTGTTGGAATCTTCTGTTTTAGCCCTTTATGTCCATATATTTTGAGAATAAGAAGTGTAAAGTAAGAATTTCTCAATGTTCCTTGGGCAGGGAGGGCTTTCACCCGCCCCCCTAGGGGCGCCCGGAGTGAAGCAGTCTGGCGCAGAGTCTGGTGGCTTGGCTATGTCAGGCGTCATGTTACTCCCTTCCAGGAGAAAAAGCTGGACCCAAGCCCTGGCAACCGAAAGCCTCCAACCCAACTGCCACCACACTCAAGGCTGATCCCCACATGCTCAGGCCGACTAGTGAATGTATTCCTGGACCGAGCGACACATCATAAGATATTCCCTACCCGTTCTCCATAAGTACCACACCACATTTGATGGGGTACAAATAGGAAACAAAATCATAGAGGGAAATATATATGCATATATACATATTTTCAGATATATAAACGAAAGCTCATATCACTGAACCTTTAATAACATGTTAGTGATATCCTAAAGTATGTTTTAATGGCCCCTGACAAAATAGAACGATCTTCACACTGTTTCCTCTTTGGAGACTTTTTTTTTTGTAGCATTTTCAGTGGTTTTTCAAAACAGACAATACAAAATATATTATTTCAGTTGTGTTTTGGGCTGGAGAGATAGCACAGCAGGTAGGGTGTTTGCCTTGCACACAGCCGGCCCAGCCAAACAGGGTTCGATTTCTCTGCCCCTCTCGGAGAGGCTGGCAAGCTACCCAGAGTATCTTGCCCACAGGGGTGAGATTGAATATAATATATATTCAATATTTCAGACACAGTGACAATAACTCTCACGATGGAGACGTTACTGGGCCCTCCGCTTGAGCAAATCAATGAACAATGGGAGGACCGTGACCCTGTTTTGGGACAAGGACTGGGGCTTGGGATGGAAACATCCCAAATTGGGTGGCGGGAAGGTGTAACGGTGGTAGAATTGGTGTTTGAATATTAAATATAATCATTTATTGTGAACTACCTTACAAAATTAAAAATAATTGTTTGTTTTTTGTTTTTTTTTTTTATTTTTGGGTCACACCTGGCAATGCTCAGGGATTACTCCTGGCTCATGCACTCAGGAATTACTCCTGACGGTGCTCGGGGGACCATATGGGATGCTGGGAATCGAACCCGGGTAGGCCATGTTGGCTGCGTACAAGGCAAATGCCCTACCTGCTGTGCTATCGCTCCAGGCCCAAACATTTTTAAAAAGGAAAAGAATTTCTCAGTGTTCCGTGTAGGAACCTGTCAGCTAACAAGTTTCAGAGAAATGACTAAAGCAACTTGGATGATGCCAACAGAGAGGAGGAGTTCTGGTTCTCTTGCCACTGAAAAACAAACTGTCAGGGACCCCTTATGCTCTCTTCCAGGGAAGCTATTAACCCCTTGCTTCCTGGGGAATGGAAATCTTGGTAAAATAACGGTGAGTTTCTGAGGATAGATAAGAAAGACGAGTAACTCCAAAATATTTCCTCCCAGCCGTCTAAGACAGAAATGTTGCTCACTCCTCCACACGCAGAGTAATATGAAAAGAAAGTCTCAGCTCACCAGATGAAGTGGGGTAACAGGAAAGAGAAAAAGATGGTAAGCAGGAAAATGAATACCAGATCCTTGGGAATTCCCCAAAAGAAAAAGACAAACACTACACATGGGTGACTGATTAACCCTTCCCCACACTGAGTAGGTAGCTGATCAGTCTCTCCCAGGCCCCGGAGTGAGAACCATTGTGAAAGCACTGTTCAGAACAGGCAGCACTCTGTGGGCCGCTTGGGGCCAGTCCTGGCACCTGAGAATCAACTCCATCCAGAAGGGAAACTCACTCCCCACATTCTGAAAAGGACTCAGAATCCAAACTCTCCCTGGGAGAGGAGCTAAGGGTTTTCCTGGAAGTCTGTCCAGGTAAGAAGGTGTTAGGGAAGGTACCTGTTGTCAGTGAATCTCATTGATCCCTTGCCCGCCTGGCCAACTTCTGGAGTCTGTAGGTTGCTAAGGAAGGCAGGTACCCTTAGAGACCTTCTATTAGGATCCAGGTCTCATTTCAGCCACAAAGCCAGGAATTCCGAGTTGTCTTAGTATTGTACCAGGGCCTTCAAATGTAACAGTTCAATTAATCCATCACAGCAAAACAAACTTTAGGACATTAAGCAATGAGAGTGAATTATTTCATGTCAAAACTGACCGCAACCAGGCAATCTGCTGGAACTGTAGCCAGACAGGAGCACTGAGCACTTGACATAGGAACATTCCTGAAACCACTCACTGGGGGCAAAGAGAAGAGGAGCAAATAAATGGGGCTTATCAATTGGTTGTGTTGTGACAATACACTAAGTTACACTGAAGCAGGAGGGGTCTTAGTTGTGGTTCCTGTTGCTGGAAATCTTTGTTATGGACACATTGTTTTAGGTTCCATAGAGACATCTATTGATTGACTAATTGTTTCTGTGACCCTTCCCTACTTCTCCACCCAGGTAACAGGTGGGTTTGGGTCCTTCTGCTCCATTCTGAACCAAGACTTATTACTGATGACCTATTCTTCTCTGCTAGGTTCCTAGAATGAGCCACTCAGAGTTCCTGCCTCTGGCTGTCTCCTGGTTGCCTTTGCTTAGATCCCCTTCACATTTCTAACTTTGCTGTCACTATAGCAATACACCATGAGAAGGTATTTCTTAATTCAAGAGGTACAGCAGAAGTAGAGCAAAAGTACAATTTAACCCTTACATATCAAAGTAGCCTGATACACCAATGGGAACAGTACATCACTGCTCAGACCACCTTGAACCCAGGGTTAAACCCAAAACTCACATGAAGCGCTAGTAATAATGAAAAAATTAAGAAATTTCACCATTCTTTGGACAGAGACAGAAGCCCAGAACACTTCTCAAGTGCTTCATAAATTCTGACACTGACTGACATGACCTAAAGCAACAAAATGTTCTACATAACCACTGAACTACTAAAGCATCACAAGAGTCAATGAACCTACAATAAGACCGAGGGGAGAAACAATAAGTAATTGAACAGAAGAGGTAAAGAATAAAATAGTAGGACTCAGCATTAGAATGGAACAAGCCAAAATTGAATCAGTGACACACTTGGCGGTGGGTGGGGGGACTATGATTCTGACAGCAGGTCAACCTGTTCCTTCAGGGCGAGCACATCAGCAGCCTGCTGGTGTCTTCAATGCTGCTGTGCCTTTGGTCGGACCCCAACAACTTGGGTCCAAGTTTACCAGGAAAGTAAACCGACAAAAGTTACATATGTGGGAGCCACACAGACAAACCACCACTGGCTCAGCTATACAGGCTCATTTATTGGCCTTATTTTCAGAGACTCATAAATTTCGAAAGAGAACAAAAGCCATAGTTAAAGCCGGTGGTGCACTGGGGGAGAGCAGGTGTGCCCTGCATGGCATATGCCAATTTCTCTGGAAAAGATGGAACCAAGGGCCATGATCCAGAGACACAAAAGAGTCTCGAGCAGAGCAGCTCACTGCAGAGATGCCTCCAGAATTCAAGCCAGACCAACTTCACCGAGATGCCCAGATTTTCGGGGCGGGGAAGGCATTGTCCCTCCACCTGCCCCCTAAACCCCACCTCCCTGGTGGTTGCCAACTTTCAGAACCCAGAGAGAAGTGCAGGTAAGCGGGTTCAGAGACAACAAACTCCTGGCATCAATGGATAGGGGATGGGATGGTGCCTCTCTTCCCCTATCCCCAAGGGAACCTGGATGTCACGCCCAGAAACTGCCTCTGGCTGCTACTTAAGCTCCATAATGGCCATGATCCAGAGACACACAAAAGAATTTCTGAATCGAGCAACTTGCTGCAGAGATTTCTACACATCCTACTTATGTAGAATTTTAGAATTCCAGGAGCACGCTGCCGCTCCTTGACCACGCGACATCTTATTCGAATCATAACAAGCAATACAAAAGAGAGTATAGGGGAGATTGTCTGCCATAGAGGCAGGGGGAGGGGTGGGACAGTAGGGATACTGGGGACATTGGTGGTGGAAGACGTGCATTGGTGGAGGGATGGATGTTTGATCATTGTATAACTGAGACACAAATAGAGTAGTTCTATAATTATCTCACAGTGATTCAATAAAATTTTTTTAAAAAAAAGACAGTACACATGTCCTCATCAATAAGCAAGAGATGGAGGCCAGAAAGCTAGCAAACCAGGTAGGGTACTTACTTGCACATGATTGATCTGTTTGATCCCTTGTTCCCCATGTGGTCTGCTTAGCCAGCCAGGATTGTTCTCTGCATGCAGATCCAGGGTAAGCCCAGAGCACCAGTGGATGTGACCCACAAACAAATAAAAAAGAAGTCTAGAAAACAAAATTTTTAAATAAATAATGTAAGGTATTTAACTGACATCAGAAGAGAAAAATCACTGAATTATAGAATTGAGAGAAAGGCAGTAACGAAACAAATGAAATAGTGTAGTGGGTAAGGTACTTTCTTGCATGAGGCTGACTTGGATCCAATATTCAATATCACCCAGAATCCTCCAACTCCCGCCAGGGGTGACCTCTGTGTACAGAGCCAGGAGTAAGCCCTGAGCACTGCTAGTGTAGACCCCCAAAAAAATTAAAATGAAAAAAAAATCAGTAAAAAACCTCCCCAAGCAAAAGTACAGATCCAAAATGGATTCACTAACACTCAGCCAATCCAAATTAGATCCTCAGCACTCCTATGTTTTCCCAAGCCCCGTGGGTGTCACTCACGATCACTGAGGCAGCAGTAAGACCTGAGCTCCTATGGGAGTGATGCAAAAAAAACAATAACCTAAAAATCAAACTAATATTCACAACAAATGTAAAAAATTACATGAGTATTGTCAGTCATTTTAAAAAGGAAAATAAAAGGACTCTGGAAATGGGAAAACACTACATGTTTGTGGAAAAAATTAACATTTCACAAATGATAATACCCAAATTATACATATTTCATGCAGTTGTTCAAGATTCTGATGGCATTCATCAACAATTTAGAAAATTTTTTAGTGAAATTAATACAGAATCATAAAACTCCCTGAGAACTAAAAGCAATTGCAAGAAAAAGGAGGGAAGGAATGCATTTCCTGACTTAATATTGTGCTATAATAAATTTTCCCTTTATAAGGATGTATGGTTCTCAGTGAGACCCCAGAAACACTCAAAGGGGGCATGGGTGAAAATTAGTCAACTGGAGCTGGTGGTGGTGGTGGGCATAGCATGAGAGTATATGGTTAACCAATAAGATAGGGAGATATAGGAAGAATCAAGATTGGAAGGGGGCACATTAAAGAAACGGTCAAAAACACTGTTGCAAAACATAGTATTCAAAATTATGATCAATTGAAAGAAAAGCAAACTCTCAGGGCCATGGGGTAGAATTGACAGCACACAGATATAACGCAGATATATACACAGATATTTATTGAAAGTCTATGACAGAGTTTCTGGGTACATAAAGTGGGGCAGGCAAGTCCTCTTCAACTAACATGTTGGGAAAACTGGAAAATAAAATGTAAAAAAAGAGAAATATGTATCTCATATCCCCCCAAATGTAATTCAAAGTGGATTATAGACATTGAACTTGGTCCATAATCCATACAATACATTTATGAAAGCATATGCAGACCTGTCTAGGAAAGAAACCTCATAGGTGTGTGCAATGGTTTGACTTCTCTGGTAAAAGAAATAAAAATATAAAGAGGATTAAAGCAAATGTACAAGTGTTTACAGAACAAAAGAAATTTGGGATAAAATTTTCAAACTGCCCTACTTAGTGGGAGAAAATATTTTCAAACATATAACAAATAAAGGACCAATATCAAGATGTATAAAGCATGCAAAAGCTCAAAAAAACACAAATCATCACATCAAAACAGGAGAGAAGTGAGACCCATCCACAAAGAGGACATACAAATTATCAATAAGTGTATGAAAACATGTTTAGTATCAACTATTACCAGGTAATTGCAAATCAAAACAATGAGATATTATCACACACCAGTGAGAATGGCATATGTCACAAAGAGTAGAAACAACCACTATTGGCAGGAATGTTAAAAAAGTTCCCTCACGGGGAAAACGATCTGGTTCAACTTCTAGGGAAAACACTCCAGAGATTTCACCAAAACAATAGAAATATACTTTCCATATGATTCAGAGATTTCACTTGTTGGCATTGTCCCCCTAAAAACAAAAAAAAATATGAATTTGAAAAAATATATGTATACCTGTGTTCATGGAAGCACTGATTAGAATAGCCAAGATATGGAGACAACGCAAACATCAATGATGGGTGAATAAAGAAGTTAGGACACACGTGCACACATGCAGATGTACACAATGGAATTTTACTAAGCTATTACAAAATAATGAAATCTCTGACTGGAGCTGGAATAAGTCAGAGGGATTAAGAAAAAAGCCTTAATTTCAATAAGTAAGTTAGTTGAAATAAGTAAGATGTATTAAGACAAAACTCACAGGATCTCACTCATCTGTGATAACTGGGAGTCAGAAAACAAGGAAATAGAGAGTGTCAAATATGGCAACCCCTTGGCTTGAATTGCAAACCTGAGATTACCATGCACTTGAGGGTGGAGTGGGACATAACAAGAGGTAGCACATGGATAGAGGTGGAAAATCTTGGGCACTTGAGTGGGGTGACTGCAATGACTGTAATAATAAACACTGTTCCCCAAGAAAGCAATGGTTAGAACAGTTGGTTATTAATTCTATGTTAACAGGGAAGGCACACATGACCTGCAAAGATTTAAGTTAGACCAGTCACTCATCATCCTCATTTAGGAGGACTTGAAATGTTATTGACTGAAGCAGTGATGGTTTCCAATGAGAAAAATTCTCTCTTGCTTTCACATGACTCAAACTTTGCACACAGCCTTATTATTTTAACCATCTTAGACATCCATAAACTCCTTTGGTGTTCAACCCACTTGGGAGCTAGATGGCAGTGGGTGCTGGTCTCCTGGTGTATTTAGGGCTCATTCAAGCCCGGAATGGGTGGAAGGGAACACAACAATCTATCTGGGGTCTCCACCTATAGAGTTGGAGTGCAAATAACCCAGAGCACTATCAACACAGCAGAGCCAGAGAATGAGAAATCAAATTCAAAGCAATGAAGGAAAAATATACATGCATACATATTTACTACATATATATATATATATATATATATATATATATATATATATATATAGCATTCAATGCATCGCAACCTTTTCAAGTACACATGGTTACATTTGCGAGGACTGATCATTTGTTAGACTACAAAAATGTTCTTAGCAATATCAAGAAGATCTAAAACATGCCAAGTAACTAATGTGAACACAATGGCAAGAAAGTAGAAATTAATCATAAAGAAAACTTAGAACTACATATATGCATGGAAATAAAACAACTCTAAACAACCAGTGGTACGAGAAAGAAAGTTAACTGGAAATTAGAGGAGAAAAAAATGAGACAAATGAAAATGGAAACACAACTTTCTAAAACACGTGACATGCTGCAGAGAAATTTCACAGCATTGAAGGCGTCATCCCCTGGCAGCCAAAATCCTCCAGAACTCAACTGCTGCCATGTTCACGGCCGTTCTTCACATGTTCAGGCCGAGGCTCACCTATGAGTGAACGTATTCCTGGTCCATGCGGCTGTGTCTCATACCTGACACCACCCATCTTCCAAGAGTGGCACACCACATTTGAAGGGGTTTAAGGTAGAAGGCAACCAATCCTATGCCTCCTGTTCCTTGATATCGACTTCGTCGAGCAGGCCCAATAACGACTCCATTTTGAGAATTGTTGTTACTGTGTTTGGCATATTAAAACGTCACGGGTAGCTTGCCAGGCTTTTCAGTGCAGGCGAGATACTCTAGGTAGCTTTTTGGGCTCCCTGAGAGGGACGGAGGAATTGAACTGAGGTTGGCCTTGTCGGCAACATACAAGGCAAACGCCCTACCGCTGTGCTATCACTCCAGCCCAATATATATGCACACAAGGTTCAACCTTTTACAATATGCTCATAATCTATAGAAGGGCTTAGTGGGTCCTGCGTGAAATGCAACAATCTTCACACACTTTTCTCTAAGGAAACATTTTCGAGCATTTTCATCATTTTATTCAGAGCAAACAATACAAAAGAAATCATTTTGGTTCTGCTTTGGGGCAGGGGTTGGGGTTTGGGGTGAAAATATCTGAAATATGGTAGTGGGAAGTAATTGGGATTGGTGATCAAATATTAAATGTAATCAAATATTGTGAACTACTTTATAAAAATAAAATTTAAAAAAAGAAATAAGAAAATTCTCAAATGAAAGGGAAAATTAGCCAATCCAACAATTGATTCTGGTATAGTAAATAAAATTGAGAAAAAATTAAGTAGCCTACAATGCTACAACTTGAAAAGTAAACATTTAAACCAACATTAAAATACAAAGAAGAATACAGCTACTGTGAACAATGGTACACCAACAAATCTAAACAAGGTTGACACAGGATAAAAATACATAAAATAAAACCAGAAATAAACAAATGGGCCTACATCTGAAAGCTTATGCATGGCAAAAAAATCAGACTTTTTAAAAATCCAAATCAGACTTTCTTAAAATTGAAACACTTACTACGAACTGGGAGAAAACATTTGCAAACCATGCTTTTGGTAAAGGCTTAAATATTACATATGCATAAAGCGTTATAAAGCTCAAGCAGAAAAACTCAACAATTACATAAAATTGGAGATGAGCATCCATTTTCCCAAAATGGCTAAGTAAAGCCAGCAGACATCTGAAAAGATATTACTAGTCACTTGTTATCTAAGAAATGCAAAGCAAAAATTAAAAAGCAATGAATTTCAAGTCAGAAGACTCAGAAAGATATATATATATATATCTTAGCTATATATATCTAAAAATAACTGATATATATACATATATGTGTGTGAGTGTATATATATATACGTATATATATGTATATATATATAAATATGTAACTGGAAACAACCAGTACTGAGAAGGGGTGGTGTAAAAGGGGTGCTATTTCATTCACAGTCTGTGGGAACAACATTTGGCTGAACCTCTGTGGAAAAGTTTGGAAATTTCTCTAAAAGCAAGAATCACTCTATCACTGTCATCTTGTTGTTCAACAATTTACTTGATGAGCTCAATGAACTCAGGTGCCAGTAATATCTCCGTTCATACCAGCCCTGAGATTTAAGCAGCCTTTCCTTACTCGTCTTTCCCAATGATTGGAAGCTCTTTCAGGGTCAGGGAAATAAGACTCATTATTTTAATAATTTTGGCATATCGAATACACCATGAGTAGTTTGCCAGGCTCTCCAGTGTGGGCAGAATACTCTCGGTAGATTGCTGGACTGTCTGATATATACATTTCCTCTATGATTTGTTACCTATTGTCTGAAACTATATTTTATAAATATATATATTATATATATATATATATTTCCTCTATGATTTGTTACCTACTGTCTGAAACCCATCATGTTGGTGCTGTAATTATGGAAAATGGGTAGGGATGTGTCCAGGAATATGTTCACTCAGATGTGAGGCTCGGCCCAAGCGTGTGGAAAGCGGCCTGGAGTTTGGTAGTGGAGCAAGAATATAGGTTCCAAAAGACCTAGTGATTTCATATTTGCATGTTACCACCAAAACCCCTTAATAGAAAAGTCAAAATGATATATGCACTCCTGTATTCACTGCAGTGCTAAGTACAATACTCAGAAAAACCCCAAATGGACACATAAACGGATAAAGTTGTAGTATAAGCACAAACAACAGAACCCTACTCAGCTACAAGAAAAGGTAAAATCTTGCAGACTCCTGCAATTTGGATGGATGGAGGGCATCCTGACGAGCAAAAAAATTCAGAGCAAGGACAAATATTGTATGATCTCAGCGTGCTATTTAAACAAAAGAAGGTAATTTAAAAATCCTGAAAGAAGAGAAAGTCTTGACTTTTGATTACACTAAGAAATCCTCAGTCAAGGAAGAAGCAGACTGAAGATGATCTGAGGACAATGGTGGGGAAAGGCACCCACGTCGAGAGTTACTGATGACAACATATATGACCTTAGTTGTGCGATGCACGTATAACATGCTGAAAACCACATGCCATGACCACTACATATGTGCCTAACTTTGCAAACACACCAACACTGGACCTTCACTCCTCAGGTACACAAAGCAACTTAAACTTCCGAAGCTGCTCATGGGGAAAATGAAGGACACCCCTCATTCTGTGTCCTTGGGAAAGAATTCATAAGAGCTTCCATGACTGGCTACTCCCAGGACAGAGTGGAAACGCTCAGTGAGCTGCTGCCTTGTCTGCCCAGTACACCGTCTTCCTTCCCTCTGGGATTTCTCAACATTCTTTCCAATTGCATTTGCCCTTTCTCCAGCAGATATTTATCATCCTAACAAATTCTTTGTGGGATGAAGGAAACTGAATTAGTGTTGCCATAATACCAGAACCACCACCACCACAGGTTCCTCATATTTAATGGGTCACCAAGCCCAGCTTGCTCTGCTGGGCCCCAAATTTCCCTGACTGCTTAATGAAGTAAACAACCTGAAATCCGTGTCTCTGCCATTTGGCCATCTGCTGGTTTCTTGGAACTGGTTATCAGGATGCTTCAACTCAAACAGATCTGGGATGGCAGCATTACACCCATGTACTTGTGAGCTGACAATGGCTGGAACACTTCTACCTGTTCTCTGTAAATGAAGTGTCTGTGTCCAAAAGTACTACAGATAATGAACACACATTTTAAATATTTTAAGGCATTAAAATGTACAAAAATATAGTTTCACTGTCAATTTTGTAAGCTAAACTGAACCTTACCTATCTTTGTTGATATTTGCTTAGTTCTTGCATCTCCTGCTAACCTGGCTATCAACTGCACAGCAATTGGACACCATATTAATATTGATCCATTATTTTAAGTCAAGAAAAATGTTTGATTAATGAGGGTACAGTGATGGAAACTAATTGCTCGTTCCTAAAACGTTTTGGGAAACAAAGGTGAGGCTATTCTATGTATGTATTTTCTACGTATGGTAGAGATTTTCCCCATTTTCTACTGACCTGACTTTCATCAAGTTCAAGGGATAATGTTTTCAATAAGGAAAAACTTTATGTTTGCTTTTGTATCATATAAAAAAGGTTCACAAAGTAATAGGGTTAGTTTGCTCCTGCTGTTATATTGCTGTTGTGTTTTGGCATTCTTTTGTTTGGTTTTAAGCTACACTGGCTGTGCTCAGTAATTGCTCTGCACTCAGAAATCACTCTGGCAGTACTCAGGGTACCATCTGGGATTACGGGGATGGAAGCCATGTTGGTCATATGCAAGGCAATGGCCCTACCCACTGCACTACCTCTCCAGCCCCAAGTAGCAGTTTGAATGGTCCCAGGAGTCCTTTACCTCCCTCGTGCTCAGCATCCAGATCCGGAAACGACATGGCGCAGGTGTGCGGTGGTGCCCATAGCCTGGGATAGACGCGCCCCTGCAGACAGCTGGACAGGGCCACACACCTCTCTGTTGAATCTGATAGAGGCATGGGTGCAAATATCCCAAAGGGGAATCATTATACCCATAGCCTGTAGGACGTTGGCAGCAGCAGACCCCGCACGAGATGCAGGTGCGCGTGCGTGTCCGTTACCTCTAACTGCTTAGAACTGACCCAGGACAGCCCCAGTGCGCGCGCACCTACGGGCCGTGGTGGGTGCAAACGTCCGCCAGTCATGCACGAGAGCCTTCATAATTATTGGTGGCTTTTCAGAACACAGCAAGGAAGCAAACATAAATTCTTGCTTAATGCCTCAGGAAAAATTTCAATCTCAAAATCCATTTTATGAGAAATCCCTGGCTTAAAATCAAGCTTCTTTATGACCCAAGTAGAAATCCCAAGAAATGTCTTGAGTTCTCGTTTCCAGTGTCCAACATTGTTTGGGGAAGGATGTTCTTGATTTTGATAGAATTCTTATGACCTGGATATCGCTGCTGAACCAATGTAGAGTGACAGAGCAGCTGCTGGGTAACGTCCAGAGATTGATATCTGCAAAGGCAGCTTGCCCGCTGCAGAGAATGGAATGATCTGATGGCTATTGACTGAGCTGGTCATTCCCTCGATAGAGTCCAAACAGTGCAATGAATGTTTTATATAAATGCATACTCCCAAATCCTTTCAGACTGAGAGTTTGTGTAGATCTTATAAATCGTTCCAAAATTAGACTGAATTTTTTTTTCTAATAAACACTGGAGAAAAGAATGTAAAGGAAAGCTAAATGAGGGTTTTCCAACCCTGGATAAAAATATGCAGAAGGTTAACTTTGTTGCTGATCTGAATAGTGAAGTCAGTGGCACATCTGTTCTGCTCTACTTTCTAATGTAGACCTCCCTATTCCATTGGACACTGAATTGCCAGGCATTGTAAGGATTCAGTTAGGGACTGCAGAATTTCATGCTGTGGGGATGGAGTCTCCTGAACAAGAGAGAAGCCATGTGACCAATATAAAGAAATCACTACACATGCCAGCTGGTAGAACATACATGTACTTTTAACCAGAGTAGAAATCAATTATGAGTTAATAAAAATGAGATCCTTAAGGGTTTCAGTTCATAGTACATGTCTAGAAATATGTTAACAACAGAAAACCAGTTTTGTGTGGGAGAGAGTATTGTACTGACCAGGGAAATGTGAAGGGAACACACAGCCCTGCATTAAGCATACATCATTGAGCCATTGGCAAAACTTAGCTTTGAACCAATTAAGATATTCCTCGATTCAACATTATATTTAGGAGGCAAATCATCCATAAAATGTATTGCAAATGCAAAGAAGTAAGTTTGAAATTTGTAGCTGTTCCAACTTGAGGCTACATTGCTATTCCACGAAGGATAAGAGCTTCCATGAGAAAGAAACTTTGAAAGAAAGCTAGTCAAACATGTTAGACAAATCTACATTACTTTCAGTCCTAGGGACTGGACCCTAATGAAGGATCAGCACAACAAACAAAAAAGCAAAACCCACTGCATTTGCTGGGGAAAACTCCTCTCAAATTGTGAGCTCCATGGATTCACAAGTCAATAATGACTGAATTTTGCAAAGAAAGAGTAGACTCTGTTGAAGGAGGTCAATAGGAAGAGAGGAAGGAGAGAGATTTGAGGGGCACACAACTAGACTGGTGGATAAAGTATTGAGATACAGCGAAGACCAAGCCAACCTGTGTGCTGAGAACTGGGAAACTTTGTCTAAGTGGCTGGAAGAGGCCATGTGAGCTGCTCTGCCACTGAGCAGTTTGAAGGAAATTTCTGGTTCTGGCCGTCCAATCAGAGCCCTTCATGGAATGTTTCCCCAGCCAGGCCCTCCTGGCCCACCCCCCCACCCCCCACTGTGGAATATCTTGGGCCCAAGATTCTGAAGTTTGAATTCAAACTTCACCCTAACCCACTCGGATCCTGAGCATCTGCGTGAGCAGTTCACTCTCTGATCCTGGTCCTGATTTTTGCCCTTGTGAAGGCTGATAAACTGCAGTGGCCTCTGGCCTCGTCTATGAGGATGGCATCAGGAGGAGGTAAGCCTGTGAGGGTGTCTGTGTATGTGAGAAAGTCTCTGCCACCCTGAAATCCTTTGGGTTCAGAGTCACCCTGACTAGGAACACCATGTTTTGACGGGGTGAAAGAGGAGAAAGACCTGGGCTCCATAGATAGCTCACCTGTACAGCAAAGGGAGCCCAGGAGAACCTGACGAGTCTGGGAGGGCATCCTTGGAAGTGTGTCAAATTACCTGGGGGAAGGTCATTGGTATGGACAGAGGGAGGCAGCAGGTATATGGCTGTTTTGTGTGTGAGTGTCCCTGCTTGTGGATGGGAGAACAGGGCCATTTGTCATGTGTCTGGAGGGACTGTATTGTGGTGGCACAGGGAAGACCCAGGCATTCTGAGTCCATGTCTCCTCCTGTGCTCTAGAATAAGTTTAGAAGTAATTAGACTTGGGCTGAGCTCAACCTGATGTGGACAGCTCAGCACAGATGGTCCAGCCTGAACCTTGTTGAGTGAGGCTGTCTGTGTAATTCTGCCATGATGAGTCCTCCCCAGAGATGGGCTGCAAGTGACTAACTGCCACAGTCAGAGCCTGACACTTCAGCAGACTTAAACTCTCTGCTGGCTGAGCCCAGCAGCTGTCTTGGGTCAGCAGGTTGGGAGACAGGTGACTTCAGTGTAGTTACGACTCAGCTTCCTGAGTTGTTCTGGATTGTTCTCCTTTTGGTGAAGTTTGTTCTTCCATGGTCTGGCATCTCATGGTGCAGCCCCAGCAAGGATTTCAGCTCTGAGGTGAAGATTGATTGAGAATTGGATACTTCCCTCACAGACAAGGAATAAATGGATGTGTGATTCTATGTGTGAGTTTGTGAGAATGAGTGTGTGTTTCTGTGTGTGTGTGTGTGTGTGTGTGTGATATGTGGGGTTTTCCTGAGAAAAGTCTGTGAAGGTCTGTTCCTTGAGGAGAGGTGGAGTGTACTGAGGCAGAAAGAGCATCGTCAGAGCAGTTGGAGACATCAGGGCCTCTGTCCTGAGCATGATGCACACAGGCTCTGGGTCGTCTCTAGTGCGAGTCTCTGTGTGAATTCCACCTGAGCAACGATGGTGGCAGACAATTTTCTTTCCTGGCACCTGGTTTATGCCTGATGTTAATTATCCTGTATCTGTCTCTGGGATAAAGTCTTATATTATTTAGAAGATGTTACCTATTTTCAATCTAACATGATCAGCAGCTCCAGAACTCTGGAAACATCCCCAAGTGTCTGACTGGTGAAATCTCTGGCCATTTCCACATCTGCTGCCATCCCTGATGGAACTCTCCCAGAACACAAGAACCCTAGCCTTAGGATCTCCACGAAGTATAACCGAGCTGGAGGGGAGGGATGGCCTGTACCAGGGACTCAGGGCTGAGACAGGGCACACCACCTCATTCCTTTCAAAGGGCCTGATCTAGAGATGCTTGGGCCAGTGAGGCATTGCTTCCCCCACACACACACACACACCATCTCCCTCTCACTCCCCTCCCTCCTCTCCACAGTGTCTCCTGTGCTGCTCCCAGAGATGACCATGAACCTTGGGGTCTCCGGCTCTGCTTTCCGGGTCTTGCCCTTTCTCAATCCAGGGCTCCCCCAGCCACCACCCTGGGAGCCGTCTTGGGTCAGCAGGTTGGGAGACAGGTGACTTCAGCGTAGTTACGACTCAGCTTCCTGAGTTGTTCTGGATTGTTCTCCTTTTGGTGAAGTTTGTTCTTCCATGGTCTGGCATCTCATGGTGCAGCCCCAGCAAGGATTTCAGCTCTGAGGTGAAGATTGATTGAGAATTGGATACTTCCCTCACAGACAAGGGATAAATGGATGTGTGATTCTATGTGTGAGTATCCCCTCTGGTGACCTCGGCCATCGCTCCTGGCAACCCTATGGTGCTGTCACCTTTCCCCATGATGCCTGTGGTGGCAGGAGCTGCCAGCCATGGTCCCCGAGTGCCTGAACCTTGCAAGGTCATCATCCAGGTCAGCCCTGAGGTGGGGCTTGTGGAATCAGCCCAGAACCAGCCTGTCATCCTGACACAGGCTTCACTCAACTGGGGGTGGGGGGGTGGGCAGAAGTTCCATCTGCCGTGAATGGGCATCCTGCACCCATCTACTTGGTGTCATCTGTGCCGGAGACCATTATGCCGACTCCAGCTACTACTGTCACCCAGGCTGGGACAGGAGACCATCCTCCTCAGGCTCTAATGCCAGTGGCCCAGGTGGTTCCCATCAACCTCCCATCCAGTGGTGGACCACTGCCCCAGTGGGTTTGTGGGGAGAGTGGTCCAGCCACCACCCGGAACCAGGCATCACCTGAAACCTCCAGCAGGCCCAGTAGGGTCTACGAGAACTTTCGGCGCTGGCAGCGCTTCAAGGCCCTGACCCGGAGGTACCTTCCTCAGACTCCGGACACTGAGGCCGTTTCCTGCTTCCTCATGTAAGTCCCTCGGGTGTCCTAGATCTAATGGGAGCTTCACAGGAAGGGACTTGGGTGACCCCCCAGGATAGGGTCCATGGACAGCATGACTTCAGGAATGCCATCCCGGGGTTCCGGCTCAAATCCCATAGTGACCAGTCTTACCCTAAAGCCTCACCTAAGTTCCCTCATCAGGGTTGTTCTCGACCTGTGGTCTGTAGGACAGACATTCTGTTCCTAAGACTAGACACAGCACAGATGCACCAGGGTTCAGACAGGCCATGACTGCTCGTCCTTGGCATCTCCTGACCTATCCCCAGAGCTGAGGGTTCACACCAGCATGGACATTGAGCTGGGGTGTGGGAGGCAGAGTCAACTGTGGGCGGGAGACCAGGCCGACATCGGGGGTCTAGGCACGGGTGTAGGGCAGTGGGGGCTCCCGGCAGACACAGACCCTGACCGAGCCTGTCCTTGCAGCCTGGTGCTGCGCACCCTGGCCTGCCTGAAGCCCACCATGAGCCTGGAGGAAGGCCTGCACCGGGCCCTGCGGGAATGGGAGGGCATGAGCAATTTTGAGCGCATGATCTACTACGACATGGCTGCCAAGTAAGTCAGTCCTGGGCAGAGAGTGGGGGTTGTGCTGGCTGCTCCCAGATGGCCAAGGGGTCCTTGGTATCCCCGGGAGGTCTTTCCCCTGCGGATGCTTATCCCTCCTGGGGCCGGGACACTTCTCCCCACCCTACTCTGGGGCTCCTGACCACAGTCTGAGGGTCACAGTCCCTTATTTTCTGTGACCCTCAAAAGGCTGATATGGGGAATCATTGGGGGCACTGGAGTCTATGCCCACCCATTCTCCACCCTCCTGAGTGCTTGCCATGAGTGTCCCCTGTCCCTGCCTCATCCTGTGTGGTCCCAGCCAACCCGACTCAGTAAGGCCTGTGCTCCCTACACCAGGTTCATGGAGTTTGAGGCCGAGGAAGAGATGGAGACACAGAAGCTACAGTGGAAGAATGGAGTACAGGGCCTGCCACCCCCTGCCCCCCCCAGGCCTGAACCTCAGGGGGCTCCAGGCCCACCACTAGGCCAGCAACCAGGTACCAACCCTGCTCCCCAGCTAATTTTCATAGGCCCAGGAAGGCGCTAGGATTCCTGCCCTGTCAGGGAGCCTCCATTCTCCCGGGGACACCCAGGCCTATGCTCAGCGGCCCCCTGTTCCTGGGTTTCTCCCTCTCCCTGAACACACCACGCTGCCTGAGGGCGTCAGACTCACCTTTGAAGTGGGGTTGGAGACGCTGGGGACACGGTGGGCCCCTCCTCCCGTTGAGGGCCCCCTCATTCCTCACCCAGTTACGGGATTCTAGTACACACAGATGTAGACACATACCTGACCTGACCCAACCCACAGGTATCCATCCCCGTTTCTGTTCACAGTATGATTGTCTGAGGGCAATGGACGTGAGGTCCCCTCACGTTCCTCTCTTCTTCTTCCTCCTCAGCCTGTGTCCCTAAGAAGTCCAGACCCCGGGCTTGGGCAGCCTGCCCCAAGACGCACAAACCACAGCGCGCCCCCCAAACCAAGGCCCCCAAGGAGATCCCCCCTGAGGCCATGCAGGAGTACATGGACATCATGAGCTGCTAAAGGCCCCCGACACAGTCTGTGGGGCACACCTCGGCCAAAGGGCAGCGGGCAGGAAGGAGCAGCAGGAGGAGGCCGGGACCTTCCCTGAGCTGGGGCTCCTGAGCTACGTGGACGAGCTGTGCTCCCAGGAGGCCTTTGTCACCAAGGTGGGTTTTTTGCGCTGCTGTGGGTGGGGAGGGTGCAGAGTTGCTTCTGTCCAGGGCTTGGTAGTGACATATTTCTACTTGTGTTTGTGTGCATGTGTGCACATGTGCCTCTCTGTGTACAAACATTGGCCCTAGTTTGTGAATTTCTGGGTTTGGTCGATGTGTGAACATCTTTGTGTGTCTCCATCTGTGTGTACTCTGTGGGCTCTGCGCAGAAATGTGTGGATACATGTACATGTGCCTAGAGGTGGAAGAGTGTGTGTCTTTGTGTCATGTGTACATGCATCCATGTGTGTTCACATGTGCTTCTCCGTGAGAGTAGGTGAATAGTTCGTGTGCTTTGTGGGTGCGGGTGAGTCTGCGTCTGTGTGTATGTGTGTGAGTGTGAGCACTCTCGGCGTGGGTCTATGTGAGACCAGACCCAGAACTGTGCTGAGAACGGGTGTGTTTGCGTCTTTATTCCTTCCTAGTCCCTTCGAGAACCCTCAGACCCGCTTCCTTCTTCCAGGTTGAGGCGGTCATTCACCCCAGCTTCCTGGCACACCTGCTCTCCCCAGAATCCCAGCTGGAACTCCTGGCCCTGGCTGAGAAGCTGGAGGAGGAAGAAGGACTCATCCCCACACAGGTGAGGCAGATGGGTGTCTGGGGTCCATGCAGGGCCCAGGGGAATAATGTGAGGGTTTCCTTTAAGGCAGTGGGTAGCGACCCAGGGGAAAAAGGAGACATTTTGCATGTGATTGCATGGGAAAGAGTCCCTGCAGGGGACACAGGGGACAGGTCCCAGGGCATTCAGAGCAGCAGGTGGGTCCTGAGTCAGGGAGGGGCGCCCAGCACTGGGGCCTAGTCACTTGGTGCCCTCCCTGCCCAGGCCATGGCCAGGGGCCTCCCTCTGAGTCCTCAGTGGAGATGAGGACATGAATATGGGGTGAGGGAAGGGTTGGCGGGGGTGAGGGCCCTTAGTGGGTCAGAGATCTGGGTTTTCTACTCTGGGAGGAGTCGGGGACACTCTCTGTCCCACCCTGCACCCCCACATGCCCACACTGTCCTTCCTCCCTTCAGATTGTGGAAAAGCGTCTGCGAACTGCGCAGGACAAGGAGGTCATGAAGGCTTGTCCCCAACACCAGCTGACTCCAAAGGACTCAAGTCCATCTGAGAGTGCAGCAGGTCACTGCAACCCAACACCTAACTGGGGCCATAAGCCAGGGGCCAGCACTGAATCCTGCCCCCCTGAGACTGACTTTGGACACGCCTCAAGGCCTGAGCAGGCTGAGGCCAATGTGATGGCACCTGGAGCCCCTGTCCTTTCTTTGGGGAGCCTGGAGTACCCATCCCTGCAGGCGGAACAGGACCCCTGTCCTGGTCTCACTGCCCCCCCTCTGGACAGCACGGTCCCCCGCATGTTAGAAGAGGCACCTCCTGGCCGGGGGCTACATGGGGCAGCAGAGGGCTCCAGTGAGGAGGAGGAAGAGCTGCCCAGTCTGGCCTTCCTCCAGGCTTCTCACCACAGCCTGCTGCCCTGGAGCTTCCCCGAAAGCCCTGGCTCAGACACTGGTCCCTGCTGCCCGAAGGCCTTGGGTGCTTCTCGGCCCCCACCCACTCAAAGAAGGGCCTGCAAGCCTGCTGCCCCTGCCACTAACCCTTCCAGGAAGCGTCCTCTATGTGGGGGCCCAGGGCTGGTCATTGAAGAGAAAGCTTCCTTCCCCTGGGGGCACCCTAGGGTGTCTGGGAGCTCATCCTTGACTGTGGAGCTGGTGGGCCCCTCCCTTCCCCCAAAACGAAGGTTCCAGCCTGCTGTGGCCAAGAGGAGAAGAGCAGGGCACAGCATCCAGTAGGACACCGGAGGGTTTCCTCCTGAGCCTGGCTGCCCCCAGCAGCTTTGTCTTCCCCCTGATCCTCATCCAGCTAGGACTGCTCTCGAACGGGGGGCGGGCCCTGTGGTGGAGTTGGGCTGGAGCAGCCCCTTTGTTTAATTGTGTAAATAGTCAATAAAGTTCATTTCATTGAAAATACTCTTGGTATCTCATGTCTCTCATGCTCCTTGGGCAATCCTGAGATGAAGACCGGTAAGGGTGTTACAGGGGTTGGGTCCTGTGAGACATTGTGCTCCCTGGAGCAGGGAGGAGTCCTCCCCACCTATAGAGAGATGTGTTCAGTTTCAGCAGACCCACCCAATTCTGTGGACATAGGCGAGGCTTACATTTGCTGCCTTTTCCTTGGAATGCATCCAAAAGCACATCAAAGATTGAGGGCATCACGCTGGGAAAAATCACAGCATGGGAGAGAGCAACACAAAGGAGCTCTCACAGATGTGGGAGACAGACTGTTTCTATTTCTTCCCTGAGTCCGTGGGTCACACCCAACAGTGACTGCTCTACAGAGCTCCTTGTTCTAGGACTCACTCCTGGTATAGCTCAGGGGACACCGTGGTGCTGGAGATCAGTAGAACGAGGGCTGTGCACATGCAACAAAACACCTTAATGTGTATACAATTTTCCCAATTCTCAACATTCAATTTCATTTGTTGTAGGGTCACACAAAGTGGTTCCTGGAGCTGACTCTGGCTCTGCCCAGGAGTACTCCTTTCTGGGCTCAGGGGGTCATATGGAGTGCCAGGAATAAAATCCACGTTGGCCATGTTCAAGGCAACTGTCCCATCAGTTGTACTACCTCTTCAGCTCCAAAATACATTTTAAAACATTTTCACCACACTTTAAAATAGAGCTTGTATCCTCAGAAGGTTTCCATAACCTCCTGCCCTTAGCCATCACCCTTTGTCTCCTTATTGATCCTTGAGTCTTGAACCCCCCCATTCCTCTTTCTTTCTCTAGATTCCCACACTCTGGCCATCTGCGGCCTTGTAGCTATCTGTGGCCTCTTTCACTGAGAACAGCTTTTACTAGTCCACCTACATCAGTTTATATCAACAGCTCAAACTTTCACTACAGAATCATATTCCATGTGCAGAAGGGCTGCATCTGGCAATTCCTTCAATGGTTGATGAGCACTGAGCTTCTTTCTACTCCCTGGTACTAGCTAACAGCAGATACGCAGATGTTAAGTGAGGTTCTCAAATAACTTTTTTGAGAATGCAAGCCTGGCAAAAACCCTCTCACTACTGGCAGAGAACCCCAAATTTGGGATTCTGGAGTAGAGATTTTATGCACTGTGTAATGCAACCCGAGCATGAAGGTTCTGAAAACTGTATTAGGGATGCAAGGAGTTGTGTTATCCAGAGAACATGTGTCCTGTCTTGGTGTTTTATTTACACTAAGATAAACAGCAAGGTCCTTAATCTTTCCTTGTCTGTCCCGTCTCATCTTCTGTAACTGAGCATGGGTGTCCTCGACCTGCAGTTTTCTTTATCCCTGATAGTTGAGAATCTACAGTGCCTTTGGTGGTCCCTTATTTTCTGCCTATTTGAAAAGAGTTCAAAATCACATGCAGTTCCTGTCAGGAATGAGTTTTATTTTGGTACCCAAAATTATTTTTTAAATTTTATTCATAAACATGTTCACAATAATGGATTACATTCACTATTTCAATCCCACCACTATTACTATCCCACCACCATTATTTCTAAGCTTACAACCACCACCACTCAAGCCTGCCTAACAGACAGATACTTTATTTTGTATAGCTTATTATGAATAGCATGAGAAGTCACATGGCCACAAAAGTGGCTGCATGCTCCTTGAATTCTAAAATTTTAAATAATTAGTTTCCAAAGAAATATCTGCAGCTTGCTGCTCGATTCTGAGATTCATTTTTGATTCTCTGGATCATGGCCATTACTGAGCTTACATGGCACAAGGAGGAAGGCAGTTTATGATTGTGACATAGAGGCGAGGAGATGGGAAAGAGCAGCTGTCCCTGATCCCTTGAGGTCTAGAGTTAGCAGTCACTGGTGTCACATACCTGGGTTTTCCATTGGGCTCTGGAATTCATAAGGGGCAGGTGGAGGGACAACACATGCCCCTGTCTGAGGCACCCCGATGAAATCGGCCTGGTGTGAGATCAGGAGACTTCTCTTCAGCGAAATTCCTGGTTCCGAGATTCATTTTTTGTTGGGAATGTTTTAGGCTAACCTTGATGCTCTTCCCCAGTACCAGTAGCTTCTGGTGTGAAGTAGCTCAACATGCCTGATCATGTATTTCTTCCCTAGTAGCAAGAGCAGTGCCCTGGGCACCATACCAGCTTTGTTCTACTCTCTCTACGACTGTGATCAGTGTGGTAGAAATGAAGTATGTCCACACTCTATGGCACAATTGAAATAAGGCGGTCAGACCTTTCTACTGCTCCTGCATGCTCCCTTATGGGCACACAAAGTCCAGCATCCAGACTTCAGAGCAGACCAGCTGCCCTGCAGAGGACCCAGACACAGTAGCGGGGCCTCTGCTCATTCCCATATACTAGCCCATAACCTCCGGGTTGTTCCTTTTGGCGAGTCTCCTTGTCACCTGACCCCACCCCAGCAAGCGCTGGGAGTTTAAACAACACTGGCCTGTCTGGAGATAGCTCTACTCTCCACTGGGGAGCACTGAGGAAGCCCTGCAGTCACAGTCAGGGAGCTGAGGGATCCCTGGGCTCTTCCTCCTCCATGGAGCAGACCCTAGAGGAACAGCCAGGCTGTGGAGCTGGGTTGGATGGAGGAGACTCTGAGGTGTTGGTGCTGATAAAGGACCTGAAAAGTTGGATCAAGCATCTGGAAAGCTCTGGGGGCCTGGCTTTTACCTGTTAGAGCAGGGATGGCAGCTTGCTGAGACCAGCTATTCATTCATTTGCAGTGGGAGGGGAGTGAGGGTGGAAAAGGGTCTATCTGGGGCTTGGGAGGTGTTAACATAGTCTGCTCCCAAGAAAATGCACATCTCACAATCCCTGGAGAGGGGGCCATGTTTTATGTGACCAGCATAAAGATTGAGGGGTGCATTTTCATGGGATAGGTAGAAAATAAAGGTCTCATTATCAGGCCTTGAGGATCCTGGAGCCACAGAGGGGTCTCACTGTTTGTGTCAAGTTCTTGGGATTGGGTTGTGTCAGACTAAAGCCATCCCAGAGCACATGCAGGCACACCTGTGGCCGTGCCTGGAAAACACTTGCAGGTGTTTCTTGCATTGTTGATGCTTCGGCAGGGTTTGGTGCCCAGTTTGCCCAGGTCCTGTGCTCTCTGTATGTGTTGTCTCCAAAAGGGGCAACCTGGGATAGGCCCCGGAAATGGCAACAGAATCTGCAGTGGCCATAGGGCCATGTTCCACACCACACAGTTGGAACAGCTCTGATGAGGGTCCAAACTGCATGTCCAGTTGTGGGATGGGTAAGGGCTCCGCCCTAGATCATGGAAGGGAAAACAAAACCCGCACCAGAGCTAGGAGAGAAGAGTTTCTGCAAACCTGTGTAGGCAGGTTCAAGCTGTGCAGGGGTTAGGGACTTACATGAGTAGATGGTCCTCAACTCTGTGCCAGAGGCGAGCTCCTTGCGAACCCTTACTTGATGGGGCTGGATCAAACCCAGGTTCTAGTAGAAACTTGGTATGTGGATGACTCTAGTTATGACCAGCCAGATGGAGGCCAGTGTCAATCCAGCCTTCTACAGAGGGGATTTGGTGTGATCCCAAGAGGAGGTAATGCGTGCCCTCTGGCGGGACATGCACTCTTGGCCTCCCTGTGAGTTGCCAGGCTGGGCTCTGCTGAGGGACCTGTGACTCAATGCTGCCCAGGAGACACAGGGACTGGATACATGCCACCTGGTGGCTGCCTGCCAGGGTGCTGCATGCTGGCTCCAGAGCTCTATCGGTGGTTAATCGGGCTTGGTTTTACACCTCCACCCTGGAGAAGGAAATAGTGCTATGGGCCTCAAAGGTGTTTCCAACGATCAGACCCATTGACAGGGACAGCTCAAACAAAAATACACAAATGGGACTTCATAAAATTAAAAAGCTTCTGCCTAGCTAACAACATGGTCTACAACTAAAGGATACCAGACTGAATCGGAGATAATTTTCATGTGCAACACATCAGGTAAATATGAATATCCAAGATCTATAAAGTACTGAAGAGGACTCACCCCTCTCCCAAATTCACAAACCCTATTTAAAAATTGTGAGAGGAAAGAAATAGACGCATCTTCAATGTAGACTGATGGCCATGAAATAACACATGGAAAAGGGTTCATTATCACGTGTTGCTGGCCTCTACTGAGCTAGAGTGATCGCACAAGAGGTAGGGTGCTTGCCTTGCACGTGACTGACCCGGGTTTGATTCCTCTGTCCCTCTCAGAGAGCCTGGCAAGCTATTGAGAGTATCCCGCCCTCATGGCAGAGCCTGGCAAGCTACCCATGGCATATTCGATAGGCCAAAAATAGTAATAACAAGTCTCACAATGAAACCGTTACTGGTGCCCACTCGATCAAATTGATGAACAATGGGAGGACAGTTTTACTGTGCTATCACTTATTCTCAGTGAAATCCAAATCAAGATGATAATGAAATATCATATCATACAAAGGAGAATGGCACCTGTCAGGGAAAAAAAAAAAACTGGGCACATTCTGTGGTGCTGTTGGGATGTGGTGGAAAAGGAGTCCTTACTTGCTGTTGTTGGGAATGCTGTCTGGCTTAGCTCCTGTGGAAAACAGTTTGGAGGTTTCTCAGTAAAGTAAGAACAGAGCTGCCATATGATCCAGCAATGCTGCATTTTGATATTACACCCAAGACACAAAAACATTCATTCAACGAATCAATGCACACCATTATTCATTGCAATACTCAACACAATAGCTAGACATGGAATCAACTTAGGTATCCAACACCAGATAAACAATTCATGAGAGTACGATATGCAAACACAGTGCAGCTGTAACGGAAGGTGAAGTCATACAGTTTGCCACAACTTGAATGGAACTGAGTGAGTCAGAAGGAGGAAAAATGCCACAGACAAATATCACATGTCTGTGGTATATAGAAGAACAGGGTAAGGAATGCAAGGTAACAAAGGGGATACCTAGATGACACTTGACCCCTGATTACAAAAATAAGGAATAAAGGGAAGGAAAGAAACTGAGGGGAGTCAGAAGAAAAGGATGGGGGGTAACAGGGGTAGGGGTCATGCACAGTAGTTTGGAGGTCAGGTTTATTTGTATATTGTATCTGAATAATACAGCTGTATATAACAACACTCTAAGCATAAGACTCAAACTACAACAGCCAAGTTAAAAAAATAAGCCTGTCCAGGGGTATGGTGCTGCCATCAGTCAACCTGCATCTGCGGGAAGAGTGCATCAGCAGCCTGATGATGACTTTAGGTTTTCTGATACCCCCAAGTTGCCACTGTGCCTTTGGCTGGACCCCAAATATTTGGGACCAAGTTTACCAAAAAATTAAACGACCAAAAGTTAGTTATGTGGGAGCCATGCCCACAAACCACCTCCAGCTCAGCTATCAAGCTCATTAGCCTTACTTCAGAGCCCCATAAATAAATCTCGAAAGAGATCAAAAGCCACAATTCATCTCAGACCCACTCATGGATGAACAGATGGGGGTAAATCATGTCAGCCTGAAGCATGACCAAGCAGAGCCCCCAGCACCTGCTTGCCTGAAAGTCAAAATCACCACCATACCCCTAACCTGACTTCACCATCTCAGGATGGACCTCACAAAGATCAAATCTGCTGAAAATTCTGGTATGTGGGTTTTCTGATGGAAATCTCTAGGCTTTCCCAGAGTTGGGATGGGTTACCTTCCCCCATTTCCCAATATACATGGAAGCACTAGCAGTCACCCTCATGAACCAACTCCAGTGCCACCGTGTCAGCTCTACTACAGACTTTGCTTAAGTGACCCATAAATACATCTCGAAAGAGATCAAAAGCTGCAGTTAATCCTGTTGCTGAACAGACCAGGGTAAATCAGAGGGAGGCGGGTAATCCTGGTATCTACCCAAGCAGAACCCCTCGAAGGTACTTGCTTGCACAATCCAAAATCGCCACCATACCCCTGACTTGAATAAAATATCTCAGGATGGCTTACCAAGACAGAATCTGCTGAAAATTTTTGGGTTTTGTAACCGAAATTATCAGACGTTCTCTGTGTCTGGATGGGCTATCTGCCTCCACCTCCCTGTAATTCTGTAAGGAAGTACACAGCACTCACATCCACACCCCAAAGCTGTCACACAGTTAAAAAGCTACTCCAACCTTACCGAGTCAATAAAAATGCTGAATTCCCTGAAGAAACACCATGACCTCTTAGCACCTGTATTGCAAAGCATTACGCACAAAAGGAAAAGGAGAGAGCGAACAAGAAGAAAAGTGCCTCCCATAGAGAGATGGGGCATTGGGAGATGGTGAGAAGGAAGCAGGGGACACTGGTGGTGGGAAATGTACACTGGTAGAGAATAGTCATGTGCTGGATCATTATATGACTGAAACCAAATTATGAACAGCTCTGTAATAGTATATCTCATGGACATTCAATTAAAAAATTTTTAAAAGAAAGTAATGTGGATTTCATGCCAATTCAATCAGCTTAATCAATAGTTGAATAAATAACAGGACTCCTACATTAAAAAATAATGATAATAATTAAATGTACCTGTCTAGAAGACAGGCTGGGGGGGTGTGGGAGGAATCTTAGGGAAACAGGTGGAGGGAAGTCAACACCAGTGGTGAGATTGTATTGGAACATTGTATACCTCAAAGTCAGCTATGAATAACTATGTAGGTAACAACTCCTTAATGCTGAACAAACTTTTTCTAAATTTAAAAAGGAAAGAATAACTGTAACACTGAGAGGATCAAAGAACAAATATGATTTCATCATCATGGGGAATGAGCAGCTACCATCAAATATCACCCTTAAAGTAGTGCTAGAGGAGTCCACAATTCTCTCACCACACTCAATGGTTCATCATCTGAGGATGCCTGAGGACCACATACCTGTTTTTCTGAAGGGGAGGAGGGAGAGGCACATGGAGGTGATGGAGCCCCGTGAGTGGAGTCATAGCTGTCAGCTGACCTGGCTGGGGAAGGTAGAGCTTCACCCCCCCCCCCAACCCAGGTGAACACAGAGAAAGGGTAGGTTTGTGCCAACTATAAAGACTGGCTATTGGACACAGACACTTGGCTCTGGACACTTGGCTGTGACAGGTGTGTTCTTTCCCCCACTGCCCTCCCCTCTTCCCTGGGATTCAGAGTCTGAGGTCAGAGGGAAACCCAGATGCTGTCCACCAACACCATAGACAGGGGCTGAGATTGGGAGAACTGTGAACTCTGTGCTCAGGTTTGCCCTGCCTGCCCAGGGCTGTGGGTGGCTAAGGGAAGTTGTCTCTGGCTTGCCTTTCCCCTCCTCCAAAAAGGACCCAAAAGAAACTCAGAAGTAAGGTCACAGTGTCACTTTCTGGTATTGGAAGAAGAGGATAATTAGAAATCACAAGCTCGCAAGACTTCAAGAGAATGAACCAATGAGGAAGCACTCACTTTCTTCTCAGTGCATGTGGAATGTTGTCCAGTTCAAATCAATCATACATCTCTATAAAAGTATCAATAATCATATAAGTATTGAAATAAAATTAAGCATCTTTTCCCATTACAAAGCTATGAATTTAAAAAAAATCAACCCTAAAGCAAACATTAAGAATCACATTATACAGAAGTAGAACAAGATTATTCTGAATAACTCTGAATAATAAACAATGAGGAAATAAATAAGATATATGAATATTAACAAGAGACAAAGTAAAATAAATTAGGGCATGCAGCAAAGAATGTGATGGGAATGAGGGAAGAACAAAGCAATACAGGCCTACCTTTAAAAAAGGAAAAGAAAAACTAAGGAAGTCTGAAATAATCAATTTGAGCTCACGTGTGAAGAATATAGAGATGGAAAGAACAAAAAATTAGCAGAAGAAAATGATAAGAACTTGATCATAAATAAACAAAAATTGTAATGACATAGGAGCCCAAATTATTTGAATCTCATTCCTAAAGAGTCTGGTGGATGTCATGGCAGAAAGAAATTTTATCTCATGCATGCTTCTTTTTCTAGAAACTCATGAATGACAAAGTAAGGGCCTTTGATTGTAGATTTCTGAGATATTCTCTCTTTATTTTATTCATTATTTTTTCTTTTCCCTTTTGGTTTTTGGAACACACCCAATGGTGCTCAGGGCCTACACTGGATTCTATGTTCAGAAGTCATTCCTGGCAGTGCTCAGAGGACTATAAATGTTTTCTGTATCAAAGCAGGCTTTAGTCACATGCAAGCAAGTGCCTTTACTCCTGTCCCTAGCTCTGGCCCGTCTTTGCTTTTTTATTTTTTTTTCTTTTGTGGTCACACCCAGCGATGCACAGGGTTTACTCCTGGCTCATGCACTAAGGAATTCCTCCTGGTGGTTTACAGGGAACCATGTGGGATACTGGGAATAGAACCAAGGTCAGACACGTGTAAGGCAAATATCCTAGCTGCTGTGCTCAAGCCCCACTTCTTTGAATTTTAACATAAGTTTCAGCACAGAAGATGAAAGACAGGGTCTTTCTGATATCAGCTGCCTCTGATCTCGCCTGTAGATTCATCTGACAGAAGAGACATTTCACAGCAGTGGAAAATGTGAATTTCATTTTTTTGTGTCTTGTCCACTAGTGTTATAATGGGTCTCAGGGAGCTGAGAGTTCAGATGGACACAGGGAGGACACAAAGTAAAGAACAGAAATATCACTGACCACACACAAGGAATAAGCTTTGCGACAGAAAATCAATAACAAATTGGAAAACTCTCCAAATCAGCATATATATTATTGTAGATTTCAAAAGGGGAGGATAAAAGTACTACAGTAAGCCAAGAAAAGCAGGAGGAAGAATCTAATTTCCAGACTTAGCAATTTATAAGAAATTTCCACCAATCCCAGACACATAAACAGAAAAACAAAATTGGTTTTGACAAAGGTGCAAAACTAAAATTCTTAGCGATGATAGAAAACACAAAATTAATCAGCTTAAAAATGAATAAACTGAACTTCATCAAAATTTAAAACTCATATTTGGATCAAGATGGTTTTCATGGCAAGTGATCACCATGCCATAGTTTTCCATCTTTACAATTTCGTCTTATTGAGAATGATATTATCCAAATGGGACCATACATGCTATGAAAATGAAATGTTATAGAAATGACTACTCACTAAATGGCTAAGCAAAATCCACTTAACATTCAGTTATAGAATCAATGTTTCTTATATTGGATTTTAGTATTTGGTACAATGGATTCTACTATTTTCCCTGATGATTCACTCCCTGAGGATCTTTCAGATTATTTCCAATGAAAGTCGTTACTGAAACATTCCAAATTATACTGAAAATTATGGAATTGTCCCTTCTAATGGGTGAATTTCATGACATGAATTATATCTCTGTAACAAGCTAAGAAGCGTATCCCTTATCTAGCGGCGTGGTTTGCCCTTCCTGGGTTTAAGCATGTCCCGTACAATCCTGCCTTCCTGGGTCCCTCCTCTCTGCTGGCTCCTTGGGTATCCCGTTCTGCTCCAACGTTCTCATCTAAGGACTAATCCACTCCCCCAGCTCCAGCTGCGCCTTCGGCCCTTACTTAACTCTGATGTAGACCTCTCCAGCCCAAATCTCTTCCCAAAGACAAGTGGAGTTCCTAGGTCCCTCCCTTGAGTGAGTAGAAGGACTCAGCTGCTCTGTGGACCCTGCTCCAACCCTCCAAGGCCTGACCAGGTCAGAGTGAGGCCAAGGTGGGGTGTGAGAGCTGGGGTCAGAGGGGGTTAGGGCGGGGTCAGGGAGGGGTCAGGACAGGGATAGCACAGGGGCAGGTCCAAAGTCAAGGAGGGCTCAGGAGAGAGCTGTGTCCAATGGGGAGGATGGGATTAGAGAGGTCATGTCTTAGGGGTCAGAGGTCAGAGGGATGCGGCCAGGGCTGAAGCCACTCTGGCCCTGGGCAAGGAGAATGGAAGCCCCTGGCAGGAAGTCCCAGCCCCACAGCCCTTGGCCCAGCTGGTGATTGGGGCGCCTTGGACTCAGGTGAGCAGATGGGCTGTGGGCGGGGAACAGCCAGGGGTGGACTGGCCCATCAGTCTCCTCTTTTTTCCTCTCGGTGTTTCCCAGTTTTCGAGCAGGTAGCCGGCCACGGCGTCAACGCGGTTGGGGCACCTGTCCCACCCTGTCCAGGCCACATGGCCCACCGCCCCTTCCGGAGACAGCAGGGAGGTGGAGGCGGGACACTAATACAGCCCCACACACAAGGCTCCTGTCTGGGCAGGGGGTGGGGGTGGGAGGCGCCGCAGGCATGAGGTTGCCGGGATGCAGCTGTGACCAGCTGTGGCCACCACATCCTTTCCGCGTCTTCCCACGGGGCTTGCTCAGAGTGTGCTCTGCTGTCCAGGTTTCTGCTGCCCAGGCAGCAGACAGAGATATCAGACACCAAGCTGCCCTTTTACTCTGGGCTGGTTGGCCCCTGCTCCTGGCTTTCCCAGGAGAAGTGGTCAAGGGTCTACCGGAGAGGAATCGGGAACCTCCTCTTTACCACATGGCATTGGGCTGGTCTTCACAGTGTGCGGGAAGCCCAGGGGTGCAGGGATGATCTCTGGTGGCCAGGAGGCTGTGGAAGGCCAGTGGCCATGGCAGGCCAGCCTGCAGTACCAGAGCATTTATCTCTGTGGAGCTGTGCTCATTCATTTCCACTGGGTGTTCTGTACGGCCCACTGCTTTACAAAATGAGTTGTTTCTCAGGTCCTAGCAGCTGGGCTGACAGGGGGAGAGGGTTAAAAGATTAGAGCCTCTGCGTCCTCAAGGCTGTGTGCTGGGACAATCTGTGTCCTTCTAGTCCAAGTCTTTCTGCCTGTGACCTGTCCTCTCCTGTATTGTCCTCTCTCCTCACCTGACTTTGCTCATCTTCCATCCTCATCCCTGTGCCTTTCCCCGATACAGGTATGCCACCGAGATGGCAGTGTTCATCCTGCCTCCCAGGTGCAATGTCAGCTGGCTCTGTTTCACCTCACAGCAGGGCTTTTCTCAATGTCCCTGCAATCCTGGTTGTCAGAGAGAGGTTGGAACCTGGGGTGCAGGGGCAGATGCTGGTGTTCTGCACATCTCAGGCCTGGGGTCTCTGCTCACCACATGTCTATTGGTCAGCTTCATGGACACTAAATATGGAGTCGCTAGAGAGAAGGGCTGACAGAAAGGGACAGTTCTGTGCGGTGGTGCAGACAAGGCAGTGCTGGGGGTCAGATTATGGTGGAGAGGCACAAGCTGCCATATGCAGAAGATGATGACTGTCACCTTCCCTCCTGCAGGAAGTCTCATGCCCCTGAGGATTATTGGGTGTATTGGGGAATTACCCAGCTCTACCAGGACACAAATAGGCCAGGAGGGTGACTGTGAGCTGCATTATCATCCATCCAGACTTTTAGAAGCTCCACCATTTTGCAGCGGTGTTACAACTGCACCAACCTGTGAACTTCAGCTCATATATCATCCCTGTCTGCCTTCCAATCCTTGGCATGGAGCTTCCCCTTGGTACCTTGTTGGATAACTGGCTGGGGAAAGCTGCTGAGGACAGTGAGTGGATTAGGTGTGGGTGTGGATGGGAGACAGGGAATAGGATTCTAGCTCCTCAAAGTCTCTAGTTAGCGTGGAGGCCTGTGGACCTTGTACCTCTGTGCCTTATTTCCTGAGAACTGGACTCTTCTCGTTCCTCTTGTGAAAAATGTGTCCTTCTAAAAGCTTCAAGTTACTCAAGTCGAAAACACTGAAATTCTGGGTTCCTTTGATTTGGGGAGTAAAGAATCTGGAAATCAAAGTTTCTCTGGCTTGGGTGTAAAAATTTAACTAATAAGTGAATTGATGTAGGGTTTCTCAAAAATGCCGTTTAGGTGGCCTGAGAACTCCTCTCAGTAATGTATGGCCCACCTGCTCAGTTTGAAGATGCAGTGTTGTTAGGTCCTGCATAAACAGGGTTAACCAGACCACCCCAGTGAAGCTGGGGAAACCTTTAGAACACATCTGGTTTGCTCAAGGGCTTTATCTTGATGCTCATGGAACATGTCTTGCCAGACATATAACTGGCAACGATTTTGTGAGAAGCATGTATTTCACACTTCTGTTCTCTTCTAGCCCCTTGGTCCTAATATTTCAATTTGATGTAGATCAAACATGACTTTGTCAACTCAATTTGCCTGAGTGTTCCTCTTTCTACTGTGAAATACCTTAATTTTTCCATGGCCATAGAAGAAACATGTAAAAGTAAGAAAAAAGCTCTTGGAGAACCTCGGGGAAGAACGATCATGGCCTGAAATTATCTCAGCTCCATCACCTAAGTTTTGTTCTTCTCCTAACTTGTGTCTCCTATCTGCCTCTTGGATTTGTCAGGTGAATGGAGTAATACGGTGAGTACAGGACAAAACTTTGTGCAAGTTTTCAGTAAAATGAGGAGAAGTATAAACATTGAGTATAAACATGAACTTGTTCAGAGAAGTGTGTTTAGACTTTAGTGAAATATTGATGGCATAATGATTAGGGAAAAGGAAATATTTATTTGCCTTTTAAATTTTTATTTTATTAACTATATTTTTATAAAGTTGTTCACAATAATGTATTACATTAAATAGTCCAACACCCATCCCACCACCATACACCTTCCCGCCACCATTATTTTGAATTTTATCTTTAACTTTATATTTTTATATCTTTATAAATCTATATTTATCTTTCTTTCTTTCTGTCTGTCTGTATGTCTGTCTGTCTTTTTCTCTTTAGGACTCACCCAGTAATGCCCAGGGGGTTGCTCCTGATCTGTATTCAGGAATTATTTCTGGCGATGCTTGTGGGACCATATGGGTTGCTGGGAATCGAACATGGGTCGGCCGCATGCAAGACAAATGCCTTACCTGCTGTGCTACTGCTCCAGGTCCCCAACTGCCTTTATTTCTAAGGTCATTATTTGGTACACTGCTTCTCTTTAAAGGTGCTACAGGCATTTCAGACAGACCATATCATCTGGAAATGGAGTAGAACAGCATTCCAGATTCTTGCCTGACTCAGTGGCAGGAACACTTCCTTCCTCATAACAAGCCCCCAAATATACATGCACATGCACATACACACACACACACAAACACACACACACACGCGTGCGCATGCAGACACACTCATACTCTCACTCAGTCATACAAACTTATGCTGCGTTTGTCTTGAGGTCCAGGACCATGCCACAGACTTATCATTAGTCAGTCTATAGAATTTCAGACAATCACCTTCTGACTTTTATGGGCTTAGCTGTGACCAGGTGGCCTCACCTCCAGTGCTCTCATGCCAGCCTGCCATCACAGAAATCCTTCTGCCCATTACTTCCTCTCCCCTTCTCTTTTCTGTCTAGAAGCTTCTTTGTTTTCACTGAGTCTGCAAGTTAGTGTTGTCATTTCTTGGTGACTGCTTGCCTTTGTAAATCATCTTCTACATTTGAGCAAAATCTGTTAATTGTCTTTGGATAACTAATTAGTAGTGGTACTTTAGAATCATATGGAATTTCCGTATTAATTTTTAAGGACTGCATATCATTATCCCTAGCAACTACAATAACTTCATTCCCAGTACCAGAGCCCTTTTCTCCATATCCTTGCCAACACTCATTTCTTCTTGAATCATTTTCCCAACTATGAGCCATTTCCCTAGTTATATGTAATTTTGAATTTTTTAATGTGTCTGTGCGCCATCTTTGAGGAAGTGTCTGTTTATATCTTTTGAATAATTTTTATTGTGTTTTTTTTTGTTTTTTGGTTATATGAGTTAATATATTCTGGGTATTATTCCTTCCTTAGGTATGATGATCAAACAGCTTTTGCCTATTGCTCAGTTGCTTTTATTTGTTTGTTTATTTGTTTCCATTGTAGTTTCCTTTTCTTTGTAAATGTGTTTTAGTTTTATGTTGCCCCATTCTATTGGATAACATCGGGTGTCCTTGCTCCTCCTGCAGAGAGATTAGGTTTTTTGAGCTGCTCCCACAACAGTGCCCCTGAGGCATACCCAATTCCATCAAGCACCAATAATCCTATATTACTTTTCTCTTTCCTTCATGTCATTTGCAAGGATTATTTAGCAATGTCCATTTTGTATAGACACAGAAAGACAGTTGATGGCTATGCTTTGTAACATGGAAGTTAATTGACTCCAAAATAATATTTACTCCTGGGCATCCATATTTACTTGACTTAAGCCTCAGTTTCGCATGGTTCCTAGCTCTCCAAAAGCAGGATCCTGACGAAGGGACTGGATGGGCCCAGGGTAAGCTGAAAAGTACCCTGGCATTGGAAAGGGACAAGCTAAGTGTATGAAGTATAATAAGTTACGAGCATCATCATGGAACAGACTCTGTCATGACCCAAGAAGAAGTTACTGAATAAGGACCCTGCTGAGGTTAGGATCAACTAGCCTGGCCTGAGGATTGTGGTTTGGAATATATAGCAAGGTGTCCCAGGAAAAGCCAACCTTTAAGCTTAATGTACATCTTACTGTGTTCATAGAAAAATCACTAGAAATTTAATAACAAGTAAGTTACTGTGATTGTTTAAAAGGACTAATAGCTGAGGAAAGGAGAAAGCAATACACACTTGATGCGATCCCACCCTTGAATGGATCTTCTAGTAATCTGGAGTGCTGAACCCTCAAATGAGATTTTGTGTTTGAGTTAATCTCCTAGAAGTTCCCCTGAATGACTAGCTTTATCTCTGTTTGTTGTTCTGATAATGTTCAACCCCACCTATGTGCACCCCTACCCTTGATGATTTCTATATTACTATACTGTAAGGAGAAAGAGGGGACTAGTAGGATGACAAGGAATCCAAGGACGATGACTGGAAGTAGAGGACTTTGAGATCTATGAGGAGAATAGGATGATTGAACTATGATGACCTGGACTACGACCAAAAGTACAACTACGGTTGTGCAGTAAGGAGAAAGATCTGACCATGTTGGGGAGGAGAGACAAATAAACCGACTACCGACAAGTCTGGGGCCCAGTTCCCCTGTTCCCCCGATCTTTTGTTCATCTCTTACTGTCGTCTAGTCTGGCAAGTGGCTCCAGGCCACAAAACACTTGAGTCCCATATGTGTGCCCATTCTTTTATTTGGAAACTCACACCATTCATGTATTCTTGATTACTTTTCCCTGCCCATTGGAGTTGAGTCTGAATGTATCCCTAATGTTGAAATCCCAGAATATACCCCCTAAGTTTTCTTCCGTGTGTTTTATGATTTTATAGACCACCATTTCTCTGTATGTGTTTCTCTGTGTGTTTGGGCCACACCAAGTGGTGTTTAGGGAAGCTTCTGACTGTGGGGGTGAGGATGTCAATCCTTCAGCACTAAGGGAAAATGCAGTGTTGGATAGTGACCTTTTACTTTTGCATGCAGACCATGTGCTCAGCTCTTTGTCCCAACAATCTCTCTGACCCAAGATCCTTATGTCCAGGCAATATCTCCAGACAGTTCTCCCAGCCCCATGCTGTGTATGATTTTGTGTCCACACAACTTTCTGAGGGTTTGCTGTAAGACTTCAGTGCATCGAGGTGTGAAAAGATAGTGGATACAATTTCTATCTTCCTGATTCTATTGACGTATGTTTTGTGACCCAGCACCTGGTCTATCTTGGAAAATGTTCCATGTGCACTGGAAAACAATGTGTATTCACATTTTGGGGGATGGAAAGGCCTGTATACATCTATTAGCCCTCTCTCTTCCATTTCTTCCTTCAAAGCCATTCTTCCTTCAAAGCCATTCTTCCATTTCTTCCTTCTGAGTTTTAATCTTGTTGAACAGAGGTGATAAGATGGTGTTGAAGTCTCTAACTACTATTGAGTTGCTACCAATATCCTCCTTGAAGTTTCTTAGAGTTGTCTTAATTTTAAGTGTTTTGGTGGTCCCTCATTAGGTATGTATATGTTTAGGATTGTGATTTCTTCCTGCTGTACATATGCCTAAATTATTTTTTTTAAAGGGCCATTGTTGTCCCCCAAAATATTTTTCCGATTGAAATCTATGTTGTCAGATATGAGTATGGCCACCCTGGCTTTTTTGAGGGAGTTATTTGCTTGAAGGATTGTTTTCCATGATTTGACTCTGAGTCTGTGTTTTCTCTGGTTGTTCAGATATGTTTCCTGTAGGCATCAGAAATTTGAGTTCAGTTTTTTATATTCATTTTGCCACTCTGTCTCTTAATTGACATTGAGAGAGATTATTGTATTGGGTTTTGTGCCATCTTTCTGTAGAGGTTTTTTGTGCATGTAGGGATAAGTCTTGTCTTACAGTAGCCACTTTAGTCTTTCTTTTAAGATTGGTTTTTTTTTTTTGAAGTAAATAGATTTTATTTGGAGGATTTTTAGGTATGGAGGGAGGGAGAGAGAGTGAGAGAGTAAAGTTAGACACGAAAGCATGAAAGTACACATCTCAAGAGGGGAGATGCGGGCGACACATGTGCTCGGGAACCATATGTGCTTGGCCACGTGGGTGCAAGCAGCACGTGGGCTCAGCAGCATATGCATGCCCTTCCTTTGTTCAAGGTGGCCTTTATAGGGTTTCTCCAACCTGCCCCCAAGTGGGGCTTCTTCCCAGGTAAATGTCCGTTGCTAAGGAGGTTGCCAGGGAGGATGGGTGTGGTGATGGTCTTCTTTGAAATTCCTTTCCTGGCCTTTTGTTCCTGCAGGAGCTTCTTTGGGTCTGTTGCTGGAGCCAGGTGAGGGTCTTATCAAGACTTAGTTCCTGTTTTCCTATTTTCTGCAGGGCTGGCTTTTGTCGTTGCCTCGGGAGGGGGCCCTCCCTGTCTACCTGCCTACATCATATCCCCCCTAGAGATTTCACCACCTTAAATCTTTAAGCGGAAATTGGTTGGTGGTCTATCTTCTGAAGCTGCTTCATGCTGACAAGGGGCGCAGACCCTGCCTGTGAAAGGGGGGAAATCTCAAACTACCTTAGTTTATAATGGGCCCCAGGTAATGAATTGGTTGGGTTCCTAAAGTTATCTGAAAGAAAAGATCAGATGGATTAGACTGAGGGATATCACTTTGAAATGGTTAGACACTGGAGGATTAGAAGTTCCTTTCTGACCCAGTGAGGACAATGTTGTTTGCTGTCTTAAAAAACAAGAGTTAAAGCAACAGAAACCAAAGCAACATAATGCCATACCCATCTCTATCATTAAAACAATGAAAAGGATTAACTCTACAAACAGATTTGGTTGATTGAAAAATGACTTCCTGTGTCCAGATTTTTCTACTGGACACAGAAACACCAAGCCATTCTCTGGCGTTCTCAGTACAGATTGGAAAAACTTCTGCCCATACACTGAAGCTATCAATAAGAACTAACAGATATTTATACCTTGAACATATGAGCATTTGATCATTTGCATGAGGTCAAGCTGCCGATCCACCTATAAGTTCCTTGATGCTGAACAGGTGTTAGGAGGAGGATCAAGATTTCCTCTAGGTTCATTAATGGCACAGAAAGCACAGTTCCGAGTTACTTCTACCTTACTTGCTATTCGGTCCCTTCCCATGGAAGATGGTTTTCACTAGTGTTAAAGCATGACCCTTTAATAATATTCCACTGCATTGGTCCAGGAGTTAGCAATCACCTCTGTAGAATTAGAATCTGATTCTTACAAAAAGCAAGTTACCGAAACAGGGTTTTCTCTCTGTTGGGATCGGGAGTTCCCTAGCCCTGGGAGGCGCGGAGAGACCAGATAGACACAATTCCTGCAGGAGTAAAAACGGGGTTTATTTAGACCAGCATGCTGGGGCTCCGCAGCATACCCCAAAATCGGGCAGTGGCTGAGAGCCCCGAGCTTCTTCAAAGGGGGTCTTATATAGGCTCTCATCAACCGTTACAACAAAACCTGCGCATTCCAAGGATCATAGATTCAAAAGTCAGTAGTTACATACATCAATTGTCAGTGGTGCAAGCAAGGTTATAGCCGGAATCATTAAGCCTTTAGTGAGACAATACGTTCCAGGAATGGGCAATTTTCCCCAACCACCCGCATCCTGCATCCTGAGCTATCCTTTACCCAAGTCTGCGGGGTGCTTTAGTGAGACAATCCATTCCAGGATCGGGCAATTTCCCCCAACCACCCACATCCTGAGTTGTCCTTTACCCAAGTCTGCAGGGTGCTTTAGTGAGACAATACATTCCAGGAACAGTAAATACACCTGAATCCTGTCAGAGAGGAGCCAAGCAGTTTTACAGAAAACAATGTTACAAGTTAGCTGAAGCACAAGCAGTTTTACAGAAAGCAATGTTGCAAGTTAGCTGAAGCACAAGCAGTTTTACAGAAAGCAATGTTGCAAGTTAGCTGAGGCACACAAAAATTTGATGCCCTAGCATGGATTCTTTCATTCCCCACTTCTTTCAATGAGCATCTCTAATCCTAGAGATTGAGGGGAGTTTGGGGCCTTATTCAAGGACCTATGGTTGAGAGTGGCTTTCCTCAGTGGGTGACAGAGCTTGATACTGCTGCCTCAGAACCAGGAGGTGAACAGAATTGATGCGTTCTCTAACAAAATTCACCAGCCGATTCAAGATGTAGGGCCCCAGGGTCATCATGATTAAAAGGATCAGGAGGGGGCCAGCCAAGGCCGAGAGGAGAGTGGCTAGCCATGGGGACTGATTGAACCATGACTCAAACCAGCCTTCCCTAGCTTCCCTTTCCCTTCTACGCTGTTCGAGGCCTTCACGAAGTTTTGCCATGGAGTCCCTAACCACCCCCGTGTGGTCTGCGTAAAAACAACATTCTTCCCCCAGGGCCGCACAGAGCCCACCATTCTTGAAGTAACAAATCTAGCCCTCTCAGGTTTTGGAGAACTACCTCTGACAAAGAGGTTAGGGATTTCTCTAGGTGGCTAATAGATTTTTCTATGCGATCTAGGTCCTCATCTATGGCTGCTCTGAGGGAGGAGAGACCCGAGTGCTGGGTGGCCAGGGAGGCAATTCCCGTGCCAGCCCCTGCCAGACCTACCCCGACCAGGGTGGCGATAGTAAAGGTGGAGATAGGCTCCCTTCGAGTCCGGAGTGGTCTTTCAGGTGGGCTGAACCAATAATCAATGGGGGTCTCAGCGGTGTGGTATATGATCCTGGGTACCACAATTACCATGAGGCAGAATTCTAGGGCAGCATTGAAAACTGATCCTGCCAGGTGTGGGGTGAGCCCGGAAAGAGAACACGCCCACCAGGCCCCGGTGACTGGCGATATCCAGACAGAGCTATTCCATCCCGGGCTGGCTATGATCTGAGCACACAGCATCTGTTTTCCTCGTGGGACTGTGCCTACACAAGTCCCTTGACCGCTGATCTGGGTTATAGTTAAACCTTGGCGGGCGCGGGGAACCCAGCCGGAAGGTGCTGTGCAGCTGATGTTGTATGAGGCATTAACACCAATAGCCTCATAAAAGGGTGGGGCAGGGCTGTAACAGAGCCAGCAGGCCTCGGTCAGGTTAGGGGCTGTGGTATTTAAGGCCCGATAAGCGGCTAGTATGAGATCTCTGAGAGGGTTATGGGATGGACTGGGGGTATAGGTAGGCGGAACCTGAGTTTGGGGAGGACTGGGGACAGCTGCATGAGGTGATATAGCAGGGGCTCCGTAGTCTACTGCGGGCTGGCGGGTCTCAAGGGCCCGGTTAGGCCCAATTGTTTCTTGTACAGGCTCTATCCTAAGGAGGATTTGGAGGATGATGCCGTGCCACGGTCTAGTATATAGCATCAAACCCCAATTAAGGCCATTTACCCAGCGCCCCTCTCTTTTCCCTTGGTCGGTAAAAGAAATCTTGACCTGGATCATATTATTATGATATTGGGCACCCTGCGGAGTGTAGCGCACGGGCACCGCAAACTGGACCTTAATGAGGTCAGGAGTCACTGCCCACTTCCAGTAGCCATCATTAGAGTCTACACAATCCCAGACAGCACAGTAATAAGATTCTGGCCCACCACATGTGTTCCTCCATTCCCTGGGTCTGAACCCTGGGCATGTAAAGAACCCGTTGCACCTTATAGAGACTCTAGCCTGTGGTTTGTTTCTCGCACCCTTAAAATACGGCAACGCATCTTCTAATGAGAAATACAGATCAGGAAAACATTGATTAAGGGGCGTAGCATTACAGACCGTGGTGTTCCAAACTTCATAGTTTTCTCCGCTTCGGATGACCCAAGTCTGCTTGAACGGTTGGTGAGGGTTGTCCGCGGGTTGTGCCTGGGGGGTGACGGCGAGCAGGATCATCAGGAACTGGAGGAATGATTGAGTGCGCCGCTCCCGTGTCCAGAAGCACCTCGCGCCAACCAGAGCTTGAGGGGATCCGAAGGGTGACGCCGCACGATCCATTGGTCAGCGGGACTTGGATGGGCTGAAGATCTGGCATCAAGGGCAGGGGCAGGCTTGAGATGGCTGCTGTGGATCCACGTAGAAATCCCGTCAACCTTGACTGCGGTAGGGGTGGTGAGGAGGACAAGATAGGGTCCTTTCCACCTGGGTTCAAGATTCCGGGCTTGATGCCTTCTCACGTACACCCAATCGCCTACAGAATAGGGGTGGGGGGAGACAGAGCCTGGGCGATACTGATCAGAAAGTCCCTTCCATATGTGGCGCTGAATAGCCTCTAACGCTTTAAGCCTGGGCATTAGCTGAGCCGAGGTTTCAGGTAACACTCCCAGTCCGTGCTCAGTCATGGTTTTAAGAGGTGGGGCCCCCCGTAGAGTATCTCATAAGGGGTGAGATTGTTACGAGAAAGGGAAGGTGTATTTCGAGCGCGGAAGAGAGCGTAGGGTAAGAGCATCGTCCAATCTTTAACGCCAGTCTCTAATGCTAATTTTGTTAAGGTCTCCTTAATTGTTCTATTCATTCTCTCTACCTGTCCTGAGCTCTGGGGCCTATAGGCACAATGTAATTTCCAATCAAACCCCAAAGTCCTGGCCAGTCCCTGACTTACCTGGGCCACGAAAGCGGGACCGTTGTCGGAACCTATTACCTTAGGAAGTCCGAAGCGGGGAAAGATTTCTTCGAGGAGCTTTTGGGCCACCACCAGGGCGGTTTCCTTCTTCGTGGGGAAGGCTTCAGGCCACCCTGAAAAGGTATCTATGAAAACTAGCAGATACTTATTTCCATACCTGGCAGGAGATACTTCAGTAAAGTCCACTTCCCAGTATGTGCCAGGGCGGTCTCCTCGCAGACGTTCGCCCTGCGTTCCCTCAGTCCTTCGGGCATTCACCAACGCACAGGCTTCACAGGAAGCGACAATGTCTCGAGCTAGTTCTTTTGCCCGCCCTGGGGCAAGGGTGGGTAGCTCTTGATCCTTTAATAGTTCCAGTAGCACTCTGGTTCCTAAGTGGGTCAGGCGATGGGTGAATAGAAGGAACTCAGTTACCTTACTTTCGGCCTCATCATGTTCTCCAGCTTGCGGCAGGGTAGTTGTCAGGATATCTGCTGCTGGGATCTCCTGGAGAGCGGCCGCCCGCGCTTCTTCATCTGCCAGCCGGTTCCCGACCGCTATGGGATCGTCCCCCTTCTGGTGTCCAGGACAGTGTATGATAGCCAGGGCCCGCGGTAAATGGACAGCTTCAAGGAGATTAAGGATCTCGGCTTTGTTCTTGATGTCCTTGCCGGCGGAGGTCAGAAGGCCTCGCTGCCGGCAGATGGCGCCATGCACATGGGCCGTAGCAAAAGCATAGCGACTGTCCGTGTAAATGTTCACCCTTTTACCTTTCGCGAGCTCCAGTGCCTTGGTCAGGGCTATGAGTTCTGCTTTTTGCGCTGATGTTCCTGGTGGCAGAGGTGCTGTCCAGATCTTCCCTGTGGTTCCCACCACGGCTGCCCCGGCTCTCCTCTCCCCTTGCTGGAGAAAACTGCTGCCATCGGTAAAGAAAGTGTAATCTGCCTGCGGCAGGGGCGAGTCTTTTAGGTCAGACCGGACCCCAGTCTCCTCAGCCAAGATTTCTTGGCATGAGTGAAGAACATCTTGCCCATCCTCCACGGGGAGTAGAGTGGCAGGGTTAAGAGTAGCCGGATTGCCGAAGAAGACCCGTTCCTTATCTAGCAGGAGGCTTTGATAGTGAGTGATGCGAGCATTAGAGAGCCATCGGTCAGGGGGCTGCCTAATCACACTCTCGAGGGTGTGTGGAGCAACCAGAGTCACTTTTTGCCCTAGCGTGAGCTTGTCAGCATCTTTGAGCAGGAGAGCCGCCGCGGCAATAACCTTGAGGCATCGTGGCCATCCCGCGGCTACCGCATCTAGTCTCTTAGATAGATAGGCAACAGGGCGTTTCCATGGTCCCAAGGTTTGGGTCAGCACTCCTCTTGCCACTCCGCCTTTCTCTTCTATATACAGAGTAAAGGGCTTGCTAACATCAGGTAAGGCGAGCGCCGGAGCACTGAGAAGGGCCTGCTTGAGTTTATCAAAGGCCTCTTGTTGTTCTCTCCCCCACTCATAAGGAGTGTCTTTTTTAGTCAGGGGATATAGGGGAGCTGCCAAGTTGGCAAAGCCGGGGATCCAGAGACGACAGAACCCGGCCGTTCCCAGGAACTCCCTCAATTCCTTCCGTGTTTGTGGCGGGGGTATCTGGGTCACAGTCCTTTTCCGGGCCTCCGTGAGCCAACGCTTCCCGCCCTTAATCTTGTAGCCCAGGAATATTACCTCATTCCTGCAGAGCTGCGCTTTCTTTGCTGAGGCTCAGTATCCCAGGGAGGCAAGGGTCTTCAGGAGGGCCTTGGTTCCTTTTTCGCACTCGCCTTGGGTTTCAGCTGCTAGTAAAAGATCATCCACATACTGGAGCAATGTTAAAGTCTTATGAGTGGCACGGAAAGACTGTAGGTCCTTGTGCAGGGCCTCATCAAACAGTGTAGGGGAGTTCCGGAAGCCCTGTGGAAGCCTGGTCCAAGTCAGCTGCCCCGAGATTCCCATATCAGGGTCGCTCCATTCAAAGGCAAACAGGGGCTGGCTATCTGGGTGTAGTCGTAGACAAAAGAAGGCATCCTTAAGGTCCAATACAGAATACCAAGTCCTGGTGGGGCTGAGGGTGCTTAGTAAATTATAGGGGTTGGGCACCGTGGGATGAACAATCTCTACTCGGGCATTTACTTCCCGCAGGTCTTGGACTGGGCGATAGTCATTGGTGCCAGGTTTCCGAACAGGAAGCAGTGGCGTGTTCCATGGGGACCTACAAGGCTTCAACACCCCTAGTTGCAGTAATTTGATTATGTGGGGCTTTATGCCTTCCTTGGCTTCTAAGCTCATAGGATACTGTTTAACCTGAACAGGTGTGGCCGAAGTTTTTAATGAGACTACTATGGGTGGTTGGGCTGTGGCCAGCCCTAACCCCGCTGTTTCTGCCCAGGCCTCCGGAAACTCTTGTATCCAGTCCTCGACACCTTGGGTCTTTTCTAAAGGTTCCTCAAAAAGTTTATATTCATCATCTAAGCTTAGAGTCAGGGTCTTTAGTACCGGTGGGGTGGTTCCTTCTGCAGCCCTCACAATTGGATTGAGGAACTCGACCAGAGGGCCTGATTCAGTAAAGGTAATTCTTGCCCGTAATTTAGTTAACAGGTCCCGTCCCAATAGTGGGGCAGGACAGTCGGGTAAGACCAAGAATGAATGGTGGACCCTTCCATTTCCCAAGTCCACTGTTCTCTGAGTAGTCCATGGTCGGAATCGGCTCCCGTTTGCTCCCCTCACTAGGGCGCGCTTGTGTGAAAGAGGTCCCAGTGGTTGTTGGAGAACAGAATGGACCGCGCCAGTGTCTATCTCAAAGTTTATAGGAGTCCCCTCCACCTTAAAGTTTACCCTGAGCTCGGGGAGAGGGTCCGAGCCCCGTCCCCCCTAGTCCTCATCCAGTGCCAGCACCTCAGTGGGAAGAGGGCCCAGGCGCGTACCTCTGTTCTTCTTCTTCTTGGGGCAATCCTTGGCCCAGTGACCTCTCTCTCTACAAAAGGCGCATTGGTCTGAGGCCAGTTTAGGCTTATTTCCCGTGCGCGGGCCCAGGTTTCCTCTACTATCTCCCTGAAATGCCCTATCCTGTACTACCACAGCGGCCAGGACCTTAGTCATTTCCCTGCTCCTTCTTCTGTCTCGTTCTTTCTCCTCTTCCTCTCTCTCTCTCTCTCTCTCTCTCTCTCTCTCTCTCTCTCTCTCTCTCTTCTTTCCTCCTTCTCCTCTTGCGTTTCCCTTTTATTAAAGACCTTGTTAGCCTCTGTCACTAAGTCCCGAAGAGACATATCCTGTAATCCCTCCATTCTTTGCAACTTTCTTCTGATATCAGTAGCAGACTGACCTATAAAGGCCATGGCTACTGAGGCCTGATGCTCCTCTGACGTAGGGTCAAAGGGATTATACTGTCGGTAAGCTTCAAACAGCCTTTCTAGAAATAAGGAGGGGCTCTCGTCTGGTCCCTGTATCACTCCTCTTACCTTGGCCAAATTGGTAGGCTTTCGCCCTGCTTCCCGGAGACCCGCAGCTAGAGTCTGGCGATAAATTTGGAGATGTCTCCTACCTTCCGGTGAATTAGGGTTCCACTCAGGTCGTTTCAAGGGGGAGTATTCGTCAATGAGGTTCTGCAGTATGGTGGGTTGCCCGTCGGGTCCCGGCACATGTTTGCGAGCGTTGGTAAGGACGGCTTCCTTCTCTGCTGTAGTTAGCAGAGCAGTGAGGAGCTGCTGACAATCGTCCCAAGTGGGGCTATGTGAATTCATGACAGAGATGATGAGGTCAGTCAATCGGGTGGGGTCTTCCGAAAAAGGAGGGTTAAAGTTCTTCCAATTAAAGAGATCGGAAGTGGAGAAAGGCCAATACTGAAGGTAAGGCATCCGACCTCCCTGCCCATCGGGGATTTCTGTGCCGTAGGCTCGTAAGGGGAGGATAACTGCCTCGGCCTCAGTGGGGGGCCCTTCTCCCGCCCGGGCCTCCCGCCTTCTGGTTCTGAATGCTGGCCCGGGGGAGGCATTAGAGAACTCAGGGTTCAGGGGCGGAGCAGAGGTGTCAGGGGAACTTAGAGTGGGAGGCAGAGGTATAGGGGGAAGAGAAGACTGAGTAGCAGGTGCTGGCAATTGCAGGTAGGGCAGCGGTTCATCAAAAAGAAGGAGGTCCTGGGACTCTGGGAGGAGAGGTTTAGAGTTGTCAACATGGGCCGGAAGGGTGAGAGCTGGGGGTGGAGTGGTAGGGAGAGGGGTCAGTGCCGCCAGAGGAACCTGAAAGGACTTGACCCAGGGAGGGGGATGTTCGCATAGATCTTGCCAGACCAAAATGTAAGGCTCCTGGTCCGGGTGTCCTCGAGGGGCTGGCCGGTAGATGGCTCCCTTGACCTGGAGAACTGTTGGTAGGTGAAAGGATCCCTCAGAGGGCCAGCCAACCTGGAATGTTGGCCACTCTGCGGAACAAAAGGTCTGCCATTTGGCCTTTTTAATAATCAGAGAAAGATTCCGAGCACGAGAGTGGACCTCTGACCAGTGGAAGAGGGTGAGTGAGAGGGGAGTAGACAGAGATTGTCCCATGGTTCCAAAGACGGTGTCTCGGTAGAGAAAAAGGACAAGCGTGATCCAACCTACGAAAAAGAATGACGCAAGCGCAAGGCCTTTTGGAGAGGAAAGAAGAATAGAGAAGTAATAGAGCGGCCGATGATTTCTTCTTTGGCACACCAGATGCAGCCTCTCCGAGGCTACCACAAAAGAGGCCTCCAGGCGTCCCTGGCCCTCATCCACCTCCGGGGCGTCCCCCAGGGCTGCGGCTCGTGTCTATTCCCGACACGTCTGTCAGACACAAGGCTCACACACACAACAGTGTGCTGCACACCACTGTCACTGTGCTGCACACCACTGTGCTTGTGCCACCGATCGGTTAAAATGGTACCGGAGAAACAAAGAGAAAGAAAGAGGCGCCTTAACTTACCCCGCGGCTCAATCCGGCGTCCCTGGGGCAGGGTCCTCGGTGATCTCGGTGGAACCTCCAAATGTTGGGATCAGGAGTTCCCTAGCCCTGGGAGGCGCGGAGAGACCAGATAGACACAATTCCTGCAGGAGTAAAAACGGGGTTTATTTAGACCAGCATGCTGGGGCTCCGCAGCATACCCCAAAATCGGGCAGTGGCTGAGAGCCCCGAGCTTCTTCAAAGGGGGTCTTATATAGGCTCTCATCAACCATTACAACAAAACCTGCGCATTCCAAGGATCATAGATTCAAAAGTCAGTAGTTACATACATTGATTGTCAGTGGTGCAAGCAAGGTTATAGCCGGAATCATTAAGCCTTTAGTGAGAATTGCCAGGAATGGGCAATTTCCCCCAACCACCCGCATCCTGAGCTATCCTTTACCCAAGTCTGCAGGGTGCTTTAGTGAGACAATCCATTCCAGGATCGGGCAATTTCCCCCAACCACCCACATCCTGAGTTGTCCTTTACCCAAGACTGCAGGGTGCTTTAGTGAGACAATACATTCCAGGAACAGTAAATACACCTGAATCCTGTCACAAGAGTAGCCAAGCAGTTTTACAGAAAACAATGTTGCAAGTTAGCTGAAGCACAAGCAGTTTTAGAGAAAGCAATGTTGCAAGTTAGCTGAAGCACAAGCAGTTTTACAGAAAGCAATGTTGCAAGTTAGCTGAGGCACACAAAAATTTGATGCCCTAGCATGGATTCTTTCAATAGGAATCCAGGAATTTATCCATTTCTTCTAGGTTCTCTTGTTTCGTGGCATACAGACTTTCAAAGTAGTCTCTGATGATCTTTTGAATTTCTTTGGTTCTTTGTTTGTGATATCCCCATACTTATTTCTGATTCGATTTATTGGGGTTCTCTCTCTGTTTCTTTGTGAGTGTTGCTAGTGGTTTATCTATCTTATTTATTTTCTCGAATAACCAGCTCTTGGTTTCATTGATCTTTCGAATTGGTATTTTTTTTGGGGGGTTTCCACGTCTTTGATTTCTGCTCCAAGTTTTATAGTCTCTTTCCTTCTACACAATTTGTGCTCCTTCTGTTGACCCTTTCTAAGATCTTGAGCTGTGAAGTCAGGTTGTTTAAGTGCATCCTTTCTTCTATCCTGAGATATGCTTACAGAGCTATAAATTTTCCCCTTCAAACGGTTTTTGCTGCATCCCATAATTTTTGGTAGCTCGTGTCTTCATTCTCATTTGTTTCCAAGTATCTTTTGATTTCATCCTTGACTTCCCTCCTGATCCACTCGTTTTTAAGCATTGAGTTTTTTAATTTCCAGGTGTTTGATTTGTTTCTCCATATCTGTGTATGATTCACTCCTATTCTCAGAGCATCTTGGTCTGAAAAGATTGTTGATACTATTTCTATCTTCCTGATTCTATTTAGGTATGTTTTGTGGCCTAGGACATGGTCTATTTTGGAAAATGTTCCATGCGCACTGGAGAAGAATGAGTATTTCTCTTATTTGGGTGGAAAGCTCTGTGCAGGTCTATACACCCTCTCTCTTCTATTTCTTCTTTCAAAGCCAACGTTTCCTTGCTGAGTTTTGTTATTGTTGATCTATCCAGAGGTGATAAGATGATGTTGAAATTCCAGCTACTATTGTGTTGCTAGAAATGTCCTCCTTAAAATCTGTTAGCAGTTGTTTTAAATATTTAGCTGTTCCCTCATTAGGTGCATATACATTTAAGAGTGTGATTTCTTCCTATTGTCCGTGTCCCTTCATGAAGAGAAAATAACCTTCATTGTCTCTTCTAATCTTTTTCAATGCAAAATTAATGCTATTGGATACTAGTATGGCCACCCCAGCTTTTCTGAGGTAGCTGTTTGCTTGTAGGATTGTTTTCCATCCTTTGACTTTGAGTCTGTGTTTGCTCTTGCTGTTGAGATGAGTTTCTTGTAGGCAGCAGAATGTTGGGTTCTGTCTCTGAATCCATTTTGCCACTCTGTGTCTCTTAAGTGGTGAATTTAGACCGTTGACATTGAGAGAGATTATTGTTATGGACTTTTGTGTCATCTTTCTGTAAGGGTGTGTTGTGGTTGTAGGGTTTGTTTTGTATTATAGTACCCCCTTTAGCCCTTATTTTAGGTTTGGTTTTGAGTCTATGAAGATCCTGAGCTGCTGTTTGTCTAGAATATACTGTACCACTCCTTGAATTTTGAGTGAGAGTTTAGCTGGATAGAGTATTCTTGGTGAAGCATTCATTTCAGTGAGATTTTTCACTATATCTTGCCACTGCCTTAGGGCTTGGGGGGTTTCCTCTTATGGATCTGCTGTGAATCTAAGGGGTACTCCATTGTATGTGATTTTCTTCTTTGACCTTGCTGTTTGCAGTATTGTATCTCTATCAGGAGCATCAATCATTCTAACTATGATGTGTCTTGGAGTGTTTTTGTTAGGGTCTCTTTTATCTGGTACCCTTCGGGCTCCTTTAACCTGAATGACTGCATTGTGGAGCTCTGGGAATACTTCAGCAATGATTTGTTTCACCGTGTTTTTTTCATCTGGATTGTTTCCCTGAGCTTCTGGTAGTCCAATGATTCTAATGTTGTTCCTCTTGGAATCATGTCCTAGGACTCTGATTCTCTGTAGAGCTAATTTGAGGTGCCTTGCAACTATGTGTTGTTGCCTGTTGGCTTGGTGCAGCTGATCTTCCAGCTCACTGATTCTCTCTTCAGCTGCGGTCATTCTATTGTTGAGAGAAGAGACTGAGTTTTTCATTTCATCTACAGAATCTTTTATTCGTGACATTTCTGCTCTCATTTCCTCGCGTAATTTGTCAATTTTTTCTGTCATGTTACTGGATATCTGTATAACTGTCTGATTGAGTTGATTGAACATTTTCATGACTTCGTATCTGAATTTTTTGTCTGAGAGGTCCCTTAGGTAAACAGTATCGACAGATTCTTCTGCATTCTTTTTGTTGTCCTCCCCATGTGGTGGGGATTTGCGTTGTTTCTTCATGTTGCTGGGTTTGGGACAAGATCAGTGCTGTGTGAGTGGTGAATAGGGAAAGACAGAGTCTCAGAGCTACTTTCCTGCAGGCGTCTCTCTTTAAACACTTTAAAGATACAAAGTGCAAAAATATGGAAGACTAGTTAGAAATAAAAGTTCCGTTAACAGCAATTATCTAGGTGATTTATAGATCTTTTTTGTCTTTCATATAATTTTCAATATGTTCTAGCTTTACCAATCAGTATATAAGACTTTCAGAAGTTAGGGGGGAAGGGTACTTTGAATAATTAAAACTATGATTTAAATCATATAAATAAATCTAAGGATTCTTAGAATAGGGTTTAGGGTACAGTACCTGGATTAAGGTGCAAGCCTGCATGAAAGCAAACTTGGTTTGATCCCTGACATCACAAAGTCTCCCAACCATTTCCAGCTTCATCCCTGGGACCTGTAAATTCTGGTCTCGAGGCCCTTGACAACCAACAGAGTTGCCTGGCCAAACTCTCAGGGCCCAAGCAGCATCCTGAAATGAACTTCATGTCCAGCTGTCCAGGAAATGCCAAGAAGGGTCTCAGAACTTCAGAGCACCATTTGGGATGTAGTAGCAACATACATGCCCCCATATCCCCAAGAAATATCCTTAGAATGAGTTCAACAGAGAAACTTGGATTTTTTCACAATACTGAGTGAGACTCATTTTAAAACAATTAAAACAGGATAAAACCATGAACATATCATCCTGAAAGCTAAGTTGTACTCCCACATTTGTTTACTTTCACTCTGGCTACTGGGAGAAAATGCAGCCAGAAATGAAACACTTCTCTTCTGCTAAAACAATGCCTGGGCATCAGCATACACACACACACCAAATATGGGTATTATTATTTGATTATTGCTTTTTATAATTGTTAATGTTCATTTTTAGCATGTATAAAGTTACTGTACTTCCTTCCACCACCATCAAACCCCCAAAATGGCTTAGAAATTATTAAATGGTGCCAGATCAAGTTCACCTGACACAGAGCTACATGGCTGTAAAGTCAGCCACAAACAGTACTCCAGAGTTCAGAACTATATCTTATGTGGATGCACTGCAAAGGGGTACTTATGGATTACAAGGAGTCAAAGAAATTGAAAAGCCTCTAGAAGTATGAGAGAGTTAACTAACGCTTCATTCCTATGGTGAAGTTACACTTCTTAGAAAATGTATAGATGGAGGAAAGAACAGGAGCACAGCTGAGATATTGAAACAAAAGCAAATGTTCCCCTAAGATGGGGAAACTACACAATCACATTAGTAAATACAACTCAAATTAGCCAGGGTCAGAAAGGCAAAACACTAAAGATGGAAAAAAACAATTGGTAACCCAAAAGGTGATTAATGCTCTACTTCAAACCCACTCAGCAATGTACCACTGCTAAGGCAGTGAACTTGAAAAGGAGATGGTAAGTTTCACCTTGCTCTGTGTTAAATTTTACGTATCTGGTCATATAACTCAGATTAATTAAGCTCCACTCTGAGAAATTGTTCAGAAATATCACTGTTTCACATGTCTACAAAATAATCCTTTGTTTAAACAAAACTCTCCTGTCACTGGCTAGAGCTCTACTATGGTGCAGTGATAACTACACCCAGTGGGAGATCCCTAGGATATCATCTAACACATAGCCTCTCATTCCAGATAAGACAGAATCCACATCATATTAAATAATTCTGAGTTCCATGAGGTTTTTTGGTTTTGTTTTTCAACATTATTCCTGGTAGTGCTTGTGGGGCATGGGATCTGTTCAGGGATTAAACTTGAGACTCTTGCATGCACTCAGTCCATTATATTACTGATCCATAAAAGTACTTTTTGCTTGGTTTGTTTTGGGGGCCACATCTGGGAGTACTCAGGAATTAATCTCAGATCTGTGCTCACAAATCAGTCTTGGCCAGGTTGAAGGGACCATATGTTCTGCCAGGAATTGAACATGATTCGGTTTCATATAAGACAAGTGCTCAACCCATTGTACTATTGCTCCAGCCCTCCCATAATGTTTCTTTCATTAATTACATTACAGAGGTTGTATAGATAAATAATAACCAATAAACGAGAAAATGTTAAAGGAAAAACTGATAAAATCTAGTAGAATAGAAGAGTGTTAAGTGACTCAATTGAGCTTTCATTCACCAAATACATAGTGAGAATCTGCTTCTCACTCACTCACTCATGAGTCCAAACGATATGTCCTGTAACTTAGGTAAAGGTAAAAAGGTAAAGGCCCTCCCGTTGATCGTCGATTTCGTCTAGCGGGCCCAGTAACGTCTCCATTGGAGACTTTGTTGTTACTGTGTCTGGCATATGGAATACTCTCGGTAGCTTGCCGGGCTCTCCGAGAGGGGCGGAGGAATCGAACTCGGGTCGGCCATGTTGGCTGCTTGTAAGGCGAACGCCCTACCCGCTGTGCTATTGCTCCAGCCCTTATTAAAACACAGATATAAACAAAATTGATAAACTTAATAAAGTGTTTTATGTAACCAAGTAACACCTTCAGGAATATACCATCATTTGATAGTGAAAGAGGAAGCCTCAGTTTCCCCTCGCCAACAAGAGGGGTGTCCACTCTTCCCCCTCACAAGCAGTTTCATTTTCCCCATTGATCTACTACAACTCATGTTCAAGGCCAAATCTTAAACATTCCCGAAGTTCCCCAGGACCATATTCTCCTGTCCTAGAATTGGGAGTCACAAGGCTAAGATAATGAACAATACCTGAGGCAGACGACCAGAAAGATAAACCAGCATGACCACCCTGTAGATTCCCTGCATTCTCTGTCACACAAAGACCTGGTTTTCCTGTCAAAGTCTCGCAAAAAGAGCCATAGGCCCACACTAAGTTCCTTCCCATTTTGGGAATCTCCTATTTTTTCTCTTCTACTTATCAGTAAACTTTTCTACTTTCTAACTCTGAGAATCTTTATTAATTAATATTTTCATTCTTGAAAATATTGAAGAGCCAGGGATTCGCGATTGAACATAGAAACCCTCTGCCCCCACTTCTCCTGCACCTGCATCAATAGTATTCGGGGGGCGGGGTCCAATTTGACCACGTCCAGCGGTGCTCTGATTTTTCTGCCTCTCATGGAACACATGTGGTGTTGTGGACCTGAACTGGACCTGCAGCATGAAGGCAAGCCTCCTACTTCCTGCTCTTTATATTTTGGATTTTGGTTCACACCTCGCTTTGCTCAAGGATTACTCTTGGTGGACTCAAGCGACCATATGGGATTCCAGGCATGGATCTCGGATCCCTATGTGCAAGGGAAGCGCCCTACCCATTGAACTATCTGTCCAGTACTAAATCCTGTTGCTTTAGAGGATAGTGGCAAAAGTAATTAAAATACATTCTCTGACTTTAGAATGTAGTGCTGGAAGGGAAATTCTGGCCCCCAACCGCCGCCACCCAATACAGGCAACTTTAATATGAGTTGAAATAAGTGACTTTCGGGGTCGTCCCGGTGGATGTCTCGGTTACTCCTGGCTCAGCACCGCCACCTGGTGGTATTTGGGGGGATCGTGTGTTGTGCTTGACGCGCTGAGGGCGATTTTCCGAGTGCGCAGGCGCAGTGCAGGTACCGCCCCCTCAACGCAATGTCCTGTCCTGCAGCTGGTGCAGGGCGAGCCGGGCTCTGTCGCTCTGGCTACACTCGCTCCCGACTGAGTGTGACCGGCCTCCGGTGTCCGCACATCCTGCGGGGATCTCCGGGAGACCCCAGGCACGCGGGCGCTCGCAGTAGGGTAGCCGAGGGTGCGCCCCTGAGTGAGGAGGCGGTGCCTGGAGCGAACTCGGTGGTCCGAGCGCGGCTCCCTCCTGTCCGGCTCCAGCCGCGGGTCTCCCTGTGCAGACCACGGTCACCCAGTGTAGACGCCAGTCACGGTGCAGATCCCAGTCACCAACCAGACCCCCGTCACTGGTGCAGACCCCGCTGTCCATCCTCCGGCAGGCAGTGCGCGCCTGGTGGGCTGCCTGCCCTGCTGTCACTCAGGGCTCCAATATGCTCTCCTGCCCTGGACTCCTCCCTGGGCTCTCCTGGGCTCCTCTCTGTGCTCTCCTCTCCCGGGCTCCTCCCTAAGCTCCTTTCCCTGACTGTAAAAACTCCTTTTACCCAGGTGTCGCTAGGAATGATCACAGATTAACGGATGTTCATGGGCGCTCCTGGTGGCTCTCACTGTTCAGTGCTCTTGAACCGCTTCCCCACCTGGGATGACCATTGCCTGAGGCCGACAGAGGAGAAACGAGGGCCAAGCTGGTTGATAATCAGTTGCCTTATTCCATCTCTTGTCTCTCCCAAACTCTCTCCACCATTTTCTGCCCCTCTAGTCATGACTCCCCAATTTACCCCAACTCTCTCCAACTCTCTTCAACCTCTCTTTAACACACTCCACAATTCTCTCTCCAACCCTCACTCGCTAACTCTGTCTCTTGCTCTGCCCACATCTCCAACTCTGCCTCTCTCCAACTCTACCTTTCTTTTTTCACCAACTCTCTGCAGCCACCTTTTTTACCCTCTCTTCTCCAACCAAGCCTCCCAAACCGTGCCTCCCCCCACCCCAGGTACAATAAACAAGTTCTTCACGCCTTTCTGACCACCTGCAGCCCACCAGGGCAAAACAGCACTTAAGGTGTGTTTCTCCCCTCCTTAGATCAGAAAGTTAATTAACATCTTAATTCAACTTACTAATAATTGCCATTCTGTATGGACACAGGAATAGACACAATTAGACTTGTAGGACAACTCTCCTGGGGACATCTCACCACAGACTCAGACTACAGTGCTCAGGCCGGATCGATCATTCCTAACTACAGTAGGGCCCAAATGTAGTTATTACTTTGGTTCATGACGGAACATATCCACGACCTTGCTCTTAACTTATAGTTCAGTATTAGGGGACTTTGGCCAAGCCCATTTTGATGCCAGGGTAGTTCACCGCTTGCCCTGGGTCCATCCAGTCCATCATCAGGGCCCTGATTTGGGGGATGTAGGCAGTAAGGGCAACTGAGGCTTAATTTGAGAGAGCAGATGTCTAGGAGGTAATATTATCTGGAGTCAATCATCTCCCAAGTTACAAAAGCATGTCTTTTTAACTGTCTTCCTGTGTCCATACAAAAAGCAATTGCTCTGAGGTAGCTAACTATGCAAAGGACAGTAAGAAGAGAAAAACAATATTTACAAGCCAGCAAGAGTCTGATCAGGAGGCAAAGGTAATTGACAGGTTGGGGGACAAATCAACAAACCCAAGCTCCCTGTGGCTGGCAAGGAAAAGCAAACCAATGTTCTCCTACAGGAGAGAAATTGGGGACATTGGTTGTCGAAATGTGCACTGGGGAAGGGATGGGTGTGGAACATTGTATGACTGAAACCAAATCATGAACAGCTTTGTACCTAGATCTAATGGTGATCCAATAAAAAAAATAATAAAACAATGTGAATTGGGGTAGGGTCCGGTTCTGTAAAGTAAGTATTGATTTGACTATGTTTAAAGTTGAAAAGAGAAAATAATACATAGGGCAATTGTTCATCTGAGGACAACAGGTAAGTTTAGGCCAAGTATTTGGTATAGGATATCATAACAATGTGAATTAGGATGTGGTTGGGGTTATTAGAGAAAGAGTGTTGGTTCATTTGAGGCTAATTAGGCAGAGCCTTTGGTGTGGGTTACTAAAAGAATGTGAATTGCATTCAGGTTTGGGTTTGGATTAAAGTTTTGTTTGATAAGGGTTTGACTGCTTTTAAAACTGAAAATGAAGGAAAGTCTAGGGAGATTGTTTGGTTGAGGCTAATAGGTAAGTTTATGCCCAGCCTTTAGGTTGGGGATTATAAGAATGTGGCTTTGCTGTTTTTGGTTTACTGTTATTAGGGTTTGGGTTCTGTTAGAGTAAGGATATAGACTGGGCTACTTGTACAAGTACAAGCACTGTAGCACTATCCTCCAGTTGTTCATCGCTCGAGAGGACACCAGTAACGTCTCCATTATGAGACTTGTTACTGTTTTGGGAAAATCGAATATGCCACGGGTAGCTTGCCAAGCTCTTCCATGCGGGCAGGATACTCTCGGTACTTGCTGGGCTCTCCTAGAGAGACGGAGGAATCGAACCCAGGTCAGCCACGTGCAAGGCAAATGCCCTACCCACTGTGCTATCACTCCACCCACAAGTACAAGATGCAAGTAAAGTATAGGGAGATTGTTCGCTAAAGGCTAATAGATAAGGTTAGGTCAAGCCTTCGGTTAGGGTTACTCAAGGATAATTTTTGCTTAGGACTAGTGTTCTGTTATAGTAAAGGTATAGTTTGGGCTATGTTTAAAGGTAAAGGTAAAGGTAAAGTCCCTCCCGTTGTTCATCGATTTGCTCGAGCAGGCCCAGTAACGTCTCCATTGGAGATTTTGTTGTTACTGTGTTTGTCATATCGAACACATCACGGGTGGCTTGCCAGGCTCTGCTGTGCAGGCGAGATACTCTCGGTAGCTTGCCGGGCTCTCCGAGAGGGGCGGAGGAATCGAACTCAGGTCAGCCATGTTGGCTGCGTGCAAGGCAAATGCCCTACCGCTGTGCTATCACTATGTTTAATGTTGAAAATTAAAGTGAAGTATGTGGTGATTGTTCAGTTGAGACTATCAAGTAAGATTAGACTAAACCTTTGGTATGGATTATTAAAAGGATTTTCTAAAATAATTGAACAAAACAACTTTTGAGTTATGGAGCTTCTCAAGAATATTCAAATATATGACTGTAGAGATTCAAAAACTTGCCACCCCAAATTATGTCTTGGAGTGTCTGGAGAGTTGGTAGAGCAGAAAGACTGATCTGGGTTGAGTCCCCAGAACCCTATCTGGTCTCACCAGGAGTAAGCCCTGAACATAAACCAGTGTGGCCCCTCCAAAATGAAAAAGCAAAAGCAAAATATGTCTTGGACTGAAGGTGAACTTCATGGCAGGGATACTGAAGATACAATGTAGTTTACAGCTGAAGGGATATTTTCCTCACCAGATCAAATAATTCTGTTCACACTTCTTTCATGGTGATCTTCAGCATGAAATAAGCCAGATCTAAGTCAGCCCCTTAATTCATATCTGACAATGGAGGACAAAAACATGCATAAAAAAAGAAATATTTAAAACCCCCACCCCAGCAAAACTCCTATGGATGCAGACTGTTAAATAAGCATAGATCACCTGACTACAATGAATGCAGAATTATTGGTGTGGATAAGATACCTTGAAACTAGGATTTTGATGGACGCCCTCTTCCTGAGTCTCTAGCCCTGCGGCGCCTCCTGTGCTGTGGGCACACACATTTCTCTTCGAGAGCCAACAGGCATTAGGATGCTGTCTGGAGTATAAAACAGCAGAAGGAACTGTTTATTTTTAATACCTAAGTGGGGGCCTGAAGAAATAGTATAGCACGTAGGACACTTACCGTGCACATGGTCAACCCAGGCTCCACTCTAGGTATCCCATGTGGCTCCCTGAGCACTGTCAGGAGTGATCTCTGAGCCAGGACTAAGCTCTGAGCACAACTGAGTGTGACTCCAAAACAAAACAACCAGTAACATATCTCCATTTCTGTGAGAAGCTGAAACTGCACTCAAAGCAAGGCTTTCAATCTTGGTGGGGCCTGGCTTGAGCCACTTCTTCTGGGGTCTCTTGAGAAACTGTGTTCTAAATCAGGCAGGTGATGGGGCTGCTTCCAGGGGGAAGTTCCCTAACAGCCCTGAGTAAGCATGCTCCAGCAGGCTGAATCATCAGTGTTTAAAGGTGTGTGCTTGGTGAGGAAGGGCTCCCTGCAAGGAGGCAGCAAAGACCTTCTGAGGAAATAAAGAATCCTAATATAATCATGTATGAAAAAACATCAACGGCTAAGACCCAGAGACTATAAAAACCCAGCTCCTGGAAGCAGGTGACCACTAGTCTTATTATCTCGTTCTTACTTTGGAGAACCCGGCAGGCTACTGAGGGTGTCCTGTTCGCATGGCAGAGTCTGGCAAACTTCCCGTGTCATATTCAATATGCCAAATATCAGTAACAATGATAGGTCTCATTCTCCTAACACTAAAAGAGCATTGAATATGGCTCTTTTAAAATCTCAGGGCTAGAAAGAAGGAGACATTACTGGTGCCTGCTCGAGGCAATCGACGAACAACAGGTTGATCATTATCGTGATCGTGATGGTCCTGGTACCTGTAGAACCAGTGTCTGAAAGCCATTCTTTATTTTCAGTGACAAGATATTTGAAACTCAGGATCTTATAGATTCTCAGGGAATTAGACTACTACATCACTGTATCACTGTCCTCCCGTTGTTCATCGATTTGCTCAAGCGGGCCCAGTAACGTCTCCATTGGAGACTTTGTTGTTACTGTGTTTGGCATATCAGTACGTCACGGGTAGCTTGCCAGGCTCTGCATGCGGGCGAGATGCACTCGGTAGCTTGCCAGGCTCTCGGAGAGGGGCAGAGGAATCGAACTCGGGTCGGCCATGTTGGCTGCGTGCAAGGCAAATGCCCTACCGCTGTGCTATCGCTCCAGCCCAGACTACTACATAGTTTTTCAAAACTACTTACAACTCTAATAATTGAGAAACAGTAGGAAAACAACTCTTCAGTGTTAAACATTTTAATTATTTGCACTTATTACTATTAATGAGGGCTGGAGCGATAGCACAGCGGGTAGGGTGTTTGCCTTTCATGTGGCCGACCCAGGTTTGATTGCTCTGCCCCTCTAGGAGAGCCCAACAAGCCACCGAGAATATCTCGCCCTCACAGCAAAGCCTCGAAAGCTACCCGTGATGTATTCAATATGCCAAAAACAGTAACAACAAGCCTCACAATTTGTTACGAGACATTACTGATGCCCACTCGAGCAAATCAATGAACAACGGGAGGACAGTGCTATAGTGCTACTATTTATGAAAAGTTAAGCATAAAATGTGTTTCTTAAAATATTTAGTGAATTTAAATTTATCTAAAATTACATTGCAGAGAGGGAAGGGACAGACGAGACAGGACAAAAATCAGTGGCGGAGGTGTTTGGACACATTAGTGGAGATGCAAGTGAATAACATATACCCCTAAAGCAGAAATATTAAAACAATTTGGGGGCAGTTGAGTCACACCCAGAAGTGCTTGGGCTCCTCATGGCTCTGTACTGAGGAGTTACTCTTGACTGCTCCAGTGAATGTACACTGTGCCGGGGACCAAGCCTGTGAGTTTACCCTACACTGCTGCTAAACCCTGGGAGACATCTGAAGCCTCCTGTCGCCTTATTACCTCAGAAAGTGCCTGTCTGCTGCCCGATACAGGACTGCCCCTCTGTGGGTGCTGCACCTGGGCAGAGGCCCGGGGCACCTCGACTATGTTCCCCAGGAAGGCTATGTTGGCTGCTGGGCCTGCAAGAAGACAGGACACCCCCTGGCAGTGGTGCTGGGCTGGGCGTGTGTCTGGCAGCACATGGCCTTTGCGCCCCTCAGTACGCATGTGCGACCACTGGGCTGGTTCCAGGGTCTCTCTTGAGGTTGGGGAGACTTCCCCATGGGATGCTCCGGAGATCTGGGGGCGCCATGAGTGATTCTTTATATTTCTAAAGCATTTGGTACCATGATTTCTAATGCTATTACGATAGGTTTCCATGGACAGAATGTCCCTCTAGCACACCAGCACCAGAGTATCCACTGCCCTCTGCTGTAGTGATAGGGGCCCATAGACACAGAGTCCTACACACCAGTACCAGGGCACCCACTTCCCACAACTCACTGTCCACTGCTACAGTGATAGGGGACCATGGACACAGTGTCCTACACATCAGACCAGAGCACCTGTATGTCTGTCTGTCTGTCTGTCTATCTGTCTACCCCACCCCCTCTCATTTCCCTTGTAGGTAGTGTTGTTTGCAATACTGTTACTGAAAAGGTATCATACATATCCCTTTACCTCCTTTCAGCACTGCCCACTGCTACAGTGGTAGCGGTCCATGGACACAGTGTCCCTCCACCACACCAGCACCAGAGGGTCCACTGCCCACCCCAGCCATGGCTCCAGTACCCTCTCCCCAGCCAGTTCCTCTCCCCCATATTCTCTTCCCCTGCCACCCAGAAAACTCCACTCTGTAGGTCAGTTCTTACTTTTTATAGTGTCTGGCATTTATTATTTCCTTATTATGTCTATTTATATGTCACATTAAAACAATGTCATCAGCAAAGCGGAGGTGGTGTAGTTGCCGACCATCTATCTTCACTCCCATTCCTTCCCATTCCAGTCGTCGCATGATGTTCTCGAGGGTGGCACTGAAGAGTTTCAGTGAAATGGTATCACCCTGCCGCACCCCTCTCTTGACATCAACGATCACTTCTTTGTAGAATGGTGAGATCCTGGTAGTGAATCCGCAATACAGCTCACGGAGGATCCTGATGTATTGGGTTTGAATGCCCTGATTGGCTAGGGCTTCAATGACCGCTTCCGTCTCAACAGAATCAAAGGCCTTCTTTAAATCAATGAACGTTAAGCAGAGCGGCATCTTGAACTCCCGAGAAACCTCAATGAACTTGGTTATCGTGTGGATATGGTCGATGGTGCTGAATCCTTTGCAGAACCCTGCTTGCTCGCATGGTTGTCCTTCATCTAGTGTTCTGCCAATCCTATTCAGGATGACTCGAGTGAACAACTTGTAGATGACAGACAATAGGCAGATCGGGCGATATTTGCCAATGTCATGGATGTCTCCCTTCTTGAACAGTAGTACGGTCCTGCTGGTTTTCCATTGGGACGGAACCTTGCATTCAGACAGGTAGCGAGTGAAGAGCCGAGCCAGTGTATTGATGAGTACTGACGGCAGGTTCTTCAGGTGTTCAGGTCTGACCTTGTCTGGGCCGGGTGCTGTTTGTTTCTTTACCGACGAAATGGCGTGTCGGATTTCGGAAGGGAGAACGTTGGGAACGACATACCCATCCTGTGGAATTTGGTATGTTGGCAAGTGGACATGGCTATCAAAGAGATTTGAGTAGAAGTCATGGATAATCTTCTCCATTGCCGTTCTGGAGGATGTGATGGATCCATCAGGACGTCGGAGGGCAGTCATCTTGGTCTTATAGTTGGCGAAGGACAGGCGGGCGTTACGAATACTTTTCCCGGCTTCTGCCGCACCTACCAGTAGTTCTGCTCTTCTCTCTTTGAGGTCTTCCTTGATCGCATCGCTGCACTGCTTTGCAAGCTCGGACGTTAGCTTGCGGTTGCCTGAGGCATGCGCCAAACCACGCTGGCGAATTAGCTCAAGAGTTTTCGAAGATAGGCGACTTTTTGTGGCTATCTCTCTCTTGGCGTTCCTCGCACATTCATGGAGGTGCTGAACCAGTCGATCATATTCCTCGTCAATGTTGTCAACAATGGCATCTTCCCATGTTGCCGCAATAGTACCAAAGAGTTCCCAGTTGGTGGTCATTCTGGGAGTTCTCTTTTTGAACTTTGCAGCCCTTTCTCCCCGCTCTGTGAAGTAGAATTTTGCACGAAGGAGACGGTGGTCCGATCCCGTTCGAAATTTTGGGACAACAGCGACATCAGTCAGGCAAAACCGTCGATTGAATATGATGTGGTCTATTTCGTTGTGGAATCGTCCACCGGGAGACTCCCATGTCCATCGTTTAGATTCTGCCTTCTGGAACTGGGAGTTACCATGAATGGTCTTGGTCGACATGATGAACTCGGACAGTCTCTCACCCTGTTCGTTCCATTCTAGGCCATGGGTCCCGATATGAAGTTCTTCAGCTGATCTTCTCGGTCCTATCTTGGCATTAAAATCACCCACAATGATCTTGTAGAAGGTGTGGTCTTCTTTATAGAACTTCTCTAGCTCCATGTAGAACTTCTCAATTTCTCTTTCATCATAATGAGATGTTGGTGCGTAGACAACGAAGATAGAAACTGCAGGCAGTGAGCCACATCTATTCAAATGTAAACGTCCGATTCGGGTTGTTAGGCATTCCAATGAGTCAATGCTCTTGGCCAAGTTTGTATTGACAAGGACACCGACGCCTCCAACACCTGTTTTATCACATGTTCCGAGGAACAATTCTTCTCCAGTGTCAAAAACGGCATGGTGAGATTCGTGCCTTCTTGTCTCGGTCAGACCAAAGAAGTCGTACTTGATCATTCGCGCTTGTACCATCAGGTCCTCGATGGATGCATCTGATGCTAGCGTACGTGCATTGAAAGTACAGATGATCATTTTTGTCTTCCTTCATTGTGGCAGCCTAGGTCAGCCTTGAGATTTTGTCGGCCTCTCCTTTCTCATCCTTCTCAGTGCTGCCATGTCGGTGAAGCCTTCAGGGTCAGGTGAATGAGACCAGTTGTAGTTACTGGTTTTGGCATATCGAATACACAGCGGATAGCTTGCCAGGCTCTTCCGTGCGGGCAGAATACTCTTGGTAGCTTGCCAGACATTCTGAGAGGGATAGAGGCTTTTGGGGTGACCTCTAATCACCCTTGTAGGTGCTACCATATTTGAACCCTATCAAATATGGTACGACAATTCCAGAAGATGGGTATTTGGTGTATTATGATGTGTCTTATGACCCGCAAAGTGGCCGCAAATCAGCCAAGCGGCACAAATGCTGGCCGACTTTGACCGTGAGTGTGGAAAGGTAGGACTACAGCTGAATCTTACGAAGACAATGTTTATGAGAAACAGCCTTGTTCCTGACGCCCCATTCGCTCTCAATGGAACAACCATCTCCGAATGCAACAGCTATGTGTACCTAGGTCGAGAGGTCAACATGACAAATGACCTGGCACCCGAGCTGCGCAGGAGGAAGAGAGCGGCTTGGAACGCCTTCAAGAACGTCGAAGCAATAGCTAAGAGGACGAAGAACCTCCGGCTCCGGGCACATCTCTTTGATTCCACTGTTCTTCCTGCATTAACATATGCCTCAGAGACCTGGGCCCTACGTAAACAAGATGAGAATGCCATTCAGGTCTCCCAAAGAAGAATAGAAAGAGCTATGCTTGGAATATCACGTTTCACTCAAATGAGAGAACGAGTCCGGAGTTCTGATATCCGTCAACGATCAAGGATCAGGGACGCTGTCTCATTTGCCAAGGTGTCGAAAATCAGATGGGCTGGTCACTTAATGAGATTTAAAGACGACCGTTGGACTAGAGCTGTTACTGATTGGATTCCACGGGATGTCAAGAGACCGCGTGGCCGCCCACCTACCAGATGGTCAGACTTCTTCGTCAAGATCATGAACGATCAGTTTGAGGCTCTTCATGATCCCAGAGCGAACAGATGCCATTGGGCTACACTAGCACGCGACAGGGACAAATGGAGACGTTACTGGCGCCCGCTCGAGCAAATCGACGACTAACGGGAAGTTAAGTGATTAAGTGATATGTCACATATGAGGGATAGATCTATGCACACCTACGTAAAGTTCATCAGTGGCAAGATTACAGCTGTCCAGGAACCGACCACAGGGTGATGGGGGCAGAATGGAGACACAATTGGGTGTGGGGATCGAAGAAACAACGGGTGAGGAGGAGGAAACCTAAAAAAGGTAGACAGAGGGAAGGCGGCAGCAGACCAGACACTGTACCTGTGCATCTGCTCTTGGCAAGGAAAGAGTGTTGTGAAGACTGAGGTGGAGAGCCTTTATGCACCCAGATCAGAACACAACAATGGGGCACTGTAGGGCCGTGGAGAGATGAAGATGCAGGGATGAGGGGAGTGTAGATGAGGACATGAACATCAGTGACTGCCATCCCACTGCTCTGTGTTCTCAAGAAGAGGCAGCGAGCTCTCCAGATGAAAGGGAGAGGAGGAAGTGGATGTGCCTCTTTTCTAAATGGAATCACCATGAGACACAGTTACAAAACTTTCATGTTTGAGTTTCAGTCATACAATGATTGAACAACCTTCCCTCCAGCAGTGCACATTTTCCACTACCAATGTCCCCATTATTCCCCGAGCCCAGCCTCCCCCTGCCTCTTTGGCAGACAATTTCCCCCATACTCTCTCTCTAGTTTTGGGCATTATGGTTTAAAATATAAATACTGAGAGGCTATCACATTCGGTCCTTTATCTACTTTCAGCATCCCGGTCGACCTCTCCAACCATCATTGACCTACTGATCCCTCCTCTATTCCAACTGCCTTCTCCCCCAGCTCACAAGGCAGGATTCCAACTGTGGAGCAATCCATACTGGCCCTTGTGTCTACTATCCTTGGGTGTCAGTCTTGACGGAGCACAGAACCTGAATAAGATGGTGCAAACAATGTGACAATGTAAGCATCCCCATCCCTGCAACAAGGGACACATACTTATCATGGCAAAGGGACTCCATGATGGAATTGAGGACCGGGAAATTGGAGATGTTCCTGGATCATGTCAGTGGGTCCTATATCATCAGAGGGTCCTTCAACTGGAAGGAGGCTGGGGACTTAGGTGAGAGAACAGATGTGGTGAGAGGAAGACTCAGATATGTTCCCTGAGTGTGCCAGAAGGGGTACTGGGCCAGGAATGGGGGCAGCATCTGGAAGCTGGAATAACCAAAGCGACCATGTGCCATACACCATCCAAAGGAAGCAGAGGTTGCACCTCGATTTCAGACTTTCACTTCCAGCGACATCATAATGCATTTTCAGGGGCTGGAGCGAGAGTACAGCAGGTAGGGCTTTTGCTTTGCATGTGGCCAATCCGGATTCGATTCCCCACATCCCATATGGTCCCCTGAACACTGCCAGGAGTAATTCCTGAGTGCATGAGCCAAGAGTTTCCCCAGTGCATCGCTGGGTGTGACCCAAAAAACATAATGAATTTCCACTATGTTAGTCACCTTATTTGAGGTGAGCTGTCACAGCTTCCCTGGTGCCTGAGTGTTGGGCTAATCTTGGAGAGTGGGAATGTGCCAATCATCCTTTTCCCTCAAAATCCCACCAGGAGTCCTTGTAACCTCCAACTCACTACCAGTGTCCGGCTCTCAAAGGACAGAGGAGGTTTTTGGCATTTCAGTTACCCCCCACCTCACTCTGCCACTCTCTAGCACTCCCAAAGAACAAAGTTTTTCAGCCCAGCTGAGCCTCAAGCACTGCCTCAGTCCCCTACCCACCAGCAAGAAAAGCCGCCTTCTATTTCCCTATGCCTCCTAACTTATCTTACTTTGTCTATCTCTCTCCCATAAATAAATATTCAACCCTCTTATTACACATACAAAAAAGGCAAATTCCCCCACCAACGCATTCAACTCACAGGGCAGAACCACTCACCAGCAGATATCCCCTTTCAGGATCCATTCATTCTCCAAGAGTCAGTTTTCTCCCATTCTTCCAGATCAGCAGTCACCCTTCCATTGGCCTCTCTCTCCTCGTGTACATTCACTCACACACCCTCCTATCCCTTGGTTATCCATTCACCTTTGTCCATCTATCCATCCATTCTCCCATCATTCTCATAGAAATCCCCGATCAGCCAATATATCTTCCCGTTCCACCATCCAATGACAGACCCACCATCTTTCCTGTTACCCTCCCACCTGGCTTCCAGTACTCATCTGCCATCGCATTAATACATTTAGACAACAAAAATTCAGGAGAATATTTTTAGTTCAGAGATAAAAACGTAAGTAAAATAAAAAGAATTATTTTAGAGCTAGACCTTGTAAGTAATGTGAAGAAAACTCAGTAGGGAGATGCAATTATAGGGGGAATATATTTAGCTGATATGAAAATTCAAGCTTCTTAGGAAAGGAGGAAAAGGACAAACTCAAAGGAATGATGCACTGTTTCTTGAATAAACAACAACTCAGGAACTTCGTAGACTCAAAACCAATCTTAAAAGGACTAAAGGGGCTACTGTAAGACAAGACAAATCCCTACAAGCACAACAAACCTCTACAGAAAGATGGCACAAAACCCCATACGATAATCTCTCTCAATGTCAATTAAGAGACAAAGAGTGGCAAAATGAATTAAAAACCTGAACCAAACATTCTGCTACCTACAGGAAACATATCTGAACAGCCAGAGGAAACACAGACTCAAAGTCAAAAGATAGAAAAGAATCCTTCAAGCAAACAAATCCCTCAAAGAAGCCAGGGTGGCCATAATAATATCCAACAACAAAGATTTTAGGCTGAAAAAAATTATAGAGGCCAACAAAGGACATTTTTTTAATAATCAAGGGATATGTACAGCAGGAAGAAAATCACACTCCTAAACATATACGCACCCAATGAGGGACCACCAAAACACTTAAAACAAATTTTAAGAAACTTCGAGGAGGATATTGGTAGCAAAACAATAGTAGTTAGAGAATTCAACACCATCTTATCACCTCTGGATAGATCAACAAGATTAAAACTTAGAAGGAAGTCATGGAAGAATGCCTTTGGAGAAAGAATGGCTTTGAAGAATGGCTTTGAAGGAAGAAATGGAAGAGAGAGAATTAATAGATGTATACAGGCCTTTCCATCCCCCAAAATGTGAATACACATAATTTTCTGCAAATGTGCACATGGAAGATTTTTCAAGATAGACTATGTGCTGGGTCCCAAAACATACCTCAATAGAATCAGGAAGATAGATAGATGTATACAGGCCTTTTCATCCCCAAAAAGGTGAATACACATACTTTTCTGCAAATGTGCACTAGGAACATTTTTCAAGATAGACTATGTGCTGGGTCCCAAAACATACCTCAATAGAATCAGGAAGATAGAAATTGTATCCACTAACTTTTCAGACCATGACGCATTGAAGTCTTCCAGCAAACCTTCATAAAGTTGTGTGGACACTAAATCATATACAGCATGGGGCTGGGAGAACTGTCTGGAGATATTGCCTGGACATAAGGATCTTGGGTCAGAGAGATTGTTGGGTCAAAGTGCTGAGCATATGTTCTGCATGCAGGAGTAAAAGGTCACTATCCAACACTGCAGGTCCCCTTAATGCTGAAGGAATGACACACTCACCACCAGAGTCAGAAAATTCCCTGAACACCTCTTGGTGTGGCCCAAACACACAGAGAAACACATACAGAGAGATGTTGTCTATAAAATCATAAAACACACAGAAGAAAAGTTAGGGGATATATTCTGGGCTTTCAACATTAGGGATACGTTCAGACACATCTCCAATGGGGAGGGAAAAGCAATCAAGAATACATGAATGGTGTGAGTTTCCAAATAAAGGAGTGTGCACACATGTGGGACTCAAGTGTTTGGTGGCCGAGAGCCACCTTTCAGGCTAGATGACAGCAAGAGATGGACAAAGGATTGAGGGAACAGGGGAACTGGACCCCAGAATTGTCAGTAGCCAGTTTCTCTCTCCTCCCCAATGTAGTCTGATCTCTCTCCTTACTGCACAACCATAGTTGTACTTTTGCTCGTAGTCCCAGTCATCATAGTTCCGTCATCCTAGTCTCCTCATAGATCTCAACGTCCTCTACTTCCAGGCATTGTTCTTATATTCCTTGTCATCCTCCTAGTCCCCTCTTTCCCCTTACAGTATAGTAATATAGAAATCATGAAGGGCGGGGGTACACATAGGTGGGGTTGAACAATATCAGAACATCAAACAGAGATAAAGCTAGTCATTCAAGGGAAGTTCTAGGAGATTAACTCAAGGACAAAATCTCACCTGAGGGTTCAGCACTCCAGATAACTAGGAGCACTCCAGATTACTAAGAGATCTGTACAAGGGTGGGATTGCATCTAGGGTGTATTGCTTTCTCCTTTCCTTAGCTAGTAAGTAATCCATTTGAACAATCATAGTAACTTCTTATACAATTTCTAGTCATTTTTGTATGAACACAGTAAGAACTATATTAAGCTTAAAGGTTGGCTCTTCCTGGGACATCTTGCTATATATTCCAAACCACAGTCCTCAGGCCAGGCTAGTTGATCCTAACCTCAGCAGGGTCCTTATTCAGTAACTTCTTCTTGGGTCATGACAGAGTCTGTTCCACGATGATGCTCTTAACTTATTATACTTCATACACTTAGTTTGTCCCTTTCCGATGCCAGGGTAGTTTTCAGCTTACCCTGGGCCTATTCAGTCCCTTTGTCAGGATCCTGCTATTGGAGAGCTAGGAACTAAGGGAAACTGAGGCTTAAGTCAAGTAAATATGGATGCCCAGGAGTAAATATTATTTTGGAGCGAATTAACTTCCATGTTACAAAGCATAGCATCAACTGTCTTTCTTTGTCTATACAAAAAGGACAATGCTAAATAAGCTATGCAAATGACATAAAGGAAATAGGAAAATAATATAGGATTATTAGTGCTTGATGGAATTGAGTGTGCTTCAGGGGCACTGTTATGGGAGCAACTCAATAAACCTAAGCTCCCTGCGGGAGGAGCAAGGACAACCCATTGTTATCCAATGGAATGGGACAACATAAAACTAAAATGCATTTACAAAGAAAAGGAAACAACCATGGAAGCAAACAAACAAACGCAACTGAGTAACAGGCAAAAGCTATTTGATCATCATTCAAAACGAAGGATTAATATCCAGAATATATTAACTCATAAAACAAAAAAAGAAAAAACAACACAATAAAAATTATTCAAAAGACATAAACAGACACTTCCTCAAAGATGGCGCACAGACACATTAAAAAAGTCAAAATTACTTATAATTAGGGAAATTGCTCATAGTTGGGAAAATGGTTCAAGAAGAAATGAGTGTTGGCAAGGATGTGGAGAAAAGGGCTCTGTTACTAGGAATGAAATTAGTGTAGTTGCTAGGGATAATGATATGCAGTCCTTAAAAAATTTTACGGAAATTCCGTATGATTCAAAAGTACCACTACTAATTAGTTATCCAAAGACAATTAACAAATTTTGCTCAGATGTACGAGATGATTTATTAAGGCAAGCAATCACCAAGAAATGACAACACTAACTTGTAGACCCAGTGAAAACAAGGAAGCTTCTAGAGAGAAAGGAGAAGGGGAGAGGAAGTAATGGGCAGAAGGATGTTTGTGGAGGCAAGCTGGCATGGGAGCACTGGTCACATCTAAGCCCATAAAAGTCAGAAGATGATTGTCTGAAATTCTATAGGGTGACTAATGATAAGTCTGCTCCTGGACCTCAAGACAAACACAGTATAAGCTTGTATGAATGAGAGTATGAGTGTGTCTGTGCGTGTGTGTTTGTGTGTGTGTATGTGTGCATGTGCATGTATAGTTGGGGGCTGGTTATGAGGAAGGAAGTGTTCCTGCCACTGAGTCAGGCAAGAATATGGAATGCTGCTGTACCCCATTTCCAGAAGATATGGTGTCTCTGAAATTCCTGTAGCACCTTTGAAGAGAAACAGTGTACCAAATAATGACCTTAGAAATAAAGGCAATTGGGGGGGCTGGAGCAATAGCACAGCAGGTAAGGCGTTTGTCTTCCATGTGGCCAACCCACGTTCGATTCCCAGCATTCCATATGGTCCCCCGAGCATCGCCAGGAATAATTCCTGAGTGCAGAGCCAGGAGCAGCCCCCTGAGAATTGCTGGGTGTGACCCAAAAAGCAAAAACCAAAAAAAGGAAGAAAGTAAGAGAAAAAGACAGGAAGGAAGGAAGGAAGGAAGGAAGGAAGGAAGGAAGGAAGAAAGGAAGTTGGGAAAATTCAAAATAATGGTAGTGGAAAGGTTTATGGTGGTGGGATTGGTGTTGGAATCACTATCACTATCACCCTGTTGTTCATCTATTCGCTCGAGTGGGCCCAGTAACATCTCCTTTTGTCCCTGTCACGTGCTAGTGTAGCCCGATGACATATTGGGGACTCTTTCCAGATCATGGGAATGAGGACAATTCATTGTTACTGTTTTTGACATATTGAGTACACCACAGTTAGCTTGTCAGACTCTGCCGTGCGGGCAGGATACTCTCAGTAGCTTGCCGGGCTCTCCAAGAGGGTGGAAGCTTTGGGGGCAGCCTCTAATCACTTTTACAGGTGTTCCTAGTCAGGCATATAGGCAGGTATGATATTCTCAGTAGCCTGCCGGGTTCTCTGAGAGTGAGAACTAGAGAATAAGAGGTCGTGCAGCTGGGAGCTTGGTTTGAGAGTCTCTGGATCCTGGCCATTGATGGGGTTACATGGCAGTTGGTGGCTGTCAACTGTCTAGCTACTGGAAGGTGGGGGAGCTGGGTGTAGGAAGCCCAGTCCCGAACTGAGCAGGCTTGGAGATCTCAGCCCCGGGTCCCGCATACCTGGGTTTCTCTGCCGGTTCCTCATCCAAGCGTGTGGAGAGTGGTCTCAGCATGGCTTTGGCTGGGTCCCGGAGGTCTTCAGCTGTCAGGACTCTGCTCAGGGTGGAGAGAAAAACTCAATCTGCCACCCTCCAAGGGGCCCTGGTGAGGACGGTCAGGCACGGGGGCAGGAGACTCAAGTGTTGGAATACTTAATGTAATAAATTATTGTGAACAACTTTATAAAAATAAAAAAAATTAAAGGAAAATAAATACTTTCTTTTCCCTAATCATTATGCCATCAACATTTCACTAAAGTATAAACACACTTCTCTGAACAAGTTCATGTTTATACTCAATGTTTATACTTCTCCTCATTTTACTGAAAACATCCACAAAGTTTTGCCCTGTATTCACCCTATTACTCCATTCACTTAACAAATCCAAGAGGTAGATAGGAGATACAGGTTAGGAGAAAAACAAAACTTAGATGATGGAGCTGAGATAATTTCAGGCCATGATTGTTCTTCCCCAGGGTTCTCCAAGAGCGTTTTTTTTTCTTTTACATGTTCCTTCTATGGCCATGGAAAAATCAAGGTATTTCAAAGTAGAAAGAGAAACACTCAGACAAATTGAGTTGACAAAGTCATGTCTGATCTGCATCAAATTGAAATATTAGAACCAAGGGGCTAGAAGAGAACAGAAGTGTGAAATACATGCTTCTCACAAAATTGTTGCCAGTTATATCTCTGGCATGACATGTTCCCTGAGCATCAAGATAAAGACCTACAGGCCCTTGAGCACAACCAGATGTGGCCTAGAGGTTTCCCCAGCATCACTGGGGTGGCATGGTCAACCCTGTCACTGCAGGACCTAACACTGTATCCGCAAACTCAGCAGGTGAGCCATACTTCACTGAGAGGAGTTCTCAGGCCACCTAAACAGCATTTTTGAGAAACCCTATATCAATTCACTTATTAGTTAAATTTTTACACCCAAGACAGAGAAACTTTGAGATCCAGATACCTGACTCCAAAAAGCAAACGACCCCAGAATTTCAGTGTCTTTGACTTGAGTTACTTTGAAGCTTTCAGAAGGACACATTTTTTCACAAGAGGAACTAGAAGAGTCCAGTTCTCTGGAAATAAGGCACAGAGGCACAAGGTCCATAGGCCTCCAAGCTAACTAGAGATTTTGATGAGCTAGAATCCCATTCCCCGTCTCCCACCCACACCCACACCATAGCCACTCGCTCTCCTCAATGAGCTTTCGCCAGCCAGTTATCCAACAAGATGTGCCAAGGGGAAGCTCCATGCCAGGGGTTGGAAAGTAGACAGGGATGATATAGGAGCTGAAGTTCACAGGTTGGTGCAGTTGTAACACCGCTGCAAAACGGTGGAGCTTCTTAAAGTCTGGATGGATGATAATGCAGCTCACAGCCACCCTCTTGGCATATTGGGTGTCGTGGTAGAGCTGGGTACTTCCCCCAAACACCCAGTAATCCTCAGGGGCATGAGACTTCCTGCAGGAGGGAAGGTGACAGTCATCATCCATCTTCTGCATATGGCAGCTTGCACCTCTCCACCATCATCTGACCCCCAGCACTGCCTTGTCTGCACCACCGCACTGAACTCTCCCTTTCTGTCATCCCTTCTCTCTGGAGACCAGGGGCAGTTTTAGTCACAGCTCAGCACACACCCACTATTAAAGGAAAGGATCACGGAGGGCTGGAGGCCCCTTGGGGCTGGACAATCCTGACCCTACTTCGGCACATGCAGAGAGCTCTGGCTCCATCTTGGCTCTTGACAAGCCTTATGAACAAACTGCTCTCGCACCACTCCTTTCTCTCACTCCTTCTTGGTACTCACCTGTTCTAAAACTGCACAAAATCATTGGTCAAAAGAGACCATGCGGGCAAAATGTCCTGTGTTCTGACCATGAGGAATGAAACATCCCACTTTCCCACTCACTCACCTGGAAATTCCTCCCCACACAGCTGGTGACCAAAATCTTGCTTTCACAAGCTGACCCATGCCCACTGGAGCCTGCCCATCTGACTTCCCCAATCCAATGGTGTCAGCCCTGCTCACCCACAGGGGAAACTTCTGCTCTGACTTAATGGAGACACAGTGAGGTGGGTCAAGCCAACCTAATCTACAGTGGGTCTCCAGTGGGACACAGCACAGAGCAGGTGCTTGTGGTCCTCTGTATGTAACAAAGATCCAGCTCCTGGTTACTGCCCCCAAAAACCTCTCGGAACACTCAACCAGACCCAGGACAGAGAGCAGCTCTGTTCTTCTTCAAGGTCAGGGACTCCATATCTAGTGTCCATGCAGCTGACCAATAGACATGTGGTGATCAGAGACCCCAGGCCAGAGATGTGCAGAACACCAGCATCTGCCACTGCATCCCAGGTTCCAGCCTCTCTCTGACAACCAGGATTTCAGGGACATTGAGAGAATCCCTGGTGTGAGGTGACACAGAACCAGCTGACATTGCACCTGGGAGGCAGGATGAACACTGCCATCTCGGGTGCATACCTGTGTCTGGGAAATGCATAGGGAGGAGGATGGAAGATGAGCAAAATCAGGTGAGGAGAGAGGACAATACAGGAGAGGACAGGTCACAGGCAGAAAGACTTGGACTAGAAGGACACAGATTGTCTCAGCACACAGCCCTGAGGACGCAGGGGCTCTAATCTTTTAACCCTCTCCCCCTGCCAGCCCAGCTGCTAGGACCTGAGAAACAACTCACTTTGTAAAGCAGTGGGCGGTAGAGAGCACCCAGTGGGAATGAATGAGCACAGCTCCACAGGGATGAATGCTCTGGTACTGCAGGCTGGCCTGCCATGGCCACTGGTCTTCCATGGCCTCCTGGCCCCCAGAGATCATCCCTACGCCCCTGGGCTTTCCGCACACTGTGATGACCAGCCCGATGCCATGTGGTAAACAGGAGATCCCCATTTCCTCTCCGGTAGACCCTTGAGCACTTCTCAGTGGGAAAGCAGAAGCAGGGGTCAACCAGTCCCAGAGTGACAGGGCAGCTTGGTGTCTGATGTCCCTGTCTGCTGCCGAGGCAGCAAGAACCTGGACAGCAGAGAGAATGTGAGCAAGACCCGTGGGGTGACATGGAAGTGATATGATTGCCACAGTTGGTCACAGCTGCATCCCGGCAACCCCATGACCGCAGCGCGCCCCACCACCACCCCTGGCCCAGAAACCAGCTTTGTGTGCAGGGCTGTACTATTATCCTGTCTCCACCTCCCCTCTGTCTCCAGGAGGGGCGGTAGGCCATGTGGCCTGGACAGGGTGGGCCAGGTGCCCCAACTGTGTGGACGCTGTGACCCTGTGACCGGCTGCCAGCATGAATACTGGGGAACACAGAGAGGAAATAAGGGAAGATGGCTGGGCCAGTCCACTCCAGGCTGTTCCCCGCCCACACCCCATCTGCTCCTCTGTGCCTAGGATGCCCCAGGCACCTGCTGGGCACGAGGGCTCCGGGGGTGGGATTTCCTGCCAGGGGCTCTCAGGCTCATTGGCCAGGGCCAGAGTGTTATCAGCCCTGGCCCCGCCCCTCTGACCTCTGACCCCACCCTGTCACTGCCCCCTGACCCTAATACATGACCTCTCTAATCCCATCCTCCCCATTGGACACAGCTCTCTCCTGAGCCCTCCTTGACCTAGGGCCTGCCCCTGTGCTGTGCCTGCCCTGACCCTGCCCTGACCCCGCCCTGACCCCCTCTGACCCCCCGCTCTCATACACCACGTTGGCCACACTCTGACCTGGTCAGGCCTTGGAGAGTTGGAGCAGGGTCCACAGAGCAGCTGAGAGCTTCTACTCACTCAAGTGAGGGACCTAGGAACTCCACTTGGCTTTTGGAAGATATTTGGGCTGGAGAGGTCTACATCAGAGTTAAGTAAGGGCCGAAGGCGCAGCTGGAGCTGGGGGAGTGGATTAGTCCTTAGATGAGAACGTTGGAGCAGAACGGGAGACCCAAGGAGTCAGCCGAGAGGAGGGACCCAGGGAGGCAGGATAGTACCGGGGATGCTTAAACCCAGAGGCCTTACCCAGTTTAGGGAAGACAGATTGTAGAGTTGGTATATCTGCAGTGGCTCCTTGCAGCTCTGTCTTATTTCATTTCATTTCATTTATTTTGAGTTTGGGGTCACATGGTAGGGCTCAGGAACTACTCCCAGGGATCCATATGGTGCCATGATCAATCAGATCCTCACGGATGCAAAACGGAAGTATGAGCACCAGCCCTGTGAGCCAACTCCATTCTCCTGTAGCCCTCTTTTATGGGGGAGCAGGTGTTCTATCAAGTGCTACTGAAGAGGCCCTCGTGGTCCTCTTGGCAATTCTCCACCAACCATGCAGGACATCCAATGTAAGGGACCGTGGATGTGGTGCTTGCTGCTGGCTAGGGTGTGGGATGACCTAGGCCCCTGCACTTGCACTTGGGCCCTCCAGAGCTCCACGTGGAGAGTCTCGGGGCCACTTGGTGCCTGGGATCAAGCTGGGATCAACTATCTAAACCCTATACTAGATCTTTGACTTCTACTGCCCTGTTTTAAAATTATTCCAGTTATATTACTCGTCACACCTCCCAGGTACTACGGAAAGGTAGGGGAATATCTGTACAAGCAAAGGAAATCCCTTCACTAGCGCTGAACAAAGCCAAACACAAGTTGTCATTTCTTTTGTGTTTCTTTGGTTTTGGAGCTCTTCCTGGGGTACTCCTGGAAGTAAGCTCAGGGGTTGCTCCTGGTGGTTCTGAGGATCAAACTGGGGTCAGCCCTTGTGAGGAAAGAGTCTTATTATCTTCTCTGGCTAGCTGACATTTCTTTCAATGTTCATATTATAGACACACATATGTATATATATGGTCATTTCCTGAAGCTGCCTGGTCCCCAGGGAAAGGATAATTTTTATTTCTAGATTTCATGGTCGTTCCTCCTGTCTCCAATATACTCTTACCCACAGTAAACTGACTGAAACAACTGAGGAGCATGAGATGAACTTTAGAGTCAGGAGTAAACCCTGAGCACTTCCAGGTGTGGTGAGAAAGAGAAAGTAGAGAGAGCAAACGGAGAGATGATGCTAACTCAAGAATAGAGAGAAGAGAAGGGTGTGAGTGAAGAGGAATAGGGAGGGAGAGAGAGCAGAGAGGAAGAGGGAAAGAAAAGAAAGAGGATGGGGGAGAGACTGTGAGAGCGAGAGAGAAGTATAAAAGGTTAACTCCAGATGAAAGTGCTTCCACCTCTGCTCGACTCACCTTGGTCACCAGTGCTCATGGAAATGCCTGGTCTAGGTCAGGTGAGTTCCATTATCAGCATGGAAGTTCTGGGTCCATCACTTTTCTCTCACAGAAAAGAATTTCATGAGGAGGTTAAATGTGAAGCATGATAGTTTTTATTGAAACTTATCTAGAAAGATGTGAGGGTACAGATAGAGAGAAGTACACGTTCTAAAGAAAATGGGCTTCTCCAGATTGGAAATAAACAAAGAGACAACTTAGTCAGGTATGTGCTCTAGGGCTTGAAGTATAAGCTCCCGTTGACTTTTAAACTTGTAAGTTTGTTCCCTTAAATGCCACCATTAGTGCTCTCCCATCTCCTAAGCACTCCCTTATTGTTTGCACATTATTTACAGTAGACAAGATAAGAAAACAACTCTGTCTATAACAGAGGAATGACTTTTGAACAATATAGATGAAGATCTAGGGTCTCATGTGAGGTAAAATAAGCCAGATAGAAAGAGACAAATACTGTTTGATGCCACTTACAAATGGAATCAGAAACAGCCAATCTCATAGAAATGGAACCTACAATGGTGGTTTCTAAGGGGTTGAAAATTGGGGAGACTTTTTTAGGGGTACACACTCACTTGCAACTCATAGCTAAGTTTATTCTAGAGATCTAGTGCATAGTTTAGTGATTAAAGACAATATTGTTTTATAAATCTCAAAGTTATGAAGAGTTAATAGTTCTCAACACAAAAATGATACTTTTGTAGAGGGATAGAGCTATGTTGGCAGTCACATTAATAATATTTCAATGTATTAAGCCAGGGTGCTGTAAACCTAAATGTACACAGTCTTACATGTCAAGCACATTAAATTTTGTTTGTTTGGTTTTGAACCACACCAGACTTGTGATGAGGGATCACTCTTGGTGAGATCAGGGGACCATATGTCGTGCTGGCGATCAAACTCGGGTTGGCTGCCTGCAAGATAAGCACCCTGCCCACTCTACAGTCTCTCTAGCTCCACAATTTTTGTAAAGTCAATTTTAATAAAAACACTGTGATTTGCAAGGTCATCCATTATACCAAGTCCTGTTCCTTTGTCACTCTGCTTGCTGGTGGCAGGGAATTTCTTGGACCTTGAGCACTTGATAAAGAAACAAAGAGAACTGAGGAGGAAACCGTGGTGTTCCTCTTCTAGAAGCTGGTGGGGTGGCATCCCCAGGGCAGGCGTGGCATTTCTGCTGTGCCTGGCGTAGAAGGCGAGCTGGAGGAGGTGGGTACAGAGGACAGGCAATGCACTGTGCCTCAGAAGAGCCTTCACTCAACTGTTTTCAGGTGCAGCATAAGGATGTGATGTGGGGTAAAAGTGAAGTGGAGTATGAAAGTGCCCATGTCACCTGATGTGACACACACTGCAACTTGAGCTTCACCCAGTGTTGATAAAGACATGCTGATCGAAAAAAGCCAAAACCTAACTCTAGTGCATTTGCAAAAAAAAGCCAAGTGAGAGCCATGAATTAAACTGATCTTTCCTTCTCTCTTCACCAACCTCAAGTTAGAAGTATCCATAGAAAGGATTATGGCAGCAGAAACTTTTTCCTTTTTGTTGTAGGCAGACTGGTAAGAGAATTTGGGAATGTGCTTTGGGCAAATAATACATTTTAAAATGAAGAGATCATCTAGCCCTGAAGGAACCCAAGGACAGGAAGACCTCTTTGAAATACAAACCCTGAGCTCTTTGAAGAAGAGAAACTGAGACACTATCCAGATGGAGAAATCCAAGGCTCCATCCAGAGAAGGGTGGAGCCCTCAGAAAAGGGGCAGCTGCAGAGGAATCTGTGAGATTAAAAAGAGACTGTCGGCAGTTCAAAGGCCGCGATTTCCAGATGATTAACAGTGCAAGGCTTTTCTGTGACAGCACTGAGGTTGGCCGCCTGCAAGATAAGCACCCTACTCAGTGTATTATTGCTCTAGCTCCAAAATTTTTAAAAAATAAATTTTTATTAAATGCACCGTGATCTACAAAGTTGTTCATTATACAGTTGTTTCAAATATTTAGTGTTTCATCACCACCAGTGTGTTCTTACTCCACAAATATCCCTAGTTTCTCTCCCAATCTTTCCCCTTAGGCAAATAACAAATTTACATTATGTTGTTTATTCCAAATAAAAAAAATTAAGAGATGGCAAATAGAATGATCAGAAAATAAAACAGTAAGAGCTAACTTGTGATTACTGTATGAATTTGACCTATGTAAATACAAGAATTAAAACCATTTAATACAATGTAATAAAATGCCTATTCTCATTTCCATGTGTCTGTTTCCAACTATGGAATCTACAGTATCACTGTATCACTATAGTACTGTCCTCCCGTTGTTTATTGATTTGCTCAAGCAGGTGCCAGTAATGTCTCCATTCATCTCTGACATGTGCTAGTGTAGCCCGATGGCATACCGGGGCTCTTTCAGGGTCAGGGGTATGAGGACCATCATTGCTACTGTTTTTGTCATATGGAGTATGCCACGGGTAGCTTGCCAGTCTCTGCCATGGGGGTAGGATACTCTCAGTAGCTTGCCGGGCTCTCTGAGAGGGATGGAGACTTTTGGGGTAGCCTCTAATAAACTTTACAAGTGTTCCCAGTCAGGCATGTATGCGGGAAGGATACTTTCAGTAGCTCACTGGGTTCTCTGAGAGCGAAAACTAAACAATAAAAGGTCTAGCATCCGTGGCTGCACGCTTCTGGGAGCTTGGTTTTATAGTCTCCGGATCTTGGCCGTTGGTGGGATTACACGGCAGTTGGTGGGCACAACTGTCTAGCTACTGGAAGATGGGGGATCTGGGTGGACGAGGCCCAGTTCTGATCTGAGCAGGCTTGGAGATTGCAGCCCCGGGTCCTATACACCTGGGTTCCTCTGCCAGTTCCTTCATGCATGAGGCTCAACCGAGCATGTGGAGAGTGGTCTCAGCATGGCTGTGGCTTGGCCCTGGAGGTCTTCAGTTGCCAGGGCTGTGCTCGGGCCGGTAGGGAAACTCAACCCGCCCCACTCCAAAGGGCCCCGGTGATGATAGCCAGGTGCGGGGGCAGGAGAGTCTGCATTGTTCTCTTCCGGAAGCTTGGTTTTATAGTCTCTGGATCTTAACCGTTGGTGGGATTACAGGGCAGTTGGTGAGCGCAACTGTCTAGCTACTGGAATCTAAAGTATATTACATTAAATTTTACTTTTTACATGGATCTCACTATGGTAATAATCATCTCTCACCTGTCATTAATAAAACCTTTCATGTAATTCTGTGTTAATATATTTTGGAGTTCGCATGGAATATGTAAAGCCTACATATGTAAATTTTCCCCTACACTTTATGTAAACACTGTAGTTTACAAAGTTGTTCATGTTGGTTCGTTACAGGCATTGAACATTCCAACACAATACCATCACCATTATACTTTTCCTCCACCACTGTCTTCAATTTTCCCAACCACCCCTTAAGCCTGTCCCCATAGCAGGCCCTCAACGATTTATTTTATATTGCTTTTTATCAATAATTTGCTAACAATGATAACAAATATTTCTTTAGCAGAAAATTAGTATAAATTGTTGTATCTTACCATGGAGACATTAAGTCCTTGTATGAGAGATTATTAAGATGTTATTTCAGCTTAAGTCTTTTATGTTTATGTTTTATTAATTGAGATTGATTGCCTTCTATGTTACATCCCATCCAATCTGGTGGGCTACTACTGGTTAATCTGTGTTGTGGAGTTTGAGATGTCATTTGCATTCAAGGCTGCTCACTCCAGGAAGTTGGGAATTTTTAATAGGGTGGTGCGACTGGAGTTAAATTTTTAACTGGGTGGTGGCTTTAGGGTGTGTAAGTGACTTCTGGGGCTAATGGAAGTACAGGAAGCGGGGCAGAAGTAGCCCATCCTGACTCTGAGAAAGCCTGGAAGATCTCAGTCACAAAACCCGCATGCCTGAGTTTTTCAGCAGACTAATTTCTCTATGAGGTTGAGTCCCAAGACAATGAAGTCCCGTAGGGAGCATGGTGGCTATTTTGAAGTGTGGGAGCAAGCGCAGGCTAGGGTTCTGTTTGGGTGGGTCAGCCCAGGACCCACCCCTCCTTCCAGGATACCATGGACATCTCAATCATGTGTGAGTGTCTGGAAAAAATATCTTTTGTGTCTTGTTGTTCTCTTGAGATTTACTTATGAATCTCTGGAGCATGGTCTTACACGAGCTTACCTCTTGTTTTAGCTAATTGTTTTACCTACTTATTTTAGTTTTACTATTTACATTTAAATTTGTCACATAGGTAAGCTATGATTATTGTTTGAATTTATTGCTTTCAAAATATGCACCCAGAATAATATGCGTGGAATCTGTTACAAATTTTAATGTTACTGAGAATTAATTGGACACACTTGTGTGATTTCCTTTAAATAAAGCTGAGTTGTATAACTTAGAAATGCTGTGTGGTCCAAATATTCTCTGTTAAAAAGTTTGTGAAATTATACAGCTTATTAGGGGTTGAAAGGTACTTGAGAACAGAAATGTTATCTCTCAGTTTCTTAAGTTTCTGACCAGTTTTTTTTTTTTTAATTGAATCACTGTGAGCTACAGTTACAAAGCTTTCACGTTTGAGTTCTGGTCATACAATGATCAAATACCCATCTCTCCACCAGTGCACATTTTCCACCACCAATGTCCCCAGTATCCCCCACGTGCCTCTATGGCGATTTCTCCCACACTCTCTACTTTTCGGCATTATGGTTTTCTTGAGTTTTTCCACCACTATTCAAGCCTGCCTGCCAGTGGCAGATGCTAGATACTTTATTTTCTATTGCTTATTATGAATAACACGAGCGGTCACATGACCACAAAAGCAACCACACACTTCTGGAATTCTAAAATTGTAAATGGTTGGGTCCAGAGACATCTCTGTAGGGAGCTAATACATTTTGAGATTCATTTGGGAGTCTCTGAATCAAGACTGTCCATGCACTGAGATGGCGCCTGGAGGCAGATCGTGGGCATGACAGCCAGGATCCCAAGCAGGCAGGGAGACTGGGAGGGACAGCCCATCTCAGCTACTGCCATGTGGCCTGGAGTCTTAGTCCTGGAATCCGCATACCTGGGTTTTGATTCTGGAAACTCGTGGCCACAGGGGTTTCACCTGGAGCGGGCAGAGAGGGCACGTCTCTTCTGTCTGAAGTGCCCCAGTAGAATTGGCTCAGTAAGAGGTCCGGAAAGATCTCCGGTGACCTGTTGCCTGACCAGTTCTTTCTGTAGTCTAGGAGACCATGTCATGTAAAGAAGTAGGGTTTGGTCAGTCCAGGCTAGGGACCTATAAAAGGAAATAGATATCTCTTAAAAGAAAAATACAGAGAAATTAGAAGTATAGAAACAAAACAAAAATTAAGCTGACAAAGGTATAAAAAGAATTAAGAATAATAAGAGAAATATAGGAGATCTAAATATCACAGTCAAATACTATTTTCCTTTGGAAGCATCAAGATTACACAAAAATACTGTAGGCTATATATATATACATATATATATATATATATATATATATATATATATCTCAGCACACAAGTCTCAACCTTTAACAACATGCTACTAATCTCTAATAGAAGGGCTTAATGGCTCCTGGGTGAAATACAACAATCTTCACACATTTTTCTCTAAGAAAACTTTTTTTGGATCATTTTTAGTGGATTATTCATAACAAGAAATACAAAATAAATTACTTAGGTTCTGCTTTGGGGGCAGGGTTTGGGGTTTGGGATGTAAACACTTGAAATATGGCTATGGCAAGGTGTAATTGTGGTGAAATTGATGTTCAAATATTATATATCACTGCGGGGGGCCCCGCCAGACCACTCTCCGGCCTGCGGAGGTGGCCCTAGGATCCGTAGGTGCTGGGAAGGACCGACCGAATGAACACGAGACACAAGAGACAGAATGCAGCTCAGAAACAGAGAGAAAAAGGAACAGGACTTTATTGGGGGCAATCAGGGTATATATCCATTAGTGAGGCAGCTACACAAAAGGTCGTGCCCATATATGGTTAGGAAGATTTGTTTTCACCTATCATGCATTACAAGGTTTATGTGTATCTGGTACCAGACACGAGGTGATTACACAAAGGGCCATGTCCATATGATTTACCAGACATGAGGTAGATACACAAAGAGCCATGTCCATATGATTTATAAAATTTACATGCTTCACGTACCAGACACGAGGTAGTTACTTCTTGTTATTACTGACAGCCATGACAGATGTTCTCTCAGGATAACCATACATCAAGATAACCATACATAGCACTGGTTTTGCCTGTTGCGGGGTCACGTAGGTCAAGATGACCATACATAGCACAGGCTGTGCCTGCCGTGGGGTCGTAGGTCAGGATGACCATACAGGCACTTAGGCCTTGGTCAGTTAAAGGGCCAGCTTCCCACATATCACGGTATATATATATCACAGTCCCCCTGTTGTTCACCGATTTTGCTCGAGCGGGCCCAGTAACGCCTCCATCATGAGACTTGTTGTTACTGTGTTTGGCATATCGAGTACGTCATGGGTAGCTTGCCAGGCTCTGCCGTGCACGGTTCAAATATTAAATGTAATCAATTATTGTGAACAACTTTATAAAAATAAAATTAAAAATACTGTAGGACCTCAATATGTGGATTACGTTTTTATGCTAATAATTTTCTTAGGTAATTAATTTTAAGTAAAGGTAAAGGTAAAGGCCCTCCCGCTGATTGTCGATTTGCTCGAGCGGGCCCAGGAACGTCTCCATTGGAGACTTTGTTGTTACTGTATTTGGCATATCGAATACTCTCGGTAGCTTGCCAGGCTCTCCAAGAGGGACTGAGGAATCGAACTCGGGTCGGCCATGTTGGCAGCTTGTAAGGCAAAAGCCCTACCGCTGTGCTATCGCTCCAGCCCCATTCAACATAGTAATATCCATTCACTAAACAAACTTAGCAGTTTACAAAGAAACAATCTTTAATCTGATAAGCAACTATAAAAAGCAGTGAGATAGTTTCATAAAAATAATATTCAATGAAATCATTTGAAGAAAAGGGTACCAATGTAAAATTAAAATGTCCACCATTCAGGAAAAAATCTGTACTCAGAAGCTAATATAATGTACAAAATAATCTTGTACAAGTAAGTGATTCAACTAGATATGGGGCCCAAGAACTCAATATAGTAATTACTTTTTAAATTATTCTAATATTATTGCTATATTTAAACTTGTAATCATATACTTTATATGTATTCTAGCCTCTGACTTAACAGTTTGCTTAGACTAATGTATTCACCCATGTCTGTTTGTGAATATAGAAAAGATTTCTTTTAGCTTGCATCAGACAGAAATATTTATCTCAGAGGACTGAACTCACCTTGCTGGTGAAATCGGCCATTTCTACATTCAGACTCCTTCACCAGACAACCGAACAGCAGCTGTCATTTGAGAAAATGAAGGTTTTCTCAAATATTCAAATTTAGTGGGGTGACACAAAAGCAGACTTCTGAGTAGATGGTTACTATTTTTTACTGTTTTTGGACCATTCCTGGTGGTAGTTTATGATAACAGTAATAAATTCTTCAGGAATGTCTTCTTACCTTTCAAACTTTTCTAATTTTCTTTCTTTTCTATTTGGAGATATTCAATCCTGTATTATCTATTATATGTGCCATAAATACGTATTTATGCACTGTACTTTTGTCTTTAGTAATTTTACTCATCCCTGGCTTCACATGTTTTTCTCCACAGAATAAGCAAATTAGTCCTCCACTCCACCTCTTTATTTTGTCTCCGGAAGAGATCCCTGTAGAATTTAATTCCTTTTCACTAGATAACTGATCTACTTCCCAAGCTTTAAAAAGGTTTGTATTGTGACATATATAAAAGATAAAATTGACATCTTCAGGGGCTGGAGCGATAGCACAGTGGGTACAGCATTTGCCTTGCACGTGACTGACCCGGGTTGGATTCCCAGCATCCCATATGGTCCCCTGGAGCACCACCAGAGTAATTCCTGAGTGTAAAGCCAGGAATAACCCCTGACTATCACCAGATGTGATCCAAAAAGTAAAAAAAAAAAATTGGCATCTTTGTTCTTATGTGTTCAGCGATGTTAACTACAGTGATGATGTCGTGCAACCAACTGCCTTTCATCTTCCTCTCCCCTTCCTTCTGCAGGGTAGAGACTGCTCTGTAAATAATGCACATGCTTTTCCCCCTTCTCTCCAGGAACCTGCAACCACAACTCTGTTCTGTTTCTAAGATTCCAGCTACTTATTAGAGTTCCTGTCTAAGCTGATTCAATATGTGTTTCTCTGTTTCTCACTGATTTGTTCATTTAGCAGCATGTCTTTAGTGTTCACCATGTGTCAGAATTTTCTGAAAAGCTCAGTAGTGCTCTGTTTTATGTCTATACGGCATTCTGCTACTTCCTCTTCTACCACTAGACACTTGTGTTGCTTCTTCTATGCTTGTGCTATTGTGATTAATGCTGTGTGCTTGGTTGTAATATCTCTTTTTGACTCTTTTCAGTCTTTTGGGCATCTAACCTGAAGTCAAACAGCTGTACTATATGATAATCTTATTCTAATTTTTGTTTTTAGAATTTCATTTTAAATTACCACTATTATTATTATTATCATTATTTTGCATTTGGGAGATATGGGTCCTGGAAGGAAGTCAGACCAGAAGGGTCCGTATTTAGAGGAGATGCAGAAACACTGACAGATATGGTGTCAGAGTATGTAGCTGGTCTGGTATGTTTTCTACTGAATAAACCTTCCTTACGTGGGAGTCAACAGGATCAGTGCTTAATGGTGTGTCTGGACATCAAGTCGTGGGCATGTGTCAGGATGGAGGTGCCTGCAATTCTTGGTCATGCCGTGACCTGGAAGTACTGTGTCACCTGCTCCCAGGCTGCTGTCTTTCCCATCGGCTTTGTGAGGGTCCAGCTCTGACTCCAGGCTTTCTGTTTGTTCCCTTTTGACTTACTTGTGCTTTATTGACTTCTCCACCTAGGAGCCCTTGGGGCTAATATTTTCCCCTCTCTCTTTGTTTATGAGCACTGACGCTAGTAATGTGTATGGATTTGGGTTTATACATAATTAGGTGGTGGTGGCAGGAGTGGAAAGGGGGGTTGGACTACACCTGGTGGTGCTTAGGGCTTATTGCTGGCTCTGTGCTCAAGGATCACTCCAGGAAGTACTCTGGGGGACCATATGCGATGCTGGAGAACAAACTGGGGTCAGCTACACAGCCTTATCCTGGTTCTATCTCTCTGATCGTACAAATTTGGGTTTCAGATAAACTGCTCTTTAGTCATCGTATGACCGTTAACAAATGAACTTTTCTTGGGTCCATTTATTTAAAAATGCAAATTATTTCATAAGAGGTAAGTAAAAGGGATGCTGCTGCTGTGTGTGTGTGTGTTTTATGATTAAAATCAATTCTTTTATTGAGGGAGAGAAGTTACTCCAGTGTTCCCTGGTGGAGAGAAAGGGGGAAAGTGGGAAGTCAAGTTTGCTGGTGAGAATTTAAGACTCTGCCAACATTGTCAGAATCCAGGCTTTTCCGGATCTTTCCATGCCTTGTGTCTACGGATCGGCAAAGGGTTCTAGAGGCCAAATGAGAGGATTCTTTCAGCTGTCAACCAAGAGGCTTTAGGTCTTCTCTCAGCCAAGGCAACCAGTGAAAATAGAATTTATTTTTCAGAATCCTCTGGGGAATTAAATAGTATCTTTCGCATCGCATTACCATGCTCCCTGCTCTTGATCCTCTTTTCCGTGCACTCTTTCTTCAAGCATTTTTCTCATCTCTCAATCAAGATCATTGCAATGACCAAAACATTTCAGAGAGCCGTGATTTTTGTGACATTCCTCAAGCAAGTTTATCAAGATGTTGCACTCTTCAGTTGTGCAAGTGTGGAGATAAGTCGGGATGCATCCTTAGGAGGAGGTGACTGACCCCAGCAGAACAACCCAGACGGCGGCCCGGCCAGGAGCCTGCAGCAGAGTCGGGCGACTCGCCCAGCCTGGCCGAGACGAGGCTCAGGGCGCATGCGCGGGCGTGCCCAAGTACGGCGGCCGCGAGGGCCCGCGGCGGCTCCGCTGGAACATAGTTTTGAGAAAATTAAATGTGGGGAACGTTAGCCAATTAAAAATTATTATGATAATTCAGATGATATGCTTATAATAGTGTAAATACCATTTATGGTTTTAATGGATAGTTAGAACAGTTCCCTGGAAGCTACTGCCCAGTCCCCACCTCATATGATACTTCTAGTCTGTCCCTTGGTTCCCTCCCTACATCCCTTGCCTGGTGATTGCAGTATAATACTTATAAACATGTATATGTATGTGCATATATGTATATGTATATGTATATTCCACAATTGTTAAGTAGATTGAGTAAATGATAGAACTTTGTAGACCAGCATTACTCAACAAGGGATCAAATAACTCCTAGGGGCCCCTCCAGGATGTTACAAGGGGAACACAGGTTAAAATCATATAAATGGGTGATTTTTGCCTCTAGTCTTGTGACAAGGTTAGAATACCAACTGATAGAACGGGGTGCCACAAGAAGAAACAAGGTCCGAAGGGAGTTGTAGTCAGTGAAAGGGTGAGAAACAATGATTTGGGCCACTGGTTTTGTTCACTCGTTCTGGAGATTACTAAGGTAGTTCAAGTGTCAGCTCTGAATATAAAAGTATTTTTCTCTTCCATCAAATTTTACTCATATTGAGATACTATATTTGTGTTTATATATATATAAACATATGCATACATATGTTGCATTTTGTTTATTAATGATTTGTGATTATTAATGGTTTTCTCTCTCCTTGGTGATTCTTCTTATTCTGAAGTTCATCCTAGTAGCATTCTAGCTAATTTAGATTCCATTTTTTGGGGGTCACACATGGCGATGCACAGGGGTTATTCCTGTCTCTGCACTAAGGAATCTTGGAAAATGTTCCCTGTGCATTGGAGAAGAATGTGTATTCTGCTTTTGAGGGGATGAAAAGCCCTGTGAATATCTACTAGCCCTTTCTCTTCCATTTCTTCCTTCAGCACCAGTAGTTCCTTTTTTAGTTTTAGTCTCATTGATCTATCAAGAGGTGATAAGGCAGTGCTGAAGTTTCTGACTACTATTTTGTTGCTAACAGTGTCCTCCTTGAAGTCTATTAGCAGTTGTTTTAAGCATTTTGCTGACCCCTCTTGGGCACGTGTAAATTTAGGAGTGTAATTTCTTCCTGATGTACATATTTCTTGATTATTGTGAAATTAAATAAATAAATAAATAAAATAAAACCAAGCTCCCGGAAGCGTGCGGCCGCATTTGTGGCTTTGCGACCTCTTACTCTCAAGTTCTTGCTCTCAGAGAACCCAGCAGGCTACTGAGAGTATCATTCTCGCATATATTACTGACTCGGAACACCTGTAAAGGTGATTAGAGGCTGCCCCAAAAGCATCCATTGCTCTCGGAGAGCCTGGCAAGCTACTGAGAGTATCCCGTATGGCAGAGCCTGGCAAGCCACCTGTGGCATACTCAATATGCCAAAAACAATAACAATGATGGTCCTCATTCCTCTGACCCTGAAAGAGCCCCCCATATGTCATCGGGCTACACTAGCATGTGACAGGGATGAATGAAGACGATACTGGGACCGCTCGAGCAAATTGATGAACAATGGGGTGATAGTGATTGTGAAATGGCCTTTATTGTCACTTCTTATCTTTTTCATCCTAAAATTTATGTTGTCAGATGCTAGTATGGCTACCCTGGCTTTTTTGAAGAAATTGGTTGCTTGAAATTTTGTTTTCCTTCCTTGACCTTGAGTCTATTTTTACTATGACTGTTTGTGTTTTGCTTATAGACAGCAGAATGATAGATTTAGATTTTTAATCCATTTTTCAGCTCTGTGACTCTTTATTGGTGCACTTAAACCATTGACGATGAGAGAGAATATTTTCATTGGGTTTTGTGTCAACATTCTGTAGAAGGTTGTTGTATTCTGGGGTTTTATTTTGTGTTACACTAGCACCTTCAGTTTTTCATTTAAGGTTTAAATCTACAAAATTCCTGAGCTGTTATTAATTCATGAAGTAGTATATCATTCAAATCTGAATGAGAGTCTAGCTGGATACAGTATTCTGAGGAAATCATTTCATTGAGTTTTTTTTTAACTATATCCCAATATCTTTGGACCCGGAGGGTTTCGTCTGATAAGTCTGCTGAAAATCTAAAATGTTCTCCTTTGTATGTGATTTCTTCTTTGATCTTGCTGCTTTCAGTATTGTGTCTCTATCTTTGCTATTTGTCGTTCTCATTATGTTTCTTTGATTCGTTTTATTAGGGTCTTTTTTAGCTGGTACCCTTCAGGCTTCTTGGATCTGGATGCCTGCATTCTCCAGCTCTGGGAACTTCTCAGTAGTGATGTCATTAACAGTTACTACCACTATTGGTAGTAATTGGGCTTGCCTCCCTATTCTGGTACTCAGATGATTTTTATGTTATGCCTCTTGAACTCATTCCATATATCTCTTACTCACCATTGAGCTATTTTGAAGTCTTTTTACCATATTCTGTTATTGCCTTTATGTTTTCTGGAGCACATCTTCAAGCTCACTGATTCTGTCTTCAACAGTTGCCATTCTACTGTTGAGGGCATCCCCTGAGTTTTTTATTTCATCTACCAAAATTTTTATTAGTGACTATTCTTTTTGTAGCTTTTTTTAAATTTATGCTCTCATTTCTTTCTGTATTATATTGACTGCCCCTTCCACCATTTCTTTCATATCCTCTCTACTTTATTGGGCTGGAGCGATAGCACAGCGGGTAGGGCGTCTGCCTTGCACGCAGCCAACATGGCCGACCCGAGTTCGATTCCTCTGCCCCTCTCAGAGAGCCCGGCAAGCTTCCGAGAGTATTCGATATGCCAGACACAGTAACAACAAAGTCTCCAATGGAGACGTTACTGGGCCCGCTCGAGCAAATCGATGATCAACGGGAGGGCCTTTACCTCTCTATTTTATTGGATGTCCATTCCACTGTTTCTTTGAGCTCAATAACATCCTCTTAGCTTCACCTCAGAATTCTTTATCAGAGAGATTCTTAATGTGGGTATTCCCTGTTGAGGCTTCAGTTTGGTCAATAGTGTTCTCTTCTTCCCCCTTCAAGTATAGTATCTTCCTCTTTCAAGTATAGTACTTTGGTGCTCCTGTGCGAGTTATGTGGGACCTCTAAAACTGATCCAGGCAATATTTTCTTTTAAATTAGGTTTGTACAGATTCTTGTGTTCACAGTTATTTTGTTGAATTTTGATTGGAATAGAATGGCAGACTACTGGCTTTATGCAGCTGAGGTAGCCAGGCTTTAGTCATAAGAGTTCTGTAAAGGAAGCTGAGATATGGGTCCAGTGCGGCATGAAAGGGAAATTAATTGTGAGAAGCATGATCTGCAGCAACCCAAGAGGTCATGCCCCCTGCCACAGGTATACCTGGAGGGAAGGGTCCCTGTGTTGGTGCAGATCCTGGTTTACAATTCAAGTCTCACTTCTAGAACACTTGTAAAACCGCAGGTGTCTGCTCTCACATAGTTGCTCATTTGGGCCATGACATGTTTTTTAAAACTATTTTTGACAAGAAACTCGTGTGGAAATTTGAGTCAGATTAGGAGCGTTGAACGGGTTCTGAGATACTGTTTTCATTAGCACAGTGCTGCTGCACATTCCTTCAGTGCAACCTGAATATTAAGATGGAGCTTTGTTGCTGAAATTCTGCTCGGAGCTCTACTTCTCACTGTTTTCCTACTCACTGCTGTACCTGAAAAATTTTTCTTCCTACACTCTGGGCTCCCGGTGTGTGCTTGTTTCTGCTGCTGCTTGTTAGCTGTGAGTATGCAGCGGTCTGTGCACAGGTGAGATGTCCAAGTAGGATCCAAGCTCCGCACACCTGTTTTCTCAGAGTATCAGGACTTGTTGTCCTTGTGATCCTTCTTTCCTCTGCATGCCCTTAGATTCTACCTTTCCCTGCCCCGGTAAGTGGGTAAGCGGTGAGTCCTAGAGTTTCTTCCCTCAAGTCAGTTTAGCAGTGTTCTCTTGTTTTTACCCTTTGGTATTGTGTCTTAGTCTACATCCCTGTGGCGCTGGTTAGGGCCTTTCTCCAGTTCGATGTCATGAAGAGAGAATATTCCTGGTAGGACTCTGTAGTGAAGGTGGCTGCCCTTACCAGAGTTTCGAAAAAGAAAGATTTCATTGGGGCTGCCCAGATTTCTTAAGAGTTCCCAGCAAAGGACACCACGAAGTGTTTGTAGTTGAGGGTGAACTGAACTTGCATTTGTATCTCTAACACTATTTCTATCTTGCATTACTATTATAATCCTTGCAATTTTAGTGTCCTATTCTACCTACCTTATATCTCTCTGATCCCTCATTACACAGGCGAGTAGTTTTATGCTCTTTCCTTCTGAAAGTAGCTTTTGGGAGAGATGGGGAGCTGCTGGTTACCCCAGATTTCTCATTGCTTGAATAAACTTTAAAACTTTGTAGATCATATAGATATTTTTTGTTTTGTTAAGGTTTCGAATGACTCTGTCTCCAGCATTTTTTTCACAGTAGAGGTAAGTAGAACTCCTATAGTCTCAATTTGAATCTTTTATTATACTTCGCTGGAGCGATAGCACAGCGGGTAGGGCGTTCGCCTTACAAGCGGCCAACATGGCCGACCCGAGTTCGATTCCTCCGCCCCTCTCGGAGAGACCAGCAAGCTACCGAGAGTATTCGATATGCCAGACACAGTAACAACAAAGTCTCCAATGGAGACGTTACTGGGCCCGCTCGAGCAAATCTACGATCAACGGGAGGGCCTTTACCTTTACCTTATTATACTTCAAACTTCAATGTCCATGTTCCCTGAGGTTTGCTGATTTGTAGAAGAAGTTACTAGCTTTATTAATTAATGATTCTTCAGGCTCGCCACTATACCACCAATGCAGTGGTAGGGCATCTGTCTTGCATGTGGCCAGCACGGCCGAGTCCGGTTCGATTCCTCTGCCCCTCTCGGAGAGCCCGGCAAGCTACCGAGGGTATCTCGCCTGCATAGCAAAGCCTGGAAAGCTACCCATGACATATTCAATATGCCAAACACAGTAACAACAAGTTTCACAATGGAGACTTTACTGGGCCTGCTCTAGCATATTGATGAACAATGGGAGGACAGTGATTCTTCAGGCCTCTGTTTTTCATCTCGCATCTATAAAAGTCAAAAGTAAAAACGTGAATTAAGTTTGTGCATATTCTGCTCTGCTTATGTGAAGTATTTTTAACCTTTTACTTTTGATTTTGTTTATACCTTTTTTTAAAATTAATTTTTATTAGTGAGACACCATGAGGTACAGTTGTAGACTTACAATTTTTTGTGCTTGGGTTTCAATTATACAATGATCAAGCGGCAGATAAACTGACCTGGGTGGGGGAGACCAGCTTAGCTTAGGGGACGACGAAAAGGAAGAGTCAGAGGCTCAGGGTTGCTTTGTCTCCCAAGGTCTGAGAGGACGCCTGGGGGGCTTGCAGGGAGAAATCCAAGTCCCAGGTTTGAGAAGCAGCAGATAAACTGACCTGGGTGGGGGAGAAGACCAGCTCAGCTGGGTGGGGGAGAAGACCAATTTAGCTTGGGGGATGAAAATGAAGAGCTGTTTACACCTTTTAAGAAGAAGCTTTCTTTAGTATATATTCATATATAAACCAAGAGGTACTTAGACTTACTCCTGACTTTGAACTCAAAAGTCTGCTTCTTTGGGATCCCAGAGAGATAGAACCTAGGTTGGTAGTGTCCTAGGTAAGTGCTTGATGTTCTACCTTTTTGGCTTCTACCATTTTAAACTTGCATCACACATGGTGTTTGACAAACGAGTACACAAATAGGACACTCCTTTAAAGAATCTGATAAATTACAAGACCTATTTAGTTAAGTTTATGATTAAAGAGGGATATGCCACCGCCCTTTATAAAATTACCTTGGAGATTCTAGTAAAGGTGTTCAAATTGTTTCCTTATTTTGTAGGATTAAGTTGTAGAAAGATCCTTTGCATCTGAGTGGTTGGGGGAAGGGATTGCTTTATTTTGCCCTTGACATACTTTTATAAATGGATTTTGAGAATTGAAATTTCTCTTATAAGTCATTTATATCACTAAAATTATTTTCAACTTCAAAATTCTTTTTAATGTGAATGCAATAGTTGGTGCTTCATACACACACACAGAAAGAATGTGGTTGACCTTCAACTAATTTCAAAATTGAAGCTGCAATTTAATCCTTACATACCATATTTCCTCTTTTATTTCTTGTGCATATCAAATCATTGTTACCATTTTCCATTAACATGATAGAATTATAATGAATTCATATACACACCAATGTTACCGATGAAATTAGTTGGTTAACAAACTTAATAAGCAATGAAAAATATAGGTTGAATCAAAAACCCAAGCAAAGGAAATAAGTGTCCTGCTAATCCAGTCATCACCAATTGAATTTAGCATACCAAAGAAGTGAGGCCACTAATGAGATCTTTTTTATTCAGTTCCAATCTTCAAGGGCACTGGCCACCATTTCTATGTGGTAGCAGCAGGGCTAATTGCAGCAGCCAAAGTCACTGCAGAGTTGATGAGGTACCAAACTGCAACTTCTGGTCCATTCTGCATTCCTCAAGCTAATAAACCCAGATAATGTGGAACTGGACTGTGCGGCTGTGCGACACATTATAAGACACTTCCTACCCATTTTCCACTATTACTACACCATATCTGATGGGTAGGCAACAAATCATAGAGAAAAACATAAATATATGCCTCTCAGAGAGCCCGGCAAGCTACCAAGAGTATCCAGCCCACAGAAGCAGAGCCCTGCAAGCTCCCTGTGACATATTTGATATGTCAAAAACAGTAACGACAACAGGTCTCATTTCCCTGACCCTCTAATCATTGAGAAAAGACAAGTAAGAAGAGGCTGCTAAAATCTCAGGGCTCGGAGGAACAGAGATGTTACTGGCACTTGCTTGAGTAATTCGATGATCAATGGGATGACAGTGATACAGTGATAGCACAGTTGATAGGGCGTTTGCCTTGCACGCGACTGACCTGGGTTCGATTCCTCCGTCCATCTCGGAAAGCCCGGCAAGCTACTCAGAGTATCCCGCCCTCATGGCAGAGCCTGGCAATATCCCCATGGCATATCTGAAATGCCAAAAACAGTAACAACAAGTCTCACAATGGAGAAGTTATTGGTGCCCACTTGAGCAAATCGATGAACAATGGGAGGACAGTGCTACAGTGCAATTTAATATTTGATGGCGATATTAAATGTTAGATTGAAATGTACAGCAAAATAGCTGGCTACTTCTTTTCAACAAGACTGCTTTAAGGGTTTAAGATAACTTTTACCTTATATTTATGTCACATAAAGGAGTAGATTTGGACAGTCCAGGTGGAGGCTAGGGACCAACATGAAACCTGCATTCCTGAAGCTTTCAGAAAACATTGGGCTCTTTCTAGTTCTTAGAGATTTTGAAAATATGTTATTATTTAATTTTTTAGCTTTTCTGTGAAGAATTTTAGCATATTGTAAATGTAATGAGTTTGAAACTTTGTGGTTAAATTGCAGGTTTATTTATTTTATTATCATATTGAAAATACTAAAACTTTTATATTCACAACTATTGTGTATTTGGTTTCTAAGATTAAATTGAAGTTTACTGATTAAATATTCTTTTTTGAAAAACTAGGTCATCATGGTTTGAAATTTCATCAATAAATATTTTCTCTTTTGTTTCTGATAGCATTTTTATTTTTGATTGTATCTTCATATTCTGGATAAATTTTCTGAGATACTTTTGTATTTTAATATGGTATGGAGTGATAGCACAGCGGTAAGGGGTTTGCCTTGCACGCAGCCAACATGGCCGACCCACGTTCGATTCCTCCGCCCCTCTCGGAGAGCCCGGCAAGCTACCAAGAGTATCTCACCCGCACGGCAGAGCCTGGCAAGCTACCCGTGACGTATTCGATATGCCAAACACAGTAACAACAAAGTCTCCAATGGAGACGTTACTGGGCCCGCTCGAGTAAATCGACGAACAACGGGAGGGCCTTTACCTTTTTTTACCTTATGTTATTTGGTGAAGATGATGTTCACTTAAACTTTTTGTAGACTTTGAATGTTTTATTATTATCAACCATTTTTTTGACCTGAGAATATTTACAGTGGATGTAATTTTCATTCCTTTAATGCTTACAAGGCAGAGTCTCCTGCCCCCATGCCTGGTTGTCCTCATTGGGGCCCCTTGGAGGTGGGAGGGTTGAGTTTCCCTCTATGCTCTGAGCCGAGCCCCGGCAGCTGAAGACCTCCGGGACCCAGCCACAGCCATGCTGAGACCACTCTCCACACACTAGGACAGGTGTCATTCATGAAGGAATCGGCAGAGAAACCCAGGTGTGCAGAACCTGGGGCTGAGATTTGCAAGGCTGCTCGGTTTGGGACTGGGCCTCCTCCACCCAGATCTCCCATCTTCAAGTAGCTAGACAGTTACACGCACCAACTGCCGTGTAACCCCATCAACAGCCAAGATCCAGAGACTATAAAACCAAGCTCCCAGAAGAGAACAACACAGAACCTCCTGCTTCCGTGCCTGGCAGTCCTCACCGGGGCCCCTTGGAGGGGGGAGGAAGGTTGAGTTTCCCTCTCTGCCCTGAGCAGAGCCCCGGCAGCTGAAGACCTCCGGGACCCAGCCACAGCCATGCTGAGACCACTATCTACACACTAGGACTGGCCTCAAGCATGAAGGAACCGGCAGAGGAACCCAGGTGTGCGGGACCCGGGGCTGAGATCTCCAAGCCTGCTGGTTTGGGACTGGGCCTCCTCCATCTAGATCCCCCATCTTCTAGTAGCTAGATAGTTATACCCACCAACTGTCGTGCAAACCCATCAACAGCCAAGATCCAGAGACTATAAAACCAAGCTCCTGGAAGTGCACGGCTGCATTTGCAACTGTGCAACCTCTTATTTTCTAGTTCTCACTCTCAGAGAACCCAACAGGCTACTGAGAGTCTCTTTCTTGCATGTATGCCTGACTGGGAACACCTGTAAAGGTGGTTAGAGTCTGCCCTAAAAGCCTCCATCGCTCTTGGAGAGCCTGGCAAGCTACCGAGAGTATCCCGCCCCAAGGGCGGAACCTGGAAAGCTACCTGTGGCATACTAGATATGCCAAAAACAGTAACAATGATGGTCCTCATTCCCCTGACCTTGAAAGAGCCCCCAATATGTCATCGGGCTACACTAGCACGTGACAGAGATGAATGGAGATGTTTCTGGTGCCCGCTCGAGCAAATCGATGAACAATGCGGTGATAGTGATAGTGATAGAATGCTTACAATGGTCCTAAAATATCATTCTATAGAAGAATAAAAATAACTTGCAAAATATAGAGAAATAAAAAGTATTGATAATGAAATTAAAAATTAAGCTGAAAAAGTTATGGAAACAATAAGAGAAGTGCAAGATACCCAAATATCATTTTTGGTCCATTATCTACTTTCAGCACACATCTCCTATTCCTACCGGTTCCTCAAGCCATCATTTTTTTTCTTTTTTCTTTTATTTATTAATTAAAAAATTTTATTAGTGAAACACCATGAGGTATAGTTGTAGACTTACAAATTTTTGTGCTTGGGTTTCAATTATACAATGATCAAGTACCCATCCCTCCACCAGTGCCCATTTTCCACCACCACAGATCCCAGTATCCCTCCCACCACCCATCCCTCCCATCCCACCCTGCCTCTATGGCAAGGCATTCCCCTTTGTTCTCTCTCTCCTTTTCGGTGCTGTGGTTTGGAAAAGAGGCATTGAGTGGCAATCATGTTTGGTCTACAGTCTACTTTCAGCATGCTTCTCCCATCCTGGGAGGGTACTCCCAACACCCTTTATTTGGTGCTCCTTTCACTCTCTGAGCTCCCTTTGCCCCTAGCATGTGTGGCTGGCCTCTAAGCCATGGAGCAAAACTCCTGGTACTAATCTTGGTCACTCTTGGGTGTCAGTCTCCTATTTTGTTACTTTTTGTTCCCCAGATGAATGCAATCTTTCTATGTCTATCCCTCTCTTTCTGATTCATTTCACTTAACATGGTACTTTCCATGTAGTACCACTTGTATGTAAATTTTATGACTTCATCTTTCCTAACAGCTACATAGTACTCCATTGTGTAGATGTACCAAAGCTTCTTTAACCAGTCATCTGTTCTCGGGCACTCAGGTTTTTTCCAGATTCTGGCTATTGTAAAGAGTGCTGCAATGAGCAAACAAGTGCAGATGTCACTTTGACGATACTTTTTTGCCTTTCTGGGATATATTCCCAGGATTGGTATTGCTGGGTCAAATGGGAGCTCAATTTCTAATTTTTGGAGAATCATCCATACTGTTTTCCAAAAGTCAAGCCATCGTTTTCTTAGTGATCCCTTCTCTATTCCAGCTGTCTTCTCCCCTTTGCTCATGAGGCTGGCTTCCAGCTATGGAGCAATCTTCCCGTCCCGTGTATCTACTATTCTTAGGTGTCAACTTCATGTTATGTGGTTTTATACTCCACAAATGAGTGCAGTTCTTCTATGTCTGTCCCTCTCTTTCTGACTCATTTCACTTAGCATGATACTCTCCTTGTCTATCCACTTATTACAAATTTCATGACTTCATCGTTCCTAACAGCTGCATTGCAGGCCATAGTGCCTCAAAGTAGAGAGAGAGTATGGTTAATATTGTCTGCCACGGAGGCAGAGGGAGGGTAGGAAAGAAGGGGTATACTGAGGATATTGGTGGTGGGGAATGTGCACTGGTGGAGGGATGGGGGTTTGATCATTGTGTGATTGTAACCCAAACATAAAAGCTTGTAACTACCTCACAATGATTCAATAAAATTTAAAAAAAATCTAAATATGACAGTCAAATATTATTTTTCTCTGGAAGCATTGAGATTACAAAACAAACACTGTAGGAGCTTAATACATGGATTATGTTTTTAATGTTAATAAAATTTTCCCTTAAGTAGTTATGTAACTAATTACATCTTGTTCCTTTGAATCTACATCTCAAACCATCTCTCTATCAATCAAGACAGAATGAATCTTCTAGCAATGTGGAGTTTCTGTCCACATAATTCATTATGATAAAAGAGTTTTATGTTCACATGATTGTATACAGAAAGATAATTCGACATAATAATCCTCATTCAGTATACAAATTTCAGAGTTTAAGAAGAAATAATCTTTAATCTGATAAAAAGCAACTATGAAAAAGCAGTGAGATAGTATCGTAAAAATGCTATACTGTAAGAATAATTCTGTACTCAGAAGCTCGAATAATGTACAAAATAATCTAGTAAAGTAAGGGATTCAACAAGATATGGGACCAAAAAAATCACAATAGAAATTACTTTTTAAATTATCCTATTAGTGTTGCTACATTTAAATTTGTATTCAGAGCTTCATATGTATTTTAGCCGCCAATTTAACAGTTTACTTAGAAAAATGTATTCACCCATGTCTGTTTGCGAATACAGAAAAGACTTCTTTTAGCTTATATCATACAGAAATGTTAATCACCAAGGACTGAGCTCACCCTGCTGGCGAAATCGGTCATGTGCACACCCAGACTCCATCATCAGACAAACAGCAGCTTTCATTTGAGAAAATGCAGCCGTTTTGTCAAATGTGGCTTTTTTTGAATGCAGCGGGTGGGGGTGGGATAGTGGTACAGAAGCAGCCCCTGGAATACAGACTTCTGAGTAGACAGATACTTTTTTTTACGCTGTTTCTGGACCATTCCTGGTGGTAGTTTGTAATAACAGACTTCATCAGGAAAGTCTTCTTACCTTTCAAGTCTTTTCTAATTTCTTTCTTGTTCTTCTAACCATTTGGAGATACTTGTTATCGTTGTATCTATTACATGCGCCATAAATATGTGTGTAGGCATTTTAATTTTGTCTTTAATAATTTTTATTTATTCCTGGCTTCTCTGGTTTACATGTTTTCCTACACAGAATAAGCCAATTAGTCCTCCACTCTGCCTCTTATTTTGTCTCCAGAAGAGATCCCTGCAGAATTTCATTCCTTTCCACTTGATGACTGATCTACTTCCCAAGTTTTAAAAAGGTTTGTATTGTGACATATATGAAAGAGAAAGTAAAATAAACTTTCATTAAATAAAGATGCCATTGAGTGGCATCTTTGTTCTTAGTGTGCAGCGATGTTAACTACAGTGATGATACTGTGCAACCTTCTGCCTTCCATCTTCCTCTCCCCTTCCCTCTGCAGGTGGAGACTGCTCTGTAAATAAGCACACGCTCCTCCCTCTTCTCACCAGGAACCTGCAACTCTTCATTCTGTCTTCAAGATTCCAACTCATTAGAGTACCTGTCTAGGCTGAATCAACATAGCATTTCTGTTTCTTGCTGGTTTATTCACTTGGTAGCATATGTTTAGGATTGACCATGTGTCAGAAGTTCCTGAAAAACACAGGGTTTTTTTTGGTCTTTTTAATTTTTATTAGTGAAACACCATGAGGTACAGTTGTAGACTTACACATTTTTGTGCTTGGGTTTCAGTTATACAATGATCGAATACCCATCCTTCCACCAGTGCCCATTCTCCACCACAACTGATTCCAGTATCCCTCCCACTCCCCTTACCCTCCATCCCACCCTGCCTCTGTGGCAGGGCATTCCCTTTTGTTCTCTCTCTCCTTTTGGGTGCTGTGGTTTGCAAAAGAGGCATTGAGTGGCAATCATGTTCAGTCTATAGTCTACTCTCAGCATGCATCTTCCATCCTGGGAGGATCCTCCCAACACCCTTGATTTGGTGCTCCCTTCTCTATCTGAGCTGCCTTTTCCCCCAACACGTGTGACTGGCCTCCAAGCCATGGAGTAAACCTCCTGATACTTATCTCAGCTATTCCTGGGTGTTAGTCTCTTATTTTGTTACTTTATGTTCCCCAGATGAATGCAGTCTTTCTATGTCTGTCCCTCTCTTTCTGACTCATTTCGCTTAACATGATACTTTCCATGTAGTACCAATTGTATGTAAATTTCTTGACTTCATCTTTTCTAATAGCTACACAGTACTCCATTGTGTAGATGTACCAAAGTTTATTTAACCAGTCATCTTTCGGGCACTCAGGTTTTTTCCAGGTTCTAGCTATTGTAATCAGCGCTGCAATGAACAAACAAGTGCAGATGTCACTTTGACTATACGTTTTTGCCTCTCCGGGATATATTCCCAGGAGTGGTATTGCTTGGTCAAATGGGATCTCAATTTCTAATTTTTGGAGAATTGTCCGTACTGTTTTCGAAAAGAGTTGAACCAATTTGCATTCCCACCAGAAGTGAAGGAGGGTCCCTTTCTCTCCACATCTGCGCCAACACCGGTTGCTTTTGTTCTTTTGGATGTGGGCCAGTCTCTTTGGTGTGAAATGATATCTCATTGTTATTTTGCTCTGCATCTCCCTGATGATTAATGGTGTAGAGCATTTTCTCATGTGCCTTTTAGCCATTCGAATTTCTTCTTTGAGAAAGTTTCTGTTCATTTCGTCGCCCCATTTTTGATGGGGTTGGATGTTTTCTTCTTGTGGAAGAGTTAAAGGGGTCAGTGCTTAATGATGTGCCCAGAGGAGGGAGGTGTCTGCAAGTCTCTGGCCATGCCATGACCTGGGGTTACTGTGTCACCTGCTCCGGGCTGCCGTCCTTCCTGCTTTCTCAAGGTCCAGCTCTGTCTCCAGGCTTTTTGTTCCCATTTGACTTGCTTGTGCTTTATTGACTTCTCCACCCAGGAGCCCTTGGGACTAATATTTTCCCCTCTCTCTTTGTTTATGAGCACTGAGACTAGTCATGTGTATGGATTTGGCTTTTTACATAATGAGGTGTTGGTGGTAGGAGTGGGGAGCGGGGGTTGGGTCACACCTGGTGGTGCTTAGGGCGAATTGCTGGCTCTGTGCTCAGGGATCACTCCAGGCAGTGCTCAGGGGAACCATATATGGAGCTGGAGATCAAACTGTGTTCAGCTACACAGCTTTACTCTTGTTATATCTCTCTGAACTTACAAAATTGGGTTTAAGATAAACTGCTCCTTTGTAATTGTAATAGCAAATGAACTTTCCCTGTGTCTGTTTCCGTAAAAATGAAAACTAAGTATTTATTAAGAGGTAAGTAAATTGGTTATTGCTGGAGCATAGTTTTGAGAAAATTAAAAGTGGGGAACACTAGTGAAATTTAAAAAAAATGTGACATTTTAGGTGATATGCTTATAATAGTTTTAATACCAGCTATGGTTTTGACATACAATTAGAACAGTTCCCTGGCCAACAATTGCCATGTCCCCACCTCCAGAACCATGTTATACTTTTAGTCCATCCCTTCACTATGCCACCACAACCCTTGCTAGGTAATTGCAGTATTATGCATAGAAGCATACATATTTTAATAACTTTTTGTATCTTGAAATGCTGTAAACTTGTGCCTGTTTCTTGTTTTCACAAAGAGTTTGAAATCAGGTTGAATATGGAAGCTATTTTTTGAAAGTAATTTATTCATATGATGCTTACTTGTATAGCCTTTATGTCTATTACATAGAGTAGGTAGGGACTGAAGGAGATTTTGTTACTGGGTTTAGGTTTGTAACATTCTTTAACTGTTATGGAATTGGAGAGTTACAGTTAAACCAGAGCCCTTAGGTAAGATTTTCAGTTGTAACTGTAGTCTGACAGTGTATGAGATGAGTTTCTAGTTCTCATCTGACAGGGTAGGAGATAAGTTTCTGTTGTTCTCGGTGAGTTTGTCTTGAGATTTCTCAATTGTGTTAATATTTCAAAGAACTGTCTTCTGTGTCAGCTGAATCATGTCTTTATTTCTTATTTCCTTCATCTACTTTTGATATGGTAGTTCTTCATGGCCTACTTTCTTACTTTTGCTGGGTTCTCCTCAGAAATTCTCCAGAGTCACTCCTGTAGTACTCAGGGCCTCTGGATGGTGCTGGGCACCATGTGGTTGTTAAGGATTAAGCCCAGGCCGTGCCCATACAAGTCATGCCTTCCATCTTGTGTAGCTCACGCCCAGCCCTTTCTCTAGCTTTTAAGGGTAGAAACTTTGGGGATGTATTTGAAGACTTGCCCTTTGGGCTCAGAGAGTCCACAAGTCCCTGGTGGTACTTATTGACTACTCCTGCCTTAGTCTGAGTGTGTTGCTGCTGGCATTTCTGGGGGGCATATGTGGTGCTGGGGGTCAAACTAGGGTTGGACATGTGCAAGGCCAGTCTCTTAACCCCTGTGGTATATCTCTACACCTCACTAGAAGTGCATTAATAAGTTTTTTTTTTCCTGGAGAGACTGCATTAATCACACTAATTTGTTTCACATGTTTATGCAACTAAAAATGCTGATTTGAATTTTGTATTCCACATGCCTATGCTTCTTTGGAAGTTTACTGTTTAACTTACAAGTATATTGATGCTTTTCCAACATCTGTCTTTTCCTAATTTCTACTTTAAGCCAGGTTTTTCAGAGGATAAATTTTTGAAATCTTTTCAATCTTGTTACATTTTATCAGCATTCATTATGAGCTTTGGAGAACAAAATCAGTGTTTTTTTTTTTTTGTCCCATCTGAAAGTGCTCTGGGTGTACTGCAATCCATATGATCAGGCGTCATTCCTGGTGGAGGTCAGAGCAGCCATACTGTGTATCGGGGATCTAAGCCAGGTCAGCTATCTACAAGGCAAGAACACTTTTGCTGTTCTATCAATCCAGCCCTTGAAATCAGTATTTCTATTGGATTGTTGCTGGGTTTTATGTTCCAAACTAGGCTTCTGCAGCGATCACACATTCAGGACATACCACAATCATTAAGAATGCCAGGATGATCAGCTTTAGGGGAAGGATTAACTCCCTCCACTTATTTAATTGCTTAATGTGCTTAATGAGACAGGAACACTGTATGTAGTAGATGATTCCACAAAAACCTGAGGCCGGGAAAGCAGATCTGCCCGGGAATGAGGCAACCAGGGCGCTCTGCTCTGATGAACTGGACTCGGGGTTGCGGCTCCAGGCAGATTTCCTGAGAGCCCTGCAGAAGCAGCTCCAGAGCCTACAAACAGTCCGGGGAGTTCCCAGGGAGTGAGGGACCCTCTTGGGCCTCACCCCTGTACATCATCAGCAAGATTGGACCAGGAGAGCCAGGGTGGAAGCTTGGCCCCGAGAGAAGGGGCCGGGACCATCTCAATGTAGGCCACTGCTCTCCTTTAGAGGCCAGACAGAGTGCAGGGGTTCAGGGGCAAGGGGTCGCGCCAGGGGTCCCAGGACTTTGTAAGGGGCCAGATGCAGGCAAGCAGCGAGGATGCTGCCCGCAGCGCCCCCGGCGGCCATCAGTGGTACAGCGGGGGCGGCGCCCAGCGGTACCCCTGACATCACACTGCTGCTTTGTTACATGGAAAGTGCATCCACCTATATAACCTTGGACCTCAGCGCAGGGGCCTCAGAGACTTTCTGCGCTCTTTGCCTTCAACCTTTGAGAAATGTTCGACGCTTGCGTGCCTAAACTTAAGAACTGGAGGCGTTGGATCCGGCCCTTAGTGCTGATCCTCTATCTGCTGGCCGTGGTCGTGACCATCCCCCTGGGTGTGTGGCACCTGCAGAAGCTGGAAGTCAGTATCCACACCAAGGTGTGGTTTATCCCCGGGATCTTTGTGCTGTTCACCATCCCCGTGACCTTCTGGGAGATTCTGCAGCACTTGGTGCACTACACGAGGCCCGAACTCCAGAAGCCCATCATTAAGATCCTCTGCATGGTGCCCGTGTACAGCATAGACAGCTGGGTGGCTCTGAAGTGTCCGTCCATCGCCATCTACGTGGACACCATGCGGGAGTGTTACGAAGCGTATGTCCTCTATAACTTTATGAACTTCCTATTCAACTACTTGAAGAGCCAGTACCCCAACCTGGAAGCTATGATGGAAGGCAAGGAGAAGACGCAGCCCCCCATACCCTTCTGCTGCTGCCCGCCCTGCCCCGTGGGAGAGGTGTTGCTGTACCGGTGCAAGCTGGGAGTGCTGCAGTACATCGTGATCAGACTGATCACCACCTACGCCGCCGTGATCTGTGAGATATTCGAGGTGTACAGTGAAGGAATCTTCAACTTGCACAGAGCCTGGGTGTACTTGGTCATCATCAACAACGTGTCCCAGTCCTTTGCCGTGTATAGCCTCCTGCTATTTTGTAAAGCCCTGAAAGAGGAGCTGAGGCCCATCCAGGCAATGGGAAAGTTCCTTTGTGTGAAGCTTGTCGTTTTTGTCACATTCTGGCAAGCAGTGTTGATTGCTTTGCTGGTGCAATTTGGTGTAATTTCCAAGAACTCCACCTGGGAGTGGCAGACAGAAGAGACAGTGGCCACGGGGCTGCAGGACTTCATCATCTGCATAGAAATGTTCATTGCCGCCATAGTGCACCACTACACCTTCTCTTATACCCCTTATATGGGAGAAGAAGAACGAGGAACATGTTGCTCTTTGTTCCTAGAAATATGGGATGTCTCTGACATCAAAAGTGACATTTCTAAGCAGGCGAAGAACATTAGCAAAACGTTAAGGGGGAATCCAAAAAGTAAAAGTGTTCCAATGGACGAAGATGAGCAATTCAACCTGTTGTCTTCATCACCAGACACTTCAGTCACTTCAGTCACTTCTTCCACATCACTGCCACACATTGGTAGTCATCAAGAGCTTGAAGAAGTCCTGGTAGAATAGAATGTGCCTAGTACAGTTACATATACGTAAGTCATGTAAAATGACACAGAAGAACACATGGAAGAAGCTGAGACTTCAGAATCCATAAGCCATAATCCACAATCCAGTGCTGTACTCCTCAATACTTTTTATTTCTCTGTGTTCCTCTTTCTTCCCTTCTTCATTTCCTCCTACTGTACTCCCCTCTCCCTTTCTCCTTTTTATTTTATTCTTTGTCCTCCCTCCCATCCTAGAGCAATGCAGAGGACCATCGCTTGGACAGCCAATCTATGGAGAAGACATCAGACATAAGGACGGTCGGTCAAGGTACAAGTTCCAGTTCTGCACAGACTCATTAGGCTCACCTTGACCTGCCTCCAGTGAGGCTCCCACAATCCCACAGGCAGAGAGGGAGTGTCCCAGTGTCTGCCCACAGGAACTGAGGGGGGGTGTTTTCTTTCTTTCTTTTCCTCCTTCCTTCCTTCTCCCTCCCTCCCTCCCTCCTTCCCTCACCTCCTTGCCTCCTTCCCTCCCTCCTTCCCTCCCTCCCTCCCTCCTTCCTTCCCTCCTTCCCTCCCTTCCTCCCTCCCTCCCTCCCTCCCCTCCTCCTATCCTTCCTTTGTTCCTTCCTTCTTCCCTCCCTCCCTCCCTCCTTCCCCCCTTCCCTCCCTCCCTCCCTACATCCCCTCCTCCTATCCTTCCTTTGTTTCTTCCTTTCCTCCCTCCTTCCCTCCTTCCCTCCCTCCTTCCCTCCCTTCCTCCCTCCCTCCCTCCCTTCCTTCCTTCCTTCCTTCCTTCCTTTATTCCTTCCTTCCTCCCTCTCTCCCTCCCACCTGGCTCCCTCCCTCCCCTCCCTCTTATCCTTCCTTTGTTCCTTCCTTCCCTCCTTCCTTCCTCCCTCTCTCCCTCCCCCTCTCTCCCTCCCTCCCTCCTACCTCCCTCCCTCCCTCCCTCCCTTCCTTCCTTCCTTCCTTCCTTCCTTCCTTCCTTCCTCTCTCCCTCCCCCCTTGCTCCCTCCCTCCCCTCCCTCTTATCCTTCCTTTGTTCCTTCCCTCCTTCCTTCCTCCCTCTCTCCCTCCCCCTCCCTCCCTCCTTCCCTCCTTCCTTCCTTCCTTCCTTCCTTCCTCCCTCTCTCCCTCCCCCTTCCTCCTTCCATTCCTTCCCTCCTTCTATCCTTCCTTTGTCCCTTCCCTTCCACCCTCCCTCCTTCCTCCCACTTAAGAAAGCATTTTATCAAAGACTATTTTTACTGTTATTGATATAGTAATTTTAAATATTTTTAAATTTTTTAATTTATTTATTACTTATTTGTGGTGTTGAATCATTATATGGACCCCAGCCATGTAAGACATGGGCTTGAGCACTGAGCCAACTGCTTGTTCTGATATTTTAGTTTTATATTGTCTATGCATAAAATAAATTTAAGGTTATAATTTTTTCTAGACCTAAAGATAATACAGAATGCATTTGGGTATTTGATGCATGTAATAAATGTGTGAACATTTTGTTTTCATAGGCAGCAAGTATTCAGCGTATCTTTCTGAATCTCTAGATGTTGATTGAATATTATCCACACTCGATAACAGCTAAATTTTTATAAGAGCAACAGTATGTATCATTTATTGAAAACTTCAATGGAAAAATAGTTCTATACTTTCTTTTTGTGAAATATTTGTGTAGGTCACTTAATCACTTAAATCACTTAACTTCCCGTTAGTCGTCGATTTGCTCGAGCGGGTGCCAGTAACGTCTCCATTTGTCCCTGTCGCGTGCTAGTGTAGCCCAATGGCATCTCTTCGCTCCGGGAACATGGAGGGCCTCAAACCGATCGTTCATGACCTTGACAAAGAAGTCTGACCATCTGGTAGGTGGGCGGCCACGCGGTCTCTTGACATCCCGTGGAATCCAATCTGTAACAGCTCTAGTCCAACGGTCGTCTTTAAATCTCATTACGTGACCAGCCCATCTGATTTTCGACACCTTGGCAAATGAGACAGCGTCCCTGATCCTTGATCGTCGACGGATGTCAGAACTCCGGATTCGTTCTCTCATTTGAGTGAAACGTGATATTCCAAGCATAGCTCTTTCTATTCTTCTTTGGGAGACCTGAATGGCGTTCTCATCTTGTTTGCGTAGGGCCCAGGTCTCTGAGGCATATGTTAATGCAGGAAGAACAGTGGAATCAAAGAGATGTGCCCGGAGCCGGAGGTTCTTCGTCCTCTTAGCTATTTCTTCGACGTTCTTGAAGGCGTTCCAAGCCACTCTCTTCCTCCTGCGCAGCTCGGGTGCCAGGTCATTTGTCATGTTGACCTCTCGACCTAGGTACACATAGCTGTTGCATTCGGAGATGGTCGTTCCATTGAGAGCGAATGGGGCGTCAGGAACAAGGCTGTTTCTCATAAACATTGTCTTCGTAAGATTCAGCTGTAGTCCTACCTTTCCACACTCACGGTCAAAGTTGGCCAGCATTTGTGCCGCTTGGCTGATGTTTGGTGTTATTAAAACAATGTCATCAGCAAAGCGGAGGTGGTGTAGTTGCCGACCATCTATCTTCACTCCCATTCCTTCCCATTCCAGTCGTCGCATGATGTTCTCGAGGGTGGCACTGAAGAGTTTTGGTGAAATGGTATCACCCTGCCGCACCCCTCTCTTGACATCAACGATCACTTCTTTGTAGAATGGTGAGATCCTGGTAGTGAATCCGCAATACAGCTCACGGAGGATCCTGATGTATTGGGCTTGAATGCCCTGATTGGCTAGGGCTTCAATGACCGCTTCCGTCTCAACAGAATCAAAGGCCTTCTTTAAATCAATGAACGTTAAGCAGAGCGGCATCTTGAACTCCCGAGAAACCTCAATGAGTTTGGTTATCGTGTGGATATGGTCGATGGTGCTGAATCCTTTGCGGAACCCTGCTTGCTCACATGGTTGTCCTTCATCTAGTGTTCTGCCAATCCTATTCAGGATGACTCGAGTGAACAACTTGTAGATGACAGACAATAGGCAGATCGGGCGATAGTTGCCAATGTCATGGATGTCTCCCTTCTTGAACAGTAGTACGGTCCTGCTGGTTTTCCATTGAGATGGAACCTTGCATTCAGACAGGTAGCGAGTGAAGAGCCGAGCCAGTGTATTGATGAGTACTGACGGCAGGTTCTTCAGGTGTTCAGGTCTGACCTTGTCTGGGCCGGGTGCTGTTTGCTTCTTTACTGACGAAATGGCGTGTCGGATTTCGGAAGGGAGAACGTTGGGAACGACATACCCATCCTGTGGAATTTGGTATGTCGGCAAGTGGACATGGCTATCGAAGAGATTTGAGTAGAAGTCATGGATAATCTTCTCCATTGCCGTTCTGGAGGATGTGATGGATCCATCAGGACGTCGGAGGGCAGTCATCTTGGTCTTATAGTTGGCGAAGGACAGGCGGGCGTTACGAATACTTTTCCCGGCTTCTGCCGCATCTACCAGTACTTCTGCTCTTCTCTCTTTGAGGTCTTCCTTGATCGCATCTCTGCACTGCTTTGCAAGCTCGGACGTTAGCTTGCGGTTGCCTGAGGCATGCGCCAAACCACGCTGGCGAATTAGCTCAAGAGTTTTCGAAGATAGGCGACTTTTTGTGGCTATCTCTCTCTTGGCGTTCCTCGCACATTCATGGAGGTGCTGAACCAGTCGATCATATTCCTCGTCAATGTTGTCAACAATGGCATCTTCCCATGTTGCCGCAATAGTACCAAAGAGTTCCCAGTTGGTGGTCGTTCTGGGAGTTCTCTTTTTGAACTTTGCAGCCCTTTCTCCCCGCTCTGTGAAGTAGAATTTTGCACGAAGGAGACGGTGGTCCGATCCCATTCGAAATTTTGGGACAACAGCGACATCAGTCAGGCAAAACCGTCGATTGAATATGATGTGGTCTATTTCGTTGTGGAATCGTCCACCGGGAGACTCCCATGTCCATCGTTTAGATTCTGCCTTCTGGAACTGTGAGTTACCATGAATGGTCTTGGTCGACATGATGAACTCAGACAGTCTCTCACCCTGTTCGTTCCATTCTAGGCCATGGGTTCCGATGTGAAGTTCTTCAGCTGATCTTCTCTGTCCTATCTTGGCATTAAAATCACCCACAATGATCTTGTAGAAGGTGTGGTCTTCTTTATAGAATTTCTCTAGCTCCATGTAGAACTTCTCGATTTCTCTTTCATCATAATGAGATGTTGGTGCGTAGACAACGAAGATAGAAACTGCAGGCAGTGAGCCACATCTATTCAAATGTAAACGTCCGATTTGGGTTGTTAGGCATTCGAATGTAGGTCATTGTGTAGGTCATTGTGTCTATATGAATAGCTTGAGAAACTATACATGTATAGCAAGTAGAATAAAGCTCTGTATACACATTTCTTCATAAATAGTCTAATTGATTTTTTCCTTTTCAGATAGACTGTACAAATTATACCCTAGCTGAAAAGTACCTCTAAAAATGTCATTCAACTGATTAAGGTATGAATAAATATCTTTAAAATGAAGTGTAAATATAAATTCTAATTATAAATGTAATAACCTTCAAAATAAAATAATATAAATTATAGATTTATACCACAATGTACAGTAATTTATAGGGAGCAGAAAAACACATACTTGTTGACCCATTACTAAAATTAGGTGAATTTTTATTCCTTGGAATTCATTTGCATGCCAAAGCATTCACGAGCACAAGAATTAGCTTTAATAATTTTTTTTATACAGTTGGAGGAAAGAACAGCTTCACTGTATTTTGTGGATACTAAGACAAAGACATCATTAAAAATTTTGTATGTTTCCTTAAATCACAGCATCAGGATATTTACCAGTAAATTAATACATTTTGTCTCTGGTCTTGTATACAATTGAATTCAGAATTTTGTAACCTAGATTAATATTTAGAAATGCATCATATTACCAGGTTAAACTTGAAACTAATAGTAAAAGATGGTCAATACTCATAAAGAAAATAAAACTTTTATCATATAATTTATTTCTTTAATTATTCAATTAATTTGACTTTGGGACACATCCCTGGCATTGCCTAAGGCCTGCATCTGGCTCATGACTCAGGCACGTTCCCAGGCACTTGGGGATTGTGGAACTGGGAATGGATTGAACCTGGGCTAATTGCATGCAAGACTTGTGTTCTAGACCTTTGAGTCATCTCCGCCTGGCATATCAGTTCTTCCAGTTGAAGACTGTAACATACAAGTACTTGCTTTGTGTTAAAAGCCATGAATTTAATAATATTTTAGATTACAAAAATAAGTCGTAATCTTGCATATTTTAGCAGAATTATCAAGTTTACAGATCATTACTGAGAATAAGAAACAACATTTCTGAAATTAAGATTGAAGGTAATAAAGTCTCAGACAAGCAAGCTGAGCACTGTTCAGGGAGAGAAAAGGCATTCAATCACCCTTTCATTCTCCTAGGACTGCACTCTGAGTAGTCATGAGGCTGTTAGTAATGGAAATTACTGCAAAGCTGTAAATATTCTTGTTTTGGATTCTGATAGAAGAGCCATGTACATAAAGGTATGAACCTTTTTTCATGAATGGCACATTTGAGGAATAGCTTCTCTGTTGACCGGTGATCCTGGCCATAACCCTTGCTTCAAGTTTCCTGGAAACTCATTCCAGGTCACCCTGCCAGTCAGGTGCAGTGGCCCTGGGTACCTGGTCTGTAGACACAGAGAGCTGCAGGCCTTGGGAGTGTGGTGTGTCTCTGGTTCTCTCCTCCTGTAACACATCACACACACACACACACACACACACACACACATGCTCACACACACATACACACACATATAAATTTGAATGAATTTGATAATCGACAGTTGTTGGGAATAAGTATTTAGCTTAGATTGTCCTTAGATTTGAGTTAAACCTAATTATCTCATGGTGCTGGGAGTGGGCATGGGTCTTGGGCCACACCTGCTGATGCTTTTGGCTTACTCCTGGCTCTGTGCTCAGGAATTATTACTGCAGGGGATAAGGATCGGGAGGGGATGTGGAATTGTGGATCAAACTGGATTCAGCTTTACAACCTTACCCTTATCTTAGCTCTCTGACCATAGATAACTGGGTTTAAGGTAAACTGCTCTGTTGGTTACCATTAGCAAATGAACTTGTCTTGGGTTTTGTTTTAAAAATTAGGATGAAATATCTGGGGAACATAAAGTAACAAAATAGGAGACTAACACCCAAGAATGGCCGAGATTAGTACCAGGAAGTTTACTCTATGGCTTGGAGGCCAACCACACATGCTAGGGGAAAAGGGAGCTCAGATAGAGAAGGGAATGCCAAATAAAGGTATTGGGAGGATCCTCCCAGGATGGGAGAAGCATGCTGAAAGTAGACTATAGACTAAACATGATTGTCACCCATTGCCTCTTTGGCAAACTACAACACCCAATAAGAGAGAGAGAACAAAAGGGAATGCCCTGCCACAGAGGCAGGGTGGGATGGGGGGATGGGGGTGGGAGGGATACTGGGATCCGTGGTGGTGGGAAATGGGCACTGGTGGAGGGATGGGTATTTGATCACTGTATAATTGAAACGCAAGCACAAAAATATGTAAGTCTGCAACTGTACCTCATGATGTCTCACTATAAAATAAATAAATAAATAAAATTAACACACACACACAAAAGATAATGCAAAAAAATTAGGATGAAGGGTAGTTTAGGTGTCATGCTTACATTAGTGTTACTACTATTTATAGTTTTGCTGTACAGTTTGAACAGCTCCACTGATACCAGGTGCCCAGTACTCTCCTCCAGGGTCCTTGGGATACTTTAGTCCATCCTTACATCCCTCTTCACTTTGCTTGATAATTGCTTGGTAAATTATATATAATATTTGTGTGTACTATAGCACTGTAGCACTGTCCTCCCATTGTTCATCGATTTGCTCAAGGGGGTCCAGTAACGTCTCCATTGTGAGACTTGGGCTGGAGCGATAGCACATCAGATAGGGCGTTTGCCTTGCAAGCGGCTGACCAGGCCGACCCGAGTTCGATTCCTCCGCCCCTCTGGGAGAGCCCGGCAAGCTATCGAGAGTATCTCACCCACACAGCAAAGCCTGGCAAGCTCCTCGTGATGTATTTGATATGCCAAACACAGTAACAAGTCTCACATATGAACTATAATTGTTATACAATTGCTTATATAAATATATTTTATTATATTATGATTATATATAATAATTACCTTGTTTGGTAATTATATATGTTTTTGACTTGATATTTTGAGATACTGTGAACCTTGCACTGCATTTTTTCAGTTTGGCTGGCAAGATCTGAAAACAGATTGCATAGATGAGATATTTTAAGGCATGTGTTCATGTGGAATACTTGTATAACTATTATAAGTTTTTAATTAAGTGACTAGTAACAGAAGAATCCTTTGTTCCTGGATATTTTGTTACTCAGTGTATGCTTGCAACATTCACTGACTTCCATAGAACTGGACTGTTACAGCTAATTTGATCTAGTATTTGGATAAGATTTCACTTTGTAGTCGAGTCTGATGCTCTGCATAGGATATGTAAATGTTTCACTTACTTTTTCTTGGGAAGCTTTGCTTGAGATTTCTCCAGTTAATTAAAATCTTTCAGAAAATAAATTTCTGTCAGTTGAATTTTATTTTCATGTGTTCTCATATTTATTTTCTTCTTTCATCTCACTTTAGATTTAGTAGTTCTTACTGACTTACTTTCTTACTTTTGGTGAGTTTCTCCCCAGCAATGCTCAAGGACAATTCCTGGCAGAGCTTAGGGCTATTGGGCTTGTGCTGGGTTTTAGGGCTTGAACTGGGACCCTGCCCATATGGGGAGTGCCCCCCACCGCATGGAACTTGCTCCTAACTCTTTTCCTAGTATTAGAAGTTAAAAATTTGGGTAATTTATTAGAAAACTTGTTCTTTGGGTGAAGACAGTCCTCCAGTCCCTCATGGTACATAGGGACTACTCCAGGCTTTGTATAGGGGTGCTGTTTCTTGCATTTCTAGGGGGCATATGTGGTGCTGAGGATGGAACTAGGGTGGTGCTCATGGAGTCCAACTTCTTAACCTCTGTGCTATCTCTGTGCCCCTATGTTTTCAAATTGAAGCATTTGCTTTTCTGGCACGTGTGTTATAGTCAAATCTCATTTTGTTGATTCTTTTTTGTTCCTATTTTCTTGGGTATGATAATTATTGCTTGAATGTCAGATATTTGTACAAGAAAGAGACATTGATGTGACTGACTTTGTATCTAAAAATCGTTCTTTTTTCTGACAGGTTATTAATATGAGAATTTTGAGTCATTTCAAGTTATCTGCTGAATATTTGCTTCTTAACGATGCACTTCAGAGAGATGACATATACAAAACTGATGATGTACCAGAAACTAAATTGATATTATCTAACCATGCTGAGAAGCAATTAAGAAATAGCTAATGAAGATTTTGGTGCCTTTCTTTCATTTATAAAAGATGACTGATTTTTATAAATAAATTGCATTTATTTATTGATTTATGGGACTCAGCTGCTCTTTCAGTAATGGGTAAACTTATTCATAAAGAGCTTTGAACATTGTTGATGATTACCAAGTGTGTCCAAGAATTGGACAAGCTGAAAAGTTCCTTCATGATAGACATGGAGCACAGCTCACAGATGCGCTGATGGTGGCAGTCGTGGGTCCTACCTCTCTCTCCTGCAGCATGGCCAGCTTGCACCAGAGCAGCGGGATCTCTGGAGCGCTCAGAGATAGAGGCACTGCCCACTCTCTCATCTTCTGGGATGTGCTCACACACCGCGTTGGGTTATGGTGAGCTGCAGGGCAGTGGAGGCCTGTGCTTCTCTGTCCTTCCAGGATGGCTTCCTGGTCAGGGTATTGGCTTTTCAGGATGTTGGCCAGGAAGTTCATAAAGTTGTAGGTGACTAAGGCTTCATAACAGTCTAGGAAGTTGTCAACTGTACGGTTATAGTAGGATATTCCAGTTATCTAATTTGTAAACAGCACTTCCCAGAGGTCCCTGTTGATGGGCTTCTGGAGCTCAGTCACCACGCAATGCATCCAGAGGAACCCAGGATAGTGAAAAGTACATCCCTCTTTGGTGTGTATTTCCAGCTTCAGTAGCTGCTACACAAAACTGGCCTTGATGTCAGCTGGGAGATTATACCTGAAGGGGGTGTCAGTGTGCAGAGTTTAGGAACTGTGAAGCCGGGCCCCTTGAAAATGAGAAGGTCAGATGTTGCAAATATCCTTAGCTATTCTTGCAAGCAAGAGTTGAGGTCCCCTCTACCTACTTTCCCATGGAAATCCAGACCCAAACTGCAGTAAAAAATCTTGGGTCATTGGGTTCTATCAACAACAACAACAACAACAACTAAAGAAATAATAAAAGGCAGGGTCTGGTGTATGTTGCCTCTTGTTTTATTTTTATCTCACTTATTCTTAGTCAAAATTCTGAGAAGCAGTTAAGAAGCAACTCGGAGAATTTGATTCATTATTTGTAAATCATAACTGTCATCAATGTCATCCCATTGATCGTCGAATTACTCGAGGAGGCACCAGTAACGTCTCTATTCCTCCCAGGACTGAGATTTTAGCAGCCTCTTCTTACACATCTTTTCCCAACGATTGGAGGCTCTTTTAGGGTCAGAGGAATGAAACCTGTTGTCGTTACTGTATTTGGCACATTGAATATGCCACAGGGAGCTTGCCAGGCTCTGCCCATGTGGGCAGGATACTCTTGGTAAATTGCTGGGCTCTCCAAGAGGCATATATTTATATATTTCTTTCTATGATTATATTTTTCTTTCTGTGATTAATATTTTTCTTTCATAGAAAGAAATATTTGTAAATAAATTATATTTATTACTTGAAGGATGAGACTTAGCTCACCCTTAAATAATTCACAAAAAAACTTTGACGAGTGTGTCCACTAATTGGACAAGCCAAATGTGCCTTCGTGGTAAACATGGAGCAAGGTTCACAGAAGCAAAGGTGATGGCAGTGACGTGCCTGACCATTGTGTCACAGGAAATCTGACAGGTCTGGTCACAGACCATGGTGAGCAGTACAAGCTTTCCCTAGATGAGCCATGCCTTGCTGTGCATGTGGAGTCCCAGCTTCTCTAGCTGCCACACACAGAGGGATATGGCCAACAATAAGGCTACGATGATGGTCAGTGCTAGAGGCATAATTAACACCCTCCACTTACTGCACAAAGAAAAGGTTTCTTGGCATCCCTGGTTTTGCCTCAGCACACCCATACCCTCTCTCAGGGCTGAAACACTTGCCAACTCCTGCCAACTCTACTTTCTTTTCTAAGTCATGCCTCAGGCAGCAACCAAGCAGCCTCTTCCCCACCCCACCCCACCCCCAGCTCTGCAGCAGGTGCTCCTGCCCCCTGGGCCTGCATCACTGTGCAATGTGTCTGCACCTCCCTCCCCACTCAGTTCCTGTGGGCAGACATGGGCACAGGATACAGCTCATGAACCTCTGGGTACTTAGGCAAGTGCAGTACTGGAACACGTACTGGATGCTGAAGGGGACACGTTCTTCCATGTATTCAGTGGTGTCACTTTACACGTCCTTCGGTATCTCAGTAACTGTACTTGGTATAGATTGCAGTGTCAGAGTGTGTCCAAGCCTTTGTAGTTACCACGGGGACAGTGATGAGAAATCATGGAAAGTGTGACTGGTGATGAAGACGAGTATATGTAATCATGATCATCCTCACCCGTTGGGACGCTTTTATTCTTTGATTGTCCTCTCGAGTTTTTCTAGTGGATTTTGCCTGTGTGTATGGACAAGCAGCTTGTCACAAACAAGGGCATGACAATGACTGGACAACAGGGGGCATGCTAGGAACAGGATACACTATCTCCAGCTCTTGTAGGGACCCGAACATGTGCCAAGCAACTTTCCACAAAAAATAATTGCAGCTCTGTGGAGCACCAGAGCACGAAGGGAATCTGAGGGTTGCACAGCTGTGCTGGGGTCTGCTGGGATGAACACACATCCCACCTGAAAGAGGAAATTGAGGATATCCTTGTACCAGGATGTACCTAATCCCTCCATGTGTTTAGAATGTACATAATACCTCCATGTGCTTTGAATGTACCTAATCCCTCCATGTGCTTTGAAGCTGTGAATTAAGCCCTGTATGCATGAGGCTTTAGACCTGGCTCTACCATATAAGCCATGTTGAGTCCACACATGTAAATGGAAACATGCTTCTCTCTCATCTTTTAAAGGTAGACTGTATTTTTGGTCAGATTTCTATAACCGTTTTCCTCGCATTCCCTAGTCTGCTCTTGAGCACATAACACATTTACCTCGTGTTGCTTTCTCCATCAAAACGAAGGAATGGCAAATGGAATTATCAAAATATAAAGCAAGAAAAGTCAGTTTGTGGTGACTACTAAATTAACTTATGTAAGGAAATTAAAGTCATTTAATATGGTGCCTATTCTCATTTACATAGACATGTTTTCAATTCTGTCCCCCAAATGCATTGCGTTAAATGTTATTTTGTACGTGGGTCATTGTGGTGATAATTATGTCTTCCCAGGCTTTAGTAAAACTTAAAAGAAATTCCTTGCTAATGTATTTTAGGTTTTACATGTACTTGTTAAAGTCTAACATATGTAAAATTTAATGAGTGAAGAGAACTAAGAAATATAAAGGTGAATATATGAACAGATCTTTAAATATTTAATGTTTAAATTTAAGAAATAAAATATTGATTTTCTATTTAAAAATTACATTACAAATACTGGTTGTCTACATTAGCAATTGTAATAAAAATCTCTGGATGTGAAAACAAAACCCAGTAAGACAAAGAACATTCAATATAAATGAGTTTATTCTGGAAGCTGCATAAAATCCCTTAGCAAGCTTAGAGTAAACAGACGTTTCTGAATCTAATAGAGGGTAAATCTAAGCACCATGAGATCATATCCAATGTCATGTGCTGGGAAGTTTGTCCTGTCCTTAAAAGAAGCTTCTTTCATGCTTCTTATAAAACTGATTTCAAGGCTATGAATTCTTCAAGTTGTTTACTGTCCCTGAAGCTTTGCATTATTCCTTCAAATATGACTGATAATCTAGAATATGAAGTATTCTTGGTGAGTTGTACATTTTTTCCAGATATTAATCAGCTCTTTAAGTGAATTTTAACTTGAATGCTGATGTGGGTGTGTTAGGGTGTGTTCAACAAAGTACTAGCAAAGTCTCTCTAGAGAGGCGTACTTTAAGCGGAATCTGATTTTTTTTTGGTTCAAAATCTTTCCTGATTAAAAAAAAGTTTTTTGTTTATTGAATCACACAATTGCAAAGTTGTTCATGATTTGGTTTCAAAAATATATTCATCCATACAATGTTTCAGTCATGCAATGCCCCTACACTAGTGTCCATTTCCCACCACCAATGTCCCCAGTTTCCCTCCCACCAGCCCCTTGCCCCTCCACACCCCAGCCTCCTCTAAAGCAAGTCCCCCACTCTCTCTCTCCTTTTGCCATATGTATTTCCTATAATCAGTTTAACTGCTTTGTTGCATTTCATTACGTGCTCTTATTCTATGTGGACCTTTGTATATAATTTTATTTCAAAACTTGTTTTGACTACAAGCAACATAAATCCAAACAAAAAGTTATTAATGTTGAGTGCGATAAACTGTCAAATGCTGTTTGTTTGGAAAATAAGGGTTCTCCAAAACATAAAAACATCAATTCAAAACAATATGCACTACACCAATGTTCATCAGTTTACTTAATACAAGAGTCAAGATATGAAATCAACCAAACTCCCCAATTATACACAAAGGGATCAAGAATTTGTAGGGATATATACACAATGGAATTCTATGCAACTCTTAGAAAAATCAAAATCATGTAATTTGCTGCAACATGGATGGGAACTAGTGGATATCATGCTGAAAGAAGTCAAATGAAAGGGAGAGATACAGAATGATCACTCTTATGTGTGGAATTTAAAGATACATGTGAGGTAGCAATAAGTTGGAAGGGCAACATAACTTGAGAACTCATCCACATAATTGAGTGGCAGGGGATAAGAGAGAAAGCTTTGAGTATCCTTAGGAGAGGGAGCAGTTATGGCCTTGGTCTTGGAATTATGTATATGATAAACCACTATTATTAGCTTTGCACACCATATCATCTCAATTTAAAAATCCCCCCCCAAAAAAGCCCTGCTACAAAGGCAGGGTGGGGTGAGGGGCGGGGGTGGGTGGGAGGGATACTGGGATCAGTGGTGGTGGAGAATGGGCACTGGTGGAGGGATGAGTATTCGATCATTGTATATCTGAAACCCAAGCACAAAAACTTGTAAATCTACAACTGTACCTTATGGTGTTTCACTAATAAAAATCTAAAAAAAAAATCCCCCCAAAAGAAAATTAAGAGAAATAAGCACGACAAATTACTGGATTTGGCATTACAATGATCATTTATAACTAAAACAGCTGTGCTTTGACAACTTTGAAGGTGTTCATTGTAAACTTGTCTCCTATACCAGACCTGACCAATTAGAGACTCATGTTGGAGCTTAGCATATGCTTTATTTATTTTTAGTTATATTTTTAAATTTAATCACCATAAAATACACAGTTATAAAGTCATTTATGACTGGATTTTAGTCACACAATGTTCCAACACTGTCACTTTACGAGTTGTGCATTTTCCATCACCAGTGTTCCCAGTTTCCCTTCCCATCACCACACCTGCCTGCCTCTATGGCAGGAACTTTTCTGTTTTTTATATTATTTTTTCACTGAATCACCGTGGAAGTCTATGAAGTTACTTCGCTGCTGTTTATCTGTGAAATGATGTATCATTCCTTTGAGTTTGAGGTTAGCTGGATAGAGTTTTCGGGTGAGGCATTCATATCATTGACTAAAAAACCAACCTTAAAAGAAGGGACTACTGTAAGACAAGACAAACCCCACAACACAACAAACCTCTACAGGAAGATAGCACAAAACCCCATGACAATAATCTCTCTCAGTGTCAGTAGTCTAAAATGCACCAATTAAAAGACACAGAGTGGCAAAATAAATTAAAAACTAAACCCAACATCCTGCTGCCTACAAAAAACAGTCAGAGCAAACAGAGACTCAAAGTTAGAGGATGGAAAACAATCCTTCAAGCAAACAACTCCCTCAAAAAGGCTGGGGTGGCTATACTAATATCCGACAACATAGATTTCAGGCTGAAAAAGATTAGAAGCAAAGGTCATTTTTTAATAATCAAGAGATATGTACAGCAGGAAGAAGTCACACTCCTTAACATATATATGAATCAAATGAGGAACCAGCAAAATATCTTTAAAAAACTGCTAGTAGACTTCAATGATGACATTGGCTGCAACACAATAGTAGTTGTTGACTTCAACACCACCCTATCACCTCTTGACAGATCAACGAAACTAAAACTCAGCAAGGAAGTACTGACTTTGAAGGAAGAAATGGAAGAGAGAGGTCTAATAGATGTATACAGGACTTTTTATCCTCCCCCCAAAGAAACTGAATGCACATTATTTTCCAGTGCAACATTTTCCAAGATAGATCATATACTGAGTCACAAAACGTACCTCAGTAGAATTGGGAAGATAGAAATTCTATTAACTATCTTTTCAGACCACAATGCACAGGAGATAGAAGTTAATTACACACAGAAAGGGAGAATCAAATCAAACATCTTGAAATCAAACAGCTCAATGTTGATTGGGTGGGTTTGAGAGGAACTCAAGGAATAAATCAAAAGATTTCTGGAAACAAATGAAAATGAAGACATGAACTACCAGAACTTGCAGAACACAGCTAAAGCAGGGTTAAGGGGAAAATTTATAGCTCTGCAAGAATTTCTCAGGAAGGAAGAAAGGGCCCACATAAAAAAGTTGACTTCACAGCTCCAGATCTTACAAAAAGACCAACAAAAGGAGCCCAAACAGGTAGGAGGAAAGAAATAATAAACCGTAGAGTGGAAATTAAGACTTTGAAGTCCAAAAAGCAATCTGAAAGACCAATGAAACAAAGAGCTTGTTCTTTAAGAAAATAAATAAGATTGATAAAGTACTAGCAAGACTCACAACGAAAGAGAGAGAGAGAACCCTAATAAAACGAATCAGAAATGAAAAGGACATCACAACAGAAATGAAAGAAATTCAGAAGATCCTCAGAGATTACTTTGTTAGTCTGTATGCCACGAAACAAGAGAAACTAGAAGAAATGTATAAATTCCTGAATTCCTATATCCTCCCAAGGCTGAGTCAAGAAGATTTGGAATAACTTAATAGACCTATTACTATCAAGGAAATTGAAACTGTAATCATAAGTTTTCCCTCAAACAAAAGCCCAGGTCTAGATGGATTCAGTAGCAAATTCATCCAAACATTTAAAGAGAACCTATTGCCAGATAATTTCAAACTTTTACAGTAAATTGAAGAAACAGAAACACTCCCAGTTTCTATGAAGCACATATCACCCTAATACCAAAAGCAAACAGAGACACCACAAAAAAAGAAAATTACAGGCCAATATCCTTGATGAACATGGATGTGAATATCCTCAACAAAACATTAGCAAATATAATCCAACAACTGATCAAAAAGATCAAAAAGACCATAACCAAGTGGGATTCATTCTGTGGATGCAAGGAGGGTTTAACATTTGCAAGTAAATCAACATAATCCATAATATCAGTAAAAAATAAAAACCATATGATCATTCAATAGATGCAGAGAAAGCATTTGACAAGATCCAGCACTCATTTATGATGAAAACTCTCAGCAAAATGGGCACTGAAGGAAAGTTCCTCAATATAGTCAAAGCCATCTTTCACAGGCCCACGGCCCATGGGGATAAACTAAAAGCATTCCCCCTATGATATTCCAGCTCAATGTAGAACTTCTCAATTTCTTCTTCATCGTAGTTGGATGTTGGTGCATAGACGATGAAGATAGAAACTGCCGGCAGTAAGCCACATCTATTCAAGTGTAATCGTCCGATTTGGGTTGTTAGGCATTCGAATGAATCAATGCTCATGGCCAAGTTCGTGTTGACAAGGGCACCAACACCTCTGACGCCTCTTTTGTCGCATGTTCTGAGGAACAGTTCTTCTCCAGTTTCAAAAATGGCATGATGTGATTAATGCCTTCTCGTCTTGGTCAGACCAATGATGTTGTACTTGATCTTTCACGCTTTTACCATCAGGTCCTCAATGGGTGCATCTGATGCCAGCGTATGTGCATTGAAAGTACAGACAATCCATTTAGTCTTTCTTCATTTGGGCAGCCTAGTTCGGCCTTAAGATTTTATCAGCCTCTCCTTCCACATACTTCTTATCGCTACCATAATGCTGAGTCCTTCAGGGTCAGGGGAATGAGACCCATTGTATTTACTGTTTTTGGCATATAGAATACACCACAGACAGCTTTCCAGGCTCTGCTGTGTGGGCGGGATACTCTTGGTAGCTTGCAGGCTCTCCGAGAGGGATAGAAGCTTTTACAGCGGCCTCTAATCACCCTTGTAGGTGTTCCCAAGGTTCAAACCATATTTGAATCCTATCAATTATGGTGCAGTAATTATATATATATATATATGATAACCTTTCAATAGGTGTATTGCAAACAACAATGCCCAGAAGGAGAGGAAGAGAGGAAGAGGGAGAGGGAGAGAGAGAGAGAGAGAGAGAGAGAGAGAGAGAGAGAGAGAGAGAGAGAGGTGCCTGCCATAGAGACAGAGGAGGTGGGAATGGGTGGTGGTAGAGAAAAACTGGGGACATTGGTGGTGGGAAATATACACTAGAGAAGGGATGGGTATGAAGCATCTTGTGCCTGATACCCAATCAACTATTATACCTCTCTCTTCCATTTCTTCCTTCAAAGCCAGTACTTCCTTGCTGAGTTTTAGTTTTGTTGATCTGTCAAGAGGTGATAGGGTGGTGTTGAAGTCTCCAACTACTATTGTGTTGCAGCCAATGTCGTCATTGAAGTCTACTAGCAGCTTTTTAAAGATATTTTGCTGGTCCCTCATTTGGTTCATATATATGTTTAGGAGTGTATCTTCTTCCTGCTGTACATATCTCTTGATTATTAAAAAATGGCCTTTGCTTCTAATCATTTTCAGCCTGAAACCTATGTTGTTGGATATTAATATAGCCACCCCAGCCTTTTTGAGAGAGTTGTTTGCTTGAAGGATTGTTTTCCATCCTCTAACTTTGAGTCTCTGTTTGCTCTGACTGTTTTTTGTAGGCAGCAGAATGTTGGGTTCAGTTTTTAATCTATTTTGCACACTCCGTGTCTCTTAATTGGTGCATTTTAGACTACTGACATTGAGAGAGATTATTGTCATGGGGTTTTATGCTATCTTCCTGTAGAGGTTTGTTGTGCTTGTGGGGTTTGTCTTGTCTTACAGTAGCCCCTTTAGTCCTTCTTTTAAGGTTGGTTTTTTAGTCTATGAAGTTCCTTTGCTGCTGTTTATCTGTGACATGATGTATCATTCCTTTGAGTTTGAGGTTAGCTGGATAGAGTATTCTTGTTGAGGCATTCATTTTATTGAGTTTTTTCACTATATACGACCATTGTCTTCCGGCTCAGATGGTTTCCTCTGATAATTCTGCTATAAATCTAAGGGGTGCTCCTTTGTATGTGATTTCCTTCTTTGACCTTGCTGCTTGCAGTATTGTATCTCTATCTGTGGTATTCATTATTCTTATTATAATATGTCTTGGAGTCTTTTTATTAGGGTCTCTTTTAGCTGGTCCCCTTTGGGTTCCTTGTATCTTGAGGCATGCATTCTCCAACTTTGAGTACTTCTCAGCAATGATATCTTTAACTGTTTCTATTTCACTGGGCTTGCCTCCCTGTCTTTCTGGTACTCCGATGCTTCTTACGTTGTTCCTTTCGAGTTCATCCCCTAGATCTGTGATTCGCTCTAGTGCTGTTTTGAGGTCTTTCCCATTGTATGTTGTTACCTGTATGCTTTCTGCAGCTCATCTTCAAGCTCACTGATTCTGTATTTGGCTCTTATTGTTCTACTGTTGAGGGCACCCACTGAGTTTTTAATTTCACCTACTGAGTCCTTTATTAGTGACACTTCTGTTTGTAGCTTTCTTATTTCTGCTCTCATTTCTTCCTGTATTTTATTGGCTGTCCGTCCCACTGTTTCTTTCATGTTCTCCTTTAATTTACTGGGTGCCTGTTCCACTGTTTCTTTGAGTTAATTAAAAATACTCAACATTTAATTCATCTCTGAATTCTTTATCGGAGAGATTGTATTTGTTGTTATTCCCTATTAAGGGTTCTGGGCTCCTTTCTTCATCCATTTCTCGTGGTGTGGATTTGCGCCATTTCTTCATGTTGCTGTAGTAGTCTGGAGGTGGGAACTTCCAGTTCATTATCAGTGAATGAAATGAAATGAAATCCTTTCTCACAGCGAGAAAGGATTCTGGATGAGTTCAGCCAATAGTGGTCATCTTTATCTCCTTCTAGAATACTAACTTCCTTGGTAATCTCCTGGAAATTTCATCCCTCCCCGGAACCACTCCATCACCCCCTGTCCTGGTCCTGGGAGCATTTTCACAGTGCAAGCAGTCCAGTATGTTTTGGAGCTTTGCCAGTGGGAACTCCAACAGGAAAGTAATAAATACATGGTCTGGTGAGATAATACAGTAGCTAAGGTATTGGCTTTGCATGTTCCCAATCTGAGTTTGATGCCAGGTACCCTATATGGTCCTTCTAGCTTTCCAGGGGCTATCCCTGAGTGCAGAGGCAGTAACTCTACCAGTCACTGAAAGGTTGAAATAGCTGAGCATTGGCAAATAGCTTCTACCTGGACTCTGGCCCACGGGCCCTGTTGTCTAGGGATCACAAGAGTAAGCGGGAGTTTTTGGTGAACTCAAGTCGAAGGGAATCTGAAAGGGTGACTGGGAGCTAACAGCATGTCTTAGTGGATTTGGAAACGAATTTTTTCTTCAAAAAATAATGATAAAGGGCTGGAGTGATAGCACAGCAGGTAGGGCGTTTGCCTTGCACACAGCTGACCTGGGTTCAATCTCCGGCATCCCATATGGTCCCCCAAGCACCGCCAGGGATAATTCCTGAACGCAGAACCAGGAGTAACCCTGAGCATTGCTGGGTGTGACTCAAAAAGCAAAAAAAAATAGATAAAAATACACATTCATTTGCATAAATTGTAATAGAAATATAAGAAGTACTTTAGAAAAATTGGAATAAAGAAGAAGCACTGCTGGCACTTGAAAATTGATAGTAGTGTAGGGGAGAGAGTGTAAGTGTTAGAGTGAAAAGTCCTGTGTTCTATCACTGGCAACACTTGGTCCACTGAGCAGCCCTAATGTAGTTTTCCTAACCCTAGGGATAAGACATCAGACCGGCATATAAACATATATATGAACCCCAGCACTGGCCCTAGGGATAAGACATCAGACCATCAGGCTCAATCACCGGGCAAGTATCGCCAGAAATGGACTTGGGTCCCCTGAACTACACTGGTGTCGGATCCTATGCAAATAAAATAAAATCGCTGATACAATAATGCGTGAAAGTATGCTTCCCTCTGGTGGCAGAAATAGAACATAACTACTGTGTTTAGCGGAAGGAAACAGGTGAGAACAGGGATAAGGTTATTATTAACACAGTTCTCAAAAATAGAGTTTAACCAGGATGTTCTTTTGTAGAGAAGAATCTGAGAAAACTAAAACATTACAAGGACAGGTTTATTTACAGAAAGGGAAGTAAAAATAGTAAGGACTTCTTTCTTTAAAATGAAATCTCACACAGAGATAGAGGAGATGTTTTGGTACTTGGGGATAAATCCCAGGGCCTCATACATGTCAAGTATGTACCATACGATGAGCAATAAAGAATATTTGAAATTCATAGGATTTGGGGAGATGGAAAGTAATTACCCTTGACTCTAAATTGGTCCACTGAAAAGAAGTTAGTGTTTAGTAGTTTAACTTCAGTTTTTACAGCAGATTCCTTTATTACTAGAAAGATGCTTCATGTTAAAAACTTTTGGTAGCAAAGAAATCACATTTTATCTTCCTGTACTGTAATCTTTTATTTTTTTTATTTTATTTTTTGTGAAACAACATGAGGTACAGTTATAGACTTACAAATTTTTGTGTTTGGGTTTCAGTTATACAATGATCAAGTACCCATCCCTCCACCAGCGCCCATCCTCCACCACCACGGGTCCCAGCATCCCTCCCACCCTCTATTCTCCACCATTCCACTCTGCCTCTGTGGCAGGGCATTCCCTTTTGTTCTCTCTCTTTCCTTTTGGGTTCTGTGGTTTGCAAGAGAGACATTGAGTGGCAATCATGTTTGGTCTATAGTCTACTTTCAGCATGCATCTCTCATCCTGGTAGGATCCTCCCAACACCCTTTGTTTGGTGCTCCCTTCTCTATCTGAGCTTCCTTTTCCCCTAGCACTTGTGTCTGGCCTCCAAGTCATGGAGCAAAATTCCTGGTACTAATCTCTTAAATGTGAGAATGGTTCCTGAATCTGAGACATTTCCTCAGCAGTTTCACTAATCATACCTAATCTCAATTATAGGGCACAGAAAACGAACTGAGAACTGATTCATTGACTCTGAAGTCTTTGTTCTCAGCCTATTGCCACTACTATGTGGGGGGGGGGGGGGGGGGGACTGAAGCCCCAGGCACCTTGCTAAAGAGAGAGGAGAATGACAGAACAAGGCTGTCATCAGTCAGGAACATGCTATTAGAAGCTGGTGAACTCAAGAAAAGCGTGTGTCTGGATGGATGCTATAGGAATGCTTTCTAAAGAGCTCTCTCGATGATTCTGAGATTAAAATATAAAGTAAAATGTCCCTGCAGTCTCTGCAGGTCCATATCTGCACCCCAGAAACTGCTTGCTCCTTAATTTTCCCGGTGAGGCTGACCTCCTGGTCTTTTTCAGAGCTGGAAGTGGTTTCCCTTCCCTTCCACCTCACATCCTAGTAGCCCCTATGCCTGCCCTCTGCAATCCCACATCCACGTTCCATACACGTAACTCAACTCTCTGCTTCTGAGCCTCATGACTGTGCATAGCAGATTCACTCATCACACCTTACATTGTGCACACTTATCCTCCTATTGCCAGGAGAGGATGAGCAGGAAAGGAAAAGACGACACCCAGCCTAACCCTCACAGATTACCATGAGGGTGGACTACAGAGATTCACTCTCATAGCACGGCAGACACAGTGAAAAAGCTGTGTAGAAACCCACCAGGCCCACTAAGTGAAGGGAATAGCATAGGAATCTCTGCCAGTACCAACCAGCTCTATAGCCTTTCAGAGCCAACATGATGAGGATGTTTATGAACTGTATTTTGGTTTTTGGTTTGTTTTGGGGACAGATCTGGCTGTGCTCAGGGCTTACTTCTGAATCTGCTCAGGGATCCATCCTGGAAGAGTTTACAGGATCATAGATGGTGCTGAAAATCAAATCAGAGTAAGACACATGCAAGCAAGTGTCACAATTCCTGGACTATCTCTCTGGCCCCAATCAGGATGTTCAATGAGCTCAAAGAAATTATGGTACAGGGAAGTAGCACTGTCCTCCTGTTGTTCATCGATTTGCTCGAGTGGGCACCAGTAACATCTCCATTGTGAGACTTGTTACTGTTCTTGGCATATTGAATATGTCACGGTTAGCTTGCCAGGCTTTGCCGAGGGGGCGCGAACTCGGTAGCTTGCTGGGCTCTCCAAGAGGGGTGGAAAAATCGAACCAAGGTCAGCCTGGGTCAGCTGTGTGCAAGCTCTAGCCCACAGGAATGTATGAGAGCAAAAATTGAGATAACTGCAATTAGATGAGAGAAATGGAGTATAGCAGGTAAAATTTAAGACTCAAGAGCATCAGCAACAAACAGTAGCTAAGGAAAAGCTCAGTGAGCTACATTAGATTCAGGAAACCACTACAAAACAAAAAATATGGAAGAATGTTTGAAAAGAAGTGAACTATGGAATTAGTTCAGATGACCAATATAAGATTCATTGGAGTCCCTGAACCGTTAAATTAATCTCAGATGAGAATATCCTCGAGTGGTTAAGGAGTGCAAGCACTTCTATTCAAGGGACTCAAAGGGCACCAGAGAAAATAAGTCCAAATGGAAAAATTCTGATATATTGTAATCAGAATGACCAAAACCAGACAGAAACAGAACCCTGATAGCAGCAAGATCACACTGTCATACACTGTCCCACTGTCCTCCCGTTGTTCAGCGATTTGCTTGAGCGGGTCCAGTAACGTCTCCATTTTGAGACTTGTTACTGTGATTGGCATATTGAATAAGTCACGGGTAGCTTGCCAGGCTTTGCCGTGTGGGCGCGATACTCTCAGTCGCTTGCTGGGCTCTCAGAGGGGTGGAGGAATCGAACCCGGCTTGGCCAGGCTGGCAGCGTGCAAGGCAAACACCCTATCACTGTGCTATCGCTCCAGTCCCAGCATCAAGATCAAACAAGGAAATACATACAAAGGAACTCCCATAGGATTTATAGCAAATCTATCAAATGAGACTCAAAGGGCCAGAAAAGAATGATGGGATAACTCCTCAGAATATATTCTGGAGAAGCAAAAAAGTACAGTTGAAATGACATCTGCACTTCTGTGTTTATTGCTGCACTATTCACAATAGCCAAAATCTGTAAAAAACCCGAGTGCCCAAGAACAGATGACTGGTTAAAGCAACTTTGGTACATCTACACAATGGAGTACTATGTAGCTGTTAGAAAAGATGAAGTCATGACATTTACATATAAGTGGTACTACAAGGAAAGTATCATGCTAAGCAAAATGAGTCAGAAAGAGAGGCACAGACATAGAAAGATTGCATTCATCTGGGGAACATAAAGTAACAAAATAGGAGACTAACACCCAAGAATAGCCGAGATAAGTACCAGGAGGTTCACTCCATGGCTTGCAGGCAGCCGCACATGCTAGGAGGAAAGGCAGCTCAGATAGAGAAGGGAGCACCAAATAAAGGGTGTTGGGAGGATCCTCCCAGGATGGGAGAAGCACGCTGAAAGTAGACTATAGACCAAACATGATTGCCATTCAATGCCTCTTTTGAAAACCACAACACCCAAACGGAGAGAGAGAACAGAGAGAAATGCCCTGCCACAGAGGCAGGGTGGGATGGGGGGATGGGGGGTGGGAGAGATACTGGGATCCGTGGTGGTGGGAAATGGGCACTGGTGGAGGGATGGTATTTGATCGTTGTATAATTGAAACCCAAGCACAAAAATTTATAAGTCTACAACTGTACCTCATGATGTTTCACTAATAAAAATTAAAATAAAAAAGAATGATGGGATAAAACTCAATGAAATGAAAATTCCACTGAGAACACCCTATCCAGTTAGATCATTCATATTTTAAGAAATAATTAAAATATTTATGGACAAGCAATAGCTTAGGGTATTCATAACATTGAAGGCAGGTTTGCAAGAGCATTAGAGTTTCTTTAAAAGATGAGACAAACTTCAAAAAACACTCATAACTTTTTAACAAATGGTGGCAAATACATTTGCTCATCTCAATTATTTCACTCGATGCAAATGCCCTGAACTCACCAACAAAAACTCACAGAGTGGCAGGATGGATCAGAAAACTCAACCTAACTTTCTGCTGCCTACAATAGATACCTCTAAATAGTCAAGGTAAACACAGATTCAAAGTAAAAGGCTGAAAAATAGTCCTACAGGCAAATATTGACTTTGAAAATCTGGTTGAAGAGTATAATAATAATAACAGTGGGTAGGGTATTTGCTTTGCATGTACCCAACCTGGTCCAATCACCATTACACCATATGTTCTCCTGAAAATCGCTAGGAGTGATCCCTGAACACAGAGTCATGAGAGTAACCACTGAGCATTGCTAAGGGTGACCCTCAAACAAACAAACTAACAAATAAACAAAGACTGGCGTGGCCATATCTATGCCAGACAACAAAAATTTCAAATAAAAAAGGCTATAAGGGACAGGGTTCATTGTGTTCATCAATACATCAAAAACTCACAAACCTAAAGACAGCCTCCTCATCAAATGGTGCTGGCAAAATTGGACAACTACATGTAAGAAAATAAAGCTGGATCCATATCTACATCTCACATAAAAGTCAATTCAAAGTGGATCAAGGACCTTGAGATCCACCTAGAAACTATTAAGTACATTGAGGAAAATATAGGCAGAATATTTCAATATTTGGGCCTCAAAGGTGCCTTCAATAATCTGATAACTGAACAAATGCAAAAAAAATTAAAAAATAAATGGAACTAAATGAATTTCAAAATAAATGGAACTACATGAAGTTTTGTTTTGTGTTTCATGGCAAAACAAAACAAAGAAAATCATGGACTAAAACTTAAAGACAGCTAACTCAATGGGAAAATATTTGCATTCGCCTCAAACAGATAAAGATTTCATATCTGTAATCACTTGTCACTTGTCAGCCCGTTGATCCATCGATTTGCTCGAGTGGGTACCAGTAATGACTCCATTCATCCCTGTTGCGTGCTAGCAAAGCCCAATGGCATATTGGGGGCTCTTTCAGGGTCAGGGGAATGAGACCCATTATTGCTACTGTTTTTGGCATATCTAATACACCATGGGTAGCTTGCCAGACTCTGCCGTGTGGGCAAGATACTCTCAGTAGATTGCCAGACTCTCTGAGAGGGATGGAAGATTTTGGGGTGGCCTCTAATCGCTTGTACAGGTGTTGTTCTCTTCTGGGAGATCCTCCATATTTGTAATATATTAAATATTCACAAAGACCAACAGCAACAAAAAAATGCGAAAATTCTATCAGCAAATGGGGAGAAGAAATGAATAAGCCATTCTCAGAGGAAGACAGTAGGATGGCTACTAGGCACATGAAAAAAAATGCTCAGCATCATTTATCATTGGAAATTTCCAAATAAAGACCACAATGATATACCATTTGACACCAGAGAGAATGGCATGTATCAAAAACAGTAGTTATACTTAATTAAATTTATGGCAATTAAACTGTAACTCTCACTTCACAGGGTGTATTTAAATGTCTCCTATATTTTGTGAGTTGTGAAAATAGCACTCAATGAGGTATTTTGTGTTAATTTGGTCAACATTACATTCTCATTTTGTGAGAATGGTTTGCTTACCTGCTTACATATATTTAGATTATTTCCATTCTATGACCTATCATAGTTGGGTCTTTTAACTTCGATTTTATAACTGTCACCAAGAGTTATAAAACTGTCACCAAGAGTTTTACTTATTATCTCTCTAGTATTTTATCAAGATACACTCTATAACCAAACATAATGATCCAAGACAACTATCTCCAGGATTTAAGGTTAAAATCTGTTGATCTTAGAAGACCTCTCCTAACTAATAGAGCTGGTTTTTCACTATTTATTATTCTACTAAATGATAAATTGATTCTCGTGAAAATAAATGTGTTTATATAGTGTTTTTGTGTGTCTCCATATGCTGTAGTCTGCTTTGTGAATAGGCAATCTTTTCATTTCAGAGGTAGCTAGTCAGCTCATAAACGATTCACATGGTGCCCAGAGGTACAGTTAAAGAGGACAAACTGATGTCATGAATACATGTCTGCATAAAACTCTATTAATAATAAATTAGTTCTCTCTTGTAGTGTTACAATACAGTGCCTGTGTCTAATAAATACAGAGCATAAAATTAAGCAATTCTTTACAAAAAATGTGTCTTATAGAAAGACAATGTGTATCTTTTTGCTCTTTGTAATAGTTACCTAGAAAATTAATAGTAAAAGTACAATGTACCATTTTAAATAATTTTACTCTATATAGTTGAAAAAATAGTAGTTATGTGTTGATACATTCTATTTCCAGGGCTTAAGAATAGTCTCTCAAAAGGACATATGTACATGCATAAGAAAAAAGGACATATTCATTCTTGCACTTAGTACTATAGCTAAAATATGGAATCAGCCTAGGTGTTCAAAGACAGATGAATGGATTATTAAGATGTGACTAATACACAATGGAAGACTATGCAGTTTCAAGGAATTATGAATTCATGCAATTTCTTGCAACTTAGTTGGAACTGGAAGCTATCAGGCTGAGTGAAGTAAGCCAAAAGAAGAAAGAAAAACACAGGATGATCTTACTTCTGTATGCAATTATAGAATATTGGATGAGGAAATGTACTTTATTAAAGGGAAGATGCTTATATCACCCTTGAGCCCAGAATTTAGAGAGGAGACACACAGAGAAGGAAAGAAATCAAGGAGGAAGAAGAGGACAAGAAGTAAGGAGTTAACAGGCACTGGGCTTCATTTACACCAGTGATATGAGTGAGAGGTATATCCATATACCCAAAACACAGATTCAACAGAACTGAAAGTATGAGATCTAAGCAGCAAATTTGTAATGGCCTGTCAGGTTGACAGATGGGGGTATTATGGGGGGTAGGTGAAGGGATTCTAGGAGCACTGGCAGAGGGAAATTGACACTGGTAGAGACATTGGTGTTTAGTTATTGTATGGCTAAAAGACAACTATCAGTAACTTTGTAAATCATGGCTTTTTAATAAACAGGCTGGAATGATAGCACAGAGGGTAGGGTGTTTGCCTTGCACGTGGCCCACAGGGTTGACCAAAGTTCGATTCCTCTGCCCCTCTCGGAGAGCCCAGCAAGTTACTGGGAGTATCTTGCCCACACAGCAAAGTTTGGCAAGCTACCCATGATGTATTCAATATGCCAACACAATAACAAGTCTCACAATGTTACTGGGCCCACTCGAGCAAATCGATGAACAGGGGAAGGAGAGTGACAGTGACAGTGATTTAAAAAAAAAACCCTGACACTCCTAATTACATATGCACCTAAAGATAAACTATCAAAATGTTTAAAACAATTGCTAATGAAACTGAAGGAAGATATTGACACTAACATAATGGTAGTAGGAGATTAAAACACCCCAATTCATCACTCAATTAATACTTAATGACATGAATTGAGCATCAATACAAAGAAAAGAAATTCTACCATTAAAGTCACTGTCACTGTCACTGTCCTCCTATTGTTCATTGATTTGCTCGAGCGGGCCCAGTAACGTCTCCATTGTGAGACTTTGATGTTACTGTGTTTGGCATATAAAATACATTACGGGTAGCTTGCCAGGCTTTGCCGTGTGGGCGAGATACTCTTGGTAGCTTGCCAGACTCTGTGAGTAATCAAACCATTTTCACTTCTCTTGGGATACAGACTTGTCCACACATTTTCAAAAACTTTTATTTTAGTGTAATCTGAAGACATGACACCTTCTTGTCCAGTTTTTCTAATAATAAATCATAAATACACATACATAATATGCACCGCTTTTAAAATCATTATTAGTACTATTTCAGTATGTGGAATGATAAAATTATGAGATACTTATACTGAATATTTCTTTATCCTCCACGCAAATGAAATCTACGTTCATCACAATCAACAGGCAAACATGCTCCACCCTTGCTGCACTGTCTTTCCCCATGACACCACGTCCTGCTCAGACCCAGTCCTTCTCCTAGAGCGCACCTGCCCTCACACTCTGAATGCAGCTGGAGTAAAAGCCCACAACCGTCCTGACCTGCCTCGCTTTGAATCCCCAAGAGCGCTCTAGAGGCTGCAACATTCACTTTGTATTTCCTAAATCTGGCCATGCTCCCATTCTTCTAAGGGGTTGTTATCGCATTCTTTTACCTCAAATCTCTAACATGAGCTCCATCAGGTCCATCTCAGCAGAGGACCTCGCACTCTCTTTCCCTGAGAAAGCAAACAACCAAAAGAAAATTCCAAGCGCCCCCATTACTTCTTATTTTCCTTTATTTGTCTCTATACATTCTTCTTTTTCTCCTATGACTGAACTAATTGAGCTCGCTCTTCCTTGAGGTTTGCTCTTTGCTCACAGCGATTCTACCATTTTACGAACTTAGTGACTTCTCTCCTGCAACTTCCTATTACCCCCACAACCCCCATTTTATTTTTGTCTGTTTTACTGACTCTTTGTATGGCATAGCCTGGCATAGCAAGCTCCCCAGGAGTATTCCAAAAACAAATGTATGCCAAAAACAGTAACAAGTCTCACAGTGGAGACCTTACTGGTGCCAGCTCGAGCAAATTGATGAACAATGGGAGGACAGTGCAGTGCTATTGACTCTTTTAATTATAATACAATGTGGCATTACTTTCCCCCATTACAATTTTACACAATTATATTAAACTTCTTTCATTACCTTTGACTTTTTACCTAAAGCTCCAATTTTTAAAAAAAAAATTTTATTAGCGAAACACCATGAGGTACAGTTGTAAATTTACAAATTTTTGTGCTTGAGTTTCGATTATACAGTGATCAAATACCCATCCTTCCACCAGTGCCCATTTTCCACCACCATGGATAATATCCCTCCCACCCCCATCATCCCATCCCACCCTGCCTCTGTGGCAGGGCATTCCCTTTTGTTCTCTCTCTCCTTTTGGGTGTTGTGGTCTACAAAGAAGCATTGAGTGGCAAACATGTTCAGTCCATAGTCTACTTTCAACATGCATCTCCCCTCCTGGGAGGACCCTCCCAACACCCTTTATTTGGTGCTCCCTTCTCTATCTGTGCTGCCCTTTCCCCTAGAATGCCCGGCTGGCCTCTAAACTATGGAGTAATCCTCCTGATGCTAATCTCAGCTATTCTTGGGTATTAATCTCATATTTTGTTACTTTATATCCCCCAGATGGATGCAATCTTTCTATGTCTATCCCTCTCTTACTGACTCATTTCACTTAACATGATACTTTCCATGTAGTACTACTTGTATGTAAATTTCATGACTTCATCTTTTCTAACAGCTGCATAGTACTCCATTGTGTAGATGTACAAACGTTTCTTTAACCAGTCATCTATTCTCGGGAACTCAGCTTTTTTCCAGATTCTAGCTATTGTAAACAGTGTTGCAATGAACAAACAAGTGCAGATGTCACTTCAACTATACTTTTTTACCTCTCTGAGATATATTCCCAGGAGTGGTATTGCTGGATCAAATGGGAGCTCAATTTCTAATTTTTGGAGAATCGTCCACATTGTTTTCCAAAAGGGCTGAACCAGTCGACATTCCTACCAGCAGTGAAAGAGAGTCCCTTTCTCGCCACATCCGCGCCAACACCTGTTGCTTTTGTTCTTTTGGATGAGGGACTCTCTCTGTGGTGTGAAATGATATCTCATTGTGGTTTTGATCTGCATCTCCCTGATGATTGGTGATGTAGAGCATTTTCTCAAGTGCCTTTTAGCCATTTAGATTTCTTCTTTGGGAAAGTTTCTGTTCATTTCATCACCCCATTTTTTTTAGTAAAAGTAAAGGCCCTCCCGTTGATCATCGATTTGCTTGAGCGGGCCCAATAACATCTCAATTGGAGACTTTGTTGTTACTGTGTTTGGCATATCGAATACGTCACGGGGAGCTTGCCAGGCTCTGTCGTGCGGGCGAGATACTCTCGGTAGCTTGCCGGGCTCTCCGAGAGGGGTGGAGGAATCGAACTCGGGTCAGCCATGTTGGCTGCGTGCAAGGCAAACGCCCTACCCGCCCTACCCCTGTGCTATCGCTCCAGCACCATTTTTTTAAAAAAAATTTTAATAGTGAGACATCATGAGGTACAGTTACGGACTTACACATTTTTGTGCTTGGGTTTCAATTATACAATGATCAAATACCCATCCCTCCACCAGTGCCCATTTCCCACCACCACAGATCCCAGTATCCCTCCAACTCCCCCATCCCCCCCGTCCCACCCTGTCTCTGTGGCAGGGCATTCCCTTTTGTTCTCTCTTTCTTATGGGTGCTGTGGTTTGCAAAAGAGGCAATGGGCATCACCCCATTTTTTGATGGGGTTAGATGTTTTCTTCTTGTGGAATTCAACCAGGGCTTTGTATATACTTGATATCAACCCTTTATCAGATGGGTATTGAGTAAATATCCTTTCCCATTCTGTAGATTGTCTTTGTATTCTGGTTATTGTAGCTTTTGAGGTGCAGAAGCTTCTTAATTTAAGATAATCCCATTTGTTTATCTCTGTTTCCACTTGGTTGGTCAGTGGAGTGTCATCTTTGAAGATACCATTCGCCCTCAATATCATGGAGAGTTTTGCTGACCTTGTCTTCAATGTACCCTATGGATTTTGGCCTGATGTTGAGATCTTTAATCCATTTTGATCTGACTTTTGTGCATGGTGTTAGGTCGAGGTCTGAGCCCATTTTTTTGCATGTGGTTGTCCAGTTATTCCAGCACCATTTGTTGAAGAGGCTTTCTTTGTTCCACTTCACATTTCTTGCTCCCTTATCAAAGATTAGATGTTCATACTTTTAGGATTGTATGTACGGGTATTCCACCCTGTTTCATTGGTCTGCGGCCCTGGCTTTGTTTTGGTACCATGCTGTTTTAATTATTAACGCTTTGTAGTTGAGTTTGAGGTTGGGAAGGGTAATGCCTCCCCAGGTATTTTTCCCAAGAATTGCTTTAGCTATTCGTCGGCGTTTGTTGTTCCATATGAATTTCAGGAGTGCATGATCTATTTCTTTGAAGAATTTCATGGGTATCCTTATAGGGATCGCATTGAATCTGTATAATGCTTTTGAGAGTATTGCCATTTTGACGATGTTGATTTAAGGAAGCTATTTTAATTATGCTAGGAACATCCTTTAACAAATCTGCAGGCTGAGAATCATTTGCAGAATAAAAGTCATTTTAATTCAACCATTCTTTTACTTTGAATGCCAACACACTTTGATATAAAAATAGTGTGGTACTTGTTCTTAGGCTTCCTGGAAGGCTGGAACCATTCAGTGGTTTAGTAGTGTGATTGTATTATTATGTACTGAGGGGTTTGTATCTTGCTAGATTCTTTATGTATTCCTTATTCACAATTCAATTCAGAGCTGTAAACATTTACAAATGAGATGAGAATTTCTCTCTGCATGAAACCAAGATTTCAGATAAAATTTGTGCTGTGTAGAGCCTCATGAGTGCACGAATACTTGCAATGTTTTTGTCATGTTTCATCACAAAATCTTAATTTATTACCTCAATGATTCATCACCAGTCATCTTGATATAGCAGGAGCAGAAGGGTGGAATGCCAGATGAATTTATCCCTTACTTTAAATCTCACCCTTGGAACAGGTAACCAATCAGAATAGATAATGGGATGACTGGACATGGCAGCAATAAAAGGAAGACCTCAGTTCCATCTCTGTCTCCTTGCTCCCTCTCAGACCCTCCCTCTCTTCAGTGTGCAATATCAGGTAGACTGAATGCCCAGACAGATGACCCAAAATGCTCAGATTCAGGCAGGGCTCAGACACCCAAGTAGTGACAAGCTGCTGAGCACAGAAGTCTTATCCAAGTGAACCTGACTGTGGCTGGAGACTAGGAAATTTGGGACAAGATGACAAAAGACAGCTGGGGTACTGTTGGGAAGCCTGGCCTGAGGACACGTACAGAGCATAAGAATCTCACCAATGTATACATGGCCATGGCTGGAAACTCGGGGAAGCATACCTGGGTTAGAGAGTGATGCAGGGATGAGACCCGGCCTTCATTCATGGGAGGTGAGTAGACTGCATGGGACCAGACAGGTATGGGAGAGTGTCAGGGACAAGATAGATGAGATCATTCATGCATTCATAGGGTGGGAGAGTGTTAGAAATAGGACAGGTGAGATCATTCATGGGAAAGGAGGGATAAAGGATATGTATGAACATCTGGGGAGGGACCTGGACCTGTATGCTTTAATGTACAATTTTAATTTTCTGAGTTTGTGTAAAAATCATTCATACAGTTCCCAAGAGCCCAACAGCATAGGAAAAGCCACCTTTTTTTTGCTTTTTGGGTCACACCTGGCGGTGCACAGGGGTTACTCCTGGCTCTACACTCAGGAGTTACTCCTGGCAGTGCTCAGGGGATCATATGGGATGCTGGGAATCGAACCAGGGTCAGCCACGTGCAAGGCAAATGCCCTACCCGCTGTGCTATCTCTCCAGCCCCAGGAAAAGCCACTTTGATGCTAGCAGTCTGATATGGTGCTTCGCAGAACAAATAGATTTCCCCAAGTATTTTATTCAAGCCTTCTAATACAGCTAAGTGGAACAGTTAGTGATAGCTGCAGTAATATCAGTCAATTGATAAATTGAATCAGTATTTTTTTCATGATATGGAATGGCATCTGTATTTATCATTATAGAATTATGATGATATTCTAAAGAGTAGCATATAATAACATATCATTTTTCCTTTCAGTGGTCCACTTACGCTGTTTCTATGCAAGAAGATAAAAGAACAGTTCTGAATTTATGTGATGTGAGGCATTTAAATTTTTCTAACTTTGTAACCAATATTCTGCTCTTGTTACCAATCTTATGCAGGAGCCCTTTTTAAATTCTTTTTGCAATAATCTTAGAAAGAATTGAAACATGTGACATATTCGATTTTTCTAGTAGATGTTGGGCTGAGGTGGTATTGCAAACAAGCAAGCCAGCGAGCAATAGAGACTCTGTCTAATTCTCAATATGTTTATTTCTTAGATACTCTCATTCTCACTGGTCTTTGCTCTGCGTCTAAGACCTCAAGGGTGCTTTCATTTCACTTGTGTGTTTAATGTTTAACCTTGTCTAGCTATGGATGGAAGGAAAAGAGCAAACACCAAACCCTCCTGAGAGACTCCTGAACTTTGTCATACAGTCCCCTAGAGGTGGATGTTTGATGATATTATCTTGAAGTTTTACAGGAATGGACTGCCATTTCTTAGGGATGTGTTAAACCACAGAGTAAAAGATAATGAAACCAAAGTCTCTGGAAACTGAACGCACTTTCACCTCATCCATACCAGATTTTTATTTTCAACTTATTTTTTCCTACCATCCCTATAAACCTCTAATTACAAACTGGGAGTAAACTGGTTTGGGTGAAGAAGAATTCCTCCATGTTCTAATATTGCTAATACATAAGCAAATCAAGGATATTTTTGGCACAAACTTTTGTCTTTCAAGTTTTGACTTTCAAGCTAATAGCAGCCACATTTGGGTTTATAGTAATAATGATATTGTTATTTGCATGGAGATATTGGTTCAGTCGCTGATTCTAAACATGAGATTTAAGTTAAACAGAAGAAGAAAAAGCAAGGCAGACAAAACCAGTTTGAGGAATTCATAATGAATTTCTAATTAGTGACCCTGATTTTTTACTGCTGTATTTTATGAATTTTTAAAAAAATTTATTAGTGAAACACCATGAGGTGCAGTTGTAGACTTACAATTTTTTTTGCTTGGATTTCAACTATACAATGATCAAATACCCATCCCTCCACCAGTACCCATTTTCCACCACCACAGTCAGTATCCCTCCCACCCCCCATCCCACCCTGCCTCTGTGGCAGGGCATTCCCTTTAGTTCTCTCTCTCCTTTTGGGTGCTGTGGTTTGCAAAAGAGGCATTGAGTGGCAATCATGTTTGGCTATAGTCTACTTTCAGCATGCTTCTCCCATCCTGGGAGGATCCTCCCAGCGGCCTTTATTTGGTGCTCCCTTCTCTATCTGAGCTGCCTTTTCCCCTAGCATGTGTGGCTGACCTCCAAGGAGCTTTTTAAAATTTAACTCAAGGCAAAAGTATGTTCTAGAAATAAACATGTCTAAAATTTTTACATACAAAAATGGAATTAGATACAAGTATGATTTAATTATATCTTTTGATCAATATTGTTATAGGTTACATTTCCTCTTTAGAATGTTTTAAAACAAATTGTGGGGAAGAATCCAGGGACATAGCAGAGGAGAAAGTACCAGAAATCTCTCTGCATAGATAGTAATTGCATTGACAGATTCTGTTTGGTGTAGCTATTTTGGAACTCTAAATTCTGTAGAGGTTTTTTTCAGCTTCCAGAGGAAGTTTCTCACAATTTTCTTTCCCAGTATTATCTTTGTGATTTTAAACTTATTACTTCTATATTTTTATATTGGTACAAAAATGAGTTAAAAATATAAAAAATAAAATTAAAAATAGTTACTGTTTTGTATTGAGCTACACCTAACTCATTAAAATGTACTTTGTGAACCAAATATTTGAAAGAGATAGGGCTAGAGCTAAAAAGAAACAGACTTTTTGTATATTATCAGAGTTAAGTTTTACTTTATGACGTTTTCCACAGTTCTCATTGATAAAAACAAAACACTGTCCTCCCGTTGTTCATCGATTTGCTTGAACGGGCCCAGTAACGTCTCCATTGTGAGAATTCTAGTTACTGTGTTTGGCATATTGAATACTCTCGGTAGCTTGCCAGGTCTCTGAGAGGGATGGAGGAATCGAACCCGGCTCAGCCGGGCTGGCTGTGCGCAAGGCAAACTCCCTACTGCTGTGCTATCAATCCAGTTCCCTCATTGATAAAAAGAAAGAAAATGACTATAGAATATACAAAAAAAAAAGAAATTAGAAAGGAATTCAAGAAATTCACAAAATTGTGGGAATGAATCACACATTTTTAAACAACTAGTGAATCAAGGAAGAAATTACTAGAGAAATTAGAAAACAGAGAGGAATGAAAATGCGAGCATGCCTACAATCTGGGACACAGTAAAAAGAAGTTTCAGCAGATATTCATGGCAATATAGGCTCAAAATGAAAATAAAGTTCTTGGGAGGCATGGGCTCAAAGTTCTGAAGCCCAGATTTGATGGAGTCCCAGATTCAATCTCTGGTACTGCAGGGTTTTTTGAATATTGGCCATAGCTTCCCAATCTTCCAAAAGAAAGATCTTCAATTTACAAACATATTTTACAAAATAAAGATCTTAAGTTAAAATGAAATCTAGGGAAAGGAAGGAAGTAAAGTTTAGAGTAGATGCACATGAAATAGCAAATAGGAGAACATAGGGAAAATTCAGTGAAACTAAAACCTGATTATTTGCAAAGTTCAACATGACAGAGTTTAGTTAGATGCATGAAGAATAAATATGAGAATTCTCAATAAAATAAAAAATTGTAACATTCTTGCTTATTCTACGTAAATAAAGAGGATCATAAAAGATGACTATGAAGGGTTGAAAGATTCTTTGAAATGCAAAACTTTGTAAAACAAAACCAAGAAAAATTAGAAAGTTTGGGTCGATTATAATTAGTAAGAAGAGTGAATTTGTATTTAAAATATCTTGTGGCAAAGAAAAGCTCTTGACCAGAAGGCTTTACGAGTGAACTAATTTTGAGAACTAACTCCAATTCTTCTAAAAATTTCCAAAAAATTTAAGAGGAGGAAATACTTCATAATTTTCATCCGAAGATCATTATAACAAAGTCAGACAAAGATATTACAAGAAAGTAAAACGGAAAAATCTTCTTTATAAATACTTAATAGTCTTCAAAAATCAGATGGGCTGGACACGTAATGAGATTTGGAGATGACCGCTGGACGAGAGCTGTTACTGACTGGATTCCACAGGATATCAAAAGACTGCGTGGCCGCCCACCTACCAGATGGTCAGACTTCATCAAGATCCTGAATGATCACTTTGAGGCTCTTCGTGTTCCTAGAACAAATAGACGCCATTGAGCTACACTAGCACGTGACAGGGACAAATGGAGACGTTACTGGCACCCGCTCGAGCAAATCAACGATTAACGGGAAGTCAAGTGATCAATATTCAATAAGATATTAGCAAAATAAACTTAGCATAAAAAAAGATTATAAATAAGAACACGTGGAATTTTTTACTGGAAAGCAAGGATGGCTTAACATATAAAAACCAGTGATACTTTGTTCTTTCATTAATAAAAATGGAAGAAAAAAAGCATGATCATGTTAAATATATAAAAAAGCATTTGATGAAGTTTAACACTTTTTCAACATAAATATACTAAATAAAACTACACACAAGATAAAACTACTCAACAGAATAAAAATACAGTGAGATTATACATGATTATGAAACACTGAGCTAAGGTCAGGAGCAGGGCAAGCAACGTCCACTCCTGCCACTTCTCTTTAAAAGGGTACTAGAAGTTAGAGGCAGAGCAAGTGGGTAAGAAAAATGTATATTTCTTCAAAAATCTAAATTTTGAAGAAGTGAAATCACCTCTATTTTCAGATATCAAGTGGTATGCTCTTATAGGTAGAAAACTCTGAAGATTTTACAAATACCTGTTTCAACAAATAAATAATTTCAAAGGGATACAAGCCAAACTATCATTATTTTCACATACATGAAAATGTACATAAGAAACCCCTAAAGATTACACTATTTTTTTAAAAAACAATAGACTAGTATAGCAAAAAAGTGGGTTAAAAAATCAATACACCTAAATCCCCCAAATTATTTATGCAAATAATTATCTACAAGAAAAGAGATAAAAGTGACCAATGCATTTAAAATAGTGTCTGAAAATATCAAATACCTAAGGATCAACTTAAAATATGTGAGACACCTGTACCTTGAAAACTATGCCATTTATGAAAGGAATAGATGAGAACATAAGAAAATGGAAATATATTCCATGTTCATGGATTGGAAGAATTAACATTCTCAAAATGACAATTCTACCCAGACATACTTAATACAATACAATTTGTATAATTTGACACAATTATACATATTTAATGCAATTCTCATCAAAATTCCAAAGACATTCTTTAAGACCTCAGAACAAACAATACTAAAATTTGCATGGAATATAAATTTCTCTGAATGACAGAAGTCATTATGAGAAAGAAGGTGGAAGCTATTGCATTTTCTGACAAAATTACACTGTAAATTTATGGCAATTAAAGAAAACATGGTAGTAAAATAAGGCCTGACCTTTCTTGATTCTGGACTATAATTGAAAGCACAGAAATACATCTTAAAGCCTATGGATATCAATCTACAATAAGAAGCTTGGTGAATGAAGTAGAGCAAGAAAACCCTCTTCAACAAATGGTAGTGGGAAAACTGGACAACCACATGCAGAAAAAAATGGATTCATATCTCACATCATACACATAGGTTAATTCAAAGTGTATTAAAGACCTAGAGATTAGATCATAATCCATAAAATGCATAGAAGAAAAAGAGAAAACATTTCAGGATCTGGTTATCAAAAGTGTCCTCAACAATTTGATTCCAGAGAAAAATACAAAAAGAAAAAAAGCAAAAATAAGCAAAAAGGACCAAATCAGAGTTTAAAGTTTTGCATGACAATAGGAGTACAGGCTAATATATTAAGGCGCCCTACTGGATGTGAGAAAACACTTGAGAACAACACATTAGATAATGACTTAAATATCCAAGGTATCCAACTGCTAATAAAGCACCTAGAAACTCAACACAAAACAAATCCACCAACTTCATCAATAAATGTGCTAAGGAGATGAATAGACCCTTTCCAAAGAAGACATGCAGATGGTTTATGGGTGTATAAAAAGTGTCTGTTAATTATTATCAGGGAAATCCAAATTAAAATGATAACTAGCTGTCATCTCATGCCATTGAGAATACCAAGAACATGGGGCAAAAAACAGTGTTGGTCCTTGTTGGAAGGCTTTAGGCTTTGTCAGTGAATTGCCCCTTCCTCTCACCCCACCAGAGCAACATACAGCGCCCTTATGAGCACCTCTAATCCATTGAGTTGATCCTTAACTTTTCCTTTGTGCTTTACCTCTCATTGTTACATATCCTAAGTTCAGCCTTGGTTATTTATAAGTCAAAACTTTCTGGTAACTCTGGACTTTGTAGTGAATTTTTGCCTTACTATTTCTCCTATAGCCTTTTCATATTTTACTATAGAGTAATGTTCTTTGCTTGGCACAGAAAGGCCATTAATGCCATGCTTCTACTATTTGGGAGTCAATTGATTTTGAAATATTTCTACTCCTGGGCATCCATCATAATTACACGTCTCAAGCTGTGGTTGCCGTAGGGAGTACGTGGTTCCTTAATATATTAGGCTGTACTCTTATTAACACCCCAAAAGGGAGGTCCTGCCACCGGACTGGGATGGACCTGGGGGGGGTGGGGCGGCAAAGCATTGAAATGAGACAATCTAGAAGCATAAAAGCATGTCTTGATGTAAGCCTTTATGACTTTAAAGATAGGACCCCCATGTGTAAGGAAGAACTAAACTGGCCTGAGGACCTAGTCTGGGACTAAGTTTTTTTGTTTTTTTTCTTTTTTTTTATTAGTGAAACACCATGAGGTACAGTTGTAGACTTACAAACTTTCGTGCTTGGGTTTCAGTTTTACAATGATTCAGTACCCATCCCTCCACCAGTGCCCATTCTCCACCATCAATAATCCTAGTAGCCCTCCCACCTCCACACCCCATCCCCCCCCACCCTGCCTCTGTGGCAGGGCATTCCCTTTTGCTCACTCTTTCCTTCAGGGTATTGTAGTTTGTAACAGAGGTATTGAGTGGCCATCGTGTTCGGTCTATAATCTACTTTCAGCATGCATCTTGCATCCCGAGCGAGTCCTCAAGTTTTGGAATCTATATCTCTTACTGTGTTTATCCAAATAACCACAAGTATTAATAAGAATTAAACTTAATTGTTTAATATTTACTTGTAGCTAGGGAAAGAGAAAAGCAATATAATGCTTGCCACCCCTGGATGAATTGCTGCATATAGTGCCTGGGAGAGAGAGTGTCTCCTAGGTTAACGCCCCCAAGAGAATTGTTTCTGTAAACGATCAATCACACCTACATGCAGTCCTATACATAGAACCCTCTCAGATGTGCTCTAAGTGTGCTAACAGCTCGCATTAAAAGGACATTTTGACCATCAATGTGTGGTCCCTGGACTCTTTGTTCCTCTGCTGAGGAGGCTGGTGTGTGTGTCGGGGAGGTGCAGTTCTTGGCTACCAAATGCAAGTGTCATGCACCCACATTTTTTTCAATAGGTATCTTTTTTTTATTTTTATTTTATTTTTTTAAATATTTATTAATGAAACACCATGAGGTACAGTTGTAGATTTACAATTTTTTGTGCTTGGGTTTCAATTATACAATGATCAAATACCCATCCCTCAACCAGTGCCCATTTTCCACCACCATGGATAATATCCCTCCCACCCCCATCCCCCCAATCCCACCCTGCCTCTGTGGCAGGGCATTCCCTTTTGTTCTCTCTCTCCTTTTGGGTGTTGTGGTCTGCAAAAGAGGCATTGAGTGGCAAACATGTTCAGTCCATAGTCTGCTTTCAACATGCATCTCCCCTTCTGGGAGGATCCTCCAAACACCCTTTATTTGGTGCTCCCTTCTCTATCTGAGGCATCCACATTTTAAACTCACAGGTGGTGATGTGATAGAAAAGGAAAGAAAAGGAAAGAAAAGAAAAGAAAAGAAAAGAAAAGAAAAGAAAAGAAAAGAAAAAGGAAAGGAAAGGAAAGGAAAGGAAAGGAAAGGAAAGGAAAGGAAAGGAAAGGAAAGGAAAGGAAAAGAAAAGAAAAGAAAGGAAAGGAAAGGAAAGGAAAGGAAAGGAAAGGAAAAGAAAAGAAAAGAAAAGAAAAGAAAAGAAAAGAAAAGAAAAGAAAAGAAAAGAAAAGAAGTGCCTTTCACTGGTGGCATTTTGTATGGTCCAGCTCCTGTGGAAAACAATACAGATTTCTCCAAAAAGAATAAGGCTCCCGTATGATGCAGCAGTTTCACTTCTTGGCATCGACTACCAAAATATAAAATATATATATATATATTTAAAAAGATACACGAACACCTATATTTATTGCAGTGCTTAGTAAAATCACAAGGATATGGAAATAACTTTAATGTTCAGCAGCAGAGAGTTGGGCTGGAGCGATAGCACAGCAGTAGAGCATTTGCCTTGTATGCGGCTGGCCCCGGGGTGAGCTGGGTTCAATTCCTCTGCCCCTCTCAGAGAGCCCAGCAAGCTACTGAGAGTATCTTGCCCACACGGCAAAGCCTGGTAAGCTACCTGTGACGTATTCAATATGCTAAACAGTAACAACAAGTCTCAAAATGGAGATGTTACTAGGCTCGCTCGAGCAAATCAATGAACAACAGAACAGTGCTACAGTGCAACAGAGATAGATATAGAGGTTGTGCATAACACTACGAATCCACAAGAAAAGATGAATCATGCAGTTTGCTGCAACATGGGTGGAATTGAAGGGTACTATGTTGAGTGACGTAAATCAGAGGGAGAGAACAGAGACCAGTTGCATTCACTAATCTTTGGTAGAGTAACAAGACAACAGAATTGGTCCTTGATTGTAGAAATTAGAATGCTAAGAGGAAGGATAGATTCTTATGGATGATGCATATTGTACATACATAAAGATATTAGTTGAGGATCTTGGGTACTTTTTTTCAATGGAGAATTATTTTTTTATTAGATCTATTAGAAATAACCTTTCAATTTTTACAAAGGAAAAGTCTGGAACTTACATAAAGGTTACATTATGATCTCAAAACATTAGCTTTTTTAAAAATTTTATTGAATCACCATGAGATAGTTACAAGCTTTCATGTTTGGGTTATAATCACACAATGATCAAACACCCATCCCTCCACCAGTTCACATTTTCCACCACTAATGTCCCCAGTATCCCTCCCCGCCCCGAGCTGCCCTCCCCCCTCCTCTATGGTAGACAATTTCCTACTTTCTATCTACTTATGGGTTGTGAAATCACTAAGCCACTAGGATCCCACAGCTGTCTGTTTCTCGCTGCCTGCTTTCAGTGGTCTAATGCAGATTGCCCACCAGGGACGGCTGATACCAGGTGGACGAAGGAGGAAACGAGGGCCAGGCTGGTTGGTGATCAGTAGCCATTTATTCTATTCTCCCCACATGCCTGTTCCAATCTCATTAAGCTCCCTATTCCAGTCTCACACTGCTCCTCATTCCTGTCTCCTCCTGTCTCCATTGCTAGCTCTCTGCGCTTTGACTCCCAACCTTGGTCTCTCTCTAGTCTCCCATCCTCCCAGCATTGAGGGTAGCAACCACACCTAGGTCTGGTGCACAATCAACATATGAAAGCCCTTCTTGATCTCCTGTAGCCAGGAAATATGGCTCAAGGGCAAAATACGACCTACAGGTTTTTCTCCTTTCCTTAACCATTTAAATATTCATCTTACTTCTACTTCTTAATAATAGTTATTTTGTATGGACACAGTAAAAGGTACATTAAGTTTGTAGGGTGGCTCTCCTGGTGACATCTTGCTATAAATCCCAGACTATAGTGCTCAGGCCAGATTAATCTTTCCTAACTCTAGCAGGGTCCTAATCCAGTCGTTACTTTTTGGACCATGACAGAATTTGTCCATGATCATGCTCTTATCTTATAGTTAAGTATTATGGCTCTTTTGCCTGGCCCATTTTGATGCCAGGGTAGCTCACAGCTTGCCCTGGGTCCCTCCAGTCTCTCGTCAGGACCCTGCTTTTGGGGTGCTAGGAACTAAGGGCAACTGAGGCTTAAGTTGAGAAAACAGATGCCCAGGAGTGAATATTATTTGGAGTCAATTAACTCCCAAGTTACAAAAGCATAGCATTAGATGTCTTCTTGTGTCTATACAAAAAGACATTGATTTGAATTAATTATGCAAAGGATATAAGGAGAGAGAAAAGCAATATTTACAAGTTAACAGAGTCTGATTAGGAGATAAAAGTGATTGACCTATTGGGGAAGCATAGCACAAAAAAAGAGTTTACAGATAAACACAGGGAATGGGAGTGCCTCAGGAGCACTGTGAATGGGTGCAACCCAATAAAGTTAAGCTCCCTGTGGTAAGGCAGAAAGGAAAAACCAATGTTATCCTACAATGGGCATTATGGTTTGCAATACAGATAATGAAAGGCTATCATGTTTGGTCCTTTATCTACATTCAGCACACATCTCCCATCCTAAGCGGTACCTCCAACTATCGCTGACTTAGTGATCCCTTCTTTATCCCAGCTGCCTTCTCCCCAAGCTCATAAGGAAGGTTTTCAACTATAGGAAATCTTTCTGGCCCTTGTCTCTACAGTCCTTGGGTGTTAGGATATTATGATATTTTATATTCATATTCCATAAATAAATTCCACTACCCAGCTGCCATCACGCTCCAGGCCACTTTCCCGGTGCTTAGGGCAAGCTTCACACATTAGTGAAGCCTCACAGAATCAGGTAAAGTGGACCTTTGTGACCTTGGACTCCAGGCTCAATGGGACCCGGAAACAGAGATCCTCTCCCTGCTTCCACCAATCTCCGGTGACCCAGGGACCACAACCAGAAGACCCACCCTGCTGGTGCCAGATAAATACCTCATTGGCCAACCTCCACTACCTCCACTACCCAGCCACCACCACACTCCAGGCCGCTTTCCAGACACGTAATAAGAAACTTAACACCCATTCTCCGTACGATATTTGATGAAGCTCAAACACGGTGTGAACCATGGGAACACCTGTAAGGGCAATTAGAGGCCGCCCTAAAAGCCTCCATCTCTCTCAGAGAGTATGGCAAGCTACCAAGAGTATCCTGCCCACACAGTAGAGCCTGGCAAGCTAACCGTGGCATATTCGATATGCTAAAAACAGTAAAAGCAATGGGTCTCATCCCCCTTGGCCCTGAAAGAGCTCCCAATATGGCAGCGTTAAGAAGGATGAGCAAGGAGAAGCTGATGAACTCTCAGGGCCGAACTAGGCTGCCAAAACGAAGAAGGACTAAAATGACTGTCTGTACTTTCAATGCACATACACTGGCATTGGAAGAGTCCATTGAGGACCTGATGGTGCAAGCACAGAAGATCAAGTATGACATTATTGGTCTGACCGAGACGAGAAGGGATCAATCACATCATGCCATTTTTAACACTGGAGAATAACTGTTCCTCAGAACATGCAACAATAGAGGCATCAGTGGTGTTGGTGTCCTTATCAACATGAACTTGACCATGACCACTGATTCATTCAAATGCCTAACAACCAGAATCTGATGATTACACTTGCATATATGTGGCTCACTGCCGGCAGTTTCTAGCTTCATTGTCTACACACCAAGATCTAACTACGATGAAGAAGAAATTGAGAAGTTCTACATGGAGCTGGAGAAGTTCTATGACAAAGACCGCACCTTCTACAAGATCATTGTCGGTGATTTTAATGCCAAGATAGGACCAAGATCAGCCGAAGAACTCCAGATCAGGACCCATGGCCTAGAATGGAATGAACAGGGTGAAAGACTGTGTGAGTTCATCATGTCGACCAAGATCATCCATGGTAATTCACAGTTCCAGAAGGCCGAATCTAAATGTCGGACAGAGGAGTCTCCTGGTGGAAAATTCCACAGCGAAATTGACCACATCATATTCAATCATCGGTTTTGTCTGACCGATGTCACTATTGTTATAAAATTCCAAACGGGATCGGACCAACGTCTCCTTCGTGCAAAATTCTACTTCACAGAGCGGGGAAAAAGGACTACAAAGTTTAAGAAGAGAACTCTCAGAATAACCACCAACTGGGAGCTCTTTGGCACTATTGCGGTAATGTGGGAAGATGCCATCATTGACAACATTGACGAGGAATACCATCAACTGGTTCAGTACCTGCATGACTGCATGAGGAATGCCGAGAGTGTGAAAGCCACAATAAGATGCCTGTCTTCGGAAACTCTTGAGCTCATTCGCCAAAGTGGTTTGGCATAAGCCTCAGACAACCACAAACTAATGTCCAAGCTTGCAAAACTGTGCAGAGAAGCCATAAAGGAAGACCTCAAAGAGAGAAGAGCAGCAGTGTTGGCCAATGCGGCAGAAGCCAGGAAAAATATTCGTAATGCTCGCCTGTCCTTTGCCAACTATAATAAGATCAAGATGCCTGCCCTCCAACATCCTGATGGATCTATCACATCTTCCAGAAGAGCAATGGAGAAGATTATCCAGGAGTTCTACACAGAACTCTTAGATAGCCACCTCCACAAGCCCACATACCAAATTCCGCAGTATGTATATGTCATCCCCAACGCTCTCCCACTGAAATCTGACGTGCTATTTGGTTGGTAAAGAAGTGTACAGCACCCATTCCAGACATGGTCAGATCTGAACACCTGAAGAATATGCTACCAGTTCCCGTCAATACACTGGCTTGGCACTTCACACGCTACCTATCTGAATGCAAGGTTCTGTCCCAGTGGAAAATCAGCAGTATCATTCTACTGTACAAGAAGGGAAATGTCCACAACATTGCCAACTATTGCCCAATCTGCCTGCTGTCCATCATATACAAGCTGTTCAGTTGAGTCATCCTGAATAGAATAGGTAGAACGCTAGATGAAGGACAACCATGCAAACAAGCCGGGTTCCGAAAAGGATTCAGCATGATTGACCATATCCACACGGTGACCAAGCTCATTAAGGTTTTATGAGAGTGCCACTCTGTCTAACATTCATCAATTTAAAGAAGGCCTTTGATTCTGTTGAGACTGAAGCAGTCATCAAAGCCCTAGACAAATAGGGCGTTCAAACTTAGTACATCAGAATCCTCCAAGAGCTATATAACGGATTCACCACCAGGATCTCACCATTCTACAACGAAGTGATCATAGACATAATGAGAGGGGGTTTGGCAGGGTGATACCATTTCACCGAAACTCTTTAATTCCACCCTCGAGAACGTCATGCAACGACTGGAATGGGAAGAAATGGGAGTGAAGATAGACGGTTGGCAACTACACCACCTCCGTTTTGCTGATGACATCATTGTCATAACACCAAACATTAGCCAGGCGGTACAAATACTGGCCGACTTCAACCATGAGTGTGGAAAGGTCAGACTGAATATCACCAATACAATGTCCATAAAAAACAAACTAGTCCCTGACATTCCATTTGTTCTCAACAGAACAAACATCTTCGAATGCAGCAGCTATGTGTACCTGGGTGGAGAAGTCAACATGAGGAACAGCTTGGCACCAGAACTGCGCAGGGGGAGAGAGTGGGGTGGAGCTCCTTCAAGAGCATTGGAGAAGTTGTAGAGAGGACAAAGAACCTCCGGCTCTGGGCACATCTTCTCAACTTCACCATTCTTCCTGCACTAACATATGCCTCAGAGATCTGGGCCCTATGAAAAGAATGAGAATTCTATTTGGATCACCGAAAGAAGAATTGAAATAGCTATGCTTGGAGTACCACGGTTCACTCAAGTGAGAGAAGGAATCCAGAGTTCCAACCTCCATTGATGATCGAGAATCAGGGACGCTGTCTTGTTGCCAAGGTGTCGAAAATCAGATGGGCTGGACATGTAATGCGATTTAGAGATGACCACTGGACTAGAGATATTACCGACTGGACTCCTCAGGATGTCAACAGGATGCATGGCCACCCACCTACGAGATGGTCAGACTTCTTTGTCAAAACCCTGAACAAACGGTTTGAGGCTCTTCGTGTTCCTGGAGCGAGCAGATGTCATTGGGCTACACTAGCACGCGACAGGGATGAATGGAGACGTTACTGTTGCCTGCTTGAGCAAATCAATAATGGGATGACAAGTGATACAAGTGATTCAATAAATGAGTGCAGTCATTCTATGTCTGTCCCTCTTTCTGACTCATTTCACTTCACATTCTCTATGACCATCTACTTCTAAGCCAATTTCATGACTTCATCTTTCCTAACAGCTGCATAGTATTTCATTGTGTAGATGTACCAACGTTTCTTTAACCAGTCATTTGTTCTCAGTCACTCAGGTTGTTTCCAGATTCTGGCTATTGTAAACAGTGCTGCAATGAACGTACAGATATAGATGTCATTTCTACTGTGCTTTTTTGCACTCTAGGAATATATTCCCAGAAGTGGCATTGCTGGCTCATATTTTAAAAAATGCTCATACTGTTTTCCAAAAAGGCTAGACCAGTCGGCATTCCCACCAACAATGAAAGAGAGTACCATTGGTTGTTCTTGTTCTGTTTGATGTGTGCCAGTCTCTGTGATGTGACATGATATCTCATTGTTGTATTGATTTGAGACTTTATGCTGATTAGTGATGTAGAGCATTTTTTTAAGTACCAAAGGTCATTTGTATTTCTTTTTTGAGGAAGCTTCTGTTTATTTCTTCTCCCCAATTTTTGATGGGATTGGAGGATTCTTTCTTGTACAATTCTATAAATGTCTTGTATATCCTGGAATTTAGAAGGGAACTAATGAGGATGCTTAGGGAGCTAAGTGAAACAATGGAATGAACCACAAGTAAAATACAAGAGGATTTGAGAGCAGAAATGAGGAAAACGCAAACAAAATTTCAAACAGAAATGAAAGATTTAAAAAACCTGGTAGTGAATTTAAAAACTCAGTGGAAGGTCTCAGCAGCAAAGTAACAGCTGCTAAGGACAGAATCAGTGAGCTCTAAGGTGAGTTTCAGAGAATCTCCAGACAACAGCAGAAAATGGAAAAGAGCCTCAAAATAAACCAGCAGATGTTAAGAGAAATTTGGGATGTAGTCAAGAGGAATAGCATAAGAACCGTTGGAGTCCCAGAGGGACAGAAAGAAAACCCTTATGAAGAAACTGTCAAAGGCATCATTGCTGATACATTCCCAGAGCTGAAGAGCACATGCGAGCAGATTCAGAAGGCTGGGTACTAGTAAAAAAAATCCAGATAAAAATACTCCAAGACACATCCCTATCAGGATGATGAAAACCATAGCTAGAGGTAAAATTCTGAAAGCTGCAAGATCAAAGAAAGAAACTGCTTATAAAGGAGCATCCTTAAGATTCACAGATGAGGGGGTTATGGTGTCACCAGCAGGTCAACCTATACCTGTGAAGCGAGTGCATCAGCAGCCTGATGGCACCTTCAGACTTGCAGATACCCCAAAATTGCTGCTGTGCATTTAGCCAGACCCCAAAAACTTGGGGCAAAGCTTACCAAGAAAGTAAATGGCCAAAAGTTAGGTATGTGGGAAAGACACCCACAAACCACTTCCGGCTCAGCTATATAATTGGAGGCATGGCCTCTCTGGTTCCTGATTGAACTGCTTAATGGCCATGATCCCAGAGACTCAGAAACAAATCTCGAAACCCAGCGGCTTTTGGCAGAAATGCATCTGGTTTCTGCAGTAGGTTACCGGTGCTGGGCCAACCCAGGTGGGAATAGGTTTCATGCCTTGGCCTGTTCCCCATGGCGGCCCAGTGGCAGCCATCCTCCAGAGACCACTGGACAGTCAGGTTTGGGCCCGCAGTGACGAGACGCGCAGGGCCTCAAGGGATGGGGGTGGAGCCAGTCCTGTCCTCCCCATCCCAACGAGACCCCAAGTCATGGCCCACAAATGGCCTTTCTGATTCCTGATCAAGCTGCTTAATGGCTATGATCCCAAAGAATCAGAAACAAAGGTCGAAACCCAGTGGCTTTGGCAGAAATGCGCCCGGAACCCACAGTAGGTTACTGCCGCTGGGCCACCCCAGGGGGGAAAGGGTGTTGTCACTCTGCCTGCTCCCCCTTGGCGGCTCAGTGGCCATCATGCTCCAGAGGCCATTGGACAGTCAGGTTTGGGCCCACAGTGACGAAACATTTTGGGCTTCATGGGATGGGGGTGGAGCCGGTCCTTTCCTCCCCACCCCAACAAGACCCCAACTGCCCATGAACGGCCTTTCTGGCTCCTGATCAAGCTGCTTAATGGCCATGATCCCAAAGACTCAAAAACAAATCTCTAAACCCAGCAAGTTTTGGCAGAAGTGAGTCTGGACCACACAGTAGGTTACTGTTGCCAGACCACCCCGGGGGGGGGGGGGGGGGGAGGGTGTTGTCCCTCTGCCTGCTTGCCCCTGGCGGCTCGGTGACCATCATCGTCCAGAGGCCATTGGATAGTCAGGTTTGGGCCCGCAGTGACGAGACATGTTGGGCCTCACGGGACGGGAGTGGAGCCGATCCTGTTCTTCCCACCCCAAAGAGACCCCAAGTCATCACCCACGAATGGCCTTTCTGGCTCCTGATCAAGCTGCTTAATGGCCATGATCCCAGAGACTCAGGAGCAAATCTCAGAACCCAGCAGGTTTTGGCAGAAATCCCTCCAGATTTAAGTGTTAAAACTTCAAAATTCTAAAATCGCGCAGCCACTACTGCAGCCACGCGACATCATATGTAACCAGCAATAGAAAACAAATTGTCTACTGTTGCCTTTTCGGCAGATCTGAGTGTTGGGTCAAATCTCAAATAATACTGGCGGGTCTGGTGTCAAAATATTGAATGTGATCAAAGTAGAGAGAGAGAGTAATGTGGAAATTATATGCCCCACAGGTAGGGGGAGGGTGTGGGACAAGGGGTATACTGGGGTTATTGGGGGTGGAGAATGGGCACTGGTGAAGGTATGGGTGTTTCATTGTATGACCGAGACTTAGACCCGAAAGCTTTGTAACTGCTCTCACGGTGATTCAATAAATAAAATTATAAAAAAATGAAAAAAAAAAGTAAGGTGGAGTTCATGCACAATTAAATCAGCTAATCCGTGGCTGAATAAGTAGCAGTACTCCTACATAAAAAAAAGATTCACAGATGACTTATATGATGAAACCTCAGGGTCCAAAGACAATAGTGAGATATAGTGAAAAAACTCAATAAAATAAATGCATCACAAAGAATACTTTACCCAGTTTGGCTCAGACTCACATTAATATCATATCAGAAGAAACAACACACATTTTTACAGACAAACAACAACTCCAGAACTTCATAGACTCAAAACCATGGTTACAAGAACAACGAAACAAGCTATTTTAAGGTAAGACAAGCCCCTCAAATACATCAAACTTCAGCAGAAAGATGGCTCAAAACCCCATAACAATGATCTCGCTCAACATCAGGGGCTAAATACACCAATTTAAAGATACAGAGTGGCAGATGAATCAGAAAATTGAACCCAACATTCTGCTGCCTACAAGAAACACATCTCAACAGTCAGAGCAAACACAAACTGAAAGTTAAAGGCTGGAAAACAATTCTACAGGCAAACTACTCCCTCAAAAAAGCTTGGGTAGCCATAGTGGTATCAGATCACATTGATTTTAGGCTGAAGACAGTCACAAGAGACAGTGAAGGTCATTTCTTATTGATCAAGGGATCTGAACATCAAGAGGAACTCACACTCCTAAATGCATATGCATCTAAAGAGGGACTGACGAAATACCTAAAACAACTACCCATTGACTTGAAGAAAGGCATCCATAGCAACACAATACTAGTTGGAGATTTCAACACCACTTTATCACCTTCCAATAGATCAACCAGACTCAAGCTCAACAAGGACTTTATCTGAGGGAAGAAATGGAAGAGAGGGGCTTAGTATATATATATATATATACGGGACACTTCATCCTCAAAAAGCTGAATACACATTCTTCTCAAGTGTTCATGGAACATTCTCCAAGATAGACCACATGCTGGGCCACAAAACATAACTTTTACATAAATTAAGAAGCTAGAAACTGTTTCAACGATCTTCTCAGATCATGATGCCCTGAAAATAGAAGTGAATCACACACACAAACAGAAAATCAAATCAAACACCTGGAAATTAAACAGCTCACTACTAACAATGAATGGCTTAGAAAGGAAATAGGCAACTTTAATGAAAATTTAAAAGTTTGTGCATTTAATGCCACTGTCAATAGAGTAAAAAAAGGAATGCATTCTAAATTATGTGGATTAGAAATACTATAGAATTAAGTATTTTATAAAAGACGAGCAAACTAAATGCAATCATTTCAAAATTTCTGTGGAACAGAATTTGCCAAGAACTCTTAATATCAATGGCAAGAACCAAAAAACTTATTGAAAGTTTGAAATGTGACTTGAATACACACTTTTTCTGAAGAAGAGATACTAGGGTTCAGAGAGTTAATACAGTAGGTAGGACACTTGCCTTGCACACAGATGACCTCAACTTGATCTCTGACAACATATATGGTTCCTAAAGCACTGCCAGGAGTGGTCCCTGAGCTCAGAGCCAGGAGTAAGTCTTGAACACCACAAGGTGTGATTCCAAAACAAAATAAAGCAAGGCAAAAGAGAGGCTAGAGCCATAAGACAGTGGGTAGGGTGCTTGCATTGTATGTGTCTGACCCAGGCTCACTCCCTTGCAGCTCAGATGCTCCCCGGAGTGCTCCACGAGTGATCCCTGAACACAAAACCAGGAGCAAGTTTTGAGTATTGCTTGGTGTGGTCCTCCAACCAAACAAAACATCTAAAAAGCAAAAACCAAAAATGAAGATATATTAATGGCCAATAAGCTCACAAGTCCCTGTTTCTGCATGTTCTTGCTAATATTTGGCATTGTCAGTGTTTTAGATTTTAACCATTCTAGTAAATATATAGCAGTACCTCAATCTGTTAAGTTTGCAGTTTGGTATTGGTATATGGTGCCATTATTAATCTTTACACATGCTTATTTGGCATTTTCACCTCTTTGGTGAAGTGTCTCTTAGCTCCTTTGACTGTATTTAAGGAGCTAAGAAGATATCATTTTAATTTTCAAAGATCTTTATTTCATTTTATTATTTTATTTTCATTTTTATTTATTTTATTTTCATTTTAAAGATCTAGTTTTAATTTTCACTTCTTTGTGAAGTGTCACTTAGCTCCTTTAACTGTATTTGACTGCAACATGGATGGAACTAGAGGATAACATGCTGAGTGAAATCACTTTCTCTCCAATATGTGGAAGTCAAAGTCACACAAAGAGATAGTAAAAAAGGACCAAAGGCAACCCATCAGATGTGATCCACACAATTGAGTTGGTGGCAGGGGCCAGGGATTGAAAGGGAGGGATGCTGTGGTCTTTGAGGGAGGAAGGTAGGTACACGGGTAATGGATATGGTGTTGGAGTTATGACAACAAGAAGCCATCATTAACCATTTCGTTGCAAGCCTCAATAAATGTAATAGGTTCATAAATTGATTTGGAGAAAGAAAAATAATCAATTTGGTTGATCCCAATTCCTGTGTCCTTCAGAAAAATTTTATGATTGCAGTTGGTCTTGCACAGCTCTTATCTCTTACCAGGTTTATTTCTGTGTTTTATAGTTTTTATTGATGTTGCAAAATATATTTTAATTTTTTATAGTATTTGCCAGGGCTGGCGCGATAGCACAGCCAGTAGGGCATTTGCCTTGCACACGCTGACCTGGGTTCAATTCCTCCTTCCCTCTCGGAGAGCCCGGCAAGCTATTGAGAATATCCCGCCCCCACAGCAGAGCCTGGCAATCTCTCCGTGGTGTATTCGATATGCCAAAAACAGTAACAAGTCTCACAATGTAGATATTACTGGTGCCTGCTAGAGCAGATCAATGAACTACAGGAAGACAGTGCAGTGCTATTGCAAGCCTCAATCAATGCAAAAAGATAAAAAAAAAATCACACTGAAACTATTTTTTAAAATTGGATTCTGTTTTTATTATTGATTTTTAAAAGATTTCTTTGAATATTTTTGATAAAAATCTTTAGTGTGATATGTACTTTGCATTTTTGGGTTGACCACACCTGGAAGTTCTCAGAATTAACTCATATCTCTGTACTTAGTATCATTCCAGATCATGCTTAGGAGACTATAGGTGATCCTATAAATTGAACCCGGGTCTGCTACATCTAAGGCAAGCACCTTAACTCTTCTACTTTATCTCCCATCCCTATTTTTAATTTTTCTCCAATTGTGGCTTGTTTACTTATTCTTTTAACAATTAGCAGAATAGCTTAACATTAATGAAGTCCGACTTACTGTGCTTTTGGTGTTTTATTTGGAAAAAAATCACCAGGGTGAAGGTTAGTACGTTTTCTTCTCTATTATATTCTGAAAGTTTTATAATTTTTCATTTTATGTCCGGCTACCCGTGATGTATTTGATATGCCAAAAACAGTAACAACAAGGTCTCACAATGGAGACGTTACTGGGCCGGCTCAAGAAAATCAATGAACAATGGGAGGACAGTGACAGTGACAGTGACATTTTATGTTCAGCTCATCAGTGATTCTCTGAGAGCCTAAAGCTTTCTCAAGAGACCTGGGTACAAGAAGTGATCTTATTAAATGTGAACATTCACTTTAACACTGCCTTCTTGATTCTTCGGATTCTTTCCTTGAGTTACAAGGAATCATACAGCACCTCTCATTCAATCCCATCCCTATTCTTTCTACCCATTCCTTCATGATGACCCTTACATATGTGAAGTCTGGTAAAGGTTATACTTCATTTAAGTTTTTAGTTTGCCTGTAGTTTTTTGTTTCAGTAGTTTTAACCTTTTATATTACTAAATTCTATTTGAATCATCATGGGAAGAATATAAATGTTTAAAGACTTGAACTGAAAATTAAGGACACAGTTTCATTCATTGTTTTATTTAGGACCAGTTTCAAACTCATTTCTTGCATCTGTTCTTTGAAATCCTCTGCTTTTCATGTTAGTTTTTTGGGAAATGGACACTTGATTTTCCAAAGCTTTGTTTTCAGTGGGTACATTAGTCTAGGTCAGAGTTTATTCAATCTATTCTTCAACACCTGCAAAATTGCATCAATCCAGGGACCTGTGTGAGCCAAGACCATAGAGCACTGGTTTTCACTTTTTCTAAACCTGGGGACCAGCACTAGTCATGGTCTGGTGGTTGAAGATCATTGATCTATATTACCACATGTGGCTCTTTGCTGTTTTATCAGGGTTACAGAGTCCTTATATATTGGCTGAATTTCTGCTTTCATTCCAAACCAAGTCAGACAGCCATTCCCCGATTTTTCTTATATCCTCAAAATTCTATTGCTTGCAATTCTAGACTGGGAGTCCTTTTACTTGTACTTTTCTTTCCCAACTTCTTGATCTCATTCTGTTTTCTTGAAATGTGATATACAACTTTATAATATGAACATGAGAAACTGGGAAATTGGTTCTTTTGGAGCCAAATGTCAGTACAATAATAACAGTTCTGTAACTTTATTTTTATTATTCTTCCTTTTTGCTTTTGGATCACATCCTGCAATGCACAGGGGTTACTCCTGGCTTTGCACTCAGGAATTACTCCTTGCAGTGCTCAGGTGACCATATGGGATGCTGGGGATCAAACCCGAATCAGCTGCGTGCAAGACAAATGCCCTACCCGCCGTGCTATTGCTCCATCCCCAGTCCTGTAACTTTAAAAGGATGGGTTGTCAGACACCTTCCCAAAGAAGACATATGTATGGCCATCAGGGATATCAAAAATTTCTCATTGTAACTTATGACCAGGAAAATGCAAATCAAAACAATAATGAGATATCATTTCACAACTGTGAAAATGACACATATCCACAAGTCTAGAAACAGACAGTGTTGACCAGGTTGTAGTGAGAAAGGAGCCCTTATCTAGTGTTGGTGTGAATGTAATTTGGTTCAGCCTCTATGGAAAGTAATATGGAGATCTATAAAAAAATTACGAATAGAAGCCCTATATGAACCATTAATACCATTTTTCTTAACTCTCCTCTAAACACATTAATTTGAAAGTATATCTGCATACTTATGTTCATCACCACACTTTGTACAATAGCCAAGATATGGAAACAACCCAACTACAAATGAATGAATCAAGAAATTGTTGGTAGGGTAGGAGTGATAGTGCAGTGGGTAGGGCATTTGTCTCGCGTGGAAATAATCTGGATTTGATCCCTGCTATCCCATATGATCCCCAAGCACCTCCGGGAATGATTCATGCAAACAGAGCTGGAAATAAGCCCTGAGCTCAACTAAGTGCAGTTCCAAAACAAAAACAACTATCTCTCTCTCTCTCTCTCTCTCTATATATATATATATGTATATATACATGTATATATCATAATGACAAAATAAAAGAGAGAGAGAGAGACAGAGAGAGAAGAAAAGTGTATCAGAGAGCCAACTGGGAATGGAGGTGGAGTGGAAGGAGGAAAATTGAGTACACTGGTCATTGGTGGTGAGAAATGTATCTTTCTCTTTCTCTTTTTTTTATTGAATCACAGTGAAATAGAGTTTTCATGTCTGAGTTACAATCACACAATGTTCAAACATCCATCCATCCACCAGTGCACCACCAATCTCCCCAGTATACCCCCCTTCCCCACCCTCCCTCTGCCTCACTGGAAATTTCCCCCATACTCTCTACTTTTGGGCATTATGGTTTGCAATACAGATACTGAGACGTTATCATGTTTGGTCCTTTACCTACTTTCAGCACACCTCTCCCTTCCTGAACGATCCCTCCAACCATCATTTTCTTAGTGATCCCTTCTCTATTCCAGCTGCCTTCTTTCCCCGCCCCCCCATCCAAGAGGCAGGCTTCCATCTGTGGAACAATCTTATGGCCCTTGTGTCTACTGTCCTTGGGTGTCAGTCTCATGTTATGTTATTTTATACTCCACAAATGAGTGCAGTTCTTCTTTTCTGTCGCTCTCTTTCTGACTCATTTCACTTAGCATGATACTCTCCGTGTCTATCCACTTATAAGCAAATTTCATGACTTCATCTCTCCTAGCATACTATTCCATTGTGTAGATGTAACGAAGTTTCTTGAACCAGCCCTCTGTTCTCAGGCATTCGGGTTGTTTCCAGATTCTGGCTCTTGTGAACAGTGCTGCAATGAGCATAAAGGTACAAATTTCAGGAAATATATATCTCACAGGTAATTTGATTATATATATATTTGATTATATATATCACTTAATCACTTAATCCCTGTTATTCATCGATTTACTCGAGCGGGTGCCAGTAACGTCTCCATTCATCCCGGTTGAGTGCTAGCGTAGCCCAATGGTATCTGTTCGTTCTAGCAACATGCAGAGCCTCAAACCGATCATTTAGGGTCTTGACGAAGAAGTCTGACCGTCTTGTAGTATATGTATATGTATATATATATATATGTAGCAAAAGTATACATATATATATACATGTACTGTCACTGTCACTGTCCTCCCGTTGTTCATCGATTTGCTCGAGCAGGCCCAGTAACGTCTCCATTGGAGACTTTGTTGTTACTGTGTTTGGCATATTGAATACATCACAGGTAGCTTGCCAGGCTCTCCGAGAGGGGCGGAGGAATCGAAATCGGGTCGGCCATGTTGGCTGTGTGCAAGGCAACCGCCCAACCGCTGTGCTATCGCTCCAGCCCTTATATACATGTACACACAATGTAATATTATGCAACTCTAAGAAATAACAGAATCATGAATTTTAAAAATATTTTTATTCAATCACCATGAGATAAACCCTTACAAAGCTATTCATGATTGTATTTCAGTCATACAGTATTCCAACACCCATTCCTCCACCAGTGTATATTTCCCATCACCAGTGTCCCCAGGTGCCCTCCTGACACCCACCACCACCACCTGCCTACCTCTATAGCAGGAGTTTTTCTTCTCTCTCTCTGTCTCTCTCCTTTTTGGCATTGTGGTTTGCAATAATGACTGAAAGGTTATCAAGAATATACTTTTACCCACTTTTAACCTTCAGGTCTTGTCCAGTGTGATCATTTCCAGCTATTATTGTCAGATTGGTCTCTTCTCTATCCTATGTACCCACAGTCCCCTTCCCCCACACACTTGTACTTAGTTCCAACCATTGACCGGTCCTCCTAACCCATTTACCCTGGCCACAAACTCAGTATTATTTTGGACATGGATGGAACTAGAGTATATCATGCTGAGTGAAATCAGTCAGACTTAACGGGACAGATGGAGTATGATCCCTTTTATATGTCGGACTTAAAGATAGAGTGGAGTGTTGGGTAACATTGCTTTGTCCTTCAAGAAGCTTAGGTTTTATCTGGTTACACCCACCACAGTGCTCCAGAGGCACTTCCACTTCCATTGTGTTTACATGTAAACAGTCTTTCCTATGCTCTCCTTCTCACCCAGTTAATCAGCTTTCCCCTTAATCAGACTTTGTTAATTTGTAAGATCAGTTTCCCAGAAATCTATGATTTTATATGTATGAGTGAAATATTGCCCTTTTCCTCTCCTTATGCCTTATGAATAGTTTACCTTAAAGTAATATCCTTTTTGTATAGATACAGAAAGAATGTTAACATTATGCTTTGTAACTTAGGATTTGATTGGCCTTGAATATTATTCACTCCCGGGCATCTTTCTCGACTTAAGCCTCAGTTGCCCTTAGTTCCTAACACCCCAAAAGCAGGGTCCCGACGAGGGACTGAATGGACCCAGGGCAAGCAGTGAGCTACCCTGGCAGCGAAATGGGCCAGGCCAAAGTGCCACGATTCTTAACTATAAGAGTTTGATCATGGACAAATGCTGTCATGATCCAAGGTAACGACAAGACTAGGATCCTGCTAGGGGTGGGAAAGACTATCTGGCCTGAGCACCGTAGTCTGAGATCGAGATGGCCCTAGGAGAGCAATTCTATAAGTTTAAGATATTTCTTACTGTATCCATACAAAATGATTCATATTATATTTTTATATGCTTGTCGGACAAGGAGAGGAGAGGCACGCCCATGGCATTCTGCTCTAGGGTGGGTCCTCCTGCTAAGGAAGGATCTGTCCTAGGAGCAGTCTTCCCTGAGGCTAAGATTTCTACCCCTGTTGATCTCCACCCCTATTGATTGTGACCACACCTATGTAATTGTTTTCCCCAATTCCTCCTGGGGGAGATATAGGAGACAGTAGATGGGGCAAGGGCAGAGAGAGAGAGAGACTGAGGAGGAAAGGAGAGAATCAGAATAAACTACGACTAATACCAACCAGCCTGGCCCTCGTTCCTTCCTCCGCCTGACCATCGCCATTGAACTCTCCGGGGTGGTAGAAGGGTGAGACTACCGAACGCGGGTGGCGGGAGAGATAGAGCCGCCGCCGTGTGGGTGCCGTGCCCCCTACTTGTGTGAGTTTACACAGTGGAGGAAATGCCTGAGAACAGATGACCGGATAAAGAAACTATGGTATATCTACACAATGGCATACTATGCAGCTGTTAGTAAAAAATGAAGTCATGAAATTTGCTTTTAAACGGATGAACATAGAAAGTATCAAGCCAAGTGAAATGAGTCAGAAGGAGAGGGACAAACACAGAATGACTGCACTCATTTTGGAGACATAAAAACACATATGAGACTATTACCCATAGACAACTGAAATGAATGCCAGGAGGACTGGCCCATGGCTGGAAGCTAGTCACACATGGGGAGAAAGGGGAAGAAGACAATTAGGATACAGAAGAGACCAGCATGACAATGATAGTTGGAAATGGTTGCTCTGGACAAGAGTCGAGTGCTAAAGTAAGCAAAGAGGTATATATGATAACCTTGCAGTACTTGTACTGCAAATCATAACGACCAAAAGGAGAGAGAGAGAGAGAGAGAGAGAGAAGAAAAGTGTTTGCCATAGGGGCTAACTGGGGGTGGGGTTGGGTGGAAGGAGGGAAATTGGGTACACTGGTCATTGGTGGTGGGAATTGCATATATCACAGGTAATTTAATTATACACACAGACACACATATACATATATGTATAAATATACATATATATGGTAGCAACAAAGGCCTACAGCAACATAATGGGAGAACTGATCCACACGATTGATTGGGAGTCAGGGGGCTTGTAGGGGAGGGTCTTGGGGTCTTTTGGAGAGGGAGAAGGTACACTGGTGATGGGTGCGGCGCTGGAATTTTGTGCACGAGAATCCATTATTATCAGTATTGTAAACCACAGAATCTCAATAAACATTTAAAAAATTCAGAAAAGGAAGGTTTTATTGCTGGGTGGTGATTTATTTTTATCTCCAGATCAATGCTTCTCAACCCCGTTCTGAAAGCGTGTTCCCCCAACCTTGTTTCCTCCGACTGGGCCACCTGTCATATTGGCTTCTCACCTGTTCTTGTGCGATGTCCCCCATTCATGCAGTTTTCACTTGTGACCCATGGGAGGCGCCCTGAGGAGGCATACAGTCCCTGCTCTAGATTATTTAAGGTTTGCTCGTGGGTTGGGAGAGATGACACTATTCCTGGGGCAGTTTCCACACTGTAGGGGTCAGGCCAGCAGTGCCTCCTGGGTCTGACTCTCCACTGGTCCCCTCTCATTCCAGCGTCTCAGCTACAGAACAGAGAGGGGCTCGCCACGGAAGCCGGGAAGAGAGTGAGATTTCATGACGGTAGATGTGTCAATAGCTGTACAGATGATCAATAGCTGTGCCGTTGATCAGATCTGCAACTCCTCCCCAGACCTCTGTCCAGGACGAGTGGACCATAGAGAGCCCAATCCTATAATCAAAATACTGAAAAATAACTCTCAGACTCTCTTACATAAACTCTATTCTGCCTGGAAAAATCGCCCCAACGCGGGATTACAGAAGCAGATGCTGAGCGGGGGAGGAATCGAGAGCAGAGAAAAGGTCCTGCCACCTGCGTCCTGGGACCCAGAACATCTAAGCATGAGGGTGGGGCCTATCCGCTGGACTTCAGGGCAGGGCGAGCCTCGCAGGTGGGCTCTGAGCAGCTGCCGCAGGGCCAGCAGAGGGCAAGGAGTCGTAGCGATGCTTCTCAAGAACCACCTGTTCGGCGCGGGGACCACCCCCCCCTCAGCTCTCCACTCCTGGGCCCGGCACCCTACCTCTTCCCAGAGCCCTCCACGTTCGGCCGCGGCCGCTGGGTGCTGCACCCCAGGGCGTATTCAGGGCTGGACAATCCGTGTCCCTGACACCTGGCGACGGTCAGCAGACAGCAGGTTCCGCAGCCCCCGCCCCCAGGCTGACCCACGCCTGTCGCACCCTGGACAGTCTGGGCTGGGGCCGGCAGGGGCGTGGGCTGGGGGCCGGCGGGCGCCTTCTCCAGGTCCCTCTAGCGCGCACCCAAAGCACTGCGGGCAGAAACCGAGCCGGGAGGCTCCGGAGAAAGGCCCGGCCTTCCCGGGCCGCGGAGACCCCTCCTCTCTGCCCATGAAATGAAAGAAAGCTTCAGGGGGGAGTCGGGGGCACGCCCGTCACCCTCCGAGGCAGTTCCTGGAGCGCTGTGCCCGGGGTGGGCTCGCTGGCGCTCGGGGCCTCCCGAGGTTTCGCCAGAGGTCCAGCATCTCCGCGCAGGGCCGACCCGCGCTGCTCGCACGGCCCGAGGCCACCGGGTGCTCCCGCGCGACCCCGAGGGCCCAGTAGCAGCGGGTGCAGGAGCGGCCGGCCGGGCGGCGCGCGCAGGCCCGTGCGGAGCGCCAGGCATCCCTGCCGGCGGCCTCGGTCCCCTGCTCTGCGCACCCCCCGGAGTGGGGTGGGGGGTCTCCCGGCCGCGCCCAGTGCCGAGGAGGTGCGGCTGGCCGGGGAGGCGGCGGCCAGGCAGGGAGGAGAGCTAGCAGAGGAGCCGCCCGGGAGGCGCGCAGGGGAGGGGCGCGGGGAGGCGCACCGGGGGGAGGAGCTCCGGGAGGAGCCGCGCCCGCCGCCCCGGCCCGCCGCGCCCTGCCCCCCGGCATGTGTGGCCGCTGGCGCCGGTGGCCGGTGGCCGCCGCCGCGCTGGGTCTGAGCTGCGCGGGCTCGGGACGGTGCGCGCCGGCCGATGTGCGTGTGCCGCCGCCCGAGCCGCCCGCTCGTCCGCGGGCCGCGGTGCATGTTCGCCTCCTGCCGCTGTGTGTCGAGAGGCGGGCGGACCATGAAGATGATCCACTTTCGGAGCTCCAGCATCAAATCGCTCCACCAGGAGATGAAATGCACCATCCGGCTGCTGGACAATTCCGAGATCTCCTGCTACATCCATTTGCGGGCGGCTTGAAGCCGGGGTCGCTGGTGTGTGTGTGTGCGCGCGCGCGCGCAGCGTGGGGAACCCTCTGCAAGTGGGCGTGGGTGGCCAGGACCAGGAACCCACCCAGGGGCCTGCTGGAAAGCCCTACTCCGCTTCCTTCGTGGTCGGAGGCTGAGAGCCCTTCTCGGGCACGGGGCACGGTCCCCGGCAGGCGCCAGGCTCGGCTTCTTGGCCCCGCGGCCCCCTCTCCAGGCGTGCGACCCTGGACTCTTGCCTCGCCGCACTCCGGCTAGGGGCGTCTGGCGGGCAGCTGCCTCCAGTTACCCCACCAGGAAAGGGGATGCCCGAGAGCCGAGGGCACCTCCCGCTCTTCCTTGCCCCCTTCCTCCACGTGGGTGAGGCACGCATGGGTCCCGTGCAACCCTTTCTCCCCGAGGCCACAGCCTGGGAACCCGCCACGGCCCCTGCCACCCCCTGTGTTGATGGCCTTTGCCTCTCCGCGGCGGGGGCCGCTGAAGTTTCCCGCGAGGGAAAGCCACAACCCCGGGAACCCCCGGCTGCGCTGCACCCTCCTAGGCAGGGAGCGCGCTGTGCCAGCTGGGCTCCCTCGGAGTCCGGCTGAGCCTGAGCGGTGGAGAAAAAGGAAGAGCGCGAGGCCATAGGCAAGGGATGCTCAAGGGATGCTGCGTGTGTAGGGACTTTGGGGAGAAACGCCTGGAAGATTGAAATAGGAGCAGAGGACATTTACTCGCGCCCAGACTGGAAAAGGCGAGAGGGCTTTGGTCCTAAGTGCTTCGGGGCTTGCAGGAGATCAAGTGAACTCTCTCTCTCTCTCTCTCTCTCTCTCTCTCTCTCTCTCTCTCTCTCTCTCTCTCTCTCTCTCTCTCTCCTTCCCCCCTTGTATACACTTCAATAACTGTTTATATAGGCAGGTGCCCTGTACAATCTGAGAAAGTGTTGGAGAGGTGGTATCAAGGCTCAGTCCTGTCAGATTCTGACGTTTGCATTTATTTATTGTTTTTTTTTTTAATCTCTGGGATTTCCACTTCTCAACTGTCAGAAACTTGTAGCTGAGTTTTAAAAAAACACCCTTCCTAGATCTGTGAGTTGGAGGGGGCAACCTTTGCCAGAGGCAGAAATATCTGTGGACTGTGTTATCTCAAAGGAATTAATTATTGTTAACAGTATTGTAAATAACGTTGCAAATGTATTTGATTTGTATTGTAAGTGTAAACGCATCAGTATCGTAAATTACTAAGAACAAACAACAAGAACAACCAAACTAACTTCTTCCGGATTCGTTTGATTGTTATTGCTATGGGAGTTTGTTGCACTGGGGATAGTGGCACCTAGATTGTAAGCAGACCGCTGGACAAGTTTCAGGCTGGAATGTCCTGCTCTAGGAGCTCTCACTGAATATTCTGGAGAGTGTCTGTAGTGTCACTCTAAGCTAGACATTGCTTCTAAAGTCAATAACAAATGGATCAGTGATAGAAGAGATAGTATTTCGGCTGTCACATGAGTTGAACGGAACAGTTTGGCAATGTGCTGTCTTGAGATCCAGAGAATCTCATTTTTGTACTTTGCTTTAAGTCCTAAAATAGATATATAAGTCATTTCACCCATTTTTTATTGAATCAGCAGGAGATACAGTTACAAAGCTTTCAGTCATACAGTGAATGAACACCCATCCCTCAACCAGTGCACATTTTCCACCACCAATGTCCCCGATATGCCCCTCCCCCCTTTCTAACCCTCCCCCTGCCTCTCTGGCAGACAATTTTCCCCCTACTCTCTCTCTACTTCGAGGCATTATGATTTGCAATACTGAGAGGCTATCACGTTTGGTCCTTTATCTACTTTCAGCTTTTATCTCCCATCCCGAATGATCCCTCCAACCATCATTGGCTTAGTGGTCCCTTCTCTATCCCAGCTGCCTTCGCCCCCAGCTCATGAGGCAGACTTCCAACTATGAAACAATATTCCTGGCCCTTGTATCTACTGTCCTCAGATGTCAGTCTCATGTTATTTTATATTCCACAAATGAGTGCAGTCCTTCTTTGTCTGTTTCTTTCTTTCTGTTTCTTTCTTTCTGACTCATTTTTAATATAGATAGTAGGAACCTCACATGCAGGAGGTGTTTGACTTGAACTTTGTCTTTTAGGCTCAGTTTCACTTTTACTTAAGAATTTTGATTATATTCAGAATATGTGTAAGATGTGTAAGTAGACTTCTGTACACTTACTGAAGTAGTTGTAGGCTTTTGCTAAATATATTTACTAGTAGTATAGGGAATAGCATTAGTGTTGGTTTATCTCTTGATGAGAAGTGTTCAAATGAAACAATACTTCATCCTAGTAAAGAATACTGTATTTTTTCCCCCACAATATATCTTTGTTTTGCGGTGTTTTTTTGGTTGTTGTTGCTTCAGTCCCATTGGTAATTTTCTTGTTTTTAGCTTAATAACTATCAAGTTTCTGGAAAGTGATAGTTATTATTTCTGTAGAATATTCTCTTTTGTTATTGTAGGGGGCTGGAGAGATAGCACAGAGGTAGGGCATTTGCCTTGCACACAGCCAGCATGGCCGAGCCGGGTTTGATTCCTCCGCCCCTCTTGGAGAGCCCAGCAAGCTACCGAGAGTATCTCGCCCGCACCGCAAAGCCTGGCAAGCTACCCGTGATGTATGCAATATGCCAAACACAGTAACAACAAGTCTCAAAATGGAGACATTACTAGACCCGCTTGAGCAAATCGATGAACAATGGGAGGACCATGATACCGTGATGGTAGGAACCTATGGATTTCTCTGTGGTCTCAGCCTCTGTCTTCCTTGTTTTGTCCCACTCAATTGACATAACTGGTTTCTACTTATTCCTTAAAGACTAAGTCTTGCCTCATGAGCAAAGGGGAGAAGGCAGCTAGTATAGAGATGGGATCACTAAGAAAATGATGGCTTGAGGAATCGGTCTGGATGGGAGATGTGTGCTGAAAGCAGATAAAGGACCAAACAGGATAACCTCTCAGTATCTGCATTGCAAACCATAATGCCCCCAAATTAGAAAGAGTATGGGGAATATTGTCTGCCATGGAGGCAGGGGGAGGGTAGGAAAGGGGGGGTATACCAGGGATATTGGTGGTGGGGAATGTGCACTGGTGAGGGATGGGTGTTTGATCATTGTGTGATTGATTGTAATCCAAACACGAACGCTTGTAACTATCTCACGGTGATTCAATAAAATTAAAGAAATTTAAAAACTATTAAAAAATCAAATGATAAAAAGAAAGACTAAGTTTTCCTTTGAACAGATAAGTGGCTCTTCTCAGGACATGTGCTTATTGTCTTATATTCTGGGAAACAATATATTATGCTTACTTTAAGTTACAGTTTGTATTGCCCACCTGATGCCAAGGACTTTAATAATACTATGCTTCAAATGTTTATTTTAATTTTGTCTAGAAAAACAAATTTTTAATTATGTTTTTTCAAATGACATGTTATTTTCTTCAGATTATCCTGCCCCCACAGCAGAACCTGGCAAGCTACCTGTGGCATATTCGATATACCAAAAATAGTAACAATGATGATCCTCACTCCCCTGATAGATCCCCTAATATGTCATCGGCCTACACTAGCACGTGACAGGGACTAATGAAGATGTTACTGGCGCCCGCTTGAGCAAATCGATGAACAACCGGGTGATAGTGATAGTGATAGTGATGTTATTTTCTGCCCCTTCTGATCCCAAATGGTAATTATTATATACATAGTTAAAGTGAGCTAGAGGGGGCTGCAGCGATAGCACAGCGGGTATGGTATTTGCCTTGCATGCGGCCGACCCAGGTTCGATTCCCATCATCCAATATGGTCCCCTGAGCACTGCCAGGAGTAATTACTGAGTGCAGACCTAGGAGTAACCCCTGTGCATCGCCAGATGTGACCCAAAAAGCAAAACAAAACAAAAAAATAGTAAAATGAGCTAGAGAATTTCACCTTGTTTAAATTAAACAATTAAAAGATTTCAATTTTGATAAATTTGGACCTTGTACATTTCTACGCATTGAAATTGTACACTGGCTGTAAGGTAAAATAAGTTTTATTTTTTAGAGTTTAAAAGTGTTTTTTAAAATTTAATTTTTATAAAGTAGTTCACAATATTTGATTACATTTAATGTTTGAACACCAATCTCACCCCCATTAAACCTTCAGGCCACCATATTTCGAATGTTTCTGTTCCAAACCCCAACCCTTGCACCAAAGCAGAACCGAAATCATTTATTTTGCATTGTTTGTTATGAATAAATTGCTGAAAATTCTCCAAAAAGTTTCCTTAGAGGAAAGTGAGTGAAGATTGTTGTATTTCACCATTTAGCTCTTCTGTAAGAGATCACTAACATGTTGTTAAAGATTGAGGCTTGTGTCCTTATAGAATATACGTATATGCACATGAATATGCATATATATGTAAAAAATTATTTTCCTCTAAGAATGGCTGCCTTTTATTTAAACTCCATCAAATGTGGTGCACTACTCTTGGAATATGAGTGGTGTGAGGTATGAGTTATGGCTGTGCAGTCCAGGAATAAATTCCTGGTCCAGGAATAAGCTCACTCATGCGTGAGGCTTGGCCTGAGCATGTGGAGAGGGCTGAGGGCATGGTGGTAGTTGAGTTCTAGAGGTTTTTGGCTGCTGGGTCTGAGTCCCTTGGGGTGGGGAAGGATCTCACCCACCCCCTCTGGATTCCCCTGAATGAAACAGCCTGGTGTGGGGTCTGGCGGCATGGGTATGGGGAGCCATTTTATGCTCTCTTTCGAGATAGTTATCTTAAAAAATTATATGTGTGTATATATTTATATGATATACGTATATATACTAAGTTCCTCTCTTCTGTTTCTCTCTTCAATTCCAGTCAATTCCAGTATTTCCGCTTTTAGTTTTAGCCTAGCTGATTTATCAAGTGGTGACAGAGTGGTGTTGAAATCTCTAACTATTATTGTGCTGTCATCAATGTCCTTCAAGTCTATTGGTCATTTTATGAATTTTAAATGTGTTTAGGAGTATGTGAGTTCTTTCTGATGTTCATATCCCTTCATCACTGAGAAATGGCCTTCTCGGTCTCTTAAAACCTTTTAGTACTATAGTCAATGTTGTCTGATATCAGTATGGCCACCCAGCCTTTTTTTGGGTTCGTGTGCTTGAAATATTGTCTTCCAATCTTTGACTTTGAATCTGTTTGCCCTTACTGCTTAAATTTAATTCTTGAAATCAGCAGAAGGTTGGAGTCAATTTTTTAATCCATACTGACATTTGATGTTTCTTAATTGGTACAGTTAGGCCTCTGACATTGAGTGTGATTATTGCCTTGGAGTTTGTACCGTCTTTTTGTAGAAATTTGGTCTAGTTGTGAGATTTCTCTCATCTACAGTAGCCCTTTTCATTCTCTTTCTTACAGCAGTTTTGAGTCATAAAGTTTCAGAACTGTTTCTTATCTGTGAAGTTGTGTATAGTTCCTTCAAATCTGAATGAGAGTCTGGCTGGGTAAAGTTGTTCATTGAGTTTAATTATCTCCCACCATTGTCTTGGGGCCTCATGTAAGAAATCTTCTGTCATTTGTACCAACACTCCTTCGCATGTCATTTTTTTCTTTAATCTTTAAGTGCTCTATACCTATCTAAGACATTCATCATTCTGAGTAGTTTGTATCTTGAGTATTTTTAGTTGGATTTCTTTTATCTGGTACCCTTCAAGTCTCTTGGATCTGGGTGCTTGCCCCCTCCATCTCTGGGAACTTCTCAGCAGTGATGCTTCTGACTGTTGCATCTTCATAAGAGTTGCCTTCCTGTCCCTCTGGGACAATGATTATTTTTATGTTGTTCCTCTTGAATTAATTTCAGAGTTATCTTATCAACTGATCCTTCCACCAGTGCCCATTCTCCACCACCAATGTTCCCAGCATCCCCCACCATAATCCCCACCCCACCCCCCACTCCTGCCTCTGTGGCAGGTGGAGAGTACCTTTTACTCTCTCTCCTTTAGGGTGTTGTGATCTGCAATCCAGGTATTAAGTAGCCATAATGTTTGGTCTATAGTCTAGGAAGATGTGTGCTTAAAGTGGGTAAAGGATCAAATATGATGGCCTCTCAGTATCTATACTGCAAAACATAATGCTCAAAAGGGGAAGGAGAGAGAGATGGGGAGGTAAAAGAGAGAGAGAGAGGGAAAGATAGAGGGAGATAGAGGGGAGAGAGAGAGAGACGGAGGGAGGGATGGAGGGAGGACTGGGGACACTGGTACACTGGTGGGAAATGTACACTGGTGGAGGGACAGCTGTTTGAACATTTTATGACTGAAACCAGATCATGAAAACTTTGTAACTGTCTCATTTGCCAAGGTGTCAAAAATCAGATGGGCTGGTCACGTAATGAGATTTAAAGACGACCACTGGACTAGAGCTGTTACCGACTGGATTCCACGGGATGTCAAAAGACCGTGTGGCCGCCCACCTACCAAATGGTCAGACTTCTTCGTCAAGATCATGAACGATCTGTTTGAGGCTCTACATGTTCCCAGAGCGAACAGATGCCATTAGTCTACACTAGCACGCAACAGGGACAAATGGAGATGTTACTGGCGCCCGCTCAAGCAAATCATCAACGACTAACAGGAAGTTAAGTGATTAAGTGATTTAAGTGTATCTCAAGGTGATTCAATTAAAAAAAAAGAGCTGGAATTCCCAAAACAATCCAAATGATCAATGAAACCAAGTGCTGGTTCTTTGAAAAAATAAACTAGATCATTAAACCATTGACAAGACTCTCAAAGAAAGAGAGAGAGGGAGAACCCTAATAAACTGAATCAGAAATGAAAGAGGTAACATCACAACAGAAACTATGGAAATTCAAATCAGAGATTACTTTGAGAATCTTTATGCTGTGAAATAAGAGAACTTTAAAGAAATGGATAAATTCCTAGACTCCTATACTCTCCCAAAGCTGAACCAAGATTTGGAAGAGGGAGGGAGTGAGAGAAATGGAGACAGACAGACAGACAGGATGGATTTGCATATGGAGAGCTGTAACTCTTTCCCACTTTCAACCTTTCTCTTCATTTAACCAACCTTGGTTGACTTCTCAGGATTTTTTTTTTTTTTGAGAATTATGAGGGCCTTTTACAGTTAGAAAAACAAGATCTTCTAAGCCACAGATTCCCCTCACTCTGGAACTTTTTGCAAGATACTTGCTGTTTTGTACCTCTATAAAATGGAGGATAATGTAGAATTCATTGAGCTGCTTTGGGATAGAGATTTTAAAAAATGATTAAGTTCCATTTTAAACAATACTATTTGGCTAATATAACAATTTAAACTTTGAATTTATTAAAAACAAACCTTGATTCACAAGTACACTGAGCCTTAAGTCCACTAACCATAAATACTAAATGCATTTAAAGTACCATATCAGAGACAGCTCAATGAGACTGAGCACATGCTCTGTTATGTAGAAGACTCTGGATTGGGTTGGATCCTTGGCACCTTAAGATCCCTCAAGCACCCCCAGGAGCAACTCCAAGCACAGAGCCTGGAGCTGCCAGCCCCTGCACACTACCACACAAGCAAAAAGCACCATATCAAGTACTGGGGAAATCATAATGGATGGCGACATCCCTGTCTTCCAAGGGTTTACAACCTAATGGAAGATATATGTATGATATGTATGATATGTATGATATGTAATGAGCAATTAAATTACTCAAAGGCAGAAATGAGGGCTGTAAAAGAACGATGACAAAGTGGTGGAGAGGACATTCTGATCAAACCCTCCGAAGGCTAAATGCTGAGCACTTACTCTGAAAGGATTTCAATTTAAGGCCTGCCAAAGAGAACAAAAAGGCAGATTCCAAGAGCAGAGGATACATGTTATCAAGATGCTTGAGTAAGTGGATGAGGGAAATACTGAGCAATGGTGAATCAGAGATGTGGGTGCGAGTCCAAAGGAAACTAAGCCTGAAGAGTAATCCTAGAGAGTCTGGACTTATCTGGAAGGGCAGTAGGAGGGACTTGGGTCTGTGAATTCCCGGTACACTTGCAGTGCTTCTGAAAGGAGGGAGTGATTGCGATATCCTCTCGAGAGGCAAACACTGGGGCAAGAAAGACAACCTCTTAGAATACCGTGAATGCTATGAGGGGATGGCGAGATTTCAATGTAAAAACACAGGATTAAGGGAGAGAGGAAGACATGCGTCTCTGTCTGCTGGATCAATGCAAATCAAACAAGCACCTCTGTCCCACACTTAAGAATGGGTACTTAAGTGTGGATGCTGGTGGTGGGAAATGTGCATTGGTGGAGGATGGGTTGTTCGATCATTGTATGACTGAAGCTCAATAATGAAAGTTTTGTAACGGTATCTCATAGTGATTCAATAAAAAAAATAATAAAGTTAAATTTAAAAAAAATTGGAAATGAGAGCATAGCAGGTAGGACCCGTGTCCTTACCTGGGTTCGATCCCTGAGCACTACCAGGAGTGATTCCTAAGTGCAGCACCAGAAGTAACCCCTAAACAAAACAGGACTGGAGATGTGGACCATCAGGGACACCCACGTCCATTCCCACCTGGTGCATAAGCACTCAGAGCAAAGTCAGATAGCACAGCACAGAGAAAGCTTCCTGGGCCTCCCCTTGCAGTGCTGTGAAGGGAACATCTTCACATCTGAGGTCTTCTAGAAGTAGCTAAAGGGTTCACTCTCCAGCACTGTCAAAATTAACAATGATAAATACTTTTTGCATACCTCAAGGAACTTAGTAGAAGAACAAATTAAAGCCAAAGTCAGTAGATGAAGGGAAAAAAATAAAAATTACAGTGTAAGTAAGGAAAATAGAAATGAAAAAAGATCATGTAAAAGATCAGTGAAATCACTACTCACAATGAGAAAGACAAATACAGGATGATCTCACTTATATATGGTATTCAAAGAAATACACCACAAGGAGAGAAATGTCAAAGACAAACCCATAGACTCTAACTCCCAAACTGAGCACACCAAGAGGCAGGGCAGGGTTGAAAGGTCCAGGGGACTATGGCTGAGGGATACTGTCACTTTGGTCGACACAGGGTGGTGACATTACACCCCTAAAACATTTTAAAATGGAGGGCTTGACACATAGCACAGTGGCTAAGATGCTTGCCTTGTAGGTATATGGTCAAATGAGTTCAAATTCCATGTTGCCACATGTGCCAGGAATGTTCTTGGCACCCAAACCACTGTCACATGTTGTGACTAATAACCAAAAACCCAAGCACCACAGTCAGAAAGTGTGAGCCCTGGGAACTCCAAACAGAGCACCACAGTGACCCCTCACCCTGTGAGCACTGCAGCTAGAGCCTGCATGCCTCAGCCAGAGGCGCATGCCGGCAAGCAGAGATGCATGCACCACAGCCACAGGAGCACAAACCCAAGAGCCTGCAGCCTAACACTCGACCTGCTAGGAGCACCCCAGCAGAGTGAGTGATTTTCCTGACATATGATGCCCCATCAGCACCCCAGCAGACTCTGTGAGCCCTGCACCCTGCCCGCAACACCTGCCAGCATCACAGTGAGAACTGCGAGTGCCACAATAAGGCTGCATGTGGACCCCACATGGCAGATCAACAGCAACAAGGGGGGAGGTCAGGGGAGGGAATAAGAGTGTGTTTATAGAACCTTAGTGCCCGAGAACAGATGACTGGATAAAGAAACCCTGGCACATCTACACCATGGAATACTATGCAGCTGTTAGGAAAAATGAAGCACGGAATTTTCTTGTAAATGGATGGACATGGAGAGTATCATGCTGAGTGAAAAGAGAAGGTGAGGGACTGACATAGAATGACTGCACCATTTGTGGAATTAAAAAAAAAAAACAGTATGAGATTAACACCTGAGGACAGTAGAAACAAGGGCCAGGAGGACAGGTCATGGTTGCAAGTTGGCTTCAAGTGCTGGGGAGAAGGCAGTTTGGATAAAAAAGGAACCACTATGACAAAGACAGTTGGAAGTGATCACTCTGAATAAGAATTGAATAAGAACTCCTGAAAGTAAGTAAAGGAACAAGCATGATGACCTCTCAGAATCTGTACTGCAAACCATAGTGACCAAAGGAGAGAAAAAAGGAAAGTGCTTGCCATAGAGAGAGGCTGGGCGTGGTTTGAGGGAAACTGGGGATACTAGTAGTGGGAAATATGCACTGGTGAAGGAATGGGTGTTGGAGCATTGCATGACTGAAACCCAGCCATGAACAATTTTGTAACTATCTCATGATGATTCAATTAAGTAAAGTAAAGTAAAGTAAAGTAAAGTAAAGTAAAGGCCCTCCCGTTGATCATCGATTTGCTCGAGCGGGCCCAGTAACGTCTCCATTGGAGACTTTGTTGTTACTGTGTCTGGCATATCGAATACTCTCGGTAGCTTGCCGGGCTCTCCGAGAGGGGCGGAGGAATCGAACTCGGGTCGGCCATGTTGGCTGCATGCAAGCCAAAAGCCCTACCCGCTGTGCTATTTCTCCAGCCCAATTAATATAAAAATTATTTAACACACATACACACACACACACACATTTGAGGCCACATCCAATGGTGCTCCAGGATTACTCCTGGTTCCATGCCCAGGGATCACTCCTGGTTTGCGCAGGGGACCATATGGAGTGTCAGGGATCAAACCCAGGTAGGCCACAGGCAAGACAGGCACCATACCTGCTGCACTATGTCTCCTGTCTTCTCTAAAACAAAGACAAGTGTGCCAGGGGTTGGAGTGAGCTTGGTGGATTGAGTGCATGCTGTGCATGCAGGACAAAGCTTCACGGTTCCCTGAGCAATACCACCAGCAACTCCAGAGTACAGAGCCTGTGGTAACTGAGTATCTCTAGGTGTGGGACAAAAATCAGGCGGAGAAAGAAAGAGAAAAAGTGAGAAAGAGAGAGGAGAGAGAGAGAAGAGGGGAGAGAGAGAAGAGAGAAAGGGAGAAGAGAGGAGGGGGAGAGAGGAGGAGGAGAGAGAAGAGGAGGGAGAAAGAGGAGAGAGAAGACAGGGAGAGAGAAAGAAAGAGAAGGGAGGAGAGAAAGAGAAGGAGGGGGAGAGAGAGAAAGAGGAGAGAGAAGACAGGGGAGAGAGAGAAGACAGGGGAGAATGAGAGGGGGGAGAGAGAAGAGAAGGGAGAGGGGGTGAGAGAAAGAGATGGAGAGGGAGAAAGAGGACAGATAAGAGAGAAAGAGAAAAGGGGAGGGAGAGAGCGAGAGAGAGAGAGAGATGTGAGAAGAGAGAGCAGAGAGACAGCGCAGTGTACCCAAACTGCTCTAGAATCAGAACTATTAATGGTTTAGTGACCAACCGTCCGAGGCAGGTCAATGGGCCATAGGGGCACAGGCCGGCCTCTCGAAGTGCGGACACCAGTGCTGACCTCTGCCCGGTCAGTTCCATTCACAGCTCTGGACACTCAGCATGTGCACCTGAATGAGGTCCACACTAAGCTGCTCTGTGGGCCTGGCTCCTGACTGAGGAACCACACTGCAAAGACTCCTGCCGGTGCCTTGGCTTGAGGGAGCATCCAGGACGTGCCTCGGCAGCAGGCAGGAATGAGGCCTTGGTCACTCGTCCCTCTCACCCACACACAGCACAGGGAGTCACCAGTACTTCCCGACACTGTCAGGTTCTATGGGTGTACAGTGGCTACATACACGGCCAGGATCCTGCTCTTCAGAGGTAAAATCTTGCAGGGTTGGAGAGAGAGTACTGGGACAGAGGCACTTGCCCTGTGCACAGCTGACCCCAATCCAACCCCCAGGAAGGCCTATGGCTTCCAAGATTTCCAGGAGTGACCCTTGACTACAGAGCCAGAGGTGAACCCCGAGTACCACCAGGTGTGCCCAAACCCTCCACCCTCCAATTTTTTTTTTTAAGTAGCAGTATCTATTCAAATTATCATCCTATTTAATGTCATGTTACACTAGGCACAAGGGAAATAAGTGATGGTGCTCTAAGAATCTATAATAGGAGCTTTCTCCTAAATCAGTCAAGTAGGGCTTCCTGAGGAAGTGGCAGGGGCGCTAACATGTGAAGGATGAACAGGGTTAACTCTGTGGGAAAGGGAAGGAGACATCTGGCCACTGATAAGAACAATAAACCTGACTGAGGGGGAGGGTAGGTGGAGAGAGAGCACAGAGGGTCTGGCCCTTGAAACTTCCCACTGGTTTCGGGTCAAGACCAAACAACCCCATGGCCTCTCCTGTCCCTGGCCACTCTGTGCTCTGCATATCCACCACATCCACTGTCCCTCTCACTCCCCTTACAGCCACACTTGCATTCCATAGGGATAGTTTTGTTTGGTTTTGGGCCATACCTGGTGATGCTCAGAGGGTGCTCCTGGTTTGTAATCAGGAATCACTCCTGGTGGTGCTCAGGAGACCAGAAGGGATGCTGGGGATTGAATCCAGACCAGCTGCATATAAGGCAGGTGCCTTATCACTCCAGTTGGGGCTATTTATTTTTTGGGGGGGGTGCACAGTTGGCTGTGCTGTGAACTTTCTCCTGGCTCTTGCACACAAGAATCATTCCTGGTGGGACTTGCAGAACTATTTGGGGTACCATACTTGAATTTCAAAGATCTTTCTTGTTTTGTTTCGCGGTGCTTGTTTCTGCTTTTGGGCTACACCTAGCTGTCTCTGGCTCAGTCATCAGGGCTACACGCTCAAGGGACCATATAGGGAGCTGGCGATCAAACCTGGGCTGGCTGTATGCAAGGCAAGTGCCTTCTCCACTGTGCTGCCTCTCCAGCCCCTCAAATCTCTTCCTGGCTTTGCGGTGGGTGCCACAGTGTGGCAGTGGCAGGAGGAAGGGACCAAGAAGAGGAGGCAAACTCGCTTACACACAAGGCACAGGAGCTTCTGCCTCTGCCCACGCGGGGGTCATGGTTTTGGAGAAAAGGCGAGGGCCACTGCCAATGAATGTAGAGGAGCTCTTGGGAACTGAGCTGGCTTCGGGAGCACCTTCCTCCGAATCACCTCGGGGACCCAGGAACTCTTTCCAAGGGATGCTGCAGGGGTGTCTGTGAGGGCAAGGCGTGGGCTGGAAAGAGACAGCAGCCATTACCTGGTCATCCAGGGGGATCCCGTTGCTCATCCTCACTCGATTTCCCTCCGGGTGATAGTCATCTGCATCATAGAATTTCCACCCGAGCTTGGAAACCAAACAAAAGGAGTATGTAGCGGGCAGGGCGTCTCAGGCGACTGCCGCCACGAGGGCCCACACAGCAGCTCCGTGCTTCCCCCCAGTTGCAGGGGAGCATCCCCTGCCTCCCCGCACCCACCCACAGGAAAGAAAAGGGGTTTGAAGCTCAGCAGTGTGCTGTGGGGCTCACCCATCATTATCTGTAATCACCCGATGGGAAACCAAACTGCAGCAGTGAGTGGCACTCTGAACTTGTTCGTGCTTACAGATCAGCCTGCCTTTCGGTCGGGGAAGGGAGAGAACAGTAGGAGACCAGTAGGGTGTGCGACTGAGGGACAGAAAGGCGGGTTACCTCGGATGGCAGCAGGCCGCCCACACTTGATCTGTGGAGAGGATGCAGATGTTCAAATGACCACGCCCTCCCAACCAGCCCATCCTAGGGTGCCCCCCAGAACTCAGATCAAAGTATACTGATGACAATCTGCAAGTGGTTGTGATGCCTTGTTGGTTTTGGGTTTTGGGTGATTCCCGGAGGTGCTCTAAGGTCATTCCTGGCTCTGTGCTCAGGGGCCACTCCCAGCAGATGCTTGGGAAACCATGGGGTTTCCGGCCTGACCCTGGGTTTCCGGCATGCAAGGCATGTGCTTCAGCCCACTGCATTATTGCTCCTACCCCAAAAGTGATGTTCTTGACCATGGAATATAGAGTATGGTTCTAGTTTTCTCCAGGAGTTTAAAGAAAGACATCATTACCCACGTGCCGCTAACCTCTCCCCCGAAACATACCATCCAATCTCATTAAACTCCTTAAGTGTTTTGGCCCCTGCTTCATAGATGCCTCCCAAGTGGTGCTCAGAAGACCTGAGAGCCCTTCTGGTGGTTCTTGGCCCACATGGCCAGGGGTCTTGTGCAAAAGCCTGAGACTGTGGTACTGCTCAGGCCTGCCAAGCTTGGCCTCACCCAGGCTACAGAGGTGCTCAGAAACCTCCAGGGCTGCACCAGATGGTGCACAGGAGACCACGAGGCACTGCAGTACAGAGTGCTGGGCATGCACCCTGACTACTGTCCCAGCTCCAGCCCCTAGGTGTTTATTTTCTAAGGGAAAAAAAACTGAATTCCTGAAGTGCTCAAAACTCTCCTGAGGATGCTAGGAGGGATGTGAAGGGGATTAACCTCCTCTAACTCCTACAAGGTGCAAAGCACAGCACTGCCTCAGGGCTCAGGGCTACATGCTTGAGCAGAGAGACAGGACAACAGTAAAGCCCTGCAGGTTCAACCCCCAGCAACCCACCTGGTTCCTGCCAGGAGTGATCCCTAAGCACAGAGCCAGGAGTAAGCTCTAGGCACAGTTGGGGGGGCCTCCCAAAACAAAAATGAAGAAATAAATAGATGAGACGCACTCTTAATGGACACAAGAGACAGGCCAGCCCTTCGGACTGGATGTCCAGGGCTCTCTGCTCTGAGAATCTGATAAGGATCTGTTCCCCCTAAAAGGCAGTGCAGGCAGTGGGAAGGCCTCGGGGCTCTGAATCTGACGTCTGGCAGGTTCTCTATTCTGTCATTACAGGACTAAGATCCTGTGCAAGGTGAAACTATTTTCTCACCAGCAAAATGAGAGAACTGAGCCACAGTACCCATTCCCCATCGCTCATTTCATTTAGCCAGCACTGACTGAGCTACCAGCTGGCCGCCAGAGGCTTGGTCTGTGCCACGGAAGATGGACAGAGAAGGCAGCCAATGAGAAATGAAATCCTTTCTGGCTTTCAATTTCTAAGGTGTTGCACAAATACCATTTACCACCATCACAATTTACATATCCGATTACTATTTATCAGACCTGGTCTCCCAAATTTTATATACTAGTCACAGTCACAGTCACAGTCCTCCCGTTCTTCATCGATTTGCTCGAGCGGGCCCAGTAACATTGTGAGACTTGTTACTGTGTTTGGCATATAGAATATGTCACGGGGAGCTTGCCAGGCTTTGCCTTGCGGGCGAGATACTCCCGGTAGCTTTCCGGGCTCTCCAAGAGGAGTGGAGGAATCGAACTCGGGTCGGCCATGTTGGCCCTTGTAAGGCAAACACCCTACCGCTATGCTATTTGTCCAGCCCTTTATATACCAACTCCACAATTTTTACAAACTGTGTTTAAGATAATATGGTTACAATTATACTTTTGGTGTATAAAGTTATTGTACCGCCAGTACCAAAATCTCTCCACCACTGCCCTTATGTCGCTTCTAGTCTCTCTTTTTCCTCATTCCTCAACCCCTCCCCCTTCCATCTGGTGACCTCAACTTTGTAATCAAAGTCCAATTTGTTGGTAAACATTTACCAATTCCAAAGTGTTTACTTGTTTCTCAGGGTCCACACCTGACAGTGATCAGGACTTACTCCTGGCTCTACATTCAGGTATTACTTCTGCTGGGGCTCAGGGGACCACATGAGGTGCCAGGAATGGAACCCGTGTCAGCCACGTGCAAGGCAAACACCCTTACCCACTGTGCTACTGCTCTAGCCCCTACTTGATATTTTTATATGACTGCTTCACTTTCTGAAATCAAATATATTTTTAAAAAAAGTTTGGGGGTCACAGAGGTAGTACATCTGCAAACTTCTGACTTGGAAAATCAATCCCCCATTTGACAAATTTATTTGAAATAGACTCAGTCTCACACTGAGCTCCAGATACTTTCCTTCCACATGTGTCTCCTGCTTCTCCATGTCAGCCTATAACAGAGGTTCCCGAATTTCTTTGTCCTGAGATTCCCTATTCAGAAAATTATTACTCCAGGCTGGAGAGGTAGTCCACGAGTTTTGAGGCTTGCCTTGTTCGTGGCTGATCCCAGCTGAATTCCTGCCTCATGGTCCCCTGTGCACTACCAAAAGAGGCCCTCAAGGAGTGCTTGGTATGACCCCAAACCAAACATAATATTACTCAACAACCCCTAATTTCATCAGAGGCTAATACTGCCTTTCTGTATTCTTCCAGAAATCCTGGAGCAGCATCTTCCTCTTTGGGAAACACTGGTGTACTTCTCCCTTCTCCAAGCTGCCCAGGTGCAAGTCTTAAAACCCCTCTTTACTTCTCATTCGTAGTCCATCTACAAGTCTCTTATTTATATTCCATAACTGAATCTCTAACTTCAGACCACCCGTCTTGCCTTGCTGGGGTTCCCTGATAATCCATAAGGCGGTCAGGCCTCTGGGCCTTGACATGTTCTAGACCCTCTGCCATAACGCTTTCCCACTGTTCTCCAGGCTTGTCCCCTCCTCTCTCCTAACTCCCACATTTCTTCAGAGGGTCATTCCTTGACCCTCCTGCCTGGTGCTCTGCCCACTTCCTCCCCAGTCTCTCACCTGGAGGTGGCCACCACCAACACTTTTGGTTGATGTGTATGTAATTACTGCCATCCTACATAGTGGCATATAAACTCCCTGAAGGTAGGGATTTTTGTCCCATTATCAGTGACAACCATGAATGACTGAGTCCAATATTTTTCTGAATGCATGAAACTAACCATCTGAATTGTATAGGATATCTTCCCTCTCGCCTGATGGAAATGTGACTAACTGCCCAAGCTAGCTCAGCAGGCCATGGTGGAACCAAGTCCTGCGGTTACTAAGTCCCTTACACCAAGCACAGGAGCAGTTTTACACTTTTTTTTTTCCTTTTTGGGTCACACCCGGCAATGCACAGGGGTTACTCCTGGCTCATGCACTCAGGAATTACTCCTGGCGGTGCTCAGTGGACCATATGGGATGCCGGGAATCAAACTTGGGTCCGCTGGGTGCAAGGCAAACACCCTACCCGCTGAGCTATCACTCCAGCCTCAGGACACCACTTTTAAAGCAGGTAGCTAGGAAACTGCAGGTGCTGACTTTTAATGTCATCCCGGATTCCCTGTCTTTGAGGGTAAACATGCCCGCCCCCCCCCCCCCAATTCTTCTAAAGATATATCTATTTACCCGATGCAAGCTTTTTAAATGGGTACAACCCACATGGGTGGTTCCTGACTAAGGAGAGTCTAGAGCATCTGAAGGTCAAGCTACTTTAGCACAGTGGGCGGGGATACTTTAGCAAGTATCTTTAGCAAGTATCTTTAGCACAGTGGACCGGGCTCTCACTCCCGTCCCCGCGAAGGGGAAGGGGACTCCCCAGGGCTCCCGCGTCCACACGGGCCTGTCCTCCTCCCGTGTGCCCGCCGCCCGCCTCCCGCACTTACTTCACGGAGCCGCTCACACCCATCACCAGCAGCGCGCTCGGGATCTTCCTGTCGCCCCGCTAGCTCCAGCCGCCGGCTTCTGGCCCGCCGCCCGCCTCCCGCTCACTGGCCCCGCCCCGCCTCCCGCTCGCCCCGCCCCGCCTCCCTCTCGCCCCGCCTCCCACTCGCCCCATCTCGCCTCTCCCATCTTCAGGCTTCCTGTCCCCTTATAGCTGAATATGAATATTTATTTTTTTCTTTTTGTTTTTTCTTTTTGGGTCACACCCAGCATTGCACTGGGTTTATTCCTGGCTCGTGCACTCAGGAATCACTCCTGGCAGTGCTTGGGGGACCATATGGGATGCTAGAAATCGAACCCAGGTCGGCCACTTGCAAGGCAACCGCCCTACCAGCTGTGCTATCGCTCCAGCCCCTGGATATGAATATTTATGAAGTGTGCTCATGATATAGTGTTTTTTTAATGTAACCAAGCGTTTTGCCTCGAGGTGGGCATCCCAGTTGATATCCAGCATGTACTGTGAGAAATAACCCACCTGTCTAAAATGCATAGATTTAGAGCCTCAAAGAGAGGGGGGGAAAGGAGGTTTTAATAGCAACTATTGAATTTTTTCAATTTGTTTTTATTTTTATTTTATTTTTAAAAAGTTGTAGTTGACTACAGTTAATATTCAAACACCAATCCCAACATCGTGCAACTTCCCACCACCATAAGAGGAAAGTTTGTGAAGATTGCTATATTTCATCCTGAAGTCATTTAAGTAAGTCCTTGTGTAAGAGATTGCAAGCAGTTATACCCAAACAAATGTGTGCTACTTTTTGGTACATCAGTGGGCTAGAGCATAAGAGGTCCTGCAGCCGTGAATTCAGCCTCATGCTCCAGGTTGTTCTATGTCACACTCTTCCATGAGCTTTATTTTATAGTCTCTGGGTTTTGACTTTGGATGAGGTTATATGGCACCAGAGGCAGTTTGTTGTGTGACTACCAAGACACTGGAAAACTGGGGAGTTGAGGGGAGGAGGCCCAGACCCGTTCCGAGCAGGCTTGGAGATATCAGTCACGGGTCCCGAATACCTGGATTTTTCTGCAGGTTCCCTCATAGGTGAGGCTCATCCGAACCTGTGCAGAGAGGCCTTGAGCATGGATATTGTTGGATTCAAGAGGTTTCTGACTGCCTGGACTCTGCAGGGGTGGGGAGGGAAACTCAGCCTGTCCCCCTCCGAGTGGCCAGGGTGAAGACAGCCTGGAGCAGGTTCAGGATGTTCTATGTTGCTCTCTTCTGAGAGCTTTATTTAAGAGTCTGTGGATCTTGGCCATTGATGAGATTATATGGTGCCTAGAGTAGTTTGTCAACCATTGATTATGGTCTTTCAAGATTGGGTCATTGCCAAGTAGGCAAACTCGGAACACATGGGCAGGGGTTCTGACCGAATGCTAGTTCCTGGTCCTTTCTCTCATTTATTAGATACTATCAGGCCCATGTTCTAGGCCCAACCATGTTTCACTACATATGTAGATACCAAATTTATAAAATTTGTAATTTACAAGTTATAGTTCCTCCTTCTTAGGCTTCAGGGCTAAAGACTGCATTTTAAAACCAAACTAAATTTCCTCTAACAATAATCTTTAACGGCAGGATTTTCAATCAGTATCTAGTCCCATGCTGGGACCACTCTCCACACACTTGGATGAGCCTCACGCATAAAAGAACTGGCAGAGGAACCCAGGTGTGTGGGACCTGGGGCTGAGATCTCCAAGCCTGCATGGTTTGTGACTGGATCTGCCAGTAACTAGACAGTTACACCCACCAACTGCCGTATAACTCCAACAATGGCCAGGATCCAGAGATTATCACACTCAGCTCCTGGAAGTGCGTGGCCGCATTTGCGGCCACGTGACATCTTATCATCTCATTCCTACTTTGGACAAACTGGCAGGCTACCAAATGTAACCTGCCCACACGGCAGAGTCTGGCAAACTCCCCGTGGTATACCCAATATGCCAAATACCAGTAACAATGATGGGTCTCATTCTCCTAACCCTGAAAAAGCCTTGAATATGGCACTTTAAAAAAAAAATCTCAGGGCTAGGATGAAGAAGATGTTACTGGCACCTGCTCGAGGCAATCAACGAACAACAGGGTGGTCGTGATCATGATCGTGATCGTGATCTAGTGTCAGCACCAGAGGTCTAGTTTCTATTACCCTAAATATGCTTCCCTATTCCTCTTACATGTACTGTGGCTGTTTGGTATCACTGAAGGGGAAGGGACATACCTTTAATATACCCATGTGCTAGAAAACAGCACCGTAACTACATCTGAATTATTATAGTTGAAGCCCTCCTTCCCATTCCTGGGGGGAGATAGGCTGGCATGCTCCAAGCTTTGCCTTTGATTTCCTAGGTCTTCTGATTTTCTCCTCAACACAGTCCATTAAGAATTGCTAGGCTGAGGATGGGAAATAGCCCTACAACTAAGTAGAGTGAAGAAATAACACTTTCAACTTCCAGTGTTACCCAAATTTATTTTCCTGTCTATCCTGGGAAACAAGAAGGCTAACCCAGGGTCTTTAATGAACATTTAGGTTACCACTGCAGTGACTTTGTTTTTTCACGATACGGTGGCAAGACTTTAGCTTTCCTCTGTCAGGTAATGACAAAGAAGTCATGGCTGGCAGCTAAGGTCACTTGGCTAAAGTTACAGGTCAGTTATAGCTAGACCAGGGCAGAGGTAACTTCTACAGAGGCCTTTGTAGTCAGTGTGTGTAGAAGCCCTGCACCATATCTCATATCTCCATGCCAGCCTCCTGCTGAGACGAGATGTAAGAAAGACCAGGTCAGTAATCAGACCAAAATATCTTTTTAAAAAACAATTTTTATTTCATTAAAGAACCGTGATTTACAAAGTTATTGAAACGTCTAATGTTCTAGCATCAATTTCCCATCACCAGTGACCCCAAGTTCCCTCCCACCCCCACAAGCTGCCACCTTACAGGTACATCAGAATGTTTGGTTGTTGTCATTTGTGTCTCATGTTTTTAGTGTTGTTGACTCTGTTTTGTGTCTGTAGCTACCCACCCCTCCACATTACTGATGTATCTCAGGCCCTTGACCCCTGCTTACCCATTACTTTCTGTCTTCATCTTCTTTATCTCTTTCCCCAGACCCCCACCGCTATTTCTTTCCTTCTCTGTTCTACACACATAGAATACTACCCTTCTGTAAAAAATGATAAATCATACAATTAGCTGCTACCTGGCAGGATCTGGAGAGTATCATGCCGAGTGAAATTAGGAGAGATGTTGGATTGGTTTTTCCTTCCTCCCTTGCCTCAGGGAGGTTAGGTTAGGTTATTGAGTTACCCTCATCACACAGCCCCAAAGGCACTCCCATTCCTCTTTATTTATCTTTAACTTATTCTTTGTGTTCTGCTTCCCTCTCTGTTAATCACTATATCCCAAAATCAGACCCTGTGATTTGTAAAGTCAGATTCTTCTCAGGACTCTGGATTTTGTATATGCAAGTGAAATATTTTCTTTTTTTTCTTTCCCTTATGTCCTTTTCATAGTTTACTCTAGAGCATTGTCCTTTTTGTATAGATATAGGAAGATAGTTAATGCTGTGCTTCTGGGAGTTAATTGACTCAGAACAATATTTATTCCTGGGCATCTGTCATATTTACTCGACTTAAGCCTCAGCTGTCCTTAGTTCCTAGCACCCCAAAAGGAGGGTTCCAGTGAGGGTCTTGGATGGACTCAGGGCAAGCCATAAGCTACCCAAGCATTGAAAAGGGACAAGCCATAAGCTATCCTGGGATCTAAAAGGGACAGGCCAAACACCATAAAATATAGTAAGTTAAGAGTATGGTCATGGACAAATTTTGTCATGACCCAAAAAGAAGGATCTGAATAAGGACCTTATTCAGGACCCCTGAATAAGGTTAGGAAGACTAACTTGGGCTGAGGACTGTAGTCTGGGATATAAGAGAGATGTCTCCAGGAGAGCCACCCCATCCTTTAAACTTAATAATCTTACAGTGTTCAGTTTCTCTTTATTTCAACTCAGAAATATTTAATTAATCAAATTATAGGATATAAGTTTATCATTAACAAACTTCTGTATAAAACAAAATGGGAATAGGAAGAACCATCCCTTTGTTCAACATAGCAATTTTCCAATAATACAAACCTTAATAGTGATAGCACAGTGGGTAAGGCGTTTGCCTTGCATGCGGCCGACATGGCTGACGTGGGTTCTATTCCTCTGCCCCTCTCGGAGAGCCGGGAAAACTACTGAGAGTATCTCGCCTGCATGGCAAAGCCTGGCAAGCTACCCATAACGTATTCAATATGCCAAAAATAGTAACAACATGTCTCACAATTTGTTGTGAGACATTACTGGTGCCCACTTGAGCAAACAGATGAACAACTGGAGTACAGTGCTACAGTGCTACGGTGTTCATACAAAATGCCTAGAAATATTAAGAAGTAAATTTAAGATGACCATTTAAATGGAAATAGACCAAGGAAAGGAGAAATATGCCCCTAGATGGTCTTCTGCCCTTGGGTGTATCTTCTTGCAAGATGAGATTTTGTCCTAGAAGAAGTTTCACCTGAGGGAAGGGCCTTACATATATTGAGTGTGGAATCACAACAAGGTGTATTGCTACCCCCAACTCTGGGGGCCTGGGTGAAGAACGAAGGCTGTGAGATGGGGCACGAGGGAATGGGAATGAGGGCAGAGTGAGACTGGAATGAGGGACAGGGTGAAACTGGAATGGGGCATGCGGAGAGACTGGAATAGACACATAGGGAGAATGGAATGCATGGAGGAACATAGACTGTAATAAATGGCGATTAATCACCAACCATTTTGGCGGCCTTTTTTCTTCCCTCATGTGTTGGTATGCAGAGGCTGATTGGGATGGGGTAGTGACTTTTGACCACCAAATGCACGTGGTGAGTGCCCTCACTCACAGAGAGAGAGACACACACAGAATGATCTCTCTCCTGATGGAATATAAAGACATGTAGCAGGGGATTAACAAATACCCAAAGGTCACAGAAATTGAGAACTGGTCTTAGTCGTAAACTACCTTGGTGAGTGAAGAGGAGAGACACTGGAACAATGATCAGAGAAGTAGACATTCAGGTGAGGGTTTTGGTGCTAAACAGTGTCGTGCACGAAATGCTACTATTAACAGCATAGTAAACCACTGTGCCTAAAATAAAATCAAAACAAAATTCTCTTGACTATCTACCATTCTCAAAAGTCTAAAATTGAGACCAGAAAGATAGCACGGCACTTCAGGTACTTTCCTTGCACATAGCCCATCTGTATTTGATCTTGGCAACACATATAGGCCCCAGACACTGCCCAGGAGTAATCCCTGAGCACAGGTGGGTGTGTGGCCCCAAACAAAGCAAAATAAAAACCCCTCCAAAAATTAAAACTGATGACCCTTAACAACAGAATAAAAAGTCGAATTGGGAGACAATCAGAGTGTTTATTTGGGCATTAAAAGCGCACCATATAAACTCATTAACGACCATGATCCAGACACTCACAAAAAATCTCGAAAAAGAGCAACAAGTGGCAGAGATGCATTTACCTCAAGCTGTATCATTCTATTTAAAATTTTGGAATTTCTGGAGTTACATCTCATACTCTATGCCACTGGTGTACCAACAGTAGCACACCATACGTGATGGACTGTAGAGTAGAAGGCAACTGATCTTGATCTATCTATCTATATACATATATATATATATATATATATACATACACATATATATGTACACATATATATGTGTTCACAAGGATCAACATGTAACAACATGTCAGTAATTTCTTATACAAGGCTTAACAGCTCCAAGATGAGATACAACAATCTTCATACATTTTCCTCTAAAAAGCCCTCTTTGGATCATTTTTAGTGAATTACTCTTAACAAACAATAAAAATAAATTATTGAGGATCTGCCTTTGGGGCAGGCTTGGGTAGTAGTGGTAAAATTGAAAATAATGGTGATGATAAGGTATAATGGTGGTGGAATTGGTTTGGTGTTAGAATATTGAATACAATAAATTATTGCAAACAACCTTATAAAAATTAAAAATAAGAAAAAAAGAGTTGTAGAGGGGCAGGAGTGATATTATAGAGGGTAGGGAATTTGCCTTGCATGTAACTGACCCAACTTCGATCCCCACATCCTATATGGTCCCTATATGGTCCCCCAGGCACCGCCAGGAGTGATTCCTGAGTGCAAAGCCAAGAGTAAACCTGGAGCACCCCTGGGTGTGACCTCAAAACAAAAATAAATAAATGAAAGAGTTGTAAAGCTCAAATTCAGAGAGAGTCTGCAGAAGGCACAAAAGTGAGTTTTTATAAGGAAAATAAATGCTCATATTCAGATAGAGTCTGAAGAAGGCATAAAAGTGAGTTTTTATAAGGGAAATAAATTTTATGAGGTAATAAATGATATGCTGATCAGGTGAAAGCATCAACATGGTCAGGAGGTAAAAGTAGATTAAAGTTCACTTTTTATCAGTCCTTTCAAACAGGATATTCTTTTTTTTAATTTTTATTTATTTTTTCTTTTTATTATTTTTAGTGAAACACCATGAGGTACAGTTGTAGATTTACAATTTTTTGTGCTTGGGTTTCAATTATACAATGATTAAATACCCATCCCTTCACCAGTGCCCATTTTCCACCACCATGGATAATATCCCTCCCAGCCCCATCCCCCCATCCCACCCTGCCTCTGTGGCAGGGCATTCCCTTTTGTTCTCTCTCTCCTTTTGGGTGTTGTGGTCTGCAAAATAGGCATTAAGTGGCAACCATGTTCAGTCCATAGTCTACTTTCAACATGCATCTCCCCTCCTGGGAGGATCCTCCAAACACCCTTTATTTGGTGCTCCCTTCTCTATATGAGCTGCCCTTTCCCCTAGAATGCCCGGCTGGCCTCTAAGCTATGGAGTAATCCTCCTGGTGCTGATCTCAGCTATTCTTCGGTATTAATCTCATATTTTGTTTCTTTATATTCCTCAGATGAATGCAATCTTTCTATGTCCCTCTCTTTCTGACTCATTTCGCTTAGCATGATACTTTCCATGTTGTACCATTTGTATATAAATTTCATGACTTCATCTTTTCTAACAGCTACATAGTACTCCATTGTGTAGATGTACCAAAGTTTCTTTAACCAGTCATCTGTTCGTGGGCATTCAGGTTTCTTCCAGTTTCTGGCTATTGTAAGAGTGCTGCAATGAACGAACAAGTGCTGATATCACTTCGACTATACATTTTTGCCTCTCTCAAACAGGATATTCTGGTTCTTGTTTCTTCTTGGAATGTTGGTGGCCAGAGGCCTTACCCAGTTTAGGGAATACAGACTGTAGAGTTGGTATATCTGCAGTGGCTTCTGGCAGCTCTGTCTTATTTCATTTCATTTCATTTATTTTGAGTTTGGGGTCACATTGTGGGGCTCAGGAACTACTCCCAGGGATCCATATGGTGCCATGATCAATCAGATTCTCACAGATGCAAAACAGAAGTATGAGCACCAGCCCTGTGAGCCATCTCCATTCTCCGGTAGCCCTCTTTTATGGGGGATCGGGTGTTCTATCAAATGGTACTCAAGAGGCCCTCGTGGTCCTCTTGGAAATTCTCCAGCAACCATGCAGGACATCCAGTGTAAGGGACCGTGGATGTGGTACTTGCTGCTGGCTGTGGTGTGGGATGACCTAGGTCCCTGCACTTGTACTTGGGCCATCCAGAGCTCCACCTGTAGAGTCTCAGGGCCACTTGGTGCCTGGGATCAAGCTGGGATCAACCATCTAAACCCTATACTAGATCTTTGGTTTCTACAGCCTTGTTTTAAAATGATTCCAGTTATATTATTACTCATCACACCTTCCAGGTACTTTAGAAAGGTAGGGGGGATCCCTTCACTAGCACTGAACAAAGCCAAACACAAGTTGTCATTTCTTTTGTGTTTCTTTGGTTTTGGAGCTCTTCCTGGGTTACTCCTGGAAGTAAGCTAAGGGGTTGCTCCTGGTGGTTCTGAGGATCAAACTGGGATCAGCCCTTGCGAGGAAAGAGTCTTATTATCTTCTCTGGCTAGCTGACATTTCTTTCAATGTTCATAGTATAGACACACATATGTATACATATGGTCACTTCCTGAAGCTGCCTGGTCCCCAGGGAAAGGATCATTTTTATTTCTAGATTTCACGGTCGTTCCTCCTGTCTTCAATATACACTTACCCACAGTTAACTGACTGAAACAACCGGGGAGGATGAGATGAACTTTAGAGTCAGGAGTAAACCCTGAGCACTTCCAGGTGTGGTGAGAAAGAGAAAGTAGAGAGAGCAAAAGGAGAGATGATGCTAACTCAAGAATAGAGAGAAGAGAAGGGTGTGAGTGAGAGAGGAATAGGGAGGGAGAGAGAGGAGGGAGGAAGAGGGAAAGAAAAGAAAGAGGATGGGGGAGAGACTGTGAGAGCGAGAGAGAAGTATAAAAGGTTAACTCCAGATGAAAGTGCTTCCACCTCTGCTCGACTCACCTTGGTCACCAGTGCTCATGGAAATGCCTGGTCTAGGTCAGGTCAGTTCCATTATCAGCATGGAAGTTCTGGGTCCATCACTTTTCTCTCACAGAAAAGAATTTCAGGAGGAGGTTAAATGTGAAGCATGATAGTTTTTATTGAAACTTATCTAGAAAGATGTGAGGGTAAAGAGAGATAAGTACACGTTCTAAAGAAAATGGGCTTCTCCAGATTGGAAATAAACAAAGAGACAACTTAGTCAGGCATGTGCTCTAGGGCTTGAAGTATAAACTCCCGATGACTTTTAAACTTGTAAGTTTGTCCCCTTAAATGCCACCATTAGTGCTCTCCCATCTCCTAAGCACTCCCATATTGTTTGCACATTATTTACAGTAGACAAGATAAGAAATCAACTCTGTCTATAACAGAGGAATGACTTTTGAACAATATAGATGAAGATCTAGGGTCTCATGTGAGGTAAAATAAGCCAGATAGAAAGAGATAAATACTGTTTGATGCCACTTACAAATGGAATCAGAAACAGCCAACCTCATAGAAATGGAACCTACAATGTTGGTTTCTAAGGGGTTGAAGATTGGGGAGACTTTTTTAGGGGTACAAACTTGCAACTCATAGCTAAGTTTATTCTAGAGATCTAGTGCATAGTTTAGTGATTAAAGACAATATTGTTTTATAAATCTCAAAGTTATGAAGAGTTAATAGTTCTCAACACAAAAATGATACTTTTGTAGAGGGATAGAGCTATGTTGGCAGTCATATTAATAATATTTCAATGTATTAAGCCAGGGTGCTGTAAAGCTAAATGTACACAGTCTTACATGTCAAGCACATTAAATTTTGTTTGTTTGTTTTTGAACCACACCAGACTTGTGATGAGGGATCACTCTTGGTGAGATCAGGGGACCATATGTCGTGCTGGCGATCAAACTCGGGTTGGCTGCCTGCAAGATAAGCACCCTGCCCACTCTCTAGCCCACTCTCTCTAGCTCCACAATTTTTGTAAATTCAATTTTAATAAAAACACTATCGCGGAGGGCCCGCAAACTACTCTCCGACCCGCGGAGGTGGCCCTAGGATCCGTAGGTGCAGGGAAGGACCGACCGAATGAACACAAGACACAAGAGACAGAGTATAGTTTAGAAATAGAGAGAAAAAGGGACAGCACTTTATTGAGGGATACAGGCTGTTTATATAGGGTCTGGGCAGCTCAGTCAGGAGCAGAAGCGGTATAACCATATATGGTAAGGTCAGCAACAAGAGCTTTACCTAACATTCAAGGTAGACATTTGTACATCAAAGGGTCTTGTGGCAGTAGGTGCATCCTGAGCTTTACAATTGTATGTAAAATGGCCTTATGGCAGTAGATGTATCCTGAGCTTTACAATTGTATATCAAAGGGTCTTAGGGAATAGATGCATCCTGGAGGTTACTATAGATAAGGCCAGCTAAGCTAACTGTCAGCCTGATGTTGCTTGCTATAGATCAGGCATCCACTGAGATCAGGAAGTCCTGGGAGACTGTCACCAATGTCTGTCCCAAGCAGTTCCTAGCATGGGAACCACGGCCAGGGTCTATGAGAGGGCTCTTGGCTTCCCACACACTATGGTTTGCAAGGTTGTTCATTATACCAAGTCCTGTTCCTTTGTCACTCTGCTTGCTGGTGGCAGGGAATTTCTTGGACCTTGAGAACTTGATAAAGAGACAAAGAGAACTGAGGAGGAAACCGTGGTGTTCGTCTTCTGGAAGCTGGTGGGGTGGGGGGGCATCCCCAGGGCAGGCGTGGCATTTCTGCTGTGCCTGGCGTAGAAGGCGAGCTGGAGGAGGTGGGTACAGAGGACAGGCAATGCACTGTGCCTCAGAAGAGCCTTCACTCAACTGTTTTCAGGTGCAGAATAAGGATGTGATGTGGGGTAAAAGTGAAGTGGAGTATGAAAGTGCCCGTGTCACCTGATGTGACACACACTGCAACTTGAGCTTCACCCAGTGTTGATAAAGATATGCTGATCAAAAAAAGCCAAAACCTAACTCTAGTGCATTTGCAAAAAAAAGCCAAGTGAGAGCCATGAATTAAACTGATCTTTCCTTCTCTCTTCACCAACCTCAGGTTAGAAGTAGCCATAGAAAGGATCATGGCAGCAGAAACTATTTTCCTTTTTGTTGTAGGCAGACTGGTAAGAGAATTTGGGAATGTGCTTTGGGCAAATAATATATTTTAAAATGAAGAGATTATCTAGCCCTGAAGGAACCCAAGGACAGGAAGACCTCTTTGAAATATAAACCCTGAGCTTTTTGAAGAGGAGAAACTGAGACACTATAGGAGATGGAGAAATCCAAGGTTCCATCCAGAGAAGGGTGGAGCCCTCAGAAAAGGGGCAGCTGCAGAGGAATCTGTGAGATTAAAAAGACACTGTCAGCAGTTCAAAGGTCGCAATTTCCAGATGATTAACAGTGCAAGGCTTTTCTGTGACAGCACTGAGGTTGGCCGCCTGCAAGATAAGCACCCTACTCAGTGTATTATTGCTCTAGCTCCAAAATTTTTTAAAAATAAATTTTTATTAAATGCACCGTGATCTACAAAGTTGTTCATTATACAGTTGTTTCAAATATTTAGTGTTTCGTCACCATCAGTGTGTTCTTCCTCCACAAATATCCCTAGTTTCTCTCCCAATTTTTCCCCTTAGGCACATAACAAATTTACATTATGTTGCTTATTCCAAATAAAAAAACTTAACAGATGGCAAATAGAATGATCAGAAAATAAAACAGTAAGAGCTAATTTGTGATTACTGTATGAATTTGACCTATGTAAATACAAGAATCAAAACCATTTAATACAATGTAATAAAATGCCCATTCTCATTTCCATGTGTCTGTTTCCAACTATGGAATCTACAGTATCACTGTATCACTATAGTACTGTCCTCCCGTTGTTTATTGATTTGCTCAAGCAGGTGCCAGTAATGTCTCCATTCGTCTCTGATACATGCTAGTGTAGCCCGATGGTATATTGGGGGCTCTTTCAGGGTCAGGGGAATGAGGACCATCATTGCTACTGTTTTCATCATATGGAGTATGCCACGGGTAGCTTGCCAGTCTCTTCTGTGGGGGTAGGATACTCTCAGTAGCTTGCTGGGCTCTCTGAGAGGGCTGGAGGCTTTTGGGGTAGCCTCTAATCACCTTTACAGGTGTTCCCAGTCAGGCATGTATGCGGGAAGGATACATACTTTCAGTAGCTCACTGGGTTCTCTGAGAGCGAAAACTAAATAATTAAAGGTCTAGCATCCGTGGCTGCACGCTTCTGGGAACTTGGTTTTATAGTCTCTGGATCTTGGCCATTGGTGGGATTACACAGCAGTTGGTGGGTGCCACTGTCTAGTTACTGGAAGATGGGGCATCTGGGTGGAGGAGGCCCAGTTCTGATCTGAGTAGGCTTGGAGATCTCAGCCCCGGGTCCTATACACCTGGGTTCCTCTGCCAGTTCCTTCATGCATGAGGCTCAGCTGAGCGTGTGGAGAGTGGTCTCAGCATGGCTGTGGCTGGGTCCTGGAGGTCTTCAGTTGCCAGGGCTCTGCTCGGAGCGGGAGGGAAACTCAACCCGCCCCCCTCCAAGGGGCCCTGGTGATGACAGCCAGGTGCGGGGGCAGGAGACTCTGCATTGTTCTCTTCCGGGAGCTTGGTTTTATAGTCTCTGGATCTTAACCGTTGGTGGGATTACAGGGAAGTTGGTGAGCACAACTGTCTAGCTACTGGAATCTAAAGTATAAAGGCCCTCCCGTTGATCGTCGATTTGCTCCAGCGGGCCCAGTCGATTTGCTCGAGCGGGCCCAGTAACGTCTCCATTGGAGACTCTGTTGCTACTGTGTCTGGCATATCGAATACTCTCGGTAGCTTGCCGGTAGCTTGCCATGTATAAAGTAAAATGTAATGTATATTACATTACATTTTACTTTATACATGGATCTCACTATGGTAATCATCTCTCACCTGTCATTAATAAAATCTTTCATGTAATTCTGTGTTAATCTATTTTGGAGTTCGCATGGAATATGTAAAGCCTACATATGTAAATTTTCCCCTACACTTTATATAAACACTGTAGTTTACAAAGTTGTTCATGTTGGTTCGTTACAGGCATTGAACATTCCAACACAATACCATCACCATTATACTTTTCCTCCACCACTGTCTCCAATTTTCCCAACTACCCCCCTTAAGCCTGTCCCCATAGCAGGCCCTCAACGATTTATTTTATATTGCTTTTTATCAATAATTTGCTAACAATGGTAACAAATATTTCTTTAGCAGAAAATTAGTATAAATTGTTGTATCTCACCATGGAGACATTAAATCCTTGTATGAGAGATTATTAAGATGTTGTTTCAGCTTAAGTCTTTTATATTTATGTTTTATTAATTGAGATTGATTGCCTTCTATGTTACATCCCATCCAATCTGGTGGGCTCCTACTGGTTTATCTGTGTTGTGGAGTTTGAGATGTCATTCGCATTCACGGCTATTCACTCCAGGAAGTCCGGAATTTTTAATAGGCTGGTGCAGCTGGAGTTAAATTTTTAACTGGGTGGTGACTTTAGGGTGTGTAAGTGACTTCTGGGACTTATGGAAGTAGAGGAAGCGGGGCAGAAGTAGCCCATCCTGACTCTGAGAAAGCCTGGAAGATCTCAGTCACAAAATACCCATACCTGAGTTTTTCAGCAGACTAATTTCTCTATGAGGTTGAATCCCAAGACAATGGAGTCCCGTAGGGAGCATGGTGGCTATTTTGAAATGTGGGAGCAAGTGCGGGCCAGGATTCTGTTTGAGTGGGTCAGCCCAGGACCCACCCCTCTTCCAGGGTACCATGGACATCTCAATCATGTGTGAGTGTCTGGAAAAAATATCGTTTGTGTCTTGTTGTTCTCTTGAGATTTATTTATGAATCTCTGGAGCATGGTCTTACACGAGCTTACCTCTTGTTTTAGCTAATTGTTTTACCTACTTGTTTTAGTTTTACCATTTACATTTAAATTTATCACATAGGTAAGCTATGATTATTGTTTGAATTTATTGCTTTCAAAATATGCACCCAGAATAATATGCGTGGAATCTGTTATAAATTTTAATGTTACTGAGAATTAATTGGACACACTTGTCTGACTTCCTTTAAATAAAGCTGAGTTAAAAAAAAGTCTATGAAATTACACAGCTTATTAGGGGTTGAAATGTACTTGAGAGCAGAAATGTTATCTCTCAGTTTCTTAAGTTTCTGACCAGTTTTTTTTTTTAATTGAATCACTGTGAGCTACAGTTACAAAGCTTCAGTCATACAATGATCGAATATCCATCTCTCCACCAGTGCACATTTTCCACCACCACTGTCCCCAGTATTCCCCCTGCCCATCCCAACCCCCCCCCCCCCCGCCCCCTGCGCCTCTATGGCAATTTCTCCCACACTCTCTACTTTTCAGCATTATGGTTTGCTTGAATTTTTCCACTACCATTCAAGCCTGCCTTGCCAGGGGCAGATGCAGATACTGTATTATCTATTGCAGATACTTTACTATCTATTGCTTACTATGAATAACACGAAAGGTCACATGACCACAAAAGCAACCACACACTTCTGGAATTCTAAAATTGTAAATGGTTGGGTCCAGAGACATCTCTGTAGGGAGCTAATACATTTTGAGATTCATTTGGGAGTCTCTGAATCAAGACTGTTGATGCACTGAGATGGCGCCTGGAGGCAGATCTTGGGCATGACAGCCAGGATCCCAAGCGGGCAGGGAGACTTGGAGGGACAGCCCGTCTCAGCTACTGCCATGTGGCCTGGAGTCTTAGTCCTGGAATCCGCATACCTGGGTTTTGCTTCTGGAAACTCGTGGCCACAGGGGTTTCATCTGGAGCGGGCAGAGAGGGCACGTCTCTTCTGTCTGAAGTGCCCCAGTAGAATTGGCTCAGTAAGAAGTCTGGAAAGATCTCCGGTGATCTGTTGCCTGACCAGTTCTTTCTGTAGTCTAAGAGACCATGTCATGTAAAGAAGTAGGGTTTGGTCAGTCCAGGCTAGGGACCTATAAAAGGAAATAGATATCTCTTAAAAGAAAAATACAGGGAAATTAGAAATACAGAGGAAACAAAACAAAAATTAAGCTGACAAAGGTATAAAAAGAATTAAGAATAATAAGAGAAATATAGGAGATCTAAATATCACAGTCAAATACTATTTTCCTTTGGAAGCATCAAGATTACACAAAAATACTGTAGGCTATATATCTCTCAGCACACAAGTCTCAACCTTTAACAACATGCTACTAATCTCTAATAGAAAGGCTTAATGGCTCCTGGGTGAAATACAACAATCTTCACACATTTTTCTCTAAGAAAACTTTTTTGGATCATTTTTAGTGGATTATTCATAACAAGAAATACAAAACAAATTACTTCGGTTCTGCTTTGGGGGCAGGGTTTGGGGTTTGGGATGGAAACACTTGAAATATGGCTATGGGAAGGTGTAATGGTGGTGAAATTCATGTTCAAATATTATATTCACGGTATATATATCACGGTACTCCTGTTGTTCATCAATTTTGCTCGAGCGGGCCCAGTAACATCTCCATCATGAGACTTGTTGTTACTGTGTTTGGCATATCGAGTACGTCACGGGTAGCTTGCCAGGCTCTGCCGTGCGGGGTTCAAATATTATATGTAATCAATTATTGTGAACAACTTTATAAAAATAAAATTAAAAATACTGTAGGACCTCAATATATGGATTACGTTTTTATGCTAATAATTTTCTTAAGTAATTAATTTTAAGTAAAATAGTAAATATAGAGAATAAGGTTCAGGATACTGTCATTTATTATTTTTTTGTTTTTGTCTTTTGTTCTTATCTTTTCCATTCACATTTTAACTCATTTACGACACCAATATAATAATATAGAGTTCCTAAGTTTAAAAATTACAAAGACAATAGTGGAAAAGAAAAATTACATCTCGTTCCTTTGAATTTACATTTCAAACCATCTCTATATAAATCAAGACAAAGTGAATCTTCTAGCAAAGTGAAGTTTCTGTCTGCACAGTTCATTTTGACAAATCAGTTTTATGTTCACAGTTTCTATGCAGAAAGACCATTCAGCATAGTAATATCCATTCACTAAACAAACTTAGCAGTTTACAAAGAAACAATCTTTAATCTGATAAGCAACTATAAAAAGCAGTGAGATAGTATCATGAAAATAATATTCAATGATATAATTTGAGGAAAAGGGTACCAATGTAAAATCAAAATGTCCACCATTCAGGAAAAAAATCTGTACTCAGAAGCTAATATAATGTACAAAATAATCTAATACAAGTAAGTAATTCAACTAGATATGGGGCCCAAGAACTCAATATAGTAATTACTTTTTAAATTATTCTAACATTGTTGCTATATTTAAACTTGTAATCATATGCTTTCTATGTATTCTAGCCTCTGACTTAACAGTTTGCGTAGACAAATGTATTCACCCATGTCTGTTTGTGAATATAGAACAGATTTCTTTTAGCTTGCCTCAGACAGAAATGTTTATCTCAGAGGACTGAACTCACCTTGCTGGTGAAATCGGCCAGGCCCGCATTCAGACTCCTTCACCAGACAACTGAACGGCAGCTGTCGTTTGAGAAAATTATGGTTTTCTCAAATATTCAAATTTAGTGGGGTGACACTTAAAGCAGACTTCTGAGTAGCTGGTTACTATTTTTTACTATTTTTGGACCATTCCTGGTGGTAGTTTATGATAACAGTAATGAATTCATCAGGAATGTCTTCTTACCGTTCAATCTTTTCTAATTTTCTTTCTTTTCTATTTGGAGATATTCAATCCTGTATTATCTATTATATGTGCCATAAATACATATTTATGCATTTTACTTTTGTCTTTAGTAATTTTATTCATCCCTGGATTCACATATTTTTCTACACAGAATAAGCCAATTAGTCCTCCACTCCGCCAATTTATTTTGTCTCCGGAAGAGATTCCTGCAGAATTTAATTCCTTTTCACTAGATCACTGATCTACTTCCCAAGCTTTAAAAAGGTTTGTATTGTGACATATATAAAAGATAAAATTGACATCTTCAGGGGCTGGAGCGATAGCACAGTGGGTACAGCATTTGCCTTGCACGCAACCGACCCGGGTTGAATTCCCAGCATCCCATATGGTCCCCTGGAGCACCACCAGGAGTAATTCCTGAGTGTAAATCCAGCAATAACCCCTGAGTATCACCAGATGTGATCCAAAAAACCGAAAAAAAAAATTGGCATCTTTGTGTGCAGCGATGTTAACTACAGTGATGATGTCGTGCAACCAACTGCCTTTCATCATCCTCTCCCCTTCCTTCTGCAGGGTAGAGACTGCTCTGTAAATAATGCACATGCTTTTCCCCCTTCTCTCCAGGAACCTGCAACCACAACTCTGTTCTGTTTCTAAGATTCCAGCTACTTATTAGAGTTCCTGTCTAAGCTGATTCAATATGTGTTTCTCTGTTTCTCACTGATTTGTTCACTTAGCAGCATGTCTTTAGTGTTCACCATGTGTCAGAATTTTCTGAGAAGCTCAGTAGTGATCTGTTTTATGTCTATACAGCATTCTGCTACTTCCTCTTCTACCACTAGACACTTGTGTGTTGCTTCTTCTATGCTTGTGCTATTGTGAATAATGCTGTGTGTTTGGTTGTAATATCTCTTTTTGACTCTTTTCAGTCTTTTGGGCATCTACCCTGAAGTCAAACAGCTGTAATATATGGGAATCTTATTCTAATTTTTGTATTTAGAATTTTATTTTAAATTACTACTACTATTATTATTATCATCATTATTTTCTATTTGGGGAGATATGGGTCCTGGAAGTAAGCCAGACCAAAAGGGTCCGTATTTAGAGAAGATGCTGAAACACTGACAGATATGGTTTCAGAGTATCTAGCCGGTCTGGTATGTTTTCTACCGAATAAACCTTCCTTACGTGGGAGTCAACAGGGTCAGTGCTCAATGGTGTGTCTGGACATCAAGTCCTGGACATGTGTCAGGAAGGAGGTGCCTGCAATTCTCTGTCACGCCGTGACCTGGAAGTACTGTGTCACCTGCTCCCAGGCTGCTGTCTTTCCCATCGGCTTTGTGAGGGTCCAGCTCTGACTCCAGGCTTTCTGTTTGTTCCCATTTGACTTACTTGTGCTTTATTGAATTCTCCACCTAGGAGCCCTTGGGTCTAATATTTTTCCCTCTCTCTTTGTTTATGAGCACTGAGGCTAGTATGTGTATGGATTTGGGTTTTATACATAATTAGGTGGTGATGGCAGGAGTGGAAAGGGGGGTTGGACTACACCCGGTGGTGCTTAGGGCTTACTGCTGGCTCTGTGCTCAAGGATCACTCCAGGAAGTATTCTGGGGGACCATATGTGAAGCTGGAGAACAAACTGGGGTCAGCTACACAGTCTTATCCAGGTTCTGTTTCTCTGATCGTTCAAAATTGGGTTTAAGATAACTGCTATTTAGTCATTGTATGACCATTAACAAACGAACTTTTCTTGGGTCCATTTATTTAAAACTGTAAATTATTTCTTAAGAGGTAAGTAAAAGGGATGCTGCTGGAACATTGTGTGTGTGTGTGTGTGTGTGTGTGTGTGTGTGTGTGTGTGTTTATGATTAAAATCAGTTCTTTTATTGAGGGAGAGAAGTTACTCCAGTGTTCCCTGGTGGAGAGAAAGGGGGAAAGTGGGAAGTCAAGTTTGCTGGTGAGAACTTAAGGGTCTGCCAACATTGTCAGAATCCAGGCTTTTCCGGATCTTTCCATGCCTTGTGTCTACAGATCGGCAAAGGGTTCCGGAGAACCAATTGAGAGGCTTCTTTCAGCTGTCAACCAAGAGGCTCTAGGTCTTCTCTCAGCCAAGGCATCCAGTGAAAATACAATTTATTTTTCAGAATCCTCTGGGGAATTAAACAGTCTCTTTCGCATCGCATTATCATGCTCCCTGCTCTTGATCCTCTTTTCCGTGCACTCTTTCTTCAAGCATTTTTCTCATCTCTCAATCAAGATCATTGCAATGACCAAACATTTCAGAAAGCCATGATTTTTGTGACATTCCTGAAGCAAGTGTATCAAGATGTTGCACTCTTCAGTTGTGCAAGTGCGGAGATAAGTCGGGATGCATCCTTAGGAGGAGGTGACGGACCCCAGCAGAACAACCCGGACGGCGGCCCGCCCAGGAGCCTGCAGCAGAGTCGGGGCGACCCGCTGAACCAGGCGGAGACGAGGCTCAGGGCGCATGCGCGGGCGCGCCCCAGTACGGCGGCCGCGAGGGCCCGCGGCGGCTCCGCTGGAACATAGTTTTGAGAAAATTAAATGTGGGGAACGTTAGCCAATTAAAATTATTATGATAATTAAGGTTATATGCTTATAATACTGTAAATAGCATTTATGTTTTTAATGGATAGTCAGAACAGTTCCCTGAAAGCCATTGCCAGTCCCCACCTCATATGATACGTCTAGTCTGTCACTTCATTCCCCTCTACATCCCTTGCTTGGTGATTGCAGTATAATACTTATAAACATGTATATGTAGATGCATATATGTATATGTATATGTATATTCCACAATTGTTAAGTAGATTGAGTAAATGCTAGAACTTTGTAGACCAGCATTACTCAACAAGGGATCAAATAACTCCTAGGGGCCCACCAGGTTGTTACAAGGGGAACACAGGTTAAAATCAAATAAATGGGTGATTTTTACCTCTAGTCTTGTGACAAGGTTGGAATACCAACTAATAGAACAGGGTGCCACAAGAAGAAACAAGGCCCAAAGGGAGTTGTAGTCATTGAAAGGGTGAGAAACAATGGTTTGGGCCACTAGTTTTGTTCACTGGTTCTGGAGATTATAAGGTGATTCAAGTGTCAGCTCTGGATATCAAAGCATTTTTCTCTTCCATAAAATTTTACTCATGATTTGCTCGCTTCGGCAGCACATATACTAAAATTGGAACGATACAGAGAAGATTAGCATGGCCCCTGCACAAGGATGACACGCAAATTCGTGAAGCGTTCCATAAAAAAAAAAAATTTACTCATGTTGAGATAATATATTTGTGGTTATATATATACATATGTATATATATGTTGCATTTTGGTGATCAGTGCTTTGTGATAATTAATGGTTTTCTCTCACCTTGGTGATTCTTCTTATTCTGAAGTTCATCCTAGTAGCATTCTAGCTAATTTAGATTTCATTTTTTGGGGGTCACACATGGAGATGCACAGGGGTTATTCCTGTCTCTGCACTCAGGAATTTCTCCTCGCAGTACTTGGGGTACCATATGGGATTCTGTGACTCGAACCCAGGTTGGCTGGGTAGGGACTGTAGATGAAATAAGACAGAGCTGCAAGAAGCCACTGCAGATATACCAAATCTACAGTCTGTCTTCCCTAAACTGGGTAAGGCCTCTGGCCACCAACATTCCAAGAAGAAACAAGAGCAAGAATATCCTCTTTGAAAGGACTGATAAAAAGTGAACTTTAATCTACTTTTACCTCTTGACCATGCTGAGGCTTTCACCTGATCAGCATATCATTTATGACCTCATCTTTCTCTTTCCCTTATAAAAACTCACTTTTGTGCCTTCTGCAGACTCTCTCTGAATATGAGCTTTACAACTCTTTCATTTATTTATTTTTGTTTTGAGGTCACACCCAGGGGTGCTCCAGGTTTACTCTTGGCTTTGCACTCAGGAATCACTCCTGGCGGTGCTTGGGGGACCATATAGGGCCCATATAGGATGTGGGGATCGAAGTTGGGTCAGTTACATGCAAGGCAAATTCCCTACCCGCTATATTATCACTCCTGCCCCTCTACAACTCTTTTTTTCTTATTTTTAATTTTTATAAGGTTGTTTGCAATAATTTATTGTATTCAATATTCTAACACCAAACCAATTCCACCACCATTACACCTTATCATCACCATTATTTTCAATTTTACCACTACTACCCAAGCCTGCCCCAAAGGCAGATCCTCAATAATTTATTTTTGTTGTTTGTTAAGAGTTATTCACTAAAAATGATCCAAAGAGGGCTTTTTAGAGGAAAATGTATGAAGATTGTTGTATCTCATCTTGGAGCTGTTAAGCCTTGTATAAGAAATTACTGACATGTTGTTACATGTTGAGCCTTGTGAACACATATATATGTGTACATATGTATGTATGTATATATATATGTATATAGATAGATAGATCAAGATCAGTTGCCTTCTACTTTGTGTGCTACTGTTGGTACACCAGTGGCATAGAGTATGAGATGTAACTCCAGAAATTCCAAAATTTTAAATAGAATGATACAGCTTGAGGTAAATGCATCTCTGCCACTTGTTGCTCTTTTTCGAGATTTTTTGTGAGTCTCTGGATCATGGCCGTTAATGAGTTTCTATGGTGCCCTTTTAATGCCCAAATAAACACTCTGATTGTCTCCCAATTCGACTTTTTATTCGGTTGTTAAGGGTCATCAATTTTAATTTTTGGAGGGGTTTTTGTTTTGCTTTGTTTGGGGCCACACACCCACCTGTGCTCAGGGATTACTCCTGGGCAGTGTCTGGGGCCTATATGTGTTGCCAAGATCAAATACAGATGGGCTATGTGCAAGGAAAGTACCTGAAGTGCTGTGCTATGTTTCTGGTCTCAATTTTAGACTTTTGAGAATGGTAGATAGTCAAGAGAATTTTGTTTCGATTTTACTTTAGGCACAGTGGTTTACTATGCTGTTAATAGTAGCATTTCGTGCACGACACGGTTTAGCACCAAACCCCTCACCTGAATATCTACTTTTCTGATCATTGTCCCAGTGTCTCTCCTCTTCACTCCCCAAGGTAGCTTACTACTAAGACCAGTTCTCAATTTCTGTGACCTTTGGGTATTTGCATGTCTTTATATTCCATCATGTCTACTACATGTCTTTATATTCCATCAGGAGAGAGATCATTCTGTGTGTGTGTCTCTCTCTCTGTGAGTGAGGGCACTCACCACTTGCGTTTGGTGGTCAAGAGTCGCCTCCCCATCCCAATCAGCCTCTGCATACCAACACATGAGGGAGGAAACAGGACCGCCAAAATGGTTGGTGATTAATTGCCATATATTACAGTCTATGTTCCTCCATGCATTCCATTCTCCCTATGTGTCTATTCCAGTCTCGCCCCATGCCCCATTCCAGTTTCACCCTGTCCCTCATTCCAGTCTCACTCTGCCCTCATTCCCATTCCCTCATGCCCCATCTCACAGACGTCATTATTCACCCAGCCCCCCAGAGTTGGGGGTAGCAATACACCTTGTAGTGATTGCACACTTAATATATGTAAGGCCCTTCCCTCAGGTGAACCTTCTTCTAGGACAAAATCTCATCTTGCAAGAAGATACACCCAAGGGCAGAAAACCATCTAGGGGCATATTTCTCCTTTCCTTGGTCTATTTCCATTTGAATGGACATCTTAAATTTACTTCTTAATATTTCTAGTCATTTTGTATGAACACCGTAGCACTGTAGCACTGTACTCCTGTTGTTCATCTGTTTGCTCAAGTGGGCACCAGTAATGGCTCACAACAAATTGTGAGACATGTTGTTACTATTTTTGGCATATTGAATACGTTATAGGTAGCTTGCCAGGCTTTGCCATGCAGGCGAGATACTCTCAGTAGTTTTCCCGGCTCTCCGAGAGGGGCGGAGGAATAGAACCCGGGTCAGCCATGTCGGCCGCATGCAAGGCAAACGCCTTACCCACTGTGCTATCACTATTAAGGTTTGTATTATTGGAAAATTGCTATGTTGATCAAAGGGATGGTTCTTCCTATTCCCATTTTGTTTTATACAGAATTTTCTTAATGATAAACTTATATCCTATAATTTGATTAATTAAATATTTCTGAATTGAAAGAAAGAGAAACTTAACACCGTAAGATATATTAAGTTTAAAGGATGGGGTGGCTCTCCTGGAGACATCTCTCTTATATCCCAGACTACAGTCCTCAGCCCAAGTTAGTCTTCCTAACGTTAGCAGAGTCCTTATTCAGATCCTTCTTTTTGGGTGATGACAAAGTTTGTCCATGACCATACTCATAACTTACTATATTTTATGGTGGTTGGCCTGTCCCTTTTAGATCCCAGGATAACTTATGGCCTGTCCCTTTTAGATCCCAGGATAACTTATGGCTTGTCCCTTTTCAATGCTTGGGTAGCTTACGGCTTGCCCTGAGTCCATCCAAGACCCTCACTGGAACCCTCCTTTTGGGGTGCTAGGAACTAAGGACAACTGAGGCTTAAGTCAAGTAAATATGACAGATGCACAGGAATAAATATTGTTCTGAGTCAATTAACTCCCAGAAGCACAGCATTCACTATTTTCCTGTGTCGATACAAAAAAGGACACTGCTCTAGAGTAAACTGTGAAAAGGACATAAGGGAAAGAAAAAAGCAAATATTTCAGTTGCATATACAAAATCCAGAATCCTGAGAAGAATCTGACTTTACAAATCACAGGGTCTGATTTTGGGATATAGTGATTAACAGAGAGGGGAAGCAGAACAAAGAATAAGTTAAAGATTAATAAAGAGGAATGGGAGTGCCACTGGGGCTGTGTGATGAGGGTAACTCAATAACCTAAACTCCTCGAGGCAAGGGAGGAAGGACAAACCAATCCAACATCTCTCCTAATTTCACTCAGCATGATACTCTCCAGATCCTGCCAGGTAGCAGCTAATTGTATGATTTATCATTTTTTACAGAAGAGTAGTATTCTATGTGTGTATGTACCACAACTTCTTTATCCTGCAATCTATTCAGTCAAGACATGTTATAAATAACATAAAATATCACTCATTCATGAATAAAAAAAAAGTATTTTACGGAATGAAAGTTTAGGGCTGTGGAAGAGAAAGATGCTAACAGAATCTGCTTCACTGATGGGGACCCCATCCCTGAGAGCAAATTGGGGTTTATATACTCTGCAGTGGACCATTCTCAAGGAAGGAAAAACTTACATTGAAACAATAGTTAAAAGGAGACAAAGTATGAGTTTTTAACTGCCCTATGGTAATTTCCAACATCCTCACTGAGTAAGAGATAATAAATGCATTTTGAATTTTGAAAAGATACCTTACCTTACACAGGAGCCATTTAACATATAAAAGTTAATGCAAATCAAGAGATTACAATCTCTTATTATAAATTTCTTATTTTGGTTAGGTGAAAAAGGAACTCTCATCCACTGGTGGTAGGAATGTTCAACCAATGTGGAAAGTATGAAGAGTTCTCAGTAAATTGAGCTGCCATATGACCCAGCTATTTCACTTTTGGGAATCTACCATCAGGACACACAAACATTCATCTAAGATGACATCATCACACCATTATTCATTGCAGCACTTAAAACAAATAGCTATAATATGGAATCAACTTAGGCGTCCAATAAAAATGAATGTATTATGAAGATGTGGTACATATACACAATGGAACACTATACACAATGGAATATTATGCAGCTATAAAGAATGAAGCAATCATTCAATTTGCTGCAACCTCAATGGAACTGGATTATATCATGTGAGTGAAGTAAGCCAGAAAAAGAAATAAAATCATAGGATGATCTCACTTATCTGTGATATATAAATTAACTGGAAGAATAAGGAATGAAATATGGTAAAGAGTGGATATCTAGATTGCCCTTGATTATAGAGTACAGGGAAGAGAACAGAGAAGGTAAGAAAGAGAGGTGGGGGTGGGGGGAAGAGAGAAAGAAGATGAAGACAGGAAGTAATGGGTAAGCAGGGGTCAATGGCCTGAGATACATCAGTAATATGGAGGGGTGGGTAGCTACAGACACAAAACAGAGTAAACAACACTAAAAACATGAGACACAAATGACAACAACCAAACATTCTGATGTGCCTGTAAGGTGGCAGCTTGTGGGGGTGGGAGGGAACTTGGGGTCACTGGTGATGAGAAATTGATGCTAGAACATTAGACGTTTCAATAACTTTGTAAATCACGGTTCTTTAATGAAATAAAAATTGTTTTTTAAAAAGATATTTTGGTCTGATGACTGTTTGACCTGGTCTTTCTTACATCTCGTTTCAGCAGGAGGCTGGCGTGGAGATATGAGATATGGTGCAGGGCTTCTACACACACTGACTACAAAGGCCTCTGTAGAAGTTACCTTTGCCCTGGTCTAGCCATAACTGACCTGTAACTTTAGCCAAGTGACCTTAGCTGCCAGCTGTGACTTCTTTGTCAGTACCTGACAGAGGAAAGCTAAAGTCTTGCCACCATATTGGGAAAAAACAAAGTCACTGCAGTGGTAACCTAAACGTTCATTAAAGACCCTGGGTTAGCCTTCTTGTTTTCCAGGATAGATAGGAAAATAAATTCGGGTAACACTGGAGGTTGAAAGTGTTATTTCTTCACTCGACTTAGTTTTAGGGCTATTTCCCGTCCTTGGCCTAGCAATTCTCAATGGACTGTGTTGAGGAGAAAATTAGAAGACCTAGGCAATCAAAGGCAAAGCTTGGAGCATGCCAGCCTATCTCCCCCCAGGAATGTGAAGGGGGGTTTCAACTATAATAATTCACATGTAGTTATGGTGCTGTTTTCTAGCACATGGGTATATTAAAGGTATGTCCCTTCCCCTTCAGTGATACCAAACAGCCACAGTACATGTAAGAGGAATAGGGAAGCATATTTAGGGCAATAGAAACTTGACCTCAAGTGCTGACACTAGATACTGATTGAAAATCCTACCGTTAAAGATTATTGTTAGAGAAAATTTAGCTTGATTTTAAAATGCTGTCTTTAGTCCTGGAACCCAAGAAGGAGGAACTATAAATTGTAAGTTACAAATTTTATAAATTTGGTAGCTACATCTGTAATGAAACATGGTTATCCCTAGAACATGGGCCTGATAGTATCTAATAAATGGGAGAAAGGACCAGGAACTAACATTGGGTTAGAACCGCTGCCCATGTTTGCTGAGTTTGCCTACTTCCAACCACCCAATCTTGAAAGACCATAATCAATAGTTGACAAACTACTCTAGGCACCATATAATCTCATCAATGGCCAAGATCCAGAGACTATGAAATAAAGCTCTCAGGAGAGTGCAACATAGAACATCCTGATCCTGCTCCAGGCTGTCTTCACCCTGGCCACTCGGAGGGGGACAGGCTGAGTTTCCCTCCCCACCCCTGCAGAGTCCAGGCAGTCAGAAACCTCTTGAATCCAACCATATCCATGCTCAAGGCCTCTCTGCACAGGTTCGGAAGAGCCTCAACTATGAGGGAACTTGCAGAAAAATCCAGTATTCTGGACCCGTGACTGATATCTCCAAGCCTGCTTGGAACAGGTCTGGGCCTCCTCCCCCCAGCTCCCCAGTTTTCCAGTGTCTTGGTAGTCACACAACAAACTGCCTCTGGTGCCATATAATCTCATCAATGGTCAAAACCCAGAGATTATGAAATAAAGCTCATGGAAGAGTGTGACATAGAACAACCTGGACCATGAGGCCGAATTCACGGCTGCAGGACCTCTTATGCTCTAGCCCACTGATGTACCAAAAAGTAGCACACATTTGTTTGGGTATAACTGTACATGCTTGCAATCTTTTATACAAGGACTTACTTAAATGGCTTCAGGATGAAATATAACAATCTTCACAAACTTTCCTCTTATGGTGGTGAGAAGGTGCACAATGTTGGGATTGGTGTTTGAATATTAATTGTAGTCTGTTAGGGTCCGAGCTCAGGACAGCCTCACCTGTCAAGGAAAACTCTGAGAGACCAAGTCCATGCAAAAGCAAGAGGTTTATTCAAGCATGCTCGGGCTCACAGTATGACCACAAACCGTCAGTGACTGAGAGCCCCGAGCCTCTTCAAAGGGGCCTTTTTATAGGGCATCTTCCCGAGCATTTCAGAAAAGCCCGCGCACAAGTCACCCAATACATTTGAATTATCACATTAGATGCTGCACGCAGGCAGCCAGTCATTTTGCAACAAGCCATCAGCACCAGCCACTCTCTTCTGTACCTGTCACCAGGCCCTCCCAACGGGCAGTCAATTAGGCCTTTTCATTAGGCCTTCTCCAACCTTGTGGCCTTATCTGGTGAATTCCAGGTGCAAGGAGGAGATGGGAGTACTTGGTGTTGGGCCTTGTTAGGCCATTCCAGGACAAAGAGATGCCTCATTAGGCCTTCTCAGGCCTTGTGGCCTTATCTGGCGAATTCCAGGTGCAAGGGGGTACTTGGTGTTGCTAGCCTGCTGCAGCTGCAGGACGGGATATGGGCTGGGACTTGCTTTGCTAGGGCCCAATTGTCATGGGGCTATCTTTCATAGTCAACTATTGTTGAACAGCTTTTTTAAAATAAAATAAAAATAAAAACAAATTGAAAAAATCAATAGTTGCTATTAAAGCCTCCTTTTTCTCCTGTCTTTGAGGCTCTAAATCTATGCATTTTAGACAGGCAGACAGGCGGGATATTTCTCACAGTACATGCTGGATATCAACTGGAATGCCCACCTCGAGGCAAAACGCTTGGTTACATAAAAAAACACAATGGCATGAGCACGCTTCATAAATATTCATACCCAGGGGCTGCAGCGATAGAACATCTGTGTAGGGCATTTGCCTTGCACGTGACCATCCTGGGTTAGATTCCCAGCATCCTATATGGTCCCCCAAGCACCGCCATGAGTAATTCCTGAGTGCATAAGCCAGGAATAACCCCTGTGCAATGCTGGGTGTGACCCAAAAAGAAAGAAAAAGAAAAAATAAATATTCATATCCAGCTATAAGGGGACAGGAAGCCTGGCAATGGGAGAGGTGGGGCGGGGCGAGTGGGAGGCGGGGCGAACAGGAGGCGGGGCGAGTGGGGGCGGGGCGAGCGGGAGGCGGGGCGGGGCGAGCGGGAGGCGGGGCGGGGCCAGCGAACAGGAGGCGGGGCGAAGGGGCGGGGCGAGCGGGTGGCGGGGCGAGCGGGAGGCCGGGCGAGCGGGAGGCCGGGCGAGCGGGCCGGAAGCCGGCGGCAGGAGCGAGCCGGGCAACTTGACGACCCGGAGCGCGCTGCTGGTGATGGCCGTGAGCGGCTCCGGGAAGTACGTCCGGGCGGCGGGCGGCGGGCACACGGGAGGAGGACAGGCCGCGGGGACGCGGGACCCCTGGGGAGTCCCCTTCCCCTTCGCGGGGACGGGAGCGAGGCGACGGGAGCCCGGAGCCGGGCGGCGCGGGCCAGTCTGGGCGGGCCACAGCAGCGGCAGCTCGGGGGTCCCGGCATCCCCGCTTAGGGGCCCCTGCGCGCTGCCCGCACCTCCTCCTGCACCTGCGCCAGTCAGTCCCGGCGAGCGCTTGCACCTCCCGGTCTCGAGAAGTGAACTTGACCTTCCGTTGTTTTTTTTCCCCGTCCTTAAATGACGAGTTATCGGTGTAAACGACAGTGGTCGTGTTCACTTGAACCGTATTTTCTTTTTTTTTTTTTAGTTGGGAGGCTATATGACGGGCAGCATAAAGCATCTCACAATCTTGATTGCCCACACCGAGACCTTTGTTCCCTGATAAAGAGCCAACTATTAACTCTACCCAGTTACTGGTAGTTTCTGGTAAAACAGTTACTGAAGCAAAAAAGAAAAAAAATCCAGAACTAAACTATCCGGGGGGTGGGGCTTCCTCCTGGCCTGAGCTCAGGCATCACTCTTGGTGGTGCTCAGGGAACTTTATGGGGCACTGGAGGTCGAGCACAGACCGGCCGTGTGCAAGACCAGCACCCTGCTCACTGTGCTAAAGTATCTTGACCTTCAGATGCTCTAGACTCTCCTTAGTCAGGAACCACCCATGTGGGTTGTACCCATTTAAAAAGCTTGCTTCGGGTAAATAGATATATCTTTAGAAGAATTGGGGGGGGGGGGGGCGGGCATGTTTACCCTCAAAGACAGGGAATCTGGGATGAAATTAAAAGTCAGCACCTGCAGTTTCCTAGCTACCTGCTTTAAAAGTGGTGTCCTGAGGCTGGAGTGATATCTCAGCGGGTAGGGTGTTTGCTTGCACCCAGCGGACCCAAGTTTGATTCCCAGCATCCCATATGGTCCACTGAGCACCGCCAGGAGTAATTCCTGAGTGCATGAGCCAGGAGTAACCCCTGTGCATTGCCGGGTGTGACCCAAAAAGGAAAAAAAAAGTGTAAAACTGTGCTTGGTGTAAGGGACTTAGTAACCGCAGGACTTGGTTCCACCATGGCCTGCTGAGCTAGCTTGGGCAGTTAGTCACATTTCCATCAGGCGAGAGGGAAGATATCCTATACAATTCAGATGGTTAGTTTCATGCATTCAGAAAAATATTGAACTCAGTCATTCATGGTTGTCCCTGATAATGGGACAAAAATCCCTACCTTCAGGGAGTTTATATGCCACTATGGGGGATAGCAGTGAATATATACACATCAACCTAAAGTGCTGGTGGTGGCCATCTCCAGGTGAGAGACTGGGGAGGAAGTGGGGTAGAGCACCAGGCAGGAGGGTCAAGGAGTGACCCTCTGAAGAAATGTGGGAGTTAGGAGAGAGGAGGGGACAAGCCTGGAGAACAGTGGGAAAGCGTTATGGCAGAGGGACTAGAACGTGTCAAGGCCCAGAGGCCTGACCGCCTTATGGATTATCAGGGAACCCCAGCAGGGCAAGATGGGTGGCCTGAAGTTAGAGATTCGGTTATGGAATATAAATAAGAGCGTTGTGGATGGACTATGAATGAGAAGTAAAGAGGGGTTTTAAGACTTGCACCTGGGCAGCTTGGAGAAGGGAGAAGTACACCAGTGTTTCCCAAAGAGGAAGATGCTGTTCCAGGATTTCTGGAAGAATCCAGAAGGGCAGTATTAGCCTCTGATGAAATTAGGGGTTGTTGAGTAATGTTATGTTTGATTTTGGGTCATGCCAAGCACTCCTTGAGGGCTTCTTTTGGTAGTGCACAGGGGACCATGAGGCAGGAATTCAGCTGGGATCAGCCACGAACAAGGCAAGCCTCAAAACTCGTGGACTACCTCTCCAGCCTGGAGTAATAATTTTCTGAATAGGGAATCTCAGGACAAAGAAATTCGGGAACCTCTGTTATAGGCTGACATGGAGAAGCAGGAGACACATGTGGAAGGAAAATATCTGGAGCTCAGTGTGGGACTGGGTCTATTTCAAATAAATTTGTCAAATGGGGGATTGATTTTCCAAGTCAGAAGTTTGCAGATGTACTACCTCTGTGACCCCCAAACTTTTTTTAAAAATATATTTGATTTCAGAAAGTGAAGCAGTCATATAAAAATATCAAGTAGGGGCTAGAGCAGTAGCACAGTGGGTAAGGGTGTTTGCCTTGCACGTGGCTGACACGGGTTCCATTCCTGGCACCTCATGTGGTCCCGTGAGCCCCACCAGAAGTAATACCTAAATGTAGAGCTAGGAGTAAGTCCTGATCACTGTCAGGTGTGGACCCCGAGAAACAAGTAAACAGTTTGGAATTGGTAAATGTTTACCAACAAATTGGACTTTGATTACAAAGTTGAGGTCACCAGATGGAAGGGGGAGGGGTTGAGGAATGAGGAAAAAGAGACTAGAAGCGACATAAGGGCAGTGGTGGAGAGATTTTGGTACTGGCGGTACAATAACTTTATACACCAAAAGTATAATTGTAACCATGTTATCTTAAACACAATTTTTAAAAATTGTGGAATTGGTATATAAAGGGCTGGAGCGATAGCATAGCGGTAGGGCGTTTGCCTTACAAGGGCCAACTTGGCGGACCCGAGTTCGATTACTCCACCCCTCTCGGAGAGCTCGGCAAGCTACAGAGAGTATCTCGCCCATAAGGCAAAGCCTGGCAAGCTCCCCGTGACATATTCTATATGCCAAACACAGTAACAAGTCTCGCAATGTTACTGGGCCTCTCGAGAAATCGATGAAGAACGGGAAGACTGTGACTGTGACTGTGACTGGTATATAAAATTTGGGAGACCAAGTCTGATAAATAGTAATCGGATATGTAAATTGTGATGGTGGTAAATGGTATTTGTGCAACACCTTAGAAATTGAAAGCCAGAAAGGATTTCATTTCTCATTGGCTGCCTTCTCTGTCCATCTTCCGTGGCACAGACCAAGCCTCTGGCGACCAGCTGGTAGCTCAGTCAGTGCTGGCTAAATGAAATGAGCGGATGGGGAATGGGTACTGTGGCTCAGTTCTCTCATTTTGCTGGTGAGAAAATAATTTCACCTTGCACAGGATCTTAGTCCTGTAATGACAGAATAGAGAACCTGCCAGATGTCAGATTCAGAGCCCCGAGGCCTTCCCACTGCCTGCACTACCTTTTAGGGGGAACAGATCCTTATCAGATTCTCTGAGCAGAGATCCCTGGACATCCAGTCCGAAGGGCTGGCCTGTATCTTGTGTCCATTAAGAGTGTGTCTCATGTATTAATTTCTTCATTTTTCTTTTGGGAGCCCCCCCCAACTGTGCCTAGAGCTTACTCCTGGCTCTGTGCTCAGGGATCACTCCTGGCAGGGACAAAATTGGTTGCTGGGGGTTGAACCTGCAGGGCCTTCCCTGTTGTCCTGTCTCTCTGCTCAAGCATGTCGCCCTGAGCCCTGAGGCAGTGCTGTGCTTTGCACCTTGTAGGAGTTAGAGGAGGTTAATCCCCTTCACATCCCTCCTGGCATCCTCAGGGGAGTTTTGAGCACTTCATGAATTCAGTATTTTTTTTTTCCCTTTGAAAATAAACACCTAGGGGCTGGAGCTGGGACAGTAGTCAGGGTGCATGCCCAGCACTCTGTGTTTGCAGTGCCTCGTGGTCTCCTGTGCACCATCTGGTGCAGCCCTGGAGGTTTCTGAGCACCTCTGTGGCCTGGGTGAGCCCAAGCGTGGCAGAGCTGAGCAGTACCACAGTCTCAGGCTTTTGCACAAGACCCCTGGCCATGTGGGCCAAGAACCACCAGAAGGGCTCTCAGGTCTTCTGAGCACCACTTGGGAGGCATCTATTAAGCAGGGGCCAAAACACTTAAGGAGTTTAATGAGATTTGAAAGCATGTTTTGAGGGAGAGGTTAGCGGCATGTGGGTAATGATGTCTTTCTTTAAACTCCTGGAGAAAACGAAACCATACTCTATATTCCATGGTCAAGAACATCACTTTTGGGGTAGGAGCAATAATGCAGTGGGCTGAAGTACATGCCTTACATGCGGGAAACCCAGTGTCAGGCTCCTGAACACCATGGTTTCCCAAGCATCTACTGGGAGCGGCCCCTGAACACAGAGCCTGGAGTGACCTTAGAGCACCTCCGGGAATCACCCAAGACCCAAAACTAACAAGGCATCACAACCACTTGCAGACTGTCATCAGTATACTTTGATCTGAGTTTTGGGGGGCACCCTCAGATGGGCTGGTTGGGAGGGCGTGGTCATTTGAACAGCTACATCCTCTCCACAGATCGAGCATGGGCGCCCTGCTGGCATCCGAGGTAACCCGCCTTTCTGTCCCTCAGTCGCACACCCTACTGGTCTCCTACTGTTCTCTCCCTTCCCCGACCTGAAGGCAGGCTGATCTGTAAGCACGAACAAGTACAGAGTGCCACTCACTGCTGCAGTTTGGTTTCCCATCGGGTGATTACAGATAATGATGGGTGAGCCCCACAGCACACTGCTGAACTTCAAACCCCTTTTCTTTCCTGTGGGTGGGTGCGGGGAGGCAGGGGATGCTCCCCTGCAACTGGGGGGAAGCACGGAGCTGCTGTGTGGGCCCTCGTGGCGGCAGTCGCCTGAGACGCCCTGCCTGCTACATACTCCTTTTGTTTGGTTTCCAAGCTCGGGTGGAAATTCTATGATGCAGATGACTATCACCCGGAGGGAAATCGAGTGAAGATGAGCAGCGGGATCCCCCTGGATGACCAGGTAATGGCTGCTGTCTCTTTCCAGCCCACGCCTTGCCCTCACAGACACCCCTGCAGCATCCCTTGGACAGAGTTCCTGGGCCCCCGAGGTGATTCGGAGGCAGGTGCTCCCGAAGCCAGCTCAGTTCCCAAGAGCTCCTCTACATTCATTGGCAGTGGCCCTCGCCTTTTCTCCAAAACCATGACCCCCGCGTGGGCAGAGGCAGAAGCTCCTGTGCCTTGTGTGTGAGCGAGTTTGCCTCCTCTTCTTGGTCCCTTCCTCCTGCCACCGCCACACTGTAGCACCCACCGCAAAGCCAGCAAGAGATTTGAGGGGCTGGAGAGGCAGCACAGTGAGAAGGCACTTGCCTTGCATACAGCCATCCCAGGTTTGATCGCCAGCTCCCTATATGGTCCCTTGAGCGTGTGAGCCCTGATGATTGAGCCAGAGACAGTTAGGTGTAGCCCAAAAGCAGAAACAAGCACCACAAAACAAAACAAGAAAGATCTTTGAAATTCAAGTATGGAACCCCAAATAGTTCTGCAAGTCCCACCAGGAATGATTCTTGTGTGCAAGAGCCAGGAGAAAGCTCAGAGCACAGCCAACTGTGCAGCCCCCCTCAAAAAAATAGCCCCACCTGGAGTGATAAGGCACCTGCCTTATATGCAGCTGGTCTGGATTCAATCCCCAGCATCCCTTCTGGTCTCCTGAGCACCGCCAGGAGTGATTCCTGATTGCAAACCAGGAGCAACCTCTGAGCATCACCAGGTGTGGCCCAAAACCAAACAAAACTGGCCCTATGGAATGCAAGTGTGGCTGTAAGGGGAGTGAGAGGGACAGTGGATGTGGTGGATACGCAGAGCACAGAGTGGCCAGGGACAGGAGAGGCCATGGGGTTGTTTGGTCTTGACCCCGAAACCAGTGGGAAGTTTCAAGAGCCAGACCCTCTGTGCTCTCTCTCCACCTACCCTCCCCCTCAGTCAGGTTTATTGTTCTTATCAGTGGCCAGATGTCTCCATCCCTTTCCCACAGAGTTAACCCTGTTCATCCTTCACATGTTAGCGCCCCTGCCACTTCCTCAGGAAGCCCTCCTTGACTGATTTAGGAGAAAGCTCCTGTTATAGATTCTTAGAGCACCATCACTTATTTCCCTTGTGCCGAGTGTAACATGACATTAAATAGGATGACAATTTGAATAGTACTTAGATACTGCTACTTAAAAAAAATTGGAGGGTGGAGGGTTTGGGCACACCTGGTGGTACTCGGGGTTCACCTCTGGCTCTGTAGTCAAGGGTCACTCCTGGAAATCTTGGAAGCCATAGGCCTTCCTGGGGGTTGGATTGGAGTCAGCTGTGCACAGGGCAAGTGCCTCTGTCCCAGTACTCTCTCTCCAACCCTGCAAGATTTTACCTCTGAAGAGCAGGATCCTGGCCGTGTATGTAGCCACTGTACACCCATAGAATCTGACAGTGTCGGGAAGTACTGGTGACTCTTCCCCTCCCCTTTTCTCTTTCTCTCTTGTCTGTCCTCTTTCTCCCTCTCCATCTCTTTCTCTCACCCCCTCTCCCTTCTCTTCTCTCTCCCCCCTCTCATTCTCCCCTGTCTTCTCTCTCTCCCCTGTCTTCTCTCTCCTCTTTCTCTCTCCCCCTCCTTCTCTTTCTCTCCTCCCTTCTCTTTCTTTCTCTCTCCCTGTCTTCTCTCTCCTCTTTCTCCCTCCTCTTCTCTCTCCTCCTCATCTCTCCCCCTCCTCTCTTCTCCCTTTCTCTCTTCTCTCTCTCTCCCCTCTTCTCTCTCTCTCCTCTCTCTTTCTCACATTTTCTCTCTCTTTCTCCCCCTGATTTTTGTCCCACACCTAGAGATACTCAGTTACCACAGGCTCTGTACTCTGGAGTTGCTGGTGGTATTGCTCAGGGAACCGTGAAGCTTTGGCCTTGCATGCACAGCATGCACTCAATCCATCGAGCTCACTCCAACCCCTGGCACACTTGTCTTTGTTTTAGAGAAGACAGGAGACATAGTGCAGCAGGTATGGTGCCTGTCTTGCCTGTGGCCTACCTGGGTTTGATCCCTGACACTCCATATGGTCCCCTGCGCAAACCAGGAGTGATCCCTGGGCATGGAACCAGGAGTAATCCTGGAGCACCATTGGATGTGGCCTCAAATGTGTGTGTGTGTATGTGTGTTAAATAATTTTTATTTTAATTGAATCATCAGGAGATAGTTACAAAATTGTTCATGACTGGGTTTCAGTCATGCAATGTTCCAACACCCATTCCTTCACCAGTGCATATTTCCCACTACTAGTATCCCCAGTTTCCCTCAAACCACGCCCAGCCTCTCTCTATGGCAAGCACTTTCCTTTTTTCTCTCCTTTGGTCACTATGGTTTGCAGTACAGATTCTGAGAGGACATCATGCTTGTTCATTTACTTACTTTCAGGAGTTCTTATTCAATTCTTATTCAGAGTGATCACTTCCAACTGTCTTTGTCATAGTGGTTCCTTTTTTATCCAAACTGCCTTCTCCCCAGCACTTGAAGCCAACTTGCAACCATGACCTGTCCTCCTGGCCCTTGTTTCTACTGTCCTCAGGTGTTAGTCTCATACTGTTTTTTTTTTTAATTCCACAAATGGTGCAGTCATTCTATGTCAGTCCCTCACCTTCTGACTCTTTTCACTCAGCATGATACTCTCCATGTCCATCCATTTACAAGAAAATTCTGTGCTTCATTTTTCCTAACAGCTGCATAGTATTCCATGGTGTAGATGTGCCAGGGTTTCTTTATCCAGTCATCTGTTCTCGGGCACTAAGGTTCTATAAAAACACTCTTCTTCCCTCCCCTGACCTCCCCACTTGTTGCTGTTGATCTGCCATGTGGGGTCCACATGCAGCCTTATTGTGGCACTCACAGTTCTCACTGTGATGCTGGCAGGGGTTGTGGGCAGGGTGCAGGGCTCACAGAGTCTGTTGGGGTGCTGATAGGGCATCATATGTCAGGAAAATAACTCACTCTGCTGGGGTGCTCCTAGCAGGTCGAGTGTTAGGCTGCAGGCTCTTGGGTTTGTGCTCCTGTGGCTGTGGCGCATGCATCTCTGCTTGCCGGCATGCGCCTCTGGCTGAGGCATGCAGGCTCTAGCTGCAGTGCTCACAGGGTGAGGGGTCACTGTGGTGCTCTGTTTGGAGTTCCCAGGGCTCACACTTTCTGACTGTGGTGCTTGGGTTCTTGGTTATTAGTCACAACATGTGACAGTGGTTTGGGTGCCAAGAACATTCCTGGCACATGTGGCAACATGGAATTTGAACTCATTTGACCATATACCTACAAGGCAAGCATCTTAGCCACTGTGCTATGTGTCAAGCCCTCCATTTTAAAATGTTTTAGGGGTGTAATGTCACCACCCTGTGTCCACCAAAGTGACAGTATCCCTCAGCCATAGTCCCCTGGACCTTTCAACCCTGCCCTGCCTCTTGGTGTGCTCAGTTTGGGAGTTAGAGTCTATGGGTTTGTCTTTGACATTTCTCTCCTTGTGGTATATTTCTTTGAATAGCGATAGCACAGCGGGTAGTGCGTTCGCCTTACAAGCGGCCAACATGGCCAACCCGAGTTCGATTCCTCCGCCCCTCTCGGAGAGCCCGGCAAGCTACCGAGAGTATTCGATATGCCAGACACAGTAACAACAAAGTCTCCAATGGAGACGTTACTGGGCCCGCTCGAGCAAATCGACGATCAACGGGAGGGCCTTTACCTTTTACCTTTTTTACCATATATAAGTGAGATCATCCTGTATTTGTCTTTCCATTGTGAGTAGTGATTTCACTGATCTTTTACATGATCTTTTTTCATTTCTATTTTCCTTACTTACACTGTAATTTTTATTTTTTTCCCATCATCTACTGACTTTGGCTTTAATTTGTTCTTGTACTAAGTTCCTTGAGGTATGCAAAAAGTATTTATCATTGTTAATTTTGACAGTGCTGGAGAGTGAACCCTTTAGCTACTTCTAGAAGACCTTAGATGTGAAGATGTTCCCTTCACAGCACTGCAAGGGGAGGCCCAGGAAGCTTTCTCTGTGCTGTGCATTCTGACTTTGATCTGAGTGGTTATGCACCAGGTAGGAATGGACGTGGGTGTCCCTGATGGTCCACATCTCCAGTCCTGTTTTGTTTAGGGGTTACTTCTGGTGCTGCACTTAGGAATCACTCCTGGTAGTGCTCAGGGATCGAACCCAGTCAGGACACGGGTCCTACCTGCCATGCTCTCATTTCCTATTTTTTTTAATTTAACTTTATTTTTTTTCCCTTTATTTTATTTTATTTTTTTTAAAGTTGTAGATTTACAATTTTTTGCGCTTTGGTTTCAATTATACAATGATCAGATACCCATCCCTCCACCAGCGCCCATTTTCCACCACCATGGATAATATCCCTCCCACCCCCATCCCCCCATCCCCCCTGTCACTGTGGCAGGGCAATCTCCTGTGTTCTCTCTCTCCTTTTGGCTGTTGTGGTCTGCAAAAGAGGCATTGAGTGGCAAACATGTTCAGTCCATAGTCTACTTTCGACATGCATCTCCCCTCCTGGGAGGATCCTCCAAACATCCTTTATTTGGTGCTCCCTTCTCTATCTGAACTGCCCTTTCCTCTAGGATACCCGGCTGGCCTCTAAGTTATGGAGTAATCCTCCTGGTGCTGATCTCAGCTATTCTTGGGTATTAATCTTTTTTTTTTTTTATTGAATCACTATGAGATACCGTTACAAAACTTTCATGATTGAGCTTCAGTCATACAATGATCGAACCACCCATCCTCCACCAATGCACATTTCCCACCACCAGCATCCACACTTAAGTACCTATTCTTAAGTGTGGGACGGAGGTGCTTGTTTGACTTGCATTGATCCAGCAGACAGAGACGCATGTCTTCCTCTCTCCCTTAATCCTGTGTTTTTACATTGAAATCTCGCCATCCCCTCATAGCATTCACGGTATTCTAAGAGGTTGTCTTTCTTGCCCCAGTGTTTGCCTCTCGAGAGGATATAGCAATCACTCCCTGCTTTCACAAGCACTGCAAGTGTACGGGGAACTCACAGACCCAAGTCCCTCCTACTGCCCTTCCAGATAAGTCCAGACTCTCTAGGATTACTCTTCAGGCTTAGTTTCCTTTGGACTCGCACCCACATCTCTGATTCACCATTGCTCAGTATTTCCCTCATCCACTTACTCAAGCATCTTGATAACATATGTATCCTCTGCTCTTGGAATCTGCCTTTTTGTTCTCTTTGGCAGGCCTTAAATTGAAATCCTTTCAGAGTAAGTCCTCAGCATTTAGCCTTCGGAGGGTTTGATCAGAATGTCCTCTCCACCACTTTGTCATCGTTCTTTTACAGCCCTCATTTCTGCCCTTTAGTAATTTAATTGCACATATATCTTCCATTAGGTTGTAAACCCTTGGAAGACAGGGATGTCGCCATCCATTATGATTTCCCCAGTACTTGATATGGTGCTTTTTGCTTGTGTGGTAGTGTGCAGGGGCTGGCACCTCCAGGCTCTGTTCTTGGAGTGCTCCTGTGGGTGCTTGAGGGATCTTAAGGTGCCAAGGATCCAACCCAATCCAGAGTCTTCTACATAACAGAGCATGTGCTCAGTCTCATTGAGCTGTCTCTGATATGGTACTTTGAATGCATTTCGTATTCATGGTTAGTGGAGTTAAAGCTCAGTGTACTTGTGAATCAAGGTTTGTTTTTAATAAATTCAAAGTTTAAATTGTTATATTAGCCAAATAGTATTGTTTAAAATGGAACTTAATCATTTTTTAAAATCTCTATCCCAAAGCAGCTCAATGAATTCTACATTATCCTCCATTTTATAGAGGTACAAAACAGCAAGTATCTTGCAAAAAGTTCCAGAGTGAGGGGAATCTGTGGCTTAGAAGATCTTTTTTTTCTAACTGAAAAAGGCCCTCATAATTCTCAAAAAAATCCTGAGAAGTCAACCAAGGTTGGTTAAATGAAGAGAAAGGTTGAAAGTGGGAAAGAGTTACAGCTCTCCATATGCAAATCCATCCTGTCTGTCTGTCTGTCTGTCTCCATTTCTCTCACTCCCTCCCTCTTCCAAATCTTGGTTCAGCCTTGGGAGAGTATAGGAGTCCAGGAATTTATCCATTTCTTTAAAGTTCTCTTATTTCACAGCATAAAGATTCTCAAAGTAATCTCTGATTTGAATTTCCATAGTTTCTGTTGTGATGTTACCTCTTTCATTTCTGATTCAGTTTATTAGGGTTCTCCCTCTCTCTCTTTCTTTGAGAGTCTTGTCAATGGTTTAATGATCTAGTTTATTTTTTCAAAGAACCAGCACTTGGTTTCATTGATCATTTGGATTGTTTTGGGAATTCCAGCTCTTTTTTTTTAATTGAATCACCTTAAGATACACTTAAATCACTTAATCACTTAACTTCCCGTTAGTCGTCGATTTGCTCGAGCGGGCGCCAGTAACATCTCCATTTGTCCCTGTTGCGTGCTAGTGTAGCCCAATGGCATCTGTTCGCTCTGGGAACATGAAGAGCCTCAAACAGATCGTTCATGATCTTGACGAAAAAGTCTGACCATTTGGTAGGTGGGCGGCCACATGGTCTTTTGACATCCCGTGGAATCCAGTCGGTAACAGCTCTAGTCCAGTGGTCGTCTTTAAATCTCATTACGTGACCAGCCCATCTGATTTTTGACACCTTGGCAAATGAGACAGTTACAAAGTTTTCATGATCTGGTTTCAGTCATAAAATGTTCAAATAGCTGTCCCTCCACCAGTGTACATTTCCCACCAGTGTACCAGTGTCCCCAGTTCTCCCTCCATCCCTCCCTCCCTCTCTCTCTCTCTCTCACCCCTCTATCTCCCTCTATCTTTCCCTCTCTCTCTCTTTTACCTCCCCCATCTCTCTCTCCTTCACCTTTTGAGCATTATGTTTTGCAGTATAGATACTGAGACGCCATCATATTTGATCCTTTACCCACTTTAAGCACACATCTTCCTAGACTATAGACCAAACATTATGGCTACTTAATACCTGGATTGCAGACCACAACACCCTAAAGGAGAGAGAGTAAAAGGTACTCTCCACCTGCCACAGAGGCAGGAGTGGGGGGTGGGGTGGGGATTATGGGGGGGATGCTGGGAACATTGGTGGTGGAGAATGGGCCCTGGTGGAAGGATCAGTTGATAAGATAACTCTGGAATTAATTCAAGAGGAACAACATAAAAATAATCATTGTCCCAGAGGGACAGGAAGGCAACTCTTGTGAAGATGCAACAGTCAGAAGCATCACTGCTGAGAAGTTCCCAGAGCTGGAGGGGGCAAGCACCCAGATCCAAGAGACTTGAAGGGTACCAGATAAAAGAAATCCAACTAAAAATACTCAAGATACAAACTACTCAGAATGATGAATGTTTTAGATAGGTATAGAGCACTTAAAGATTAAAGAAAAAAATGACATGCAAAGGAGTGTTGGTACAAATGACAGAAGATTTCTTACATGAGGCCCCAAGACAATGGTGGGAGATAATTAAACTCAATGAACAACTTTACCCAGCCAGACTCTCATTCAGATTTGAAGGAACTATACACAACTTCACAGATAAGAAACAGTTCAGGAACTTTATGACGCAAAACTGCTGTAAAAAAGAGAATGAAAAGGGCTACCGTAGATGAGAGAAATCTCACAACTAGACCAAATTTCTACAAAAAGACGGTACAAACTCCAAGGCAATAATCACACTCAATGTCAGAGGCCTAAATGTACCAATTAAGAAACATCAAATGTCAGTATAGATTAAAAAATTGAGTCCAACCTTCTACTGCTTTCAAGAATTAAATTTAAGCAGTAAGGGCAAACAGATTCAAAGTCAAAGATTGGAAGACAATATTTCAAGCACACAAGCCCAAAAAAAGCCTGTGTGGCCATACTGATATCAGACAACTTGACTATAGTACTAAAAGGTTTTAAGAGACCAAGAAGGCCATTTCTCAGTGATGAAGGGATATGAACATCAGAAAGAACTCACATACTCCTAAACACATTTAAAATTCATAAAATGACCAATAGACTTGAAGGACATTGATGACAGCACAATAATAGTTAGAGATTTCAACACCACTCTGTCACCACTTGATAAATCAGCTAGGCTAAAACTAAAAGCGGAAATACTGGAATTGACTGGAATTGAAGAGAGAAACAGAAGAGAGGAACTTAGTATATATACATATATTATATAAATATATACACACATATAATTTTTTTAAGATAACTATCTCGAAAGAGAGCATAAAATGGCTCCCCATACCCATGCCACCAGACCCCACACCAGGCTGTTTCATTCAGGGGAATCCAGAGGGGGCGGGTGAGATCCTTCCCCACCCCAAGGGACTCAGACCCAGCAGCCAAAAGCCTCCAGAACTCAACTACCGCCATGCCCTCAGCCCTCTCCACATGCTCAGGCCAAGCCTCACGCATGAGTGAGCTTATTCCTGGACCAGGAATTAATTCCTGGACTGCACAGCCATATCTCATACCTTACACTACTCATATTCCAAGAGTAGTGCACCACATTTGATGGAGTTTAAAGTAAAAGGCAGCCATTCTTAGAGGAAAATAAGTTTTTACATATATATGCATATTCATATGCATATACGTATATTCTATAAGGACACAAGCCTCAATCTTTAACGACATGTTAGTGATCTCTTATAGAAGAGCTAAATGGTGAAATACAACAATCTTCACTCACTTTCCTCTAAGGAAACTTTTTGGAGAATTTTCAGCAATTTATTCATAACAAACAATGCAAAATAAATGATTTCGGTTCTGCTTTGGTGCAAGGGTTGGGGTTTGGAACAGAAACATTCGAAATATGGTGGCCTGAAGGTTTAATGGGGGTGAGATTGGTGTTCAAACATTAAATGTAATCAAATATTGTGAACTACTTTATAAAAATTAAATTTTAAAAAACACTTTTAAACTCTAAAAAATAAAACTTATTTTACCTTACAGCCAGTGTACAATTTCAATGCGTAGAAATGTACAAGGTCCAAATTTATCAAAATTGAAATCTTTTAATTGTTTAATTTAAACAAGGTGAAATTCTCTAGCTCATTTTACTATTTTTTTGTTTTGTTTTGCTTTTTGGGTCACATCTGGCGATGCACAGGGGTTACTCCTAGGTCTGCACTCAGTAATTACTCCTGGCAGTGCTCAGGGGACCATATGGGATGATGGGAATCTAACCTGGGTCGGCCGCATGCAAGGCAAATACCATATCCGTTGTGCTATCGCTGCAGCCCCCTCTAGCTCACTTTAACTATTTATATAATAATTACCATTTGGGATCAGAAGGGGCAGAAAATAACATCACTATCACCCGGTTGTTCATCGATTTGCTCAAGCGGGCGCCAGTAACATCTTCTTTAGTCCCTGTCACGTGCTAGTGTAGGCCAATGACATATTGGGGGATCTATCAGGGGAGTGAGGATCATCATTGTTACTATTTTTGGTATATCGAATATGCCACAGGTAGCTTGCCAGGTTCTGCTGTGGGGGCAGGATAATCTGAAGAAAATAACATGTCATTTGAAAAAACATAATTAAAAATTTGTTTTTCTAGACAAAATTAAAATAAACATTTGAAGCATAGTATTATTAAAGTCCTTGGCATCAGGTGGGCAATACAACTGTAACTTAAAGTAAGCATAATATATTGTTTCCCAGAATATAAGACAATAAGCACATGTCCTTAGAAGAGCCACTTAACTGTTCAAAGGAAAACTTAGTCTTTCTTTTTATCATTTGATTTTTTAATAGTTTTTAAATTTTTTTAATTTTATTGAATCACCGTGAGATAGTTACAAGCGTTCGTGTTTGGATTACAATCAATCACACAATGATCAAACACCCATCCCTCACCAGTGCACATTCCCCACCACCAATATCCCTGGTATACCCCCCCTTTCCTACCCTCCCCCTGCCTCCATGGCAGACAATATTCCCCATACTCTTTCTAATTTGGGGGCATTATGGTTTGCAATGCAGACACTGAGAGGTTATCCTGTTTGGCCCTTTATCTGCTTTCAGCACACATCTCCTATCCAGACCGATTCCTCAAGCCATCATTTTCTTAGTGATCCCATCTCTATACTAGCTGCCTTCTCCCCTTTGCTCATGAGGCAAGACTTAGTCTTTAAGGAATAAGTAGAAACCAGTTATGTCAATTGAATGGGACAAAACAAGGAAGACAGAGGCTGAGACCGCAGAGAAATCCATAGGTTCCTACCATCACGGTATCATGGTCCTCCCATTGTTCATCGATTTGCTCAAGCGGGTCTAGTAATGTCTCCATTTTGAGACTTGTTGTTACTGTGTTTGGCATATTGCATACATCACGGGTAGCTTGCCAGGCTTTGCGGTGCGGGCGAGATACTCTCGGTAGCTTGCTGGGCTCTCCAAGAGGGGCGGAGGAATCAAACCCGGCTCGGCCATGCTGGCTGTGTGCAAGGCAAATGCCCTACCTCTGTGCTATCTCTCCAGCCCCCTACAGTAACAAAAGAGAATATTCTACAGAAATAATAACTACCACTTTCCAGAAACTTGATAGTTATTAAGCTAAAAATAAGAAAATTACCAATGGGACTGAAGCAACAACAACCAAAAAAACACCGCAAAACAAAGATATATTGTGGGGGAAAAAATACAGTATTCTTTACTAGGATGAAGTATTGTTTCATTTGAACACTTCTCATCAAGAGATAAACCAACACTAATGCTATTCCCTATACTACTAGTAAATATATTTAGCAAAAGCCTACAACTACTTCAGTAAGTGTACAGAAGTCTACTTACACATCTTACACATATTCTGAATATAATCAAAATTCTTAAGTAAAAGTGAAACTGAGCCTAAAAGACAAAGTTCAAGTCAAACACCTCCTGCATGTGAGGTTCCTACTATCTATATTAAAAATGAGTCAGAAAGAGAGAAACAGACAAAGAAGGACTGCACTCATTTGTGGAATATAAAATAACATGAGACTGACACCTGAGGACAGTAGATACAAGGGCCAGGAATATTGTTTCATAATTGGAAGTCTGCCTCATGAGCTGGGGGCGAAGGCAGCTGGGATAGAGAAGGGACCACTAAGCCAAAGATGGTTGGAGGGATCATTCGGGATGGGAGATAAAAGCTGAAAGTAGATAAAGGACCAAACGTGATAGCCTCTCAGTATTGCAAATCATAATGCCCCGAAGTAGAGAGAGAGTAGGGGGAAAATTGTCTGCCAGAGAGGCAGGGGGAGTGTTAGAAAGGGGGGAGGGGCATACCGGGGACATTGGTGGTGGAAAATGTGCACTGGTTGAGGGATGGGTGTTCATTCATTGTATGACTGAAAGCTTTGTAACTGTATCTCCTGCTGATTCAATAAAAAAATGGGTGAAATGACTTATATATCTATTTTAGTACTTAAAGCAAAGTACAAAAATGAGTTTCTCTGGATCTCAAGACAGCACATTGCCAAACTGTTCCGTTCAACTCATGTGACAGCCGAAATACTATCTCTTCTATCACTGATCCATTTGTTATTGACTTTAGAAGCAATGTCTAGCTTAGAGTGACACTACAGACACTCTCCAGAATATTCAGTGAGAGCTCCTAGAGCAGGACATTCCAGCCTGAAACTTGTCCAGCGGTCTGCTTACAATCTAGGTGCCACTATCCCCAGTGCAACAAACTCCCATAGCAATAACAATCAAACGAATCCGGAAGAAGTTAGTTTGGTTGTTCTTGTTGTTTGTTCTTAGTAATTTACGATACTGATGCGTTTACACTTACAATACAAATCAAATACATTTGCAACGTTATTTACAATACTGTTAACAATAATTAATTCCTTTGAGATAACACAGTCCACAGATATTTCTGCCTCTGGCAAAGGTTGCCCCCTCCAACTCACAGATCTAGGAAGGGTGTTTTTTTAAAACTCAGCTACAAGTTTCTGACAGTTGAGAAGTGGAAATCCCAGAGATTAAAAAAAAAAAACAATAAATAAATGCAAACGTCAGAATCTAACAGGACTGAGCCTTGATACCACCTCTCCAACACTTTCTCAGATTGTACAGGGCACCTGCCTATATAAACAGTTATTGAAGTGTATACAAGGGGGGGAAGGAGAGAGAGAGAGAGAGAGAGAGTGTGTTCACTTGATCTCCTGCAAGTCCCGAAGCACTTAGGACCAAAGCCCTCTCGCCTGTTCCAGTCTGGGCGCGAGTAAACGTCCTCTGCTCCTATTTCAATCTTCCAGGAGTTTCTCCCCAAAGCCCCGACACACGCAGCATCCCTTGAGCATCCCTTGCCTATGGCCTTGAGCTCTTCCTTTTTCTCCACTGCTCAGGCTCAGCCGGACTCCGAGGGAGCCCAGCTGGCACAGCTCGCTCCCCGCCTAGGAGGGTGCAGCGCAGCCGGGGGTTCCCGGGGTTGTGGCTTTCCCTCGCGGGAAACTTCAGCGGCCCCCGCCGCGGAGAGGCAAAGGCCATCAACACAGGGGGTGGCAGGGGCCGTGGCGGGTTCCCAGGCCGTGGCCACGGGGAGAAAGGGTTGCACGGGACCCATGCGTGCCTCACCCACGTGGAGGAAGGGGGCAAGGAAGAGCGGGAGGTGCCCTCGGCTCTCGGGCATCCCCTTTCCTGGTGGGGTAACTGGAGGCAGCTGCCCGCCCGACGTCCCTAGCCGGAGTGCGGCGAGACAAGAGTCCAGGGTCACACGCCTGGAGAGGGGGCCGCGGGGCCAAGAAGCCGAGCCTGGCGCCTGCCGGGACCGTGCCCCGTGCCCGAGAAGGGCTCTCAGCCTCCGACCACGAAGGACGCGGAGTAGGGCTTTCCAGCAGGCCCCTGGGTGGGTTCCTGGTCCTGGCCACCCACGCCCACCCGCAGAGGGTCCCCCCCCCCCCGCTGCGCACACACACACACATGCCAGCGACCCCGGCTCCGAGCCGCCCGCAAATGGATGTAGCAGGAGATCTCGGAATCGTCCAGCAGCCGGATGGTGCATTTCATCTCCTGGTGGAGCGATTTGATGCTGGAGCTCCGAAAGTGGATCATCTTCATGGTCCGCCCGCCTCTCGACACACAGCGGCAGGAGGCGAATATGCACCGCGGCCCGGGGACGAGCGGGCGGCTCGGGCGGCGCCACACGCACGTCGGCCGGCGCGCACCGTCCTGAGCCTGCGCAGCTCAGACCGGGTGCGGCGGCGGCCACCAGCGCCAGCGGCCACACATGCCGGGGGGCAGGGCGCGGCGGGCCGGGGCGGCGGGCGCGGCTCCTCCCGGAGCTCCTCCCCCGGTGCGCCTCCCCGCGCCCCTCCCCTGCGCGCCTCCCGGGCGGCTCCTCTGCGCGTCCTCCTCCCCGCCTGGCCACCGCCTCCCCGGCCAGCCGCACCTACTCGGCACTGGGCGCGGCCGGGAGACCCCCCACCCCACCCCCGGGGGCGCGCAGAGCAGGGGACCGAGGCCGCGGGCGGGGATGCCTGGCGCTCCGCACGGGTCTGCGCGCGCCGCCGGGCTGGCCGCTCCTGCACCCGCTGCTGCTGGGCCCTCGGGGTTGCGCGGGAGCACCCGGTGGCCTCCGGGCCCTGCGAGCAGCGCGGGTCGGCCCTGCGCGGAGATGCTGGACCTCTGGCGAACCCTCGGGAGGCCCCGAGCGCCTGCGAGCCCACCCCGGGCACAGCACTCCAGGAACTGCCTCGGAGGGTGACGGGCGTGCCCCCGACTCCCCCCTGAAGCTTTCTTTCATTTCATGGGCAGAGAGGAGGGGTCTCCGCCGCCCGGGAGGCCGGGCCTTTCTCCGGAGCCTCCCGGCTCGGTTTCTGCCCGCAGTGCTTTGGGTGCGCGCTAGAGGGACAGGAGAAGGCGCCCGCCGGCCCCCAGCCCACGCCCCCGCGAGCCCCAGACCGGACTGTCCAGGATGCGACAGGCGTGGGTCAGACTGGGGGCGGGGGCTGCGGAACCTGCTGTCTGCTGACCGGCGCCAGGTGTCAGGGACACGGATTGTCCAGCCCTGAAGACGCCCTGGGGTGCAGCACCCAGCGGCCGCGGCCGAACGTGGAGGGCTCTGGGAAGAGGTAGGGTGCTGGGCCCAGGAGTGGAGAGCTGAGGGGGGGTCCCCGCGCTGAACAGGTGGTTAGTGAGAAGCATCGCTACGACTCCTTGCCCGCTGCCGGCCCTGCGGCAGCTGCTCAGAGCCCACCTGCGAGGCTCGCCCTGCCCTGAAGTCCAGCGGATAGGCCCCACCCTCATGCTTAGATGTTCTGGGTCCCAGGACGCAGGTGGCAGGACCTTTTCTCTGCTCCTGATTCCTCCCCCGCTCAGCATCTGCTTCTGTAATCCCGCGTTGGGGCGATTTTTCCAGGCAGAATAGAGTTTATGTAAGAGAGCCTGAGAGTTATTTTTCAGTATTTTGATTATAGGATTGGGCTCTCTATGGTCCACTCGTCCTGGACAGAGGTCTGGGGAGGAGTTGCAGATCTGATCAACGGCACAGCTATTGATCATCTGTACAGCTATTGACACATCTATGGTCATGGAATCTCACTCTCTTCCCGGCTTCCGTGGCGAGCCCCTCTCTGTTCTGTAGCTGAGACGCTGGAATGAGAGGGGACCAGAGGAGAGTCAGACCCAGGAGGCACTGCTGGCCTGACCCCTACAGTGTGGAAACTGCCCCAGGAATAGTGTCATCTCTCCCAACCCACGAGCAAACCTTAAATAATCCAGAGTAGCGACTGTATGCCTCCTCAGGGCGCCTCCCATGGGTCACAAGTGAAAACTGCATGAATGGGGGACATCGCACAAGAACAGGTGAGAAGCCAATATGACAGGTGGCCGAGTCGGAGGAAACAAGGTTGGGGGAACACGCTTTCAGAACGGGGTTGAGAAGCATTGATCTGGAGATAAAAATAAATCACCACCCAGCAATAAAACCTTCCTTTTCTGAATTTTTTAAATGTTTATTGAGATTCTGTGGTTTACAATACTGATAATAATAGATTCTCGTGCACAAAATTCCAGCGCCGCACCCATCACCAGTGTACCTTCTCCCTCTCCAAAAGACCCCAAGACCCTCCCCTACAAGCCCCCTGACTCCCAATCAATCGTGTGGATCAGTTCTCCCATTATGTTGCTGTAGGCCTTTGTTGCTACCATATATATATATGTATATTTATACATATATGTATATATGTGTGTCTGTGTGTATAATTAAATTACCTGTGATATATGCAATTCCCACCACCAATGACCAGTGTACCCAATTTCCCTCCTTCCACCCAACCCCACCCCCAGTCAGCCCCTATGGCAAACACTTTTCTTCTCTCTCTCTCTCTCTCTCTCTCTCTCTCTCTCTCTCTCTCTCTCTCTCTCTCTCTCTCTCCCCTTTTGGTCATTATGATTTGCAGTACAAGTACTGCAAGGTTATCATATATACCTCTTTGCTTACTTTAGCACTCGACTCTTGTCCAGAGCAACCATTTCCAACTACCATTGTCATGCTGGTCTCTTCTGTATCCTAATTGTCTTCTTCCCCTTTCTCCCCATATGTGACAAGCTTCCAGCCATGGGCCAGTCCTCCTGGCATTCATTTCAGTTGTCTATGGGTAATAGTCTCATATGTGTTTTTATGTCTCCAAAATGAGTGCAGTTTTTCTGTGTCTGTCCCTCTCCTTCTGACTCATTTCACTTGGCTTGATACTTTCTATGTTCATCCGTTTAAAAGCAAATTTCATGACTTCATTTTTTACTAACAGCTGCATAGTATGCCATTGTGTAGATATACCATAGTTTCTTTATCCGGTCATCTGTTCTCAGGCATTTCCTCCACTGTGTAAACTCACACAAGTAGGGGGCACGGCACCCACACGGCGGCGGCTCTATCTCTCCCGCCACCCGCGTTCGGTAGTCTCACCCTTCTACCACCCCGGAGAGTTCAATGGCGATGGTCAGGCGGAGGAAGGAACGAGGGCCAGGCTGGTTGGTATTAGTCGTAGTTTATTCTGATTCTCTCCTTTCCTCCTCAGTCTCTCTCTCTCTCTGCCCTTGCCCCATCTACTGTCTCCTATATCTCCCCCAGGAGGAATTGGGGAAAACAATTACATAGGTGTGGTCACAATCAATAGGGGTGGAGATCAACAGGGGTAGAAATCTTAGCCTCAGGGAAGACTCCTCCTAGGACAGATCCTTCCTTAGCAGGAGGACCCACCCTAGAGCAGAATGCCATGGGCGTGCCTCTCCTCTCCTTGTCCGACAAGCATATAAAAATATAATATGAATCATTTTGTATGGATACAGTAAGAAATATCTTAAACTTATAGAATTGCTCTCCTAGGGCCATCTCGATCTCAGACTACGGTGCTCAGGCCAGATAGTCTTTCCCACCCCTAGCAGGATCCTAGTCTTGTCGTTACCTTGGATCATGACAGCATTTGTCCATGATCAAACTCTTATAGTTAAGAATCGTGGCACTTTGGCCTGGCCCATTTCGCTGCCAGGGTAGCTCACTGCTTGCCCTGGGTCCATTCAGTCCCTCGTCGGGACCCTGCTTTTGGGGTGTTAGGAACTAAGGGCAACTGAGGCTTAAGTCGAGAAAGATGCCCGGGAGTGAATAATATTCAAGGCCAATCAAATCCTAAGTTACAAAGCATAATGTTAACATTCTTTCTGTATCTATACAAAAAGGATATTACTTTAAGGTAAACTATTCATAAGGCATAAGGAGAGGAAAAGGGCAATATTTCACTCATACATATAAAATCATAGATTTCTGGGAAACTGATCTTACAAATTAACAAAGTCTGATTAAGGGGAAAGCTGATTAACTGGGTGAGAAGGAGAGCATAGGAAAGACTGTTTACATGTAAACACAATGGAAGTGGAAGTGCCTCTGGAGCACTGTGGTGGGTGTAACCAGATAAAACCTAAGCTTCTTGAAGGACAAAGCAATGTTACCCAACACTCCACTCTATCTTTAAGTCCGACATATAAAAGGGATCATACTCCATCTGTCCCGTTAAGTCTGACTGATTTCACTCAGCATGATATACTCTAGTTCCATCCATGTCCAAAATAATACTGAGTTTGTGGCCAGGGTAAATGGGTTAGGAGGACCGGTCAATGGTTGGAACTAAGTACAAGTGTGTGGGGGAAGGGGACTGTGGGTACATAGGATAGAGAAGAGACCAATCTGACAATAATAGCTGGAAATGATCACACTGGACAAGACCTGAAGGTTAAAAGTGGGTAAAAGTATATTCTTGATAACCTTTCAGTCATTATTGCAAACCACAATGCCAAAAAGGAGAGAGACAGAGAGAGAGAAGAAAAACTCCTGCTATAGAGGTAGGCAGGTGGTGGTGGTGGGTGTCAGGAGGGCACCTGGGGACACTGGTGATGGGAAATATACACTGGTGGAGGAATGGGTGTTGGAATACTGTATGACTGAAATACAATCATGAATAGCTTTGTAAGGGTTTATCTCATGGTGATTGAATAAAAATATTTTTAAAATTCATGATTCTGTTATTTCTTAGAGTTGCATAATATTACATTGTGTGTACATGTATATAAGGGCTGGAGCGATAGCACAGCGGTTGGGCGGTTGCCTTGCACACAGCCAACATGGCCGACCCGATTTCGATTCCTCCGCCCCTCTCGGAGAGCCTGGCAAGCTACCTGTGATGTATTCAATATGCCAAACACAGTAACAACAAAGTCTCCAATGGAGACGTTACTGGGCCTGCTCGAGCAAATCGATGAACAACGGGAGGACAGTGACAGTGACAGTACATGTATATATATATGTATACTTTTGCTACATATATATATATATACATATACATATACTACAAGACGGTCAGACTTCTTCGTCAAGACCCTAAATGATCGGTTTGAGGCTCTGCATGTTGCTAGAACGAACAGATACCATTGGGCTACGCTAGCACTCAACCGGGATGAATGGAGACGTTACTGGCACCCGCTCGAGTAAATCGATGAATAACAGGGATTAAGTGATTAAGTGATATATATAATCAAATATATATATAATCAAATTACCTGTGAGATATATATTTCCTGAAATTTGTACCTTTATGCTCATTGCAGCACTGTTCACAAGAGCCAGAATCTGGAAACAACCCGAATGCCTGAGAACAGAGGGCTGGTTCAAGAAACTTCGTTACATCTACACAATGGAATAGTATGCTAGGAGAGATGAAGTCATGAAATTTGCTTATAAGTGGATAGACACGGAGAGTATCATGCTAAGTGAAATGAGTCAGAAAGAGAGCGACAGAAAAGAAGAACTGCACTCATTTGTGGAGTATAAAATAACATAACATGAGACTGACACCCAAGGACAGTAGACACAAGGGCCATAAGATTGTTCCACAGATGGAAGCCTGCCTCTTGGATGGGGGGGCGGGGAAAGAAGGCAGCTGGAATAGAGAAGGGATCACTAAGAAAATGATGGTTGGAGGGATCGTTCAGGAAGGGAGAGGTGTGCTGAAAGTAGGTAAAGGACCAAACATGATAACGTCTCAGTATCTGTATTGCAAACCATAATGCCCAAAAGTAGAGAGTATGGGGGAAATTTCCAGTGAGGCAGAGGGAGGGTGGGGAAGGGGGGTATACTGGGGAGATTGGTGGTGCACTGGTGGATGGATGGATGTTTGAACATTGTGTGATTGTAACTCAGACATGAAAACTCTATCTCATGGTGATTCAATTAAAAAAAAAATAGAAAGAGAAAGACATTTCTCACCACCAATGACCAGTGTACTCAATTTCCCTCCTTCCATCCCACCTCCATTCCCAGTTGGCTCTCTTATATACTTTTCTTCTCTCTCTCTCTCTCTCTCTCTTTTCTTTTGTCATTATGATATATACATGTATATATACATATATATATAGAGAGAGAGTTGTTTTCGTTTTGGAACTACACTTAGCTGTGCTCAGGGCTTATTTCCAGCTCTGTTTGCACGAATCATTCCCGGAAGTGCTTGGGGATCATATGGGATAGCAGGGATCAAATCCAGATTATTTCCACGCGAGACAAATGCCCTACCCACTGTACTATCACTCCTACCCTACCAACAATTTCTTGATCCATTCATTTGTAGTTGGGTGTTGGGTTGTTTCCATATCTTAGCTATTGTACAAAGTGTGGTGATGAACATAAGTGTGCAGATATACTTTCAAATTAATGTGTTTAGAGGAGAGTTAAGAAAAATGGTATTAATGGGTCATATAGGACTTCTATTCTTAAATTTTTTATAGATCTCCATATTACTTTCCAGAGAGGCTGAACCAAATTACATTCACACCAACACTCGATAAGGGCTCCTTTCTCACTACAACCTGGTCAACACTGTCTGTTTCTAGACTTGTGGATATGTGTCATTTTCAAAGTTCTGAAATGATATCTCATTATTGTTTTGATTTGCATTTTCCTGGTCATAAGTTACAATGAGAAATTTTTGATATCCCAGATGGCCATACATATGTCTTCTTTGGGAAGGTGTCTGACAACCCATCCTTTTAAAGTTACAGGACTGGGGATGGAGCAATAGCATGGCGGGTAGAGCATTTGTCTTGCACGCAGCTGATTCAGGTTTGATCCCCAGCATCCCATATGGTCACCTGAGCACTGCAAGGAGTAATTCCTGAGTGCAAAGCCAGGAGTAACCCCTGTGCATCGCAGGATGTGACCCAAAAAGCAAAAAGGAATAATAATAAAAATAAAGTTACAGAACTATTATTATTGTACTGACATTTGGCTCCAAAAAAACCAATTTCCCAGTTTCTCATGTTCATATTATAAAGTTGTATATCACATTTCAAGAAAGCAGAATAAGATCAAGAAGTTGGGAAAGAAAAGTACAAGTCAAATGACTCCCAGTCTAGAATTGCAAGCAATAGAATTTTGAGGATATAAGAAAAATCGGGGAATGGCTGTCTGGCTTGGTTTGGAATGAAAGCTGAAATTCAGCCAATATATAAGGACTCTGTAACCCTGATAAAGCAGCAAAGAGCCACGTGTGGTAATATAGATCAATGATCTTCAACCACCAGACCATGACTAGTGCTGGTCCCCAGGTTTAGAAAAAGTGAAAACCAATACTCTATGGTCTTGGCTTACGCAGGTCCCTGGATTGATGCAATTTTGCAGGTGTTGAAGAATAGATTGAATAAACTCTGACCTAAACTAATGTACCCACTGAAAACAAGGCTTTGGAAAATCAAGTGTCCATTTCCCAGAAAAACTAACATGAAAAGCAGAGGATTTCAAAGAACAGATGCAAGAAATGAGTTTGAAACTTGTCCTAAATAAAACAATGAATGAAACAGTGTCCTTAATTTTCAGTTCAAGCCTTTAAACATTTATATTCTTCCCATGATGATACAAATAGAATTTAGTAATATAAAAGGTTAAAACTACTGAAACAAAAAACTACAGGCAAACTAAAAACTTAAGTGAAGTATAACCTTTACCAGACTTCACATATGTAAGGGTCATCATGAAGGAATGGGTAGAAAGAATAGGGATGGGATTGAATGAGAGGTGTTGTATGATTCCTAGTAACTTAAGGGAAGAATCCGAAGAATCAAGAAGGCAGTGTTAAAGTGAATGTTCACATTTAATAAGGTCACTCCTTGTACCCAGGTCTCCTGAGAAAGCTTTAGGCTCTCAGAGAATCACTGATGAGCTGAACATAAAATGTCACTGTCACTGTCCTCCCATTGTTCATTGATTTTCTTGAGCCAGCCCAGTAACGTCTCCATTGTGAGACCTTGTTGTTACTGTTTTTGGCATATCGAATACATCACGGGTAGCCGGACATAAAATGAAAAATTATAAAGCTTTCAGAATATAATAGAGAAGAAAACGTACTAACCTTCACCCTGGTGATTTTTTTCCAAATAAAACACCAAAAGCACAGTAAGTCGGACTTCGTTAACGTTAAGCTTTTCTGCTAATTGTTAAAAGAATAAGTAAACAAGCCACAATTTTTTTAAATTTATTTTTTATTTTTAGTGAAACACCATGAGGTACAGTTGTAGATTTACAATTTTTTGTGCTTGGGTTTCGATTATACAATGATCAAATACCCATCCCTCCACCAGTGCCCATTTTCCACCACCCTGGATAATATCCCCCCCACCCCCATCCCCCCCATCCCACCCTGCCTCTATGGCAGGGCAATCCCTTGTGTTCTCTCTCTCCTTTTGAGTGTTGTGGTCTGCAAAAGAGGCTTTGAGTGACAAGTCACAATTTTTTGGAGAAAAATTCAAAATAGGGATGGGAGATAAAGTAGAAGAGTTAAGGTGCTTGCCTTAGATATAGCAGACCCGGGTTCAATTTATAGGATCGCCTATAGTCTCCTAAGCATGATCTAGAATGATACTAAGTACAGAGATATGAGTTAATTCTGAGAACTGCCAGGTGTGGTCAGCCCAAAAATGCAAAGTACATATCACACTAAAGATTTTTATCAAAAATATTCAAAGAAATCTTTTAAAAATCAATAATAAAAACAGAATCCAATTTTAAAAAATAGTTTCAGTGTGATTGTTTTTTTTACCTTTCTGCATTGATTGAGGCTTGCAATAGCACTGCACTGTTTTCCTGTTGTTCATTGATCTGCTCGAGCAGGCACCAGTAATATCTACATTGTGAGACTCCTTACTGTTTTTGGCATATCGAATACACCACGGAGAGATTGCCAGGCTCTGCTGTGGGGGCGGAATGTTCTCAATAGCTTGCCGGGCTCTCCGAGAGGGAAGGAGGAATTGAACCCAGGTCAGCCGTGTGCAAGGCAAATACCTTACTGGCTGTGCTATCGCGTCAGCCCTGGCAAATACTATAAAAAATTAAAATATATTTTGCAGCATCAATAAAAACTATAAAACACAGAAATAAACCTGGTAAGAGATAAGAGCTGTGCAAGACCAACTGCAATCATAAAATTTTTCTGAAGGACACAGGAATTGGGATCAACCAAATTGATTATTTTTCTTTCTCCAAATCAATTTATGAACCTATTACATTTATTGAGGCTTGCAATGAAATGGTTAATGATGGCTTCTTGTGGTCATAACTCCAACACCATATCCATTACCCGTGTACCTACCTTCCTCCCTCAAAGACCACAGCATCCCTCCCTTTCAATCCCTGGCCCCTGCCACCAACTCAATTGTGTGGATCACATCTGATGGGTTGCCTTTGGTCCTTTTTTACTACCTCTTTGTGTGACTTTGACTTCCACATATTAGAGAGAAAGTGATTTCACTCAGCATGTTATCCTCTAGTTCCATCCATGTTGCAGTCAAATACAGTCAAAGGAGCTAAGAGACACTTCACAAAGAAGTGATAATTAAAATTAGATCTTTAAAATGAAAATAAAATAAATAAAAATGAAAATAAAATAATGAAATGAAATAAAGATCTTTGAAAATTAAAATGAGATCTTCTTGGCTCCTTAAATACAGTCAAAGAAGCTAAGAGACACTTCACCAAAGAGGTGAAAATGCCAAATAAGCATGTGTAAAGATTAATAATGGCACCATATACCAATACCAAACTGCAAACTTAACAGATTGAGGTACTGCTATATATTTACTAGAATGGTTAAAATCTAAAACACTGACAATGCCAAATATTAGCAAGAACATGCAGAAACAGGGACTCGTGAGCTTATTGGCCATTAATATATCTTCATTTTTGGTTTTTGCTTTTTAGATGTTTTGTTTGGTTGGAGGACCACACCAAGCAATACTCAAAACTTGCTCCTGGCTTTGTGTTCAGGGATCACTCGTGGAGCACTCCGGGGAGCATCTGAGCTGCAAGGGAGTGAGCCTGGGTCAGACACATACAATGCAAGCACCCTACCCACTGTCTTATGGCTCTAGCCTCTCTTTTGCCTTGCTTTATTTTGTTTTGGAATCACACCTTGTGGTGTTCAAGACTTACTCCTGGCTCTGAGCTCAGGGACCACTCCTGGCAGTGCTTTAGGAACCATATATGCTGTCAGAGATCAAGTTGAGGTCACCTGTGTGCAAGGCAAGTGTCCTACCCACTGTATTAACTCTCTGAACCCTAGTATCTCTTCTTCAGAAAAAGTGTGTATTCAAGTCACATTTCAAACTTTCAATAATTTTTTTGGTTCTTGCCATTGATATTAAGAGTTCTTGGCAAATTCTGTTCCACAGAAATTTTGAAATGATTGCATTTAGTTTGCTCTTCTTTTATAAAATACTTAATTCTATAGTATTTCTAATCCACATAATTTAGAATGCATTCCTTTTTTACTCTATTGACAGTGGCATTAAATGCACAAACTTTTAAATTTTCATTAAAGTTGCCTATTTCCTTTCTAAGCCATTCATTGTTAGTAGTGAGCTGTTTAATTTCCAGGTGTTTGATTTGATTTTCTGTTTGTGTGTGTGATTCACTTCTATTTTCAGGGCATCATGATCTGAGAAGATCGTTGAAATAGATCCTAGCTTCTTAATTTTATGTAAAAGTTATGTTTTGTGGCCCAGCATGTGGTCTATCTTGGAGAATGTTCCATGAACACTTGAGAAGAATGTGTATTAAGCTTTTTGAGGATGAAGTGTCCCGTATATATATGTACTAAGCCTCTCTCTTCCATTTCTTCCCTCAGATAAAGTCCTTGTTGAGCTTGAGTCTGGTTGATCTATTGGAAGGTGATAAAGTGGTGTTAAAATCTCCAACTAGTATTGTGTTGCTATCGATGCCTTTCTTCAAGTCAATGAGTAGTTGTTTTAGGTATTTCGTCAGTCCCTCTTTAGGTGCATATGCATTTAGGAGTGTGAGTTCCTCTTGATGTTCAGATCCCTTGATCAATAAGAAATGACCTTCACTGTCTCTTGTGACTGTCTTCAGCCTAAAATCAATGTGATCTGATACCACTATGGCTACCCAAGCTTTTTTGAGGGAGTAGTTTGCCTGTAGAATTGTTTTCCAGCCTTTAACTTTCAGTTTGTGTTTGCTCTGACTGTTGAGATGTGTTTCTTGTAGGCAGCACAATGTTGGGTTCAATTTTCTGATTCATCTGCCACTCTGTATCTTTAAATTGGTGTATTTAGCCCCTGATGTTGAGCGAGATCATTGTTATGGGGTTTTGAGCCATCTTTCTGCTGAAGTTTGATGTATTTGAGGGGCTTATCTTACCTTAAAACAGCTTGTTTCGTTGTTCTTGTAACCATGGTTTTGAGTCTATGAAGTTCCAGAGTTGTTGTTTGTCTGTAAAAATGTGTGTTGTTTCTTCTGATATGATATGAATGTGAGTCTGAGCCAAACTGGGTAAATTATACTTTGTGATGCGTTTATTTTATTGAGTTTTTTCACTATATCTCACCATTGTCTTTGGACCCTGAGTTTTCATCATATAAGTCATCTGTGAATCTTTTTTTTTTAATGTAGGAGTACTGCTACTTATTCAGCCACGGATTAGCTGATTTAATTGTGCATGAACTCCACCTTACTTTTTTTTTTCATTTTTTTTATAATTTTATTTATTGAATCACCGTGAGAGCAGTTACAAAGCTTTTGGGTCTAAGTCTTGGTCATACAATGAAACACCCATACCTTCACCAGTGCCCATTCTCCACACCCAATAACCCCAGTATACCCCTTGTCCCACACCCTCCCCCTACCTGTGGGGCATATAATTTCCACATTACTCTCTCTCTCTACTTTGATCACATTCAATATTTTGACACCAGACCCGCCAGTATTATTTGAGATTTGACCCAACACTCAGATCTGCCGAAAAGGCAACAGTAGACAATTTGTTTTCTATTGCTGGTTACATATGATGTCGCGTGGCTGCAGTAGTGGCTGCGCGATTTTAGAATTTTGAAGTTTTAACACTTAAATCTGGAGGGATTTCTGCCAAAACCTGCTGGGTTCTGAGATTTGCTCCTGAGTCTCTGGGATCATGGCCATTAAGCAGCTTGATCAGGAGCCAGAAAGGCCATTCGTGGGTGATGACTTGGGGTCTCTTTGGGGTGGGAAGAACAGGATCGGCTCCACTCCCGTCCCGTGAGGCCCAACATGTCTCGTCACTGCAGGCACAAACCTGACTATCCAATGGCCTCTGGATGATGATGGTCACCGAGCCGCCAAGGGCAAGCAGGCGGAGGGACAACACCCTTCCCCGCCCCCCCCGGGGTGGCCTGGCAACAGTAACCTACTGTGTGATCCAGACGCACTTCTGCCAAAAATTGCTGGGTTTAGAGATTTGTTTTTGAGTCTTTGGGATCATGGCCATTAAGCAGCTTGATCAGGAGCCAGAAAGGCCGTTCATGGGCAGTTGGGGTCTTGTTGGGGTGGGGAGGAAAGGACCGGCTCCACCCCCATCCCATGAAGCCCAAAATGTTTCGTCACTGTGGGCCCAAACCTGACTGTCCAATGGCCTCTGGAGCATGATGGCCACTGAGCCACCAAGGGGGAGCAGGCGGAGTGACAACACCCTTTCCCCCCTGGGGTGGCCCAGTGACAGTAACCTACTATGGGTTCCGGGCACATTTCTGCCAAAGCCACTGGGTTTCGACCTTTGTTTCTGATTCTCTGGGATCATAGCAGCTTGATCAGGAATCAGAAAGGCCATTTGTGGGCCATGACTTGGGGTCTCGTTGGGGTGGGGAGGACAGGACTGGCTCCACCCCCATCCCTTGAGGCCCTGCGTGTCTTGTCACTGCGGGCCCAAACCTGACTGTCCAGTGGCCTCTGGAGAATGGCTGCCACCGGGCCGCCAGGGGGAGCAGGCCAAGGCACAAAACCTATTCCCACCTGGGTTGGCCCAGCACCGGTAACCTACTGCAGAGACCGGACGCATTTCTGCCAAAAGCCGCTGGGTTTCGAGATTTGTTTCTGAGTCTCTGGGATCATGGCCATTAAGCAGTTCAATCAGGAACCAGAGAGGCCATGCCTCCAATTATATAGCTGAGCTTGAAGTGGTTTGCCACTTACCTAACTTTTGGCCGTTTACTTTCTTGGTAAACTTTGCCCCGAGTTTTTAGGGTCTGGCCAAAGGCACAGCAGCAATTTTGGGGTATCTGGAAGTCTGAAGGTGCCATCAGTCTGCTGATGCACTCGCCTCACAGGTATAGGTTGACCTGCTGGCGGCACCATACTCCCCTCATCTGTGAATCTTAAGGATGCTCCTTTATAAGCAGTTTCTTTCTTTGATCTTGCAGCTTTCAGAATTTTACCTCTATCTTTGGTTTTCATCATCCTGATAGGGATGTGTCTTGGAGTATTTTTATCTGGATTTTTTTTACTAGTACCCAGCCTTCTGAATCTGCTCGCGTGTGCTCTTCAGCTCTGGGAATGTATCAGCAATGATGCCTTCGACAATTTCTTCATTAGGGTTTTCTTTCTGTCCCTCTGGGACTCCAATGTTTCTTATGTTATTCCTCTTGGCTACATCCCAAATTTCTCTTAACATCTGCTGGTTTATTTTGAGGCTCTTTTCCATTTTCTGCTGTTGTCTGGAGATTCTCTGAAACTCACCTTAGAGCTCACTGATTCTGTCCTTAGCAGCTGTTACTTTACTGCTGAGACCTTCCACTGAGTTTTTAAATTCACTACCAGGCTTTTTAGATTTTTCATTTCTGTTTGTAATTTTGTTTGTGTTTTCCTCATTTATGCTCTCAAATCCTCTTGTATTTTACTTGTGGTTCATTCCGTTGTTTCACTTAGCTCCCTAAGCATTCTCATTAGTTCCCTTCTAAATTCCAGGATATACAAGACATTTATAGAATTGTACAAGAAAAAATCCTCCAATCCCATCAAAAATTGGGGAGAAGAAATAAACAGAAGCTTCCTCAAAAAAGAAATACAAATGGCCTTTGGTACTTAGAAAAATGCTCTACATCACTAATCAGCATAAAGTCTCAAATCAATACAACAATGAGATATCATGTCACATCACAGAGACTGGCACACATCAAACAGAACAAGAACAACCAATGGTACTCTCTTTCATTGTTGGTGGGAATGCCGACGGGTATAGCCTTTTTGGAAAACAGTATGAGCATTTTTTAAAATATGACCCAGCAATGCCACTTCTGGAAATATATTCCTAGAGTGCAAAAAAGCACAGTAGAAATGACATCTATATCTGTACGTTCATTGCAGCACTGTTTACAATAGCCAGAATCTGGAAACAACCTGAGTGACTGAGAACAAATGACTGGTTAAAGAAACATTGGTACATCTACACAATGAAATACTATGCAGCTGTTAGGAAAGATGAAGTCATGAAATTGGCTTAGAAGTAGATGATCATAGAGAATGTGAAGTGAAATGAGTCAGAAAGAGGGACAGACATAGAATGACTGAACTCATTTATTGAATCACTTGTATCACTTGTCATCCCATTATTAATTGATTTGCTCAAGCAGGCAACAGTAACGTCTCCATTCATCCCTGTCGCGTGCTAGTGTAGCCCAATGACATCTGCTCGCTCCAGGAACACGAAGAGCCTCAAACCGTTTGTTCAGGGTTTTGACAAAGAAGTCTGACCATCTCGTAGGTGGTGGCGATGCATCCTGTTGACATCCTGAGGAATCCAGTCGGTAATATCTCTAGTCCAGTGGTCATCTCTAAATCGCATTACATGTCCAGCCCATCTGATTTTCGACACCTTGGCAACAAGACAGCGTCCCTGATTCTCTATCATCAACGGAGGTTGGAACTCTGGATTCCTTCTCTCACATGAGTGAACCGTGGTACTCCAAGCATAGCTATTTCGATTCCTCTTTGGGTGATCCAAATAGAATTCTCATTCTGTTTTCATAGGGCCCAGATCTCTGAGGCATATGTTAGTGCTGGAAGAATGGTGGAGTTGGAGTTGAGAAGATGTGCCCAGAGCTGGAGGTTCTTTGTCCTCTCTACAACTTCTTCAACGCTCTTGAAGGAGCTCCATGCCACTCTCATCCCCTGTGTAGTTCTGGTGCCAAGTTGTTCCTCATGTTGAGTTCTCCACCGAGGCACACATAGCTGCTGCATTCAAAGATGTTTGTTCTGTTGAGAACAAATGGAATGTCAGGGACTAGTTTGTTTTTTATGGACATTGTCTTGGTGATATTCAGTCTGACCTTTCCACACTCATGGTTGAAGTCGGCCAGTATTTGTACCGCCTGGCTAATGTTTGGTGTTATGAGAATGATGTCATCAGCAAAACGGAGGTGGTGTAGTTGCCGACCGTCTATCTTCACTCCCATTTCTTCCCATTCCAGTCGTCGCATGACGTTCTCGATGGTGGCATTAAAGAGTTTCGGTGAAATGGTATCACCCTGCCAAACCCCCTCTCATTATGTCTATGATCACTTCCTTGTAGAATGGTGAGATCCTGGTGGTGAATCCGTAATATAGCTCTTGGAGGATTCTTATGTACTAAGTTTGAATGCCCTATTTGTCTAGGGCTTTAATGACCGCTTCAGTCTCAACAGAATCAAAGGCCTTCTTTAAGTTAATGAATGTTAGACAGAGTGGCACTCTCATAAAACCTCAATGAGCTTGGTCACTGTGTGGATATGGTCAATCATGCTGAGTCCTTTTCGGAACCCGGCTTGCTTGCATGGTTGTCCTCCATCTAGTGTTCTGCCTATTCTATTCAGGATGACTCAACTGAACAGCTTGTAGATGATGGACAACAGGCAGATTGGGCGATAGTTGCCAATGTCGTGGATGTTTCCCTTCTTGTACAGTAGAATGATCCTGCTGATTTTCCATTGGGACAGAACCTTGCATTCAGATAGATAGCATGTGAAGAGCCAAGCCAGTGTATTGACGATAACTGGTAGCATATTCTTCAGGTGTTCAGATCTGTCCAGGTCTGGAATGGGTGCTGTACACTTCTTTACCAACCAAATGGCATGTCAGATTTCAGTGGGAGAGCGTTGGGGACAACATATACAAACTGCGGAATTTGGTATGTGGGCTTGTGGAGGTGGCTGTCTAAGACATCTGTGTAGAACTCGTGGATAATCTTCTCCATTGCCCTTCTGGAAGATGTGATCCATCAGGATGTTGGAGGGCAGTCATCTTGATCTTATTATAGTTGGCAAAGGACAGGTGAGCATTACGAATATTTTTCCCGGCTTCTGCCATATTGGCCAACACTGCTGCTCTTCTCTCTTTGAGGTCTTCCTTTATCGCTTCTCTGCACAGTTTTGTGAGCTCAGACATTAGCTTGTGGTTCCCTGAGGCTCATGCCAAACCACTTTGGCGAATGAGCTAAAGAGTTTCCGAATCCAGGCATCTTTTTGTGGCTTTCACACTCTCGGCATTCCTCATGCAGTCACGGAGGTGCTGAACCAGTTGATGGTATGCCTCGTCAATGTTGTCAATGATGGCATCTTCCCACGTTACCACAATAGTGCCAAAGAGCTCCCAGTTGGTAGTCATTCTGAAAGTTCTCTTCTTAAACTTTGTAGTCCTTTCTCCCCACTCTGTGAAGTAGAATTTTGCACAAAGGAGACGCTGGTCTGATCCCGTTTGGAATTTTATAACAATAGTGACATCGGTCAGGCAAAACCGATGATTGAATATGATGTGGTCAATTTCGCTGTGGAATTTTCCACCAGGAGACTCCTATGTCCAACATTTAGATTCGGCCTTCTGGAACTGTGAGTTACCATGGATGATCTTGGTCGACATGATGAACTCAGACAGTCTTTCACCCTGTTCATTCCATTCTAGGCCATGGGTCCTGATCTGGAGTTCTTCGGCTGATCTTGGTCCTATCTTGGCATTAAAATCACCAACAATGATCTTGTAGAAGGTGCGGTCTTCGTCATAGAACTTCTCCAGCTCAATGTAGAACTTCTTAATTTATTCTTCATCGTAGTTGGATCTTGGTGTGTAGACAACGAAGCTAGAAACTGCTGGCAGTGAGCCACATATATTCAAGTGTAATCATCCGATTCGGGTTGTTAGGCATTTGAATGAATCAGTGCTCATGGTCAAGTTTGTGTTGATAAGGACACCAACAGCACTGATGCCTCTATTGTCGCATATTCTGAGGAACAGTTCTTCTCCAGTGTCAAAAATGGCATGATGTGATTGATGCCTTCTCGTCTCGGTCAGACCAATGATGTCATACTTGATCTTCTGTGCTTGCACCATCAGGTCCTCAATGGACTCTTCCAATGACAGTGTATGTGCCTTGAAATTACAGACAGTCATTTTAGTCCTTATTCACTTTGGCAGCCTAGTTCATCCCTGAGAGTTCAACAGCTTCTCCTTGCTCATCCTTCTTAATGCTGCCATATTGGGGGCTCTTTCAGGATCAAGGGGGATGAGACCCATTGCTTTTACTGTTTTTGGCATATCGAATATGCCACGGGTAGCTTGCCAGGCTCTACTGTGTGGGCAGGATACTCTCGGTAGCTTGCCATACTCTCCGAGAAAGATGGAGGCTTTTAGGGCGGCCTCTAATCGCCCTTACAGGTGTTCCCATGGTTCACACCGTGTTTGAGCTTCATCAAATATGGTGCAGAGAATGGGTATTAAGTATCTTATTACGTGTCTGGAAAGCGGCCTGGAGTGTGGTGATGGCTGGGTAGTGGAGGTAGTGGAGGTTGGCCAATGAGGTATTTATCTGGCACCAGCAGGGTGGGTCTTCTGGTTGTGGTCCCTGAGTCACCGGAGATTGTTGGAAGCAGGCAGAGGATCTCTGTTTCCGGGTCCCATTGAGCCTGGAGTCCAAGGTCACAAAGGTCCACTTTTCCTGATTCTGTGGGGCTTCACTCATGTGTGAAGCTCGCCCTAAGCACCGGGAAAGTGGCCTGGAGCATGATGGCGACTGGGTAGTGGAATTTATTTATGGAATATGAATATAAAATATCATAATATCCTAACACCCAAGGACAGTAGAGACAAGGGCCAGAAAGATTTCCTATAGTTGGAAACCTTCCTTATGAGCTTGGGGAGAAGGCAGCTGGGATAAAGAAGGGATCTCTAAGTCAGCGATAGTTGGAGGTACCGCTTAGGATGGGAGATGTGTGCTGAATATAGATAAAGGACCAAACATGATGGCCTTTCATTATCTGTATTGCAAACCATAATACCCATTGTAGGATAGCATTGGTTTGTCCTTTCTGCCTTACCACAGGGAGCTTAACTTTATTGGGTTGCACCCATTCACAGTGCTCCTGAGGCACTCCCATTCCCTGTGTTTATCTGTAAACTCTTTGTTTGTGCTATGCTTCCCCAATAGGTCAATCACCTTTATCTCCTAATCAGACTCTGTTAACTTGTAAATATTGCTTTTCTCTCTCCTTATATCCTTTGCATAATTAATTCAAATCAATGTCCTTTTTGTATAGACACAGAAGACATTTAATGCTATGCTTTTGTAACTTGGGAGTTAATTGACTCCAAATAATATTCACTCCTGGGCATCTGTTTTCTCAACTTAAACCTCAGTTGCCCTTAGTTCCTAGCATCCCAAAAGCAGGGTCCTGACAAGGGACTGGATGGACCCAGGGCAAGCTGTGAGCTACCCTGGCATCGAAATGGGCCAGGTAAAAAAGCCATAATACTTAACTGTAAGTTAAGAGTATGATCATGGACAAATTCTGTGATGGTCCAAAAAGTAACAACTGGAGTAGGACCAGGGCTGGAACAATAGCACAGCGGTAGGGAGTTTGCCTTGCACACAGCCAACATTGCCGACCCAAGTTCGATTCCTACGCCCCTCTCGGAGAGTCCAGCAAGCTACCGAGAGTATCTCGCCCGCACAGCAGAGCCTGGCAAGCTACCCGTGACGTATTCGATATGCCAAGCACAGTAACAACAAAGTCTCCAATGGAGACGCTACTGGGCCCGCTCGAGCAAATCGATGAACAACGGGAGAACCGTGACTGTGACTGTGGATTAGGACCCTGCTAGGGTTAGGAAAGATTAATCTGGCCTGAGCACTGTAATCTGGGATCTATAGTGAGATGTCACCAGGAGAGCCACCCTACAAGCTTAATGTATCTTTTACTGTATCCATACAAAATAACTAATATTGAACTACACTGTCCTCCCATTGTTCATCGATTTGCTCAAGCTTGTCCAGTAACGTCTCCATCGTGAGACTTCTTGTTACTGTGTTTGGCATACTGAATACTCTCGGTAGCTTGCCATGCTTTCCGAGAGGGGCGGAGCAATCGAACCTGGGTCGGCCGGGCTGGCTGCGCACAAGGCAAATGCCCTACCACTGTGCTATCACTCCAGCCCCAACTAATTAATATTAAGAAGTAGAATTAACGGGACTGGAGAGATAGCACAGCGGGTAGGTTGTTTGCCTTGCACGCGGCCAACCCGGGTTCGATTCCCAGCATCCCATATGGTCCCCTGAGCACCGCCAGGAGTAACTCCTGAGTGCAGAGTCAGGAGTAACCCCTGTGCATCGCCAGGTGACCCCCCCTCCCCCCCCCCCCCCCGCCAAAAATGAAGAAGTACAATTAAGATGAATGTTTAAATGGTTACGGAAAGGAGAAAAAACCCTAGATGGTATTTTGCCCTTGAGCCATATTTCCTGGCTACAGGAGATCAAGAAGGGCTTTCATATGTTGATTGTGCACCAGACCTAGGTGTGGTTGCTACCCTCAATGCTGGGAGGTTGGGAGACTAGAGAGAGACCAAGGTGGGGCGTCAAAACGCAGAGAGCTAGCAATGCAGACAGGAGGAGACATGAATGAGGGACAGTGTGAGACCGGAATAGCGAGCTTAGTGAGATTGGAACAGGCATGTGGGGAGAATAGAATAAATGGCTACTGATCACCAACCAGCCTGGCCCTCGTTCCCTCCTTTGTCCACCCATGGTATCGGCCGTCCCTGGTGGGCAAGCTGCATTAGACCACTGAACGCAGGCAGCGAGAGACAGACAGCTGTGGGATACTAGTGGCTTAGTGATTTCACAACACATAAGTAGAGAGAAAGTAGGAAATTGTCTACCATAGAGGAGGGGGGAGGGCAGCTCGGGGCGGGGAGGGATACTGGGGACATTGGTGGTGGAAAATGTGCACTGGTGGAGGGATGGGTGTTTGATCATTGTGTGATTGTAACCCAAACATGAAAGCTTGTAACTGTCTCATGGTGATTCAATAAAATTTTAAAAATGCTAATGTTTTGAGATCATAATGTAACCTTTATATAAGTTCCAGACTTTTCCTTTGTAAAAACTGAAAGGTTATTTCTAATAGACCTAATTAAAAACATTCTCCATTGAAAAAAAAGTATCCAAGATCCTCAACTAGTATCTTTATGTATGTGCACTATGCATCATCCATAGGAAACTATCCTTCCTCTTAGCATTCTAATTTCTACAATCAAGGACCAATTCTCTTGTCTTGTTACTCTACCAAAGATTACTGAATACATCTGGTATTTATTCTCTCCCTCTGATTTACGTCACTTAACATAGTACTCTTCAATTCCATCCATGTTGCAGCAAACTGTATGATTCATCCTTTCTTGTGGATTCATAGTGTTATGCACAACCTCTATATCTATCTCTCTGTTGCACTGTAGCACTGTCCTCCTGCTGTTCATCGATTTGCTCGAGCAGGCCCAGTAACATCTCCATTTTTTTTTTTTTGCTTTTTGGGTCACAGCCGGCAATGCACAGAGGTTATTCCTGGCTCAGAAATTACTCCTGGTGGTGCTCGGGGGACCATATGGGATGCTGGGAATCGAACCCGAGTCAGCTGCGTGCAAGGCAAACACCCTACCAGCTGTGCTATCGCTCTAACCCCAACATCTCCATTTTGAGACTTGTTGTTACTGTGTTTGGCATATTGAATACGTCACGGGTAGCTTGCCAGGCTTTGCCATGCGGGCAAGATACTCTCAGTAGCTTGCCGGGCTCTCTGAGAGGGGCAGAGGAATTGAACCCGGCTCACCTGGGCCAGCCGCATACAAGACAAATGCTCTACTGCTGTGCTATCGCTCCAGCCCATCTCTCTGCTCCTGAACATTAAAGTTATTTCCATATCCTTGTTATTTTACTAAGCACTGCAATAAATATAGGTGTTCACGTATCTTTTTAAATATATATATTTTTTTATATTTTGGTAGTTGATGCCAAGAAGTGAAACTGCTGCATCATATGGGAGCCTTATTCTTTTTGGAGAAATCTGCATTGTTTTCCACAGCAGCTGGACCATACAAAATGCCACCAGGTAAAGAGACTTGTTTTCTTTTCTTTTCTTTTTTTATCACATCACCACCTGTGAGTTTAAAATGTGGGTGCATGACACTTGCATTTGGTAGCCAAGAACTGCCCCTCCCTGACACACACACCAGCCTCCTCAGCAGAGGAACAAAGAGTCCAGGGACCACAGACTGATGGTCAAAATGTCCTTTTAATGCGAGCTGTTAGCACACTTAGAGCACATCTGAGAGGGTTCTATGTATAGGACTGCATATAGGTGTGATTGATCGTTTACAGAAACAATTCTCTTGGGGGCATTAACCTAGGAGACACTCTCTCTCCCAGGCACTATATGCAAGCAATTCATCCAGGGGTGGCAAGCATTATATTGCTTTTCTCTTTCCCTAGCTACAAGTAAATATTAAACAATTAAGTTTAATTCTTATTAATACTTGTGGTTATTTGGATAAACACAGTAAAAGATATAGATTCCAAAACTTGAGGACTTGCTCGGGATGCAAGATGCATGCTGAAAGTAGATTATAGACCGAACACGATGGCCACTCAATACCTCTGTTGCAAACTACAATACCCTGAAGGAAAGAGTGAGCAAAAGGGAATGCCCTGCCACAGAGGCAGGGTGGGGGGGGGATGGGGTGTGGAGGTGGGAGGGCTACTAGGATTATTGATGGTGGAGAATGGGCACTGGTGGAGGGATGGGTACTGAATCATTGTAAAACTGAAACCCAAGCACGAAAGTTTGTAAGTCTACAACTGTACCTCATGGCGTTTCACTAATAAAATTTAAAAAAACCTTAGTCCCAGACTAGGTCCTCAGGCCAGTTTAGTTCTTCCTTACACATGGGGGTCCTATCTTTAAAGTCATAAAGGCTTACATCAAGACATGCTTTTATGCTTCTAGATTGTCTCATTTCAATGCTTTGCCGCCCCACCCCCCCCAGGTCCATCCCAGTCCGGTGGCAGGACCTCCCTTTTGGGGTGTTAATAAGAGTACAGCCTAATATATTAAGGAACCATGTACTCCCTATGGCAACCACAGCTTGAGACGTGTAATTATGATGGATGCCCAGGAGTAGAAATATTTCAAAATCAATTGACTCCCAAATAGTAGAAGCGTGGCATTAATGGCCTTTCTATGCCAAGCAAAGAACATTACTCTATAGTAAAATATGAAAAGGCTATAGGGGAAATAGTAAGGCAAATAATTCACTACAAAGTCCAGAGTTACCAGAAAGTTTTGACTTATAAATAACCAAGGCTGAACTTAGGATATGTAACAATGAGAGGTAAAGCACAAAGGAAAAGTTAAGGATCAACTCAATGGATTAGAGGTGCTCATAAGGGCGCTGTATGTTCCTCTGGTGGGGTGAGAGGAAGGGGCAATTCACTGACAAAGCCTAAAGCCTTCCAACAAGCACCAACACTGTTTTTTCCCCATGTTCTTGGTATTCTCAATGGCATGAGATGATAGCTAGTTATCATTTTAATTTGGATTTCCCTGATAATAATTAACAGACACTTTTTATACACCCATAAACCATCTGTATGTCTTCTTTGGAAAGGGTCTATTCATCTCCTTAGCACATTTATTGAAGTTGGTGGATTTGTTTTGTGTTGAGCTTCTAGGTGCTTTATTAGCAGTTGGATACCTTGGATATTTAAGTCATTATCTAATGTATTGTTCTCAAGTGTTTTCTCACATCCAGTAGGGCTCCTTAATATATTAGCCTGTACTCCTATTGTCATGCAAAACTTTAAACTCTGATTTGGTCCTTTTTGCTTATTTTTGCTTTTTTTCTTCTTGTATTTTTCTCTGGAATCAAATTGTTGAGGACACTTTTGATAACCAGATCCTGAAATGTTTTCTCTTTTTCTTCTATGTATTTTATGGATTATGATCTAATCTCTAGGTCTTTAATACACTTTGAATTAACCTATGTGTATGATGTGAGATATGAATCCATTTTTTTCTGCATGTGGTTGTCCAGTTTTCCCACTACCATTTGTTGAAGAGGGTTTTCTTGCTCTACTTCATTCACCAAGCTTCTTATTGTAGATTGATATCCATAGGCTTTAAGATGTATTTCTGTGCTTTCAATTCTAGTCCAGAATCAAGAAAGGTCAGGCCTTATTTTAGTACCATGTTTTCTTTAATTGCCATAAATTTACAGTGTAATTTTGTCAGAAAATGCAATAGCTTCCACCTTCTTTCTCATAATGACTTCTGTCATTCAGAGAAATTTATATTCCATGCAAATTTTGTATTGTTTGTTCTGAGGTCTTAAAGAATGTCTTTGGAATTTTGATGCGAATTGCATTAAATATGTATAATTGTGTCAAATTATACAAATTGTATTGTATTAAGTATGTCTGGGTAGAATTGTCATTTTGAGAATGTTAATTCTTCCAATCCATGAACATGGAATATATTTCCATTTCCTTATGTTCTCATCTATTCCTTTCATAAATGGCATAGTTTTCAAGGTACAGGTGTCTCACATATTTTATGTTGATCCTTAGGTATTTGATGTTTTCAGACACTATTTTAAATGCATTGGTCACTTTTATCTCTTTTCTTGTAGATAATTATTTGCATAAATAATATGGGGGATTTAGGTGTATTGATTTTTTAACCCACTTTTTTGCTATACTAGTCTATTTTTTTTTAAAAAAAATAGTGGAATCTTTAGGGGTTTCTTATGTACATTTTCATGTATGTGAAAATAATGATAGTTTGGCTTGTATCCCTTTGAAATTATTTATTTGTTGAAACAGGTATTTGTAAAATCTTCAGAGTTTTCTACCTATAAGAGCATACCACTTGATATCTGAAAATAGAGGTGATTTCACTTCTTCAAAATTTAGATTTTTGAAGAAATATACATTTTTCTTACCCACTTGCTCTGCCTCTAACTTCTAGTACCCTTTTAAAGAGAAGTGGCAGGAGTGGACGTTGCTTGCCCTGCCCCTGACCTTAGCTCAGTGTTTCATAATCATGTACAATCTCACTGTGTGTTAATCATATAAAATTTTTATTCTGTTGAGTAGTTTTCTCTTGTGTGTAGTTTTATTTAGTATATTTATGTTGCAAAAGTGTTAAACTTCATCAAATGCTTTTTTATATATTTAACATGATCATGCTTTTTTTCTTCCATTTTTATTAATGAAAGAAAAAAGTATCACTGGTTTTTATATGTTAAGCCATGCTTGCTTTCCAGTAAAAAATTCCACGTGTTCTTATTTATAATCTTTTTTATGCTAAGTTTATTTTGCTAATATCTTATTGAATATTGATCACTTGACTTCCCGTTAATCGTTGATTTGCTCGAGCGGGTGCCAGTAACGTCTCCATTTGTCCCTGTCACGTGCTAGTGTAGCTCAATGGCGTCTATTTGTTCTAGGAACACGAAGAGCCTCAAAGTGATCATTCAGGATCTTGATGAAGTCTGACCATCTGGTAGGTGGGCGGCCACGCAGTCTTTTGATATCCTGTGGAATCCAGTCAGTAACAGCTCTCGTCCAGCGGTCATCTCCAAATCTCATTACGTGTCCAGCCCATCTGATTTTTGAAGACTATTAAGTATTTATAAAGAAGATTTTTCCGTTTTACTTTCTTGTAATATCTTTGTCTGACTTTGTTATAATGATCTTCGGATGAAAATTATGAAGTATTTCCTCCTCTTAAATTTTTTGGAAATTTTTAGAAGAATTGGAGTTAGTTCTCAAAATTAGTTCACTCGTAAAGCCTTCTGGTCAAGAGCTTTTCTTTGCCACAAGATATTTTAAATACAAATTCACTCTTCTTACTAATTATAATCGACCCAAACTTTCTAATTTTTCTTGGTTTTGTTTTACAAAGTTTTGCATTTCAAAGAATCTTTCAACCCTTCATAGTCATCTTTTATGGTCCTCTTTATTTACGTAGAATAAGCAAGAATGTTACAATTTTTTATTTTATTGAGAATTCTCATATTTATTCTTCATGCATCTAACTAAACTCTGTCATGTTGAACTTTGCAAATAATCAGTTTTTAGTTTCACTGAATTTTCCCTATGTTCTCCTATTTGCTATTTCATGTGCATCTACTCTAAACTTTACTTCCTTCCTTTCACTAGATTTCATTTTAGCTTAAGATCTTTATTTTGTCTCTCTGGGATATATTCCCAGGAGTGGTATTGCTGGGTCAAATGGGAGCTCAGTGACATCTGCACTTGTTTGTTCATTGCAGCACTCTTTACAATAGCCAGAAACTGGAAGAAACCTGAATGCCCAAGAACAGATGACTGGTTAAAGAAACTTTGGTACATCTACACAATGGAGTACTATGTAGCTGTTAGAAAAGATGAAGTTATGAAATTTACATACAAGTGGTACAATATGGAAAGTATCATGCTAAGCGAAATGAGTCAGAAAGAGAGGGATAGACATAGAAAGATTGCATTCATCTGGGGGATATAAAGTAACAAAATATGAGATTAATACCCAAGAATAGCTGAGATCAGCACCAGGAGCATTACTCCATAACTTAGAGGCCAGCCGGGTATCCTAGAGGAAAGGGCAGTTCAGATAGAGAAGGGAGCACCAAATAAAGGGTGTTTGAAGGATCCTCCCAGGAGGGGAGATGCATGTCGAAAGTAGACTATGGACTGAACATGTTTGCCACTCAATGTCTCTTTTGCAGACCACAACACCCACAAGGAGAGAGAGAACACAGGAGATTGCCCTGCCACAGAGGCGGGGGGGGGGGGATGGGGGGATGGGGGTGGGAGGGATATTATCCATGGTGGTGGAAAATGGGGACTGGTGGAGGGATGGGTATCTGATCATTGTATAATCGAAACCCAAGCACAAAAAATTGTAAATCTACAACTGTACCTCATGGTGTTTCACTAATAAAAAAAAAGATCTTTATTTTGTAAAATATGTTTGTAAATTGAAGATCTTTCTTTTGGAAGATTGGGAAGCTATGGCCAATATTCAAAAAAACCCTGCAGTACCAGAGATTGAATCTGGGACTCCATCAAAATCTGGACTTCAGAACTTTGAGCTATCTCCCATGCCTCCCAAGAACTTTATTTTCATTTTGAGCCTATATTGCCATGAATATCTGCTGAAACTGCTTTTTACTGTGTCCCAGATTGTAGGCATGCTCGCATTTTCATTCCTCTGTGTTTTCTAATTTCTCTAGTAATTTCTTCCTTGATTCACTAGTTGTTTAAAAATGTGTGATTCATTCCCACAATTTTGTGAATTTCTTGAATTCCTTTCTAATTTCCTTTTTTTTTTTGTATATTCTATAGTCATTTTCTTTCTTTTTATCAATGAGGGAGCTGGATTGATAGCACAGCAGTAGGGAGTTTGCCTTGCGCACAGCCAGCCCGGCTGAGCCGGGTTCGATTCCTCCACCCCTCTCAGAGACCTGGCAAGCTACCAAGAGTTTCAATATGCCAAACACAGTAACTAGAAGTCTCACAATGGAGACGTTACTGGGCCCTTTCAAGCAAATCGATGAACAACGGGAGGACAGTGTTTTGTTTTTATCAATGAGAACTGTGGAAAACGTCATAAAGTAAAACTTAACTCTGATAATATACAAAAAGTCTGTTTCTTTTTAGCTCTAGTCCTATCTCTTTCAAATATTTGGTTCACAAAGTACATTTCAATGAGTTAGGTGTAGCTCAATACAAAACAGTAACTATTTTTAATTTTATTTTTTATATTTTTAACTCATTTTTGTACCAATATAAAATATAGAAGTAATAAGTTTAAAATCACAAAGATAATACTGGGAAAGAAAATTGTGAGAAACTTCCTCTGGAAGTTGAAAAAAACCTACAGAATTTAGAGTTCCAAAATAGCTACACCAAACAGAATCTGTCAATGCAATTACTATCTATGCAGAGAGATTTCTGGTACTTTCTCCTCTGCCATGTCCCTAGATTCTTCCCCACAATTTGTTTTAAAACATTCTAAAGAGGAATTGTAACCTATAACAATATTGATCAAAAGATATAATTAAATCATACTTGTATCTAATTCCATTTTTGTATGTAAAAATTTTAGACATGTTTATTTCTAGAACATACTTTTGCCTTGAGTTAAACTTTAAAAAGCTCCTTGGAGACCAGCCACACATGCTAGGGGAAAAGGCAGCTCAGATAGAGAAGGGAGCACCAAATAAAGGCTGCTGGGAGGATCCTCCCAGGATGGGAGAAGCATGCTGAAAGTAGACTATAGCCAAACATGATTGCCACTCAATGCCTCTTTTGCAAACCACAGCACCCAAAAGGAGAGAGAGAACTAAAGGGAATGCCCTGCCGCAGAGGCAGGGTGGGATGGGGGTATGGGGGGTGGGAGGGATACTGACCTGTGGTGGTGGAAAATGGGTACTGGTGGAGGGATGGGTATTTGATCATTGTGTAATTGAAATCCAAGCAAAAAAAATTGTAAGTCTACAACTGCACCTCATGGTGTTTCACTAATAATTTTTTTAAAAAAATCATAAAATACAGCAGTAAAAAATCAGGGTCACTAATTAGAAATTCATTATGAATTCCTCAAACTGGTTTTGTCTGCCTTGCTTTTTCTTCTTCTGTTTAACTTAAATCTCATGTTTAGAATCAGCGACTGAACCAATATCTCCATGCAAATAACAATATCATTATTACTATAAACCCAAATGTGGCTGCTATTAGCTTGAAAGTCAAAACTTGAAAGGCAAAAGTTTGTGCCAAAAATATCCTTGATTTGCTTATGTATTAGCAATATTAGAGCATGGAGGAATTCTTCTTCACCCAAACCAGCTTACTCCCAGTTTGTAATTAGAGGTTTATAGGGATGGTAGAAAAAAATAAGTTGAAAATAAAAATCTGGTATGGATGAGGTGAAAGTGCGTTCAGTTTCCAGAGACTTTGGTTTCATTATCTTTTACTCTGTGGTTTAACACATCCCTAAGAAATGGCAGTCCATTCCTGTAAAACTTCAAGATAATATCATCAAACATCCACCTCTAGGGGACTGTATGACAAAGTTCAGGAGTCTCTCAGGAGGGTTTGGTGTTTGCTCTTTTCCTTCCATCCATAGCTAGACAAGGTTAAACATTAAACACACAAGTGAAATGAAAGCACCCTTGAGGTCTTAGACGCAGAGCAAAGACCAGTGAGAATGAGAGTATCTAAGAAATAAGCATATTGAGAACGAGACAGAGTCTCTATTGCTCGCTGGCTTGCTTGTTTGCAATATCACTCAGCCCAACATCTACTAGTAAAATAGAATATGTCACATGTTTCAATTATTTCTATGATTATTGCAAAAAGAATTTAAAAAGGGCTCCTGCATAAGATTGGTAACAAGAGCAGAATATTGGTTACAAAGTTAGAAAAATTTAAATGCCTCACATCACATAAATTCAGAACTGTTCTTTTATCTTCTTGCATAGAAACAGCCTAAGTGGACCACTGAAAGGAAAAACGGTATGTTATTATATGCTACTCTTTAGAATATCATCATAATTCTATAATGATAAATACAGATGCCATTCCATATCATGAAAAAAAAACTGATTCAATTTATCAATTGACTGATATTACTGCAGCTATCACTGACTGTTCCACTTAGCTGTATTAGAAGGCTTGAATAAAATACTTGGGGAAATCTATTTGTTCTGCAAAGCACCATATCAGACTGCTAGCATCAAAGTGGCTTTTCCTGGGGCTGGAGAGATAGCACAGCGGGTAGGGCATTTGCCTTGCACGTGGCTGACCCTGGTTCGATTCCCAGCATCCCATATGATCCCCTGAGCACCGCCAGGAGTAACTCCTGAGTGTAGAGCCAGGAGTAACCCCTGTGTATCGCCAGGTGTGACCCAAAAAGCAAAAAAAAAGTGGCTTTTCCTATGCTGTTGGGCTCTTGGGAACTGTATGAATGATTTCTACACAAACTCAGAAAATTAAAATTGTACATTAAAGCATACAGGTCCAGGTCCCTCCCCAGATGTTCATACATATCCTTTATCCCTCCTTTCCCATGAATGATCTCATCTGTCCTATTTCTAACACTCTCCCACCCTATGAATGCATGAATGATCTCACCTATCTCGTCCCTGACACTCTCCCATACCTGTCTGGTCCCATGCAGTCTACTCACCTCCCATGAATGAAGGCTGGGTCTCATCCCTGCATCACTCTCTAACCCAGGTATGCTTCCCCGAGTTTCCAGCCATGGCCATGTATACATTGGTGAGATTCTTATGCTCTGTACGTGTCCTCAGGCCGGGCTTCCCAACAGTACCCCAGCTCTCTTTTGTCATCTTGTCCCAACTTTCCTAGTCTCCAGCCACAGTCAGGTTCACTTGGATAAGACTTCTGTGCTCAGCACCTTGTCACTACTTGGGTGTCTGAGCCCTGCCTGAATCTGAGCATTTTGGGGCATCTGTCTGGGCACTCAGTCTACCTGATATTGCACACTGAAGAGAGGGAGAATCTGAGAGGCAGCAAGGAGACAGAGATGGAACTGGGGTCTTCCTTTTATTGCTGCCATGTGCAGTCATCCCATTATCTATTCTGATTGGTTACCTGTTCCAAGGGTGAGATTTAAAGTAAGGGCTAAATTCATCTGGCATTCCACCCTTCTGCTCCTGCTATATCAAGATGACTGGTCATGAATCATTGAGGTAATAAATTAAGATTTTGTGATGAAACATGACAAAAACATTGCAAGTATTCGTGCACTCATGAGGCTCTACACAGCACAAATTTTATCTGAAATCTTGGTTTCATGCAGAGAGAAATTCTCATCTCATTTGTAAATGTTTACAGCTCTGAATTGAATTGTGAATAAGGAATACATAAAGAATCTAGCAAGATACAAACCCCTCAGTACATAATAATACAATCACACTGCTAAACCACTGAATGGTTCCAGCCTTCCAGGAAGCATAAGAACAAGTACCACACTATTTTTATATCAAAGTGTGTTGGCATTCAAAGTAAAAGAATGCTTGAATTAAAATGACTTTTATTCTGCAAATGATTCTCAGCCTGCAGATTTGTTAAAGGATGTTCCTAGCATAATTAAAATAGCTTCCTTAAAACAACATCATCAAAATGGCAATACTCTCAAAAGCATTATACAGATTCAATGCGATCCCTATAAGGATATTCATGAAATTCTTCAAAGAAATAGATCATGCACTCCTGAAATTCATATGGAACAACAAACGCCGACGAATAGCTAAAGCAATTCTTGGGAAAAATACCTGGGGAGGCATTACCCTTCCCAACCTCAAACTCAACTACAAAGCGTTAATAATTAAAACAGCATGGTACCAAAACAAAGCCAGGGCCGCAGACCAATGAAACAGGGTGGAATACTGGTACACACAATCCCAAAAGTATGAACATCTAATCTTTGATAAGGGAGCAAGAAATGTGAAGTGGAACAAGGAAAGCCTCTTCAACAAATGGTGCTGGAATAACTGGACAACCACATGCAAAAAAATGGGCTCAGACCTCGACCTAACACCATGCACAAAAGTCAGATCAAAATGGATTAAAGATCTCAACATCAAAGTGCCCAAGAACAGATGACTGGTTAAAGAAACTTTGGTACATTTACACAATGGAGTTCTATGTTGTTGGAGTACACGGAGCTTAGGTTTATCAGATTGTACCCATCACAGTGCTCCCGAGTCACTCCCATTACTTTGTCTGTCTGTAACCTCTTCTATGCTCTCTTCCCCAACCAATTTGTAAGGTCTCATCCTTCTTAGACACTGAAGCTGTACTGTAAGTCAATATTGCCTTTCTCCTCTCCTTATGTCTTTGAGCAGTTTACTTTAATGCAATGTCCTTTTGTATAGATACAGGAAGACAATTAATTAATATTATGCTTTATAACTTAGGAATTGATTGGCTTTGAATATTATTCACTCCTGGGCATCTGCCTTCTCAACTTAAGCCTCAGTTGCCCTCACTTCCTAGCATTCCAAGGGCAGGGTCCCGACGTGGGACTGGATGGAACAAGGGCAAGCCGGTAAGTTATGTGCTACCCTGGCATCGCGATGGGCCAGGCCAAGGTGCCACGATTCTTAACTATAAGTTAAGAGTTTGATCATAGGCATTATGTCATGATCCAATAGTAACGATGAGACTAGGGCCCTGCTGCTAGGAATAGGAAAGATATCTGGCCTGAGCACTGCAGTCTGAGATCGAGATGGCCCTAGGAGAGCAATTCTATAAGCCCAAAGTATTTCTTACTGTGTCCATACAAAATGATTAATATTATGTATGCTTATATGTTGGTTGGACAAGGAGAGGAGAAACACACGTCCTAGAAGCAGTTTTCTGTGTGTCCTGACTAGCTTGGATGAGACTGCTTTTTGGAGATGTAGATTCCAAGCTCTAGCAGACTGGTCTTTGTTGTGCTAATCTAAGTGCTTGTAGCTTGTGAAAAGGTGAGGCCAGGATTACTGGCCTGCGGATGTAAGGAAACAATGTATGTTTGCCGCCTCAGTGTTCTTTCTGTAACTCCTTTTGATGACATCATTATATTGCGCCCTTTAGAGGTACTATGATCTATATAAGGGAGATTTCAGGGCTCTCTGGGGGGACACGTGCATCAGAGAACCTGGGAAGATGGGGCTGAGGACAGAAGCTGAGAGAACAAAGGCGCACGTGCTCGAGGATTCCTGAGGCCTCCATGACATACATCTCTTCCATGTAATAAACGGCTACTAAGACCAACTAGCTTGGCCTCGTTTCCTTCCTTCACCTGACCATCGCCATCGACCTCCCTGGAGTGGGGAAACGGCAAGACTGCCGGCCGTTTTATTTTTGTGTGTTTACACACTATGTAGCTGTTAGAAAAGATGAAGTTATGAAATTTACATACAAGTGGTACTACATGGAAAGTATCATGTTAAGCGAAATGAGTCAGAAAGAGCGGGATAGACACAGAAAGATTGCATTCATCTGGGGAACATAAAGCAACAAAAAGGGAGAGTAACACACAGGAATGGCTGAGATTAGTACCAGGAATTTTGCTCCATGAATGGAAGGCCAGCCACAGGCTCTAGGTGAAAAGGAAGCTCAGATAGAGAAGAGAGTACCAAATGAAGGGTGTTGTGAGGGTCCTCCCAGGGTGGGAGAAGGATGCTAAAAGTAGTCGATAGACCAAACATGATTGTCACTCAAAGCCTCTCTTGCAAAACACAGTACCCAAAAGAAGAGAGAGAGAACAAGGGGGAATACCCTGCCACAGATGCAGGATGGGACGGGTGGGGGTATGAGGGTGGGGGGGGATGCTGGGACCCATGGAGATGGATGACGGGCACTGGTGGAGGAATGGGCACTTGATCATTGTATAACTGAAACCCAAGCACAAAATTTGTAAGCCTATAATTGTACCTCATGGTTTTTCACTAATAAAAAAAGAAAAAAAAAGATCTCAACTTCAGGCCAAAATCCATAAGGTACATTGAAGACAAGGTCAGCAAAACTCTCCATGATATTGAGGGCAAATGGTATCTTCAAAGATGACACTCCACTGACCAACCAAGTGGAAACAGAGATAAACAAATGGGATTAACTTAAATTAAGAAGCTTCTGCACCTCAAAAGCTACAATAACCAGAATACAAAGACAATCTACAGAATGGGAAAGGATATTTACTCAATACCCATCTGATAAAGGGTTGATATCAAGTACATACAAAGCACTTGTTGAATTCCACAAGAGGAAAACATCTAACCCCATCAAAAAATGGGGTGATGCCCATTGCCTCTTTTGCAAACCACAGCACCCGTAAGAAAGAGAGAACAAAAGGGAATGCCCTGCCACAGAGACAGGGTGGGATGGGGGGGATGGGGGAGTTGGAGGGATACTGGGATCTGTGGTGGTGGGAAATGGGCACTGGTGGAGGGATGGGTATTTGATCATTGTATAATTGAAACCCAAGCACAAAAATGTGTAAGTCCGTAACTGTACCTCATGATGTCTCACTATTAAAATTTTTTTTAAAAAAATGGTGCTGGAGCGATAGCACAGGGGTAGGGCGGGTAGGGCGTTTGCCTTGCACGCAGCCAACATGGCTGACCCGAGTTCGATTCCTCCACCCCTCTCGGAGAGCCCGGCAAGCTACCGAGAGTATCTCGCCCGCACGACAGAGCCTGGCAAGCTCCCCGTGACGTATTCGATATGCCAAACACAGTAACAACAAAGTCTCCAATGGAGATGTTACTGGGCCCGCTCAAGCAAATCGATGATCAACGGGAGGGCCTTTACTTTTACTAAAAAAAATGGGGTGATGAAATGAACAGAAACTTTCCCAAAGAAGAAATCTAAATGGCTAAAAGGCACATGAGAAAATGCTCTGCATCACTAATCATCAGGGATTTGCAGATCAAAACCACAATGAGATATCATTTCACACCACAGAGAGAGGCCCTCATCCAAAAGAACAAAAGCAACAGGAGTTGGCGCGGATGTGGCGAGAAAGGGACTCTCTTTCACTGCTGGTAGGAATGTCGACTGGTTCAGCCCTTTTGGAAAACAATGTGGACGATTCTCCAAAAATTAGAAATTGAGCTCCCATTTGATCCAGCAATACCACTCCTGGGAATATATCCCAGAGAGGTAAAAAAGTATAGTTGAAGTGACATCTGCACTTGTTTGTTCATTGCAACACTGTTTACAATAGCTAGAATCTGGAAAAAAACTGAGTTCCCGAGAATAGATGACTGGTTAAAGAAACTTTGGTACATCTACACAATGGAGTACTATGCAGCTGTTAGAAAAGATGAAGACATGAAATTTACATACAAGTGGTACTACATGGAAAGTATCATGTTAAGCGAAATGAGTCAGTAAGAGAGGGATAGACATAGAAAGATTGCATTCATCTGGGGGATATAAAGTAACAAAATATGAGATTAATACCCAAGAATAGCTGAGATTAGCACCAGGAGGATTACTTCACAGCTTAGAGGCCAGCTGGGCATTCTAGGGGAAAGGGCAGCACAGATAGAGAAGGGAGCACCAAATAAAGGGTGTTGGGAGGGTCCTCCCAGGAGGGGAGATGCATGTTGAAAGTAGACTATGGACTGAATATGTTTGCCACTCAATGCTTCTTTTGCAGACCACAAGACCCAAAAGGAGAGAGAGAACAAAAGGGAATGCCCTGCCACAGAGGCAGGGTGGGATGGGATGATGGGGGTGGGAGGGATATTATCCATGGTGGTGGAAAATGGGCACTGGTGGAGGGATGGGTACTCAATCATTGTATAATCGAAACCCAAGCACAAAAATTTGTAAATCTACAACTGTACCTCATGGTGTTTCGCTAATAAAAAAATTTTTTAAAAAAGTGGAGCTTTAGGTAAAAAGTCAAAGGTAATGAAGAAGTTTAATATAATTGTGTAAAGTTGTAATGGGGGAAAGTAATGCCACATTGTATTATAATTAAAAGAGTCAATAGCACTGCACTGTCCTCCCATTGTTCATCGATTTGCTCGAGCGGGCACCAGTAAGGTCTCCACTGTGAGACTTGTTACTGTTTTTGGCATACATTTGTTTTTGGAATACTCCTGGGGAGCTTGCTATGCCAGGCTATGCCATACAAAGAGTCAGTAAAACAGACAAAAATAAAATGGGGGTTGTGGGGGTAATAGGAAGTTGCAGGAGAATAGTCACTAAGTTCGTAAAATGGTAGAATCGCTGTGAGCAAAGAGCCAGCCTCAAGGAAGAGCGAGCTCAATTAGTTCAGTCATAGGAGAAAAAGAAGAATGTATAGAGACAAATAAAGGAAAATAAGAAGTAATGGGGGCGCTTGGAATTCTCTTTTGGTTGTTTGCTTTCTCAAGGAAAGAAAGTGCAAGGTCCTCTGCTGAGATGGACCTGATGGAGTTCATGTTAGAGATTTGAGGTAAAAGAATGGGATAACAACCCCTTAGAAGAATGGGAGCATGGCCAGATTCAGGAAATATAAAGTGAATGTTGCAGCCTCTAGAGCGCTCTTGGGGATTCAAAGCGAGGCAGATCAGGACGGTTGTGGGCTTTTACTCCAGCTGCATTCAGAGTGTGAGGGCAGGTGCGCTATAGGAGAAGGACTGGATCTGAGCAGGACGTGGTGTCATGGGGAAAGACAATGCAGCAAGGGTGGAGCACGTTTGCCTGCTGATTGTGATGAATGTAGATTTCATTTGCGTGGAGGATAAAGAAATATTCAGTATAAGTATCTCATAATTTTATCATTCCACGTACTGAAATAGTACTAATAATGATTTTAAAAGCGGTGCATATCATGTATGTGTATTTATGATTTATTATTAGAAAAACTGGACAAGAAGGTGTCATGTCTTCAGATTACACTAAAATAAAAGTTTTTGAAAATATGTGGACAAATCTGTATCCCAAGAGAAGTGAAAATGGTTTGTTTACTCGGAGAGTCTGGCAAGCTACCAAGCGTATCTCGCCCACACGGCAAAGCCTGGCAAGCTACCCGTAATGTATTTTATATGCCAAACACAGTAACATCAAAGTCTCACAATGGAGACGTTACTGGGCCCACTCGAGCAAATCAATGAACAACAGGAGGACAGTGACAGTGACTTTAATGGTAGAATTTCTTTTCTTTGTATTGATGCTCAATTCATGTCATTAAGTATTAATTGAGTGATGATTTGGGGTGTTTTAATCTCCTACTACCATTATGTTACTGTCAATATCTTCCTTCAAGTTCCATTAGCAATTGTTTTAAATATTTTGATAGTTTATCTTTAGGTGCATATGTAATTAGGAGTGTCAGGGTTTTTTTTTAAATCACTGTCACTGTCACTGTCCTTCCGTTGTTCATCGATTTGCTTGAGTGGGCCCAGTAACATTGTGAGACTTGTTATTGTGTTGGCATATCGAATACGTCATGGGTAGCTTGCCAAACTTTGCCGTGTGGGCAAGATACTCCCAGTAACTTGCTGGGCTCTCTGAGAGGGGCAGAGGAATCAAACTTTGGTCAACCTTGTGGGCCACGTGCAAGGCAAACGCCCTACCCTCTGTGCTATCATTCCAGCCTGTTTATTAAAAAGCCATGATTTACAAAGTTACTGATAGTTGCGTTTTAGGCATACAATAACTAAACACCAATGTCTCTATCAGTGTCAATTTCCCTCCGCCAGTACTCCTAGAATCCCTTCACCTACCCCCCATAATACCCCCACCTCTCAACCTGACAGGCCATTACAAATTTGCTGCTTAGATCTCATACTTTCAGTTCTGTTGAATCTGTGTTTTGGGTATATGGATATACCTCTCACTCATATCACTGGTATAAATGAAGCCCAGTGCCTGTTAACTCCTTACTTCTTGTCCTCTTCTTCCTCCTTGATTTCTTTCCTTCTCTGTGTGTCTCCTCTCTAAATTCTGGGCTCAAGGGTGATATAAGCATCTTCCCTTTAATAAAGTACATTTCCTCATCCAATATTCTATAATTGCATACAGAAGTAAGATCATCCTGTGTTTTTCTTTCTTCTTTTGGCTTACTTCACTCAGTCTGATAGCTTCCAGTTCCAACTAAGTTGCAAGAAATTGCATGAATTCATAATTCCTTGAAACTGCATGGTCTTCCATTGTGTATTAGTCACATCTTAATAATCCATTCATCTGTCTTTGAACACCTAGGCTGATTCCATATTTTAGCTATAGTACTAAGTGCAAGAATGAATATGTCCTTTTTTCTTATGCATGTACATATGTCCTTTTGAGAGACTATTCTTAAGCCCTGGAAATAGAATGTATCAACACATAACTACTATTTTTTTCAACTATATAGAGTAAAATTTATTTAAAATGTTACATTGTACTTTTACTATTAATTTTCTAGGTAACTATTACAAAGAGCAAAAAGACACACATTGTCTTTCTATAAGACGCATTTTTGTAAAGAATTGCTTAATTTTATGCTCTGTATTTATTAGACACAGGCACTGTATTGTAACACTACAAGAGAGAACTAATTTATTATTAATAGAGTTTTATGCAGACATGTATTCATGACATCAGTTTGTCCTCTTTAACTGTATGTACCTCTGGGCACCATGTGAATCATTTATGAGCTGACTAGCTACCTCTGAAATGAAAAGATTGCCAATTCACAAAGCAGACTATGGCATATGGAGACACACAAAAACACTATATAAACACATTTATTTTCACGAGAATCAATTTATCATTTAGTAGAATAATAAATAGTGAAAACACCAGCTCTATTAGTTAGGAGAGGTCTTCTAAGATCAACAGATTTTAACCTTAAATCCTGGAGATAGTTGTCTTGGATCATTATGCTTGGTTATAGAGTGTATCTTGATAAAATACTAGAGAGATAATAAGTAAAACTCTTGGTGACAGTTATAAAATCGAAGTTAAAAGACCCAACTATGATAGGTCATTACTAGAATGTAAATAATCTAAATATATGTAAGCAGGTAAGCAAACCATTCTCACAAAGTGAGAATGTAATGTTGACCAAATTAACACAAAATACCTCATTCAGTGCTATTTTCACAACTCACAAAATATAGGAGACATTTAAATACACCCTGTGAAGTGAGAGTTACAGTTTAATTGCCATAAATTTAATTAAGTATAACTACTGTTTTTGATACATGCCATTCTCTCTGGTGTCAAATGGTATATCATTGTGGTCTTTATTTGGATTTTTCCAATGATAAATGATGCTGAGCATTTTTTTTCATGTGCCTACTAGCCATCCTACTGTCTTCCTCTGAGAATGGCCTATTCATTTCTTCTCCCCATTTGCTGATAGAATTTTCGCATTTTTTTGTTGCTGTTGGTCTTTGTGAATATTTAATATATTACAAATATGGAGTAACTCCCAGAAGAGAAAAACACCTGTACAAACGATTAGAGGCCGCCCCAAAATCTTCCATCCCTCTCAGAGAGTCTGGCAATCTACTGAGAGTATCTTGCCCACACAGCAGAGCCTGGCAAGCTACCCATGGTGTATTAGATATGCCAAAAACAGTATCAATAATGGGTCTCATTCCCCTGACCCTGAAAGAGCCCCCAATATGCCATTGGGCTTTGCTAGCACGCAACAGGGATGAATGGAGTCATTACTGGTACCCACTCGAGCAAATCGATGGATCAACGGGCTGACAAGTGACAAGTGATTACAGATATGAAATCTTTATCTGTTTGAGGCGAATGCAAATATTTTCCCATTGAGTTAGCTGTCTTTAAGTTTTAGTCCATGATTTTCTTTGTTTTGTTTTGCCATGAAACACAAAACAAAACTTCATGTAGTTCCATTTATTTTGAAATTCATTTAGTTCCATTTATTTTTTAAATTTTTTTGCATTTGCTCAGTTATCAGATTATTGAAGGCACCTTTGAGGCCCAAATATTGAAATATTCTGCCTATATTTTCCTCAATGTACTTAATAGTTTCTAGGTGGATCTCAAGGTCTTTGATCCACTTTGAATTGACTTTTATGTGAGATGTAGATATGGATCCAGCTTTATTTTCTTACATGTAGTTGTCCAATTTTGCCAGCACCATTTGATGAGGAGGCTGTCTTTAGGTTTGTGAGTTTTTGATGTATTGATGAACACAATGAACCCTGTCCCTTATAGCCTTTTTTATTTGAAATTTTTGTTGTCTGGCATAGATATGGCCACCCCAGTCTTTGTTTATTTGTTAGTTTGTTTGTTTGAGGGTCACCCTTAGCAATGCTCAGTGGTTACTCTCATGACTCTGTGTTCAGGGATCACTCCTAGCGATTTTCAGGAGAACATATGGTGTAATGGTGATGGACCAGGTTGGGTACATGCAAAGCAAATACCCTACCCACTGTTAAGGTAAAAGGTAAAGGCCCTCCCGTTGATCGTCGATTTGCTCGAGCGGGCCCAGTAACGTCTCCATTGGAGACTTTGTTGTTACTGTGTCTGGCATATCCAATACTCTCGGTAGCTTGCCGGGCTCTCCGAGAGGGGCGGAGGAATCGAACTCGGGTCGGCCATGTTGGCCGCTTGTAAGGCGAACGCCCTACCCGCTGTGCTATCGCTCCAGCCCTACCCACTGTTATTATCATTATACTCTTCAACCAGATTTTCAAAGTCAATATTGGCCTGTAGGACTATTTTTCAGCCTTTTACTTTGAATCTGTGTTTACCTTGACTATTTAGAGGTATCTATTGTAGGCAGCAGAAAGTTAGGTTGAGTTTTCTGATCCATCCTGCCAGTCTGTGACTTTTTGTTGGTGAGTTCAGGGCATTTGCATTGAGTGAAATAATTGAGATGAGCAAATGTATTTGCCACCATTTGTTAAAAAGTTATGAGTGTTTTTTGAAGTTTGTCTCATCTTTTAAAGAAACTCTAATGCTCTTGCAAACCTGCCTTCAACGTTATGAATACCCTAAGCTATTGCTTGTCCATAAAGATTTTAATTATTTCTTAAAATATGAATGATCTAACTGGATAGGGTGTTCTCAGTGGAATGTTCATTTCATTGAGTTTTATCCCATCATTCTTTTTTATTTTAATTTTTATTAGTGAAACGTCATGAGGTACAGTTGTAGACTTATAAATTTTTGTGCTTGGGTTTCAATTATACAACGATCAAATACCCATCCCTCCACCAGTGCCCATTTCCCACCACCACGGATCCCAGTATCTCTCCCACCCCCCATCCCCGCATCCCACCCTGCCTCTGTGGCAGGGCATTTCTCTCTGTCTCTCTCTCCATTTGGGTGTTGTGGTTTTCAAAAGAGGCATTGAATGGAAATCATGTTTGGTCTATAGTCTACTTTCAGCATGCTTCTCCCATCCTGGGAGGATCCTCCCAACACCCTTTACTTGGTGCTCCCTTCTCTATCTGAGCTGCCTTTCCGCCTAGCATGTGCGGCTGCCTGCAAGCCATGGAGTGAACCTCCTGGTACTTATCTCGGCTATTCTTGGGTGTTAGTCTCCTATTTTGTTACTTTATGTTCCCCAGATGAATGCAATCTTTCTATGTCTGTGCCTCTCTTTCTGACTCATTTTGCTTAGCATGATACTTTCCTTGTAGTACCACTTATATGTAAATTTCATGACTTCATCTTTTCTAACAGCTACATAGTACTCCATTGTGTAGATGTACCAAAGTTTCTTTAACCAGTCATCTGTTCTTGGGCACTCGGGTTTTTTACAGATTTTGGCTATTGTGAATAGTGCAGCAATAAACACAGAAGTGCAGATGTCATTTCAACTGTACTTTTTTGCTTCTCCAGAATATATTCCGAGGAGTTATCCCATCATTCTTTTCTGGCCCCTTGAGTCTCATTTGATAGATTTGCTATAAATTCTATGGGAGTTCCTTTGTATATATTTCCTTGTTTGATCTTGCTGCTGGGACTGGAGCGATAGCACAGTGATAGGGTGTTTGCCTTGCACGCAGCCAGCCTGGCCAAGCCGGGTTCGATTCCTCCACCCCTCTGAGAGCCCAGCAAGCGACTGAGAGTATCGTGCCCACACGGCAAAGCCTGGCAAGCTACCTGTGACTTATTCAATATGCCAAGCACAGTAACAAGTCTCAAAATGGAGACGTTACTGGACCCGCTCAAGCAAATCGCTGAACAACGGGCGGACAGTGGGACAGTGTATGACAGTGTGATCTTGCTGCTATCAGGGTTCTGTTTCTGTCTGGTTTTGGTCATTCTGATTACAATATATCAGAATTTTTCTATTTGGACTTATTTTCTCTGGTGCCCTTTGAGTCCCTTGAATAGAAGTGCTTGCACTCCTTAACCACTCGAGGATATTCTCATCTGAGATTAATTTAACTATTCAGGGACTCCACTGAATCTTATATTGGTCATCTGAACTAATTCCATAGTTCACTTCTTTTCAAACATTCTTCCATATTTTTTGTTTTGTAGTGGTTTCCTGAATCTAATGTTGTAGCTCACTGAGCTTTTCCTTAGCTACTGTTTGTTGCTGATGCCCTTAAGTCTTAAATTTTACCTACTATACTCCATTTCTCTCATCTAATTGCAGTTATCTCAATTTTTGCTCTCATACTTTCCTGGTGGCTGGAGCTTGCACACAGCTGACCCAGGCTGACCTTGGTTCGATTTTTCCTCCCCTCTTGGAGAGCCCGGCAAGCTACCGAGTTCGCGCCCCCTCGGCAAAGCCTGGCAAGCTAACCGTGACATATTCAATATGCCAAGAACAGTAACAAGTCTCACAATGGAGATGTTACTGGTGCCCACTCGAGCAAATCGATGAACAACAGGAGGACAGTGCTACTTCCCTGTACCATAATTTCTTTGAGCTCATTGAACATCCTGATTGGGGCCAGAGAGATAGTCCAGGAATTGAGACACTTGCTTGCATGTGTCTTACTCTGATTTGATTTTCAGCACCATCTATGATCCTGCAAACTCTTCCAGGATGGATCCCTAAGCAGATTCAGAAGTAAGCCCTGAGCACAGTCAGATCTGTCCCCAAAACAAACCAAAAACCAAAATACAGTCCATAAACATCCTCATCGTGTTGGCTCTGAAAGGCTATAGAGCTGGTTGGTACTGGCAGAGATTCCTCTGCTATTCCCTTCACTTAGTGGGCCTGGTGGGTTTCTACACAGCTTTTTCACTGTGTCTGCCGTGCTATGAGAGTGAATCTCTGTAGTCCACCCTCATGGTAATCTGTGAGGGTTAGGCTGGGTGTCGTCTTTTCCTTTCCTGCTCATCCTCTCCTGGCAATAGGAGGATAAGTGTGCACAATGTAAGGTGTGATGAGTGAATCTGCTATGCACAGTCATGAGGCTCAGAAGCAGAGAGTTGAGTTACGTGTATGGAACGTGGATGTGGGGCTGCAGACGGCAGGCATAGGGGCTACTAGGATGTGAGGTGGAAGGGAATGGAAACCACTTCCAGCTCTGAAAAAGACCAGGAGGTCAGCCTCACCGGGGAAATTAAGGAGCAAGCAGTTTCTGGGGTGCAGATATGGGCCTGCAGAGACTGCAGGGACATTTTACTTTATATTTTAATCTCAGTATCATCGAGAGAGCTCTTTCTAAATTTTTGACTCACAGAAAAGTGATAAATGTAACAAACTCTGCCTTATATATAATAGTAGAGAAAAATCAATATAACTGCCCCCAAATTTGTGGTTGTTCATAGAACCAAAATATTTGTCCTCTAGTTTTATTAGACACAATAAAGTCTCTAAAATCTCCAGGTTACTTCACAGAGCATTAATAAATTACTTTGGTGTGGGTAGGATTTATTTACTTTGGGGGTGTTTAGGGCACACCTGGCAGTGCTCAGGGCACACTCCTGGCTCTGCTCAGGGGTCACTGCTGGCAGGGGCAGGGCACCATATGGGGTGCTGAGGATTGAACCCAAGTCAGCCATGTGCAAGGCAAAAGTCCTATGCACTTTACCATTACTCCAGTCCCAATATTCTATTTTCTGTATCCCATGGCACAACTCTTCTAAGTGCCTTTAAAGTCCTCTGTCTGCTAGTTGGTTCTATGAGAATATTCTCATGCTGGTTCACTGAAACGTTGAAGAATGTACCCATTTATTGTGAGTCCATTTTAGTATTTAATATTGAGCCATACATGAAGAATTGGAATGAGAGATAACGAAGGCCCTTTAAAGGAAAGGTGTCCTTCCTCTAAAAATTAAAGAGCCAAGAGAAATCCCTGTGCATTGCCAGAAGTGACCTAAAAGGAAAATTAATTAATTAATTAATTTTAAAAAATTAAAGAAAGCCAGGGAGATGGCCCAAAAGGCTGGAGTTTTGTGTGCGGTAGCCCCAGCACACATGGTTCCCTATCCCATCCTTGCAACCACCAGCACAATGAGTTGGGATGCCTGAGCACAAACACCAGTAAACAAGGAAATAAAAAAACCATTGTATTATTGTACTTGCATCTCAGGGTCTATCCTGGTATTGTAAGCTCTGAAAGATGGAACTTCCAAGACAGAAGACCTAAAGGATACTGAGGGGGGACCTAGGTCTTTAAAGTTCTCTACTAATCAACAATTTCTTCACCTTCCTAGCCAGAACTTTAGTCTTACTCTGAGATGGGGTAAGTAATGCAATTAGAAAGCATTCCTATAGCATCCATCCAGACACACGCTTTTCTTGAGTTCACCAGCTTCTAATAGCATGTTCCTGACTGATGACAGCCTTGTTCTGTCATTCTCCTCTCTCTTTAGCAAGGTGCCTGGGGCTTCAGTCCCCCCCACACACGTGGTAGTGGCAATAGGCTGAGAACAAAGACTTCAGAGTCAATGAATCAGTTCTCAGTTCGTTTTTTGTGCCCTATAATTGAGATTAGGTATGATTAGTGAAACTGCTGAGGAAATGTCTCAGATCCAGGAACCATTCTCACATTTAAGAGATTAGTACCAGGAATTTTGCTCCATGACTTGGAGGCCAGCCACAAGTGCTAGAGGAAAAGGAAGCTCAGATAGAGAAGGGAGCACCAAACAAAGGGTGTTGGGAGGATCCTACCAGGATGAGAGATGCATGCTGAAAGTAGACTATAGACCAAACATGATTGCCACTCAATGCCTCTCTTGCAAACCACAGAACCCAAAAGGAAAGAGAGAGAACAAAAGGGAATGCCCTGCCACAGAGGCAGAGTGGAATGGGGGGGAATAGAGGGTGGGAGGGATGCTAGGACCCGTGGTGGTGGAGGATGGGCGCTGGTGGAGGGATGGGTACTTGATCATTGTATAACTGAAACCCAAGCACAAAAATTTGTAAGTCTATAACTGTACCTCATGGTGTTTCACAAAAAAATAAAATAAAAAATAAAAAAATAAAAGATTACAGTACAGGAAGATAAGATGTGATTTCTTTGCTACCAAAAGTTTTTAACATGAAGCATCTTTCTAGTAATAAAGGAATCTGCTGTAAAAACTGAAGTTAAACTACTAAACACTAAATTCTTTTCAGTGGACCAATTTAGAGTCAAGGGTAATTACTTTCCATCTCCCCAAATCCTATGAATTTCAAATATTCTTTATTGCTCATCGTATGGTACATACTTGACATGTATGAGGCCCTGGGATTTATCCCCAAGTACCAAAACATCTCCTCTATCTCTGTGTGAGATTTCATTTTAAAGAAAGAAGTCCTTACTATTTTTACTTCCCTTTCTGTAAATAAACCTGTCCTTGTAATGTTTTAGTTTTCTCAGATTCTTCTCTACAAAAGAACATCCTGGTTAAACTCTATTTTGGAGAACTGTGTTAATAATAACCTTATCCCTGCTCTCACCTGTTTCCTTCCGCTAAACACACATAAATAGTTATGTCCTATTTCTGCCACCAGAGGGAAGCATACTTTCACGCATTATTGTATCAGCGATTTTATTTTATCTGCATAGGATCCGACACCAGTGTAGTTCAGGGAACCCAAGTCCACTTCTGGCGATACTTGCCCGGTGATTGAGCCTGACGGTCTGATGTCTTATCCCTAGGGCCAGTGCTGGGGTTCATATATATGTTTATATGCCGGTCTGATGTCTTATCCCTAGGGTTAGGAAAACTACATTAGGGCTGCTCAGTGGACCAAGTGTTGCCAGTGATAGAATACAGGACTTTTCACTCTAACACTTACACTCTCTCCCCTACACTACTATCAATTTTCAAGTGCCAGCAGTGCTTCTTCTTTATTCCAATTTCTCTAAAGTACTTCTTATATTTCTATTACAATTTATGCAAATGAATGTGTATTTTTATCTTTTTTTTATTTTTGGGTCACACCCAGCAATGGTCAGGGTTACTCCTGGTTCTGCGTTCAGGAATTATCCCTGACGGTGCTTGGGGGACCATATGGGAAGCCGGAGATTGAACCCAGGTCAGCTGTGTGCAAGGCAAACGCCCTACCTGCTGTGCTATCACTCCAGCCCTTTATCATTATTTTTTGAAGAAAAAATTCGTTTCCAAATCCACTAAGACATGCTGTTAGCTCCCAGTCACCCTTTCAGATTCCCTTCGACTTGAGTTCACCAAAAACTCCCGCTTACTCTTGTGATCCCTAGACAACAGGGCCCATGGGCCAGAGTCCAGGTAGAAGCTATTTGCCAATGCTCAGCTATTTCAACCTTTCAGTGACTGGTAGAGTTACTGCCTCTGCACTCAGGGATAGCCCCTGGCAAGCTAGAAGGACCATATAGGGTACCTGGCATCAAACTCAGATTGGGAACATGCAAAGCCAATACCTTAGCTACTGTATTATCTCACCAGACCATGTATTTATTACTTTCCTGTTGGAGTTCCCACTGGCAAAGCTCCAAAACATACTGGACTGCTTGCACTGTGAAAATGCTCCCAGGACCAGGACAGGGGGTGATGGAGTGGTTCCGGGGAGGGATGAAATTTCCAGGAGATTACCAAGGAAGTTAGTATTCTAGAAGGAGATAAAGATGACCACTATTGGCTGAACTCATCCAGAATCCTTTCTCGCTGTGAGAAAGGATTTCATTTCATTTCATTCACTGATAATGAACTGGAAGTTCCCACCTCCAGACTACTACAGCAACATGAAGAAATGGCGCAAATCCACACCACGAGAAATGGATGAAGAAAGGAGCCCAGAACCCTTAATAGGGAATAACAACAAATACAATCTCTCCGAAAAAGAATTCAGAGATGAATTAAATGTTGAGTATTTTTAATTAACTCAAAGAAACAGTGGAACAGGCACCCAGTAAATTAAAGGAGAACATGAAAGAAACAGTGGGACGGACAGCCAATAAAATACAGGAAGAAATGAGAGCAGAAATAAGAAAGCTACAAACAGAAGTGTCACTAATAAAGGACTCAGTAGGTGAAATTAAAAACTCAGTGGGTGCCCTCAACAGTAGAACAATAAGAGCCAAATACAGAATCAGTGAGCTTGAAGATGAGCTGCAGAAAGCATACAGGTAACAACATACAATGGGAAAGACCTCAAAACAGCACTAGAGCGAATCACAGATCTAGGGGATGAACTCAAGAGGAACAACATAAGAATCATCGGAGTACCAGAAGGACAGGGAGGCAAGCCCAGTGAAGTAGAAACAGTTAAAGATATCATTGCTGAGAAGTACTCAAAGCTGGAGAATGCATGCCTCAAGATACAAGGAACCCAAAGGGGACCAGCTAAAAGAGACCCTAATAAAAAGACTCCAAGACATATTATAATAAGACTAATGAATACCACAGATAGAGATACAATACTGCAAGCAGCAAGGTCAAAGAAGGAAATCACATACAAAGGAGCACCCCTTAGATTTATAGCAGAATTATCATAGGAAACCATCTGAGCCAGAAGACAATGGTCGTATATAGTGAAAAAACTCAATAAAATGAATGCCTCAACAAGAATACTCTATCCAGCTAACCTCAAACTCAAAGGAATGATACATCATGTCACAGATAAACAGCAGCAAAGGAACTTCATAGACTAAAAAACCAACCTTAAAAGAAGGACTAAAGGGGCTACTGAAAGACAAGACAAACCCCACAAGCACAACAAACCTCTACAGGAAGATAGCATAAAACCCCATGACAATAATCTCTCTCAATGTCAATAGTCTAAAATGCACCAATTAAGAGACACGGAGTGTGCAAAATAGATTAAAAACTGAACCCAACATTCTGCTGCCTACAAAAAACAGTCAGAGCAAACAGAGACTCAAAGTTAGAGGATGGAAAACAATCCTTCAAGCAAACAACTCTCTCAAAAAGGCTGGGGTGGCTATATTAATATCGAACAACATAGATTTCAGGCTGAAAAAGATTAGAAGCAAAGGCCATTTTTTAATAATCAAGAGATATGTACAGCAGGAAGAAGTTACACTCCTAAACATATATATGAACCAAATGAGGGACCAGCAAAATATCTTTAAAAAGCTGCTAGTAGACTTCAATGACGACATTGGCTGCAACACAATAGTAGTTGGAGACTTCAACACCACCCTATCACCTCTTGACAGATCAACAAAACTAAAACTCAGCAAGGAAGTACTGGCTTTGAAGGAAGAAATGGAAGAGAGAGGTATAATAGTTGATTGGGTATCAGGCACAAGATGCTTCATACCCATCCCTTCTCTAGTGTATATTTCCCACCACCAATGTCCCCAGTTTTTCTCTACCACCACCCATTCCCACCTCCTCTGTCTCTATGGCAGGCACCTCTCTCTCTCTCTCTCTCTCTCTCTCTCTCTCTCTCTCTCTCTCTCTCTCTCCCTCTCCCTCTTCCTCTCTTCCTCTCCTTCTGGGCATTGTTGTTTGCAATACACCTATTGAAAGGTTATCATATATATATATATATATATAATTACCGCACCATAATTGATAGGATTCAAATATGGTTTGAACCTTGGGAACACCTACAAGGGTGATTAGAGGCCGCTGTAAAAGCTTCTATCCCTCTCGGAGAGCCTGCAAGCTACCAAGAGTATCCCGCCCACACAGCAGAGCCTGGAAAGCTGTCTGTGGTGTATTCGATATGCCAAAAACAGTAAATACAATGGGTCTCATTCCCCTGACCCTGAAGGACTCAGCATTATGGTAGCGATAAGAAGTATGTGGAAGGAGAGGCTGATAAAATCTTAAGGCCGAACTAGGCTGCCCAAATGAAGAAAGACAAAATGGATTGTCTGTACTTTCAATGCACATACGCTGGCATCAGATGCACCCATTGAGGACCTGATGGTAAAAGCGTGAAAGATCAAGTACAACATCATTGGTCTGACCAAGACGAGAAGGCATTAATCACATCATGCCATTTTTGAAAATGGAGAACTGTTCCTCAGAACATGCGACAAAAGAGGCGTCAGAGGTGTTGGTGCCCTTGTCAACACGAACTTGGCCATGAGCATTGATTCATTCGAATGCCTAACAACCCAAATAGGATGATTACACTTGAATAGATGTGGCTTACTGCCGGCAGTTTCTATCTTCATCGTCTATGCACCAACATCCAACTACGATGAAGAAGAAATTGAGAAGTTCTACACTGAGCTGGAATATCGTAGGGGGAATGCTTTTAGTTTATCCCCATGGGCCGTGAGCCTGTGAAAGATGGCTTTGACTATATTGAGGAACTTTCCTTCAGTGCCCATTTTGCTGAGAGTTTTCATCATAAATGAGTGCTGGATTTTGTCAAATGCTTTCTCTGCATCTATTGAATGATCATATGGTTTTTATTTTTTATTGATATTATGGATTATGTTGATTTACTTGCAAATGTTAAACCCTCCTTGCATCCACAGAATGAATCCCACTTGGTTATGGTCTTTTTGATCTTTTTGATCAGTTGTTGGATTATATTTGCTAATATTTTGTTGAGGATATTCACATCCATGTTCATCAAGGATATTGGCCTGTAATTTTCTTTTTTGTGGTGTCTCTGTTTGCTTTTGGTATTAGGGTGATATGTGCTTCATAGAAACTGGGAGTGTTTCTGTTTCTTCAATTTACTGTAAAAGTTTGAAATTATCTGTCAATAGGTTCTCTTTAAATGTTTGGATGAATTTGCTACTGAATCCATCTAGACCTGGGCTTTTGTTTGAGGGAAAACTTATGATTACAGTTTCAATTTCCTTGATAGTAATAGGTCTATTAAGTTATTCCAAATCTTCTTGACTCAGCCTTGGGAGGATATAGGAATTCAGGAATTTATACATTTCTTCTAGTTTCTCTTGTTTCGTGGCATACAGACTAACAAAGTAATCTCTGAGGATCTTCTGAATTTCTTTGATTTCTGTTGTGATGTCCTTCTTTTCATTTCTGATTCGTTTTATTAGGGTTCTCTCTCTCTCTTTCGTTGTGAGTCTTGCTAGTACTTTATCAATCTTATTTATTTTCTTAAAGAACAAGCTCTTTGTTTCATTGATCTTTCAGATTGCTTTTTGGACTTCAAAGTCTTAATTTCCACTCTACGGTTTATTATTTCTTTCCTCCTACCTGTTTGGGTTCCTTTTGTTGGTCTTTTTGTAAGATCTGGAGCTGTGAAGTCAACTTTTTTATGTGGGCCCTTTCTTCCTTCCTGAGAAATTCTTGCAGAGCTATAAATTTTCCCCTTAACTCTGCTTTAGCTGTGTCCTGCAAGTTCTGGTAGTTCATGTCTTCATTTTCATTTGTTTCCAGAAATCTTTTGATTTATTCCTTGAGTTCCTCTCAAACCCACCCAATCAACATTGAGCTGTTTGATTTCAAGATGTTTGATTTGATTCTCCCTTTCTGTGTGTAATTAACTTCTATCTCCTGTGCATTGTGGTCTGAAAAGATAGTTAATAGAATTTCTATCTTCCCAATTCTACTGAGGTATGTTTTGTGACTCAGTATATGGTCTATTTTGGAAAATGTTGCACTGGAAAATAATGTGCATTCAGTTTCTTTGGGGGGAGGATAAAAAGTCCTGTATACATCTATTAGACCTCTCTCTTCCATTTCTTCCTTCAAAGTCAGTACTTCCTTGCTGAGTTTTAGTTTCGTTGATCTGTCAAGAGGTGATAGGGTGGTGTTGAAGTCAACAACTACTATTGTGTTGCAGCCAATGTCATCATTGAAGTCTACTAGCAGTTTTTTAAAGATATTTTGCTGGTCCCTCATTTGATTCATATATATGTTAAGGAGTGTGACTTCTTCCTGCTGTACATATCTCTTGATTATTAAAAAATGACCTTTGCTTCTAATCTTTTTCAGCCTGAAATCTATGTTGTCGGATATTAGTATAGCCACCCCAGTCTTTTTAAGGGAGTTGTTTGCTTGAAGGATTGTTTTCCATCCTCTAACTTTGAGTCTCTGTTTGCTCTGACTGTTTTTTGTAGGCAGCAGGATGTTGGGTATAGTTTTTAATCTATTTTGGCACTCTGTGTCTTTTAATTGGTGCATTTTAGACTACTGACACTGAGAGAGATTATTGTCATGGGGTTTTGTGCTATCTTCCTGTAGAGGTTTGTTGTGTTGTGGGGTTTGTCTTGTCTTACAGTAGTCCCTTCTTTTAAGGTTGGTTTTTTAGTCAATGATATGAATGCCTCACCCGAATACTCTATCCTGCTAACCTCAAACTCAAAGGAATGATACATCATTTCACAGATAAACAGCAGCGAAATAACATCATAGACTTCCTTAACTGTGTATCCACGGTGATTCAGTGAAAAAATAATATAAAAAACAGAAAAGTTCCTGCCATAGAGGCAGGCAGGTGTGGTGATGGGAAGGAAAACTGGGGACACTGGTGATGGAAAATGCACAACTCGTAAAGTGACAGTGTTGGAACATTGTGTGACTAAAATCCAGTCATAAATGACTTTATAACTGTGTATCTTATGGTGATTAAATTTAAAAATATAACTAAAAATAAATAAAGCATATGCTAAGCTCCAACATGAGTCTCTAATTGGTCAGGTCTGGTATAGGAGACAAGTTTACAATGTACACCTTCAAAGTTGTCAAAGCACAGCTGTTTTAGTTATAAATGATCATTGTAATGCCAAATCCAGTAATTTGTCGTGCTTATTTCTCTTAATTTTCTTTTGGGGAGATTTTTTTTTAGATTTTTATTAGTGAAACACCATAAGGTACAGTTGTAGATTTACAAGTTTTTGTGCTTGGGTTTCAGATATACAATTATCGAATACTCATCCCTCCACCAGTGCCCATTCTCCACCACCACTGATCCCAGTATTCCTCCCACCCACCCCCGCCCCTCATACCACCCTGCCTTTGTAGCAGGGCTTTTTTGGGGGGGATTTTTAAATTGAGATGATATGGTGTGCAAAGCTAATAATAGTGGTTTATCATATACATAATTCCAAGGCCATAACTGCTCCCTCTCCTAAGGATACTCAAAGCTTTCTCTCTTATCCCCTGCCACTCAATTATATGGATGAGTTCTCAAGTTATGTTGCCTTTCCACCTTATTGCTACCTCACATGTATCTTTAAGTTCCACACATAAGAGTGATCATTCTGTATCTCTCCCTTTCATTTGACTTTTTTCAGCATGATATCCACTAGTTCCCATCCATGTTGCAGCAAATTACATGATTTTGATTTTTCTAAGAGTTGCATAGAATTCCATTGTGGATATATCCCTACAAATTCTTGATCCCTTTGTGTATAATTGGGGAGTTTGGTTGATTTCATATCTTGACTATTGTATTAAGTAAACTGATGAACATTGGTGTAGTGCATATTGTTTTGAATTGATGTTTTTATGTTTTGGAGAACCATTATTTTCCAAACTAACAGCATTTGACAGTTTATCGCACTCAACATTATTAACTTTTTGTTTGGATTTATGTTGCTTGTAGTCAAAACTAGTTTTGAAATAAAATTATATACAAAGGTCCATATAAAATAAGAGCACGTAATGAAATGCAACAAAGCAGTTAAACTGATTATAGGAAATATATATGGCAAAAGGAGAGAGAGAGTGGGGGACTTGCTTTAGAGGAGGCTGGGGTGTGGAGGGGCAAGGGGCTGGTGGGAGGGAAACTGGGGACATTGGTGGTGGGGAATGTACACTAGTGTAGGGACATTGCATGACTGAAACATTGTATGGATGAATATATTTTGAAACCAAATCATGAACAACTTTGTAATTGTGTGATTCAATAAACAAAAAAACTTTTTTTTAATCAGGAAAGATTTTGAACCAAAAAAAAAATCATATTCCACTTAAAGTACGCCTCTCTAGAGAGACTTTGCTAGTACTTTGTTGAACATACCCTAACACACCCACATCAGCATTCAAGTTAAAATTCACTTAAAGAGCTGATAAATATCTGGAAAAAAATGTACAACTCACCAAGAATACTTCGTATTCTAGATTATCAGTCATATTTGAAGGAATAATGCAAAGCTTCAGGGACAGTAAACAACTTGAAGAATTCATAGCCTTGAAATCAGTTTTATAAGAAGCATGAAAGAAGCTTCTTTTAAGGACAGAACAAACTTCCCAGCACATGACATTGGATATGATCTCATGGTGCTTAGATTTACCCTCTATTAGATTCAGAAACGTCTGTTTACTCTAAGCTTGCTAAGGGATTTTATGCAGCTTCCAGAATAAACTCATTTATGTTGAATGTTCTTTGTCTTACTGGGTTTTGTTTTCACATCCAGAGATTTTTATTACAATTGCTAATGTAGACAACCAGTATTTGTAATGTAATTTTTAAATGGAAAATCAATATTTTATTTCTTAAATTTAAATATTAAATATTTAAAGATCTGTTCATATTTTCACCTTTATATTTCTTAGTTCTCTTCACTCATTAAATTTTACATATGTTAGACTTTAACAAGTACATGTAAAACCTAAAATACATTAGCAAGGAATTTCTTTTAAGTTTTACTAAAGCCTGGGAAGACATAATTATCACCACAATGACCCAAGTACAAAATAACATTTAACGCAATGCATTTGGGGGACAGAATTGAAAACATGTCTATGTAAATGAGAATAGGCACCATATTAAATGACTTTAATTTCCTTACATAAGTTAATTTAGTAGTCACCACAAACTGACTTTTCTTGCTTTATATTTTGATAATTCCATTTGCCATTCCTTCGTTTTGATGGAGAAAGCAACAGGAGGTAAATGTGTTATGTGCTCAAGAGCAGACTAGGGAATGTGAGGAAAACGGTTATAGAAATCTGACCAAAAATACAGTCTACATTTAAAAGATGAGAGAGAAGCATGTTTCCATTTACATGTGTAGACTCAACATGGCTTATATTTTAGAGCCAGGTCTAAAGCCTCATGCATACAGGGCTTAATTCACAGCTTCAAAGCACATGGAGGGATTAGGTACATTCAAAACACATGGAGGGATTAGGTACATCCTGGTACAAGGATATCCTCAATTTCCTCTTTCAGGTGGGATGTGTGTCCATCCCAGCAGACCCCAGCACAGCTGTGCAACCCTCAGATTCCCTTCGTGCTCTGGTGCTCCACAGAGCTGCAATTATTTTTTGTGGAAAGCTGCTTGGTACATGTTCGGGCCCCTACAAGAGCTGGAGATAGTGTATCCTGTTCCTAGCATGCCCCCTGTTGTCCAGTCCTTGTCATGCCCTTGTTTGTGACAAGCTGCTTGTCCACTCACACAGTCAAAATCCACTAGAAAAACTCGAGAGGACAATCAAAGAATAAAAGCGTCCCAACGGGTGAGGATGATCATGATCACATATACTCGTCTTCATCACCAGTCACACTTTCCATGATTTCTCATCACTGTCCCTGTGGTAACTCCAAAGTCTTGGACACACTCTGACACTGCAATCTATACCAAGTACAGTTACTGAGATACCGAAGGACGGGTAAAGTGACACCACTGAATACATGGAAGAACGTGTCCCCTTCAGCATCCAGTACGTGTTCCAGTACTGCACTTGCCTAAGTACCCAGAGGTTCATGAGCTGTATCCTGTGCCCATGTCTGCCCACAGGAACTGAGTGGGGAGGGAGGTGCAGACACATTGCACAGTGATGCAGGCCCAGGGGGCAGGAGCACCTGCTGCAGAGCTGGGGGTGTGGTGGGGTGGGGAAGAGGCTGCGTGGTTGCTGCCTGAGGCATGACTTAGAAAAGAAAGTAGAGTTGGCAGGAGTTGGCAAGTGTTTCAGCCCTGAGAGAGGGTATGGGTGTGCTGGGGCAAAACCAGTGATGCCAAGAAATCTTTTCTTTGTGCAGTAAGTGGAGGGTGTTAATTATGCCTCTAGCACTGACCATCGTCGTAGCCTTATTGTTGGCCGTATCCTTCTGTGTGTGGCAGCTGGAGAAGCTGGAACTCCACATGCACGGCAAGGCATGGCTCATCTAGGGAAAGCTTGTACTGCTCACCATAGTCTGTGACCAGACCTGTCAGATTTCCTGTGACACAATGGTCAGGCAAGTCACTGCCATCACCTTTGCTTCTGTGAACCTTGCTCCATGTTTACCACGAAGGGACATTTGGCTTGTCCAATTAGTGGACACACTTGTCAAAGTTTTTTTGTGAATTATTTAAGGGTGAGCTAAGTCTCGTCCTTCAAGTAATAAATATAATTTATTTACAAATATTTCTTTCTATGAAAGAAATATATTAATCACAGAAAGAAAAATATAACCATAGAAAGAAATATATAAATATATGCCTCTTGGAGAGCCCAGCAATTTACCAAGAGTATCCTGCCCACATGGGCAGAGCCTGGCAAGCTCCCTGTGGCATATTCAATGTGCCAAATACAGTAACGACAACAGGTTTCATTCCTCTGACTCTAAAAGAGCCTCCAATCGTTGGGAAAAGATGTGTAAGAAGAGGCTGCTAAAATCTCAGTCCTGGGAGGAATAGAGACGTTACTGGTGCCTCCTCGAGTAATTCGACGATCAATGGGATGACATTGATGACAGTTATGATTTACAAATAATGAATCAAATTCTCCGAGTTGCTTCTTAACTGCTTCTCAGAATTTTGACTAAGAATAAGTGAGATAAAAATAAAACAAGAGGCAACATACACCAGACCCTGCCTTTTATTATTTCTTTTGTTGTTGTTGTTGTTGTTGTTGTTGATAGAACCCAATGACCCAAGATTTTTTACTGCAGTTTGGGTCTGGATTTCCATGGGGAAGTAGGTGAGGGGACCTCAACTCTTGCTTGCAAGAATAGCTAAGGATATTTGCAACATCTGACCTTCTCATTTTCAAGGGGCCCAGCTTCACAGTTCCTAAACTCTGCACACTGACACCCCCTTCAGGTATAATCTCCCAGCTGACATCAAGGCCAGTTTTGTGTAGCAGCTACTGAAGCTGGAAATACACACCAAAGAGGGATGTACTTTTCACTATCCTGGGTTCCTCTGGATGCATTGCGTGGTGACTGAGCTCCAGAAGCCCATCAACAGGGACCTCTGGGAAGTGCTGTTTACAAATTAGATAACTGGAATATCCTACTATAACCGTACAGTTGACAACTTCCTAGACTGTTATGAAGCCTTAGTCACCTACAACTTTATGAACTTCCTGGCCAACATCCTGAAAAGCCAATACCCTGACCGGGAAGCCATCCTGGAAGGACAGAGAAGCACAGGCCCCCACTGCCCTGCGGCTCACCATAACCCAACGCGGTGTGTGAGCACATCCCAGAAGATGAGAGAGTGGGCAGTGCCTCTATCTCTGACCACTCCAGAGATCCCGCTGCTCTGGTGCAAGCTGGCCATGCTGCAGGACAGAGAGGTAGGACCCACGACTGCCACCATCAGCGCATCTGTGAGCGGTGCTCCATGTCTATCATGAAGGAACTTTTCAGCTTGTCCAATTCTTGGACACACTTGGTAATCATCAACAATGTTCAAAACTCTTTGTGAATAAGTTTACCCATTACTGAAAGAGTAGCTGAGTCCCATACATCAATAAATAAATGCAATTTATTTATAAAAATCAGTCATCTTTTATAAATGAAAGAAAGGCATCAAAATCTTCATTAGCTATTTCTTAATTGCTTCTCAGCATGGTTAGCTAATATCAATTTAGTTTCTGGTACATCATTAGTTTTGTATATGTCCTCTCTCTGAAGTGCATCGTTAAGAAGAAAATATTCAGCAGATAACTTGAAATAATTCAAAATTCTTATATTAATAACCTGTCAGAAAAAAAACGATTTTTATATACAAAGTCAGTCACATCAATGTCTCTTTCTTGTACAAATATCTGACATTCAAGCAATAATTATCATACCCAAGAAAATAGGAACAAAAAACAATCAACAAAATGAGATTTGACTATAACACACGTGCCAGAAAAGCAAATGCTTCAATTTGAAAACATAGGGGCACAGAGATAGCACAGAGGTTAAGAAGTTGGACTCCATGAGCACCACCCTAGTTCCATCCCCAGCACCACATATGCCCCCCAGAAATGCAAGAAACAGCACCCCTATACAAAGCCTGGAGTAGTCCCTATGTACCATGAGGGACTGGAGGACTGTCTTCACCCAAAGAACAAGTTTTCTAATAAATTACCCAAATTTTAAACTTCTAATACTAGGAAAAGAGCTAGGAGCAAGTTCCATGCGGTGGGGGGCACTCCCCATATGGGAAGGGTCCCAGTTCAAGCCCTAAAACCCAGCACAAGCCCAATAGCCCTAAGCTCTGCCAGGAATTGTCCTTGAGCATTGCTGGGGAGAAACTCACCAAAAGTAAGAAAGTAAGTCAGTAAGAACTACTAAATCTAAAGTGAGATGAAAGAAGAAAATAAATATGAGAACACATGAAAATAAAATTCAACTGACAGAAATTTATTTTCTGAAAGATTAACTAACTGGAGAAATCTTAAGCAAAGCTTCCCAAGAAAAAGTAAGTGAAACATTTACATATCCTATGCAGAGCATCAGACTCGGTTACAAAGTGAAATCTTATCCAAATACTAGGTCAAATTAGCTGTAACAGTCCAGTTCTATGGAAGTCAGTGAATGTTGCAAGCATACACTGAGTAACAAAATATCCAGGAACAAAGGATTCTTCTGTTACTAGTCACTTAATTAAAAACTTATAATAGTTATACAAGTATTCCACATGAACACATGCCTTAAAATATCTCATCTATGCAATCTGATTTCAGATCTTGCCAGCCAAACTGAAAAAATGCAGTGCAAGGTTCACAGTATCTCAAAATATCAAGTCAAAAACATATATAATTACCAAACAAGGTAATTATTATATATAATCATAATATAATAAAATATATTTATATAAGCAATTGTATAACAATTATAGTTCATATGTGAGACTTGTTACTGTGTTTGGCATATCAAATACATCACGAGGAGCTTGCCAGGCTTTGCTGTGTGGGTGAGATACTCTCGATAGCTTGCCGGGCTCTCCCAGAGGGGCGGAGGAATCGAACTCGGGTCGGCCTGGTCAGCCGTTTGCAAGGCAAATGCCCTATCTGATGTGCTATCGCTCCAGCCCAAGTCTCACAATGGAGACGTTACTGGACCCCCTTGAGCAAATCGATGAACAATGGGAGGACAGTGCTACAGTGCTATAGTAAACACAAATATTATATATAATTTACCAAGCAATTATCAAGCAAAGTGAAGAGGGATGTAAGGATGGACTAAAGTATCCCAAGGACCCTGGAGGAGAGTACTGGGCACCTGGTATCAGTGGAGCTGTTCAAACTGTACAGCAAAACTATAAATAGTAGTAACACTAATGTAAGCATGACACCTAAACTACCCTTCATCCTAATTTTTTTGCATTATCTTTTGTGTGTGTGTGTTAATTTTATTTATTTATTTATTTTATAGTGAGACATCATGAGGTACAGTTGCAGACTTACATATTTTTGTGCTTGCATTTCAATTATACAGTGATCAAATACCCATCCCTCCTCCAGTACCCATTTCCCACCACCACGGATCCCAGTATCCCTCCCACCCCCATCCCCTCATCCCACCCTGCCTCTGTGGCAGGGCATTCCCTTTTGTTCTCTCTCTCTTATTGGGTGTTGTAGTTTGCAAAAGAGGCAATGGGTGACAATCATGTTTAGTCTATAGTCTACTTTCAGCATGCTTCTCCCATCCTGGGAGGATCCTCCCAATACCTTTATTTGGCATTCCCTTCTCTATCTGAGCTCCCTTTTCCCCTAGCATGTGTGGTTGGCCTCCAAGCCATGGAGTAAACTTCCTGGTACTAATCTCGGCCATTCTTGGGTGTTAGTCTCCTATTTTGTTACTTTATGTTCCCCAGATATTTCATCCTAATTTTTAAAACAAAACCCAAGACAAGTTCATTTGCTAATGGTAACCAACAGAGCAGTTTACCTTAAACCCAGTTATCTATGGTCAGAGAGCTAAGATAAGGGTAAGGTTGTAAAGCTGAATCCAGTTTGATCCACAATTCCACATCCCCTCCCGATCCTTATCCCCTGCAGTAGTAATTCCTGAGCACAGAGCCAGGAGTAAGCCAAAAGCATCAGCAGGTGTGGCCCAAGACCCATGCCCACTCCCAGCACCATGAGATAATTAGGTTTAACTCAAATCTAAGGACAATCTAAGCTAAATACTTATTCCCAACAACTGTCCATTTTCAAATTCATTCAAATTTATATGTGCGTGTATGTGTGTGTGAGCATGTGTGTGTGTGTGTGTGTGTGTGTGTGTGTGTGTGTGTGTGTGATGTGTTACAGGAGGAGAGAACCAGAAACGCACCACACTCCCAAGGCCTGCAGCTCTCTGTGTCTACAGACCAGGTACCCAGGGCCACTGCACCTGACTGGCAGGGTGACCTGGAATGAGTTTCCAGGAAACTTGAAGCAAGGGTTATGGCCAGGATCACCGGTCAACAGAGAAGCTATTCCTCAAATGTGCCATTCATGAAAAAAGGTTCATACCTTTATGTACGTGGCTCTTCTATCAGAATCCAAAACAAGAATATTTACAGCTTTGCAGTAATTTCCATTACTAACAGCCTCATGACTACTCAGAGTGCAGTCCTAGGAGAATGAAAGGGTGATTGAATGCCTTGTCTCTCCCTGAACAGTGCTCAGCTTGCTTGTCTGAGACTTTATTACCTTCAATCTTAATTTCAGAAATGTTGTTTCTTATCCTCAGTAATGATCTGTAAACTTGATAATTCTGCTAAAATATGCAAGATTACGACTTATTTTTGTAATCTAAAATATTATTAAATTCATGGCTTTTAACACAAAGCAAGTACTTGTATGTTACAGTCTTCAACTGGAAGAACTGATATGCCAGGCGGAGATGACTCAAAGGTCTAGAACACAAGTCTTGCATGCAATTAGCCCAGGTTCAATCCATTCCCAGTTCCACAATCCCCAAGTGCCTGGGAACGTGCCTGAGTCATGAGCCAGATGCAGGCCTTAGGCAATGCCAGGGATGGGTCCCAAAGTCAAATTAAATTGAATAATTAAAGAAATAAATTATATGATAAAAGTTTTATTTTCTTTATGAGTATTGACCATCTTTTACTATTAGTTTCAAGTTTAACCTGGTAATATGACGCATTTCTAAATATTAATCTAGGTTACAAAATTCTGAATTCAATTGTATACAAGACCAGAGACAAAATGTATTAATTTACTGGTAAATATCCTGATGCTGTGATTTAAGGAAACATACAAAATTTTTAATGATGTCTTTGTCTTAGTATCCACAAAATACAGTGAAGCTGTTCTTTCTTCCAACTGTATAAAAAAAATTATTAAAGCTAATTCTTGTGCTCGTGAATGCTTTGGCATGGAAATGAATTCCAAGGAATAAAAATTCACCTAATTTTAGTAATGGGTCAACAAGTATGTGTTTTTCTGCTCCCTACAAATTACTGTACATTGTGGTATAAATCTATAATTTATATTATTTTATTTTGAAGGATATTACATTTATAATTAGAATTTATATTTACACTTCATTTTAAAGATATTTATTCATACCTTAATCAGTTGAATGACATTTTTAGAGGTACTTTTCAGCTAGGGTATAATTTGTACAGTCTATCTGAAAAGGAAAAAATCAATTAGACTATTTATGAAGAAATGTGTATACAGAGCTTTATTCTACTTGCTATACATGTATAATTTCTCAAGCTATTCATATAGACACAATGACCTACACAAATATTTCACAAAAAGAAAGTATAGAACTATTTTTCCATTGAAGTTTTCAATAAATGATACATACTGTTGCTCTTATAAAAATTTAGCTGTTATCGAGTGTGGATAATATTCAATCAACATCTAGAGATTCAGAAAGATACGCTGAATACTTGCTGCCTATGAAAACAAAATGTTCACACATTTATTACATGCATCAAATACCCAAATGCATTCTGTATTATCTTTAGGTCTAGAAAAAATTATAACCTTAAATTTATTTTATGCATAGACAATATAAAACTAAAATATCAGAACAAGCAGTTGGCTCGGTGCTCAAGCCCATGTCTTACATGGCTGGGGTCCATATAATGATTCAACACCACAAATAAGTAATAAATAAATTTAAAAATTTAAAAATATTTAAAATTACTATATCAATAACAGTAAAAATAGTCTTTGATAAAATGCTTTCTTAAGTGGGAGGAAGGAGGGAGGGTGGAAGGGAAGGGACAAAGGAAGGATAGAAGGAGGGAAGGAATGGAAGGAGGAAGGGGGAGGGAGAGAGGGAGGAAGGAAGGAAGGAAGGAAGGAGGGAAGGAGGGAGGGAGGGAGGGAGCGGGAGGGAGAGAGGGAGGAAGGAAGGAGGGAAGGAACAAAGGAAGGATAAGAGGGAGGGGAGGGAGGGAGCAAGGGGGGAGGGAGAGAGGAAGGAAGGAAGGAAAAAAGGAAGGAAGGAAGGAAGGAAGAGAGGGAGGGAGGGAGGGAGGGAGGGAGGAGGGAGGGTGGGAGGGAGAGAGGGGGAGGGAGAGAGGGAGGAAGGAAGGAGGGAAGGAAGGAACAAAGGAAGGATAAGAGGGAGGGGAGGGAGGGAGCCAGGTGGGAGGGAGAGAGGGAGGAAGGAAGGAATAAAGGAAGGAAGGAAGGAAGGAAGGAAGGAAGGAAGGAAGGGAGGGAGGGAGGGAGGGAGGGAGGGAGGGAGGAAGGAGGGAGGGAAGGAAGGAACAAAGGAAGGATCGAAGGAGTGGAGGGAGGGAGGGAGGGAGGGAGGGAGGAAGGAAGGAAGGAACAAAGGAAGGATAGAAGGAGGGGAGGGAGGGAGGGAGGGAGGGAGGGAGGGAGGAAGGGAGGGAAGGAGGGAGGGAAGGAGGGAAGGAGGGGAGGGAGGGAGGGAGGGAGGGAGGGAAGGAGGGAGGGAAGGAGGGAAGGAGGGAGGAAAGGAAGAAACAAAGGAAGGATAGGAGGAGGGGATGTAGGGAGGGAGGGAGGGAGGGAGGGAGGGAGGGAAGGGGGAAGGAGGGAGGGAGGGAGGGAAGAAGGAAGGAACAAAGGAAGGATAGGAGGAGGGGAGGGAGGGAGGGAGGGAGGAAGGGAGGGAAGGAGGGAAGGAAGGAGGGAGGGAGGGAGGGAAGGAGGGAGGGAAGGAGGCAAGGAGGTGAGGGAAGGAGGGAGGGAGGGAGGGAGAAGGAAGGAAGGAGGAAAAGAAAGAAAGAAAACACCCTCCCCTCAGTTCCTGTGGGCAGACACTGGGACACTCCCTCTCTGCCTGTGGGATTGTGGGAGCCTCACTGGAGGCAGGTCAAGGTGAGCCTAATGAGTCTGTGCAGAACTGGAACTTGTACCTGGACCGAACGTCCTTATGTCTGATGTCTTCTCCATAGATTGGCTGTCCAAGCGATGGTCCTCTGCATTGCTCTAGGATGGTACGGAGGAAAAAGAATAAAAGAAAAAGGAGAAAGGGAGAGGGGAGTACGGTAGGAGGAAATGAAGAAGGGAAGAAAGAGGAACACAGAGAAATAAAAAGGATTAAGTACAGCACTGGATTATGGATTATGGATTATGGATTCTGAAGTCTCAGCTTCTTCCATGTGTTCTTCTGTGTCATTTTACATGACTTACGTATATGTAACTGTACTAGGCACATTCTATTCTACCAGGACTTCTTCAAGCTCTTGGTGACTACCAATGTGTGGCAGTGATGTGGAAGAAGTGACTGAAGTGTCTGGTGATGAAGACAACAGGTTGAATTGCTCATCTTCATCCATTGGAACACTTTTACTTTTTGGATTCCCCCTTAACGTTTTGCTAATGTTCTTCGCCTGCTTAGAAATGTCACTTTTGATGTCAGAGACATCCCATATTTCTAGGAACAAAGAGCAACATGTTCCTCGTTCTTCTTCTCCCATATAAGGGGTATAAGAGAAGGTGTAGTGGTGCACTATGGCGGCAATGAACATTTCTATGCAGATGATGAAGTCCTGCAGCCCCGTGGCCACTGTCTCTTCTGTCTGCCACTCCCAGGTGGAGTTCTTGGAAATTACACCAAATTGCACCAGCAAAGCAATCAACACTGCTTGCCAGAATGTGACAAAAACGACAAGCTTCACACAAAGGAACTTTCCCATTGCCTGGATGGGCCTCAGCTCCTCTTTCAGGGCTTTACAAAATAGCAGGAGGCTATACACGGCAAAGGACTGGGACACGTTGTTGATGATGACCAAGTACACCCAGGCTCTGTGCAAGTTGAAGATTCCTTCACTGTACACCTCGAATATCTCACAGATCACGGCGGCGTAGGTGGTGATCAGTCTGATCACGATGTACTGCAGCACTCCCAGCTTGCACCGGTACAGCAACACCTCTCCCACGGGGCAGGGCGGGCAGCAGCAGAAGGGTATGGGGGGCTGCGTCTTCTCCTTGCCTTCCATCATAGCTTCCAGGTTGGGGTACTGGCTCTTCAAGTAGTTGAATAGGAAGTTCATAAAGTTATAGAGGACATACGCTTCGTAACACTCCCGCATGGTGTCCACGTAGATGGCGATGGACGGACACTTCAGAGCCACCCAGCTGTCTATGCTGTACACGGGCACCATGCAGAGGATCTTAATGATGGGCTTCTGGAGTTCGGGCCTCGTGTAGTGCACCAAGTGCTGCAGAATCTCCCAGAAGGTCACGGGGATGGTGAACAGCACAAAGATCCCGGGGATAAACCACACCTTGGTGTGGATACTGACTTCCAGCTTCTGCAGGTGCCACACACCCAGGGGGATGGTCACGACCACGGCCAGCAGATAGAGGATCAGCACTAAGGGCCGGATCCAACGCCTCCAGTTCTTAAGTTTAGGCACGCAAGCGTCGAACATTTCTCAAAGGTTGAAGGCAAAGAGCGCAGAAAGTCTCTGAGGCCCCTGCGCTGAGGTCCAAGGTTATATAGGTGGATGCACTTTCCATGTAACAAAGCAGCAGTGTGATGTCAGGGGTACCGCTGGGCGCCGCCCCCGCTGTACCACTGATGGCCGCCGGGGGCGCTGCGGGCAGCATCCTCGCTGCTTGCCTGCATCTGGCCCCTTACAAAGTCCTGGGACCCCTGGCGCGACCCCTTGCCCCTGAACCCCTGCACTCTGTCTGGCCTCTAAAGGAGAGCAGTGGCCTACATTGAGATGGTCCCGGCCCCTTCTCTCGGGGCCAAGCTTCCACCCTGGCTCTCCTGGTCCAATCTTGCTGATGATGTACAGGGGTGAGGCCCAAGAGGGTCCCTCACTCCCTGGGAACTCCCCGGACTGTTTGTAGGCTCTGGAGCTGCTTCTGCAGGGCTCTCAGGAAATCTGCCTGGAGCCGCAACCCCGAGTCCAGTTCATCAGAGCAGAGCGCCCTGGTTGCCTCATTCCCGGGCAGATCTGCTTTCCCGGCCTCAGGTTTTTGTGGAATCATCTACTACATACAGTGTTCCTGTCTCATTAAGCACATTAAGCAATTAAATAAGTGGAGGGAGTTAATCCTTCCCCTAAAGCTGATCATCCTGGCATTCTTAATGATTGTGGTATGTCCTGAATGTGTGATCGCTGCAGAAGCCTAGTTTGGAACATAAAACCCAGCAACAATCCAATAGAAATACTGATTTCAAGGGCTGGATTGATAGAACAGCAAAAGTGTTCTTGCCTTGTAGATAGCTGACCTGGCTTAGATCCCCGATACACAGTATGGCTGCTCTGACCTCCACCAGGAATGATGCCTGATCATATGGATTGCAGTACACCCAGAGCACTTTCAGATGGGAAAAAAAAAAAACACTGATTTTGTTCTCCAAAGCTCATAATGAATGCTGATAAAATGTAACACGATTGAAAAGATTTCAAAAATTTATCCTCTGAAAAACCTGGCTTAAAGTAGAAATTAGGAAAAGACAGATGTTGGAAAAGCATCAATATACTTGTAAGTTAAACAGTAAACTTCCAAAGAAGCATAGGCATGTGGAATACAAAATTCAAATCAGCATTTTTAGTTGCATAAACATGTGAAACAAATTAGTGTGATTAATGCAGTCTCTCCAGGAAAAAAAAAACTTATTAATGCACTTCTAGTGAGGTGTAGAGATATACCACAGGGGTTAAGAGACTGGCCTTGCACATGTCCAACCCTAGTTTGACCCCCAGCACCACATATGCCCCCCAGAAATGCCAGCAGCAACACACACAGACTAAGGCAGGAGTAGTCAATAAGTACCACCAGGGAGTTGTGGACTCTCTGAGCCCAAAGGGCAAGTCTTCAAATACATCCCCAAAGTTTCTACCCTTAAAAGCTAGAGAAAGGGCTGGGCGTGAGCTACACAAGATGGAAGGCATGACTTGTATGGGCACGGCCTGGGCTTAATCCTTAACAACCACATGGTGCCCAGCACCATCCAGAGGCCCTGAGTACTACAGGAGTGACTCTGGAGAATTTCTGAGGAGAACCCAGCAAAAGTAAGAAAGTAGGCCATGAAGAACTACCATATCAAAAGTAGATGAAGGAAATAAGAAATAAAGACATGATTCAGCTGACACAGAAGGCAGTTCTTTGAAATATTAACACAATTGAGAAATCTCAAGACAAACTCACCGAGAACAACAGAAACTTATCTCCTACCCTGTCAGATGAGAACTAGAAACTCATCTCATACACTGTCAGACTACAGTTACAACTGAAAATCTTACCTAAGGGCTCTGGTTTAACTGTAACTCTCCAATTCCATAACAGTTAAAGAATGTTACAAACCTAAACCCAGTAACAAAATCTCCTTCAGTCCCTACCTACTCTATGTAATAGACATAAAGGCTATACAAGTAAGCATCATATGAATAAATTACTTTCAAAAAATAGCTTCCATATTCAACCTGATTTCAAACTCTTTGTGAAAACAAGAAACAGGCACAAGTTTACAGCATTTCAAGATACAAAAAGTTATTAAAATATGTATGCTTCTATGCACAATACTGCAATTACCTAGCAAGGGTTGTGGTGGCATAGTGAAGGGATGGACTAAAAGTATAACATGGTTCTGGAGGTGGGGACATGGCAATTGTTGGCCAGGGAACTGTTCTAACTGTATGTCAAAACCATAGCTGGTATTAAAACTATTATAAGCATATCACCTAAAATGTCATATTTTTTTAAATTTCACTAGTGTTCCCCACTTTTAATTTTCTCAAAACTATGCTCCAGCAATAACCAATTTACTTACCTCTTGATAAATACTTAGTTTTCATTTTTACGGAAACAGACACAGGGAAAGTTCATTTGCTATTACAATTACAAAGGAGCAGTTTATCTTAAACCCAATTTTGTAAGTTCAGAGAGATATAACAAGAGTAAAGCTGTGTAGCTGAACACAGTTTGATCTCCAGCTCCATATATGGTCCCCCTGAGCACTGCCTGGAGTGATCCCTGAGCACAGAGCCAGCAATTCGCCCTAAGCACCACCAGGTGTGACCCAACCCCCGCTCCCCACTCCTACCACCAACTCCTCATTATGTAAAAAGCCAAATCCATACACATGACTAGTCTCAGTGCTCATAAACAAAGAGAGAGGGGAAAATATTAGTCCCAAGGGCTCCTGGGTGGAGAAGTCAATAAAGCACAAGCAAGTCAAATGGGAACAAAAAGCCTGGAGACAGAGCTGGACCTTGAGAAAGCAGGAAGGACAGCAGCCCGGAGCAGGTGACACAGTAACCCCAGGTCATGGCATGGCCAGAGACTTGCAGACACCTCCCTCCTCTGGGCACATCATTAAGCACTGACCCCTTTAACTCTTCCACAAGAAGAAAACATCCAACCCCATCAAAAATGGGGCGACGAAATGAACAGAAACTTTCTCAAAGAAGAAATTCGAATGGCTAAAAGGCACATGAGAAAATGCTCTACACCATTAATCATCAGGGAGATGCAGAGCAAAATAACAATGAGATATCATTTCACACCACAGAGACTGGCCCACATCCAAAAGAACAAAAGCAACCGGTGTTGGCGCAGATGTGGAGAGAAAGGGACCCTCCTTCACTTCTGGTGGGAATGCCAATTGGTTCAACTCTTTTCGAAAACAGTACGGAAAATTCTCCAAAAATTAGAAATTGAGATCCCATTTGACCAAGCAATACCACTCCTGGGAATATATCCCAGAGAGGCAAAAACGTATAGTCAAAGTGACATCTGCACTTGTTTGTTCATTGCAGCGCTGATTACAATAGCTAGAACCTGGAAAAAACCTGAGTGCCCGAAAGATGACTGGTTAAATAAACTTTGGTACATCTACACAATGGAGTACTGTGTAGCTATTAGAAAAGATGAAGTCAAGAAATTTACATACAATTGGTACTACATGGAAAGTATCATGTTAAGCGAAATGAGTCAGAAAGAGAGGGACAGACATAGAAAGACTGCATTCATCTGGGGAACATAAAGTAACAAAATAAGAGACTAACACCCAGGAATAGCTGAGATAAGTATCAGGAGGTTTACTCCATGGCTTGGAGGCCAGTCACACGTGTTGGGGGAAAAGGCAGCTCAGATAGAGAAGGGAGCACCAAATCAAGGGTGTTGGGAGGATCCTCCCAGGATGGAAGATGCATGCTGAGAGTAGACTATAGACTGAACATGATTGCCACTCAATGCCTCTTTTGCAAACCACAGCACCCAAAAGGAGAGAGAGAACAAAAGGGAATGCCCCGCCACAGAGGCAGGGTGGGATGGGGGGTAAGGGGAGTGGGAGGGATACTGGAATCAGTTGTGGTGGAGAATGGGCACTGGTGGAAGGATGGGTATTCGATCATTGTATAACTGAAATCCAAGCACAAAAATGTGTAAGTCTACAACTGTACCTCATGGTGTTTCACTAATAAAAATTAAAAAGACCAAAAAAAACCCTGTGTTTTTCAGGAACTTCTGACACATGGTCAATCCTAAACATATGCTACCAAGTGAATAAACCAGCAAGAAACAGAAATGCTATGTTGATTCAGCCTAGACAGGTACTCTAATGAGTTGGAATCTTGAAGACAGAATGAAGAGTTGCAGGTTCCTGGTGAGAAGAGGGAGGAGCGTGTGCTTATTTACAGAGCAGTCTCCACCTGCAGAGGGAAGGGGAGAGGAAGATGGAAGGCAGAAGGTTGCACAGTATCATCACTGTAGTTAACATCGCTGCACACTAAGAACAAAGATGCCAACTTTCTCTTTCATATATGTCACAATACAAACCTTTTTAAAACTTGGGAAGTAGATCAGTCATCAAGTGGAAAGGAATGAAATTCTGCAGGGATCTCTTCTGGAGACAAAATAAGAGGCAGAGTGGAGGACTAATTGGCTTATTCTGTGTAGGAAAACATGTAAACCAGAGAAGCCAGGAATAAATAAAAATTATTAAAGACAAAATTAAAATGCCTACACACATATTTATGGCGCATGTAATAGATACAACGATAACAAGTATCTCCAAATGGTTAGAAGAACAAGAAAGAAATTAGAAAAGACTTGAAAGGTAAGAAGACTTTCCTGATGAAGTCTGTTATTACAAACTACCACCAGGAATGGTCCAGAAACAGCGTAAAAAAAAGTATCTGTCTACTCAGAAGTCTGTATTCCAGGGGCTGCTTCTGTACCACTATCCCACCCCCACCCGCTGCATTCAAAAAAAGCCGCATTTGACAAAACGGCTGCATTTTCTCAAATGAAAGCTGCTGTTTGTCTGATGATGGAGTCTGGGTGTGCACATGACCGATTTCGCCAGCAGGGTGAGCTCAGTCCTTGGTGATTAACATTTCTGTATGATATAAGCTAAAAGAAGTCTTTTCTGTATTCGCAAACAGACATGGGTGAATACATTTTTCTAAGTAAACTGTTAAATTGGAGGCTAAAATACATATGACGCTCTGAATACAAATTTAAATGTAGCAACACTAATAGGATAATTTAAAAAGTAATTTCTATTTTGATTTCTTTGGTCCCATATCTTGTTGAATCCCTTACTTTACTAGATTATTTTGTACATTATTCTAGCTTCTGAGTACAGAATTATTCTTACAGTATAGCATTTTTACGATACTATCTCACTGCTTTTTCATAGTTGCTTTTTATCAGATTAAAGATTATTTCTTCTTAAACTCTGAAATTTGTATACTGAATGAGGATTATTATGTCGAATTATCTTTCTGTATACAATCATGTGAACATAAAACTCTTTTATCATAATGAATTATGTGGACAGAAACTCCACATTGCTAGAAGATTCATTCTGTCTTGATTGATAGAGAGATGGTTTGAAATGTAGATTCAAAGGAACAAGATGTAATTAGTTACATAACTACTTAAGGGAAAATTTTATTAACATTAAAAAACATAATCCATGTATTAAGCACCTACAGTGTTTGTTTTGTAAACTCAATGCTTCCAGAGAAAAATAATATTTGACTGTCATATTTAGATTTTTTTTAAATTTTATTGAATCATTGTGAGATAGTTACAAGCTTTTATGTTTGGGTTACAATCACTCAATGATTAAACACCCATCCCTCCACCAGTGCACATTCCCCACCACCAATATCCCCAGTATACCCCTCCTTTCCTACCCTCCCTCTGCCTCCGTGGCAGACAATATTAACCATACTCTCTCTCTACTTTGAGGCACTATGGCTTGCAATGCAGCTGTTAGGAACGATGAAGTCATGAAATTTGTAATAAGTGGATAGACAAGGAGAGTATCATGCTAAGTGAAATGAGTCAGAAAGAGAGGGACAGACATAGAAGAACTGCACTCATTTGTGGAGTATAAAGCCACATAACATGAAGTTGACACCTAAGAATAGTAGATACACGGGACGGGAAGATTGCTCCATAACTGGAAGCCAGCCTCATGACCAAAGGGGAGAAGACAGCTGGAATAGAGAAGGGATCACTAAGAAAATGATGGCTTGACTTTTGGAAAACAGTATGGACGATTCTCCAAAAATTAGAAATTGAGCTCCCATTTGACCCAGCAATACCAATCCTGGGAATATATCCCAGAAAGGCAAAAAAGTATCGCCAAAGTGACATCTGCACTTGTTTGCTCATTGCAGCACTCTTTACAATAGCCAGAATCTGGAAAAAACCTGAGTGCCCGAGAACAGATGACTGGTTAAAGAAGCTTTGGTACATCTACACAATGGAGTACTATGTAGCTGTTAGGAAAGATGAAGTCATAAAATTTACATACAAGTGGTACTACATGGAAAGTACCATGTTAAGTGAAATGAGTCAGAAAGAGAGGGATAGACATAGAAAGATTGCATTCATCTGAGGAACAGAAAGTAACAAAATAGGAGACTGACACCCAAGAGTGGCCAAGATTAGTACCAGGAGTTTTGCTCCATGGCTTGGAGGCCAGCTACACATGCTAGGGGCAAAGGGAGCTCAGAGAGAGAAAGGAGCACCAAATAAAGGGTGTTGGGAGTACCCTCCCAGGATGGGAGAAGAATGCTGAAAGTAGACTGTAGACCAAACATGATTGCCACTCAATGCCTCTTTTCCAAACCACAGCACCGAAAAGGAGAGAGAGAACAAAGGGGAATGCCCTGCCACAAAGGCAGGGTGGGATGGGAGGGATGGGTGGTGGGAGGGATACTGGGATCTGTGGTGGTGGAAAATGGGCACTGGTGGAGGGATGGGTACTTGATCATTGTATAATTGAAACCCAAGCACAAAAATTTGTAAGTCTACAACTGTACCTCATGGTGTTTCACTAATAAAATATTTTAATTAATAAATAAAAGAAAAAAGAAAAAAATGATGGCTTGAGGAACCGGTAGGAATAGGAGATGTGTGCTGAAAGTAGATAATGGACCAAACATGATATTTGGGTATCTTGCACTTCTCTTATTGTTTCCATAACTTTTTCAGCTTAATTTTTAATTTCATTATCAATACTTTTTATTTCTCTATATTTTGCAAGTTATTTTTATTCTTCTATAGAATGATATTTTAGGACCATTGTAAGCATTCTATCACTATCACTATCACCGCATTGTTCATCGATTTGCTCGAGCGGGCACCAGAAACATCTCCATTCATCTCTGTCACGTGCTAGTGTAGCCTGATGACATATTGGGGGCTCTTTCAAGGTCAGGGGAATGAGGACCATCATTGTTACTGTTTTTTTTTTAAATTTATTTATTTATTTATTTCCTTGATCGCATCTCTGCACTGCTTTGCAAGCTCGGACGTTAGCTTGCGGTTGCCTGAGGCATGCGCCAAACCACGCTGGCGAATTAGCTCAAGAGTTTTCGAAGATAGGCGACTTTTTGTGGCTATCTCTCTCTTGGCGTTCCTCGCACATTCATGGAGGTGCTGAACCAGTCGATCGTATTCCTCGTCAATGTTGTCAACAATGGCATCTTCCCATGTTGCCGCAATAGTACCAAAGAGTTCCCAGTTGGTGGTCGTTCTGGGAGTTCTCTTTTTGAACTTTGCAGCCCTTTCTCCCCGCTCTGTGAAGTAGAATTTTGCACGAAGGAGACGGTGGTCCGATCCCGTTCGAAATTTTGGGACAACAGCGACATCAGTCAGGCAAAACCGTCGATTGAATATGATGTGGTCTATTTCGTTGTGGAATCGTCCACCGGGAGACTCCCATGTCCATCGTTTAGATTCTGCCTTCTGGAACTGGGAGTTACCATGAATGGTCTTGGTCGACATGATGAACTCAGACAGTCTCTCACCCTGTTCGTTCCATTCTAGGCCATGGGTTCCGATGTGAAGTTCTTCAGCTGATCTTCTCGGTCCTATCTTGGCATTAAAATCACCCACAATGATCTTGTAGAAGGTGTGGTCTTCTTTATAGAATTTCTCTAGCTCCATGTAGAACTTCTCGATTTCTCTTTCATCATAATGAGATGTTGGTGCGTAGACAACGAAGATAGAAACTGCAGGCAGTGAGCCACATCTATTCAAATGTAAACGTCCGATTCGGGTTGTTAGGCATTCGAATGAATCAATGCTCTTGGCCAAGTTTGTGTTGATAAGGACACCGACGCCTCCAACACCTCTTTTATCGCATGTTCCGAGGAACAATTCTTCTCCAGTGTCGAAAACGGCATGGTGAGATTCGTGTCTTCTTGTCTCGGTCAGACCAATGATGTCGTACTTGATCATTCGCGCTTGTACCATCAGGTCCTCGATGGATGCATCTGATGCTAGCGTACGTGCATTGAAAGTACAGACGATCATTTTTGTCTTCCTTCGTTGTGGCAGCCTAGGTCGGCCTTGAGATTTTGTCGGCCTCTCCTTTCTCATCCTTCTCAGTGCTGCCATGTCGGTGAAGCCTTCAGGGTCAGGTGAATGAGACCAGTTGTAGTTACTGGTTTTGGCATATCGAATACACAGCGGATAGCTTGCCAGGCTCTTCCGTGCGGGCGGAATACTCTCGGTAGCTTGCCAGTCTTTCCGAGAGGTATAGAGGCTTTTGGGGTGACCTCTAATCACCCTTGTAGGTGTTACCATATTTGAACACTATCAAATATGGTACGACAATTCCAGAAGACGGGTATTTAGTGTCTTATGATGTGTCGCGCGGCCGCTTGCGGCCGCGCGGGTCCGGAAAGCGTCCTGGAGTGTGGCGACGGCTGGGTAGTGGAAGTAGTGTCGAGAGTGGAAGTCTGCCAGTGGGGTATTTATCTGGGTAGGGTGGGTCTCCTGTGCACAATTCGATCCCTGGGTGGTTGATGGAAGCAGACAGGGCAGGGTAGGGTGGGGCTCCTGATTAGAATCCCTTTGTCACCTGTGGTGGTGGGAGCAAGCAGAGAAGCTCTGTCCCTGGGTCCGCCGAGCCTGGAGTCCAAGGTCTCAGAGAGTTCCGCTTACCTTGTTCTGTGGGTCTTCAGTTGTGCGTGGGTCTTGGCCGGAGCTGCCGCGCGGGTCCGGAAAGCGTCCTGGAGTGTGGCGACGGCTGGGTAGTGGAAGTAGTGTCGAGAGTGGAAGTCTGCCAGTGGGGTATTTATCTGGGTAGGGTGGGTCTCCTGTGCACAATTCGATCCCTGGGTGGTTGATGGAAGCAGACAGGGCAGGGTAGGGTGGGGCTCCTGATTAGAATCCCTTTGTCACCTGTGGTGGTGGGAGCAAGCAGAGAAGCTCTGTCCCTGGGTCCGCCGAGCCTGGAGTCCAAGGTCTCAGAGAGTTCCGCTTACCTTGTTCTGTGGGTCTTCAGTTGTGCGTGGGTCTTGGCCGGAGCTGCCGCGCGGGTCCGGAAAGCGTCCTGGAGTGTGGCGACGGCTTGTTCTGTGGGTCTTCAGTTGTGCGTGGGTCTTGGCCGGAGCTGCCGCGCGGGTCCGGAAAGCGTCCTGGAGTGTGGCGACGGCTGGGTAGTGGAAGTAGTGTCGAGAGTGGAAGTCCAGAGATGCGATCAAGGAAGACCTCAAAGAGAGAAGAGCAGAAGTACTGGTAGATGCGGCAGAAGCCGGGAAAAGTATTCGTAGCGCCCGCCTGTCCTTCGCCAACTATAAGACCAAGATGACTGCCCTCCGACGTCCTGATGGATCCATCACATCCTCCAGAACGGCAATGGAGAAGATTATCCATGACTTCTACTCAAATCTCTTCGATAGCCATGTCCACTTGCCGACATACCAAATTCCACAGGATGGGTATGTCGTTCCCAACGTTCTCCCTTCCGAAATCCGACACGCCATTTCGTCAGTAAAGAAGCAAACAGCACCCGGCCCAGACAAGGTCAGACCTGAACACCTGAAGAACCTGCCGTCAGTACTCATCAATACACTGGCTCGGCTCTTCACTCGCTACCTGTCTGAATGCAAGGTTCCATCTCAATGGAAAACCAGCAGGACCGTACTACTGTTCAAGAAGGGAGACATCCATGACATTGGCAACTATCGCCCGATCTGCCTATTGTCTGTCATCTACAAGTTGTTCACTCGAGTCATCCTGAATAGGATTGGCAGAACACTAGATGAAGGACAACCATGTGAGCAAGCAGGGTTCCGCAAAGGATTCAGCACCATCGACCATATCCACACGATAACCAAACTCATTGAGGTTTCTCGGGAGTTCAAGATGCCGCTCTGCTTAACGTTCATTGATTTAAAGAAGGCCTTTGATTCTGTTGAGACGGAAGCGGTCATTGAAGCCCTAGCCAATCAGGGCATTCAAGCCCAATACATCAGGATCCTCCGTGAGCTGTATTGCGGATTCACTACCAGGATCTCACCATTCTACAAAGAAGTGATCGTTGATGTCAAGAGAGGGGTGCGGCAGGGTGATACCATTTCACCAAAACTCTTCAGTGCCACCCTCGAGAACATCATGCGACGACTGGAATGGGAAGGAATGGGAGTGAAGATAGATGGTCGGCAACTACACCACCTCCGCTTTGCTGATGACATTGTTTTAATAACACCAAACATCAGCCAAGCGGCACAAATGCTGGCCGACTTTGACCGTGAGTGTGGAAAGGTAGGACTACAGCTGAATCTTACGAAGACAATGTTTATGAGAAATAGCCTTGTTCCTGACGCCCCATTCGCTCTCAATGGAACGACCATCTCCGAATGCAACAGCTATGTGTACCTAGGTCGAGAGGTCAACATGACAAATGACCTGGCACCCGAGCTGCGCAGGAGGAAGAGAGCGGCTTGGAACGCCTTCAAGAACGTCGAAGAAATAGCTAAGAGGACGAAGAACCTCCGGCTCCGGGCACATCTCTTTGATTCCACTGTTCTTCCTGCATTAACATATGCCTCAGAGACCTGGGCCCTACGCAAACAAGATGAGAACGCCATTCAGGTCTCCCAAAGAAGAATAGAAAGAGCTATGCTTGGAATATCACGTTTCACTCAAATGAGAGAACGAATCCGGAGTTCTGACATCCGTCGACGATCAAGGATCAGGGACGCTGTCTCATTTGCCAAGGTGTTGAAAATCAGATGGGCTGGTCACGTAATGAGATTTAAAGACGACCGTTGGACTAGAGCTGTTACTGATTGGATTCCACGGGATGTCAAGAGACCACGTGGCCGCCCACCTACCAGATGGTCAGACTTCTTTGTCAAGGTCATGAACGATCGGTTTGAGGCCCTCCATGTTCCCGGAGCGAAGAGATGCCATTGGGCTACACTAGCACGCGACAGGGACAAATGGAGACGTTACTGGCGCCCGCTCGAGCAAATCGACGACTAACGGGAAGTTAAGTGATTAAGTGATTAAGTGATTTATTTATTTATTTATTTATTGAATCACTGTGGGAAAGGTTACAAAGCTTTCAGGTTTAGGTCTCAGTCATGCAAATATCAAACACATTTCCCTTTACCAATACTTATTTTTTACCATGAGGAACCCCAATAAAACCCCACCCCCCACCCCTCCCAGCCCCTGTGAGGCAGATGAATTCTAAATTGTTACTGTTTTTGGCATATCTAGTATGCCACAGGTAGCTTCCCAGGTTCCGCCCTTGGGGCGGGATACTCTCGGTAGCTTGCCAGGCTCTCCAAGAGCGATGGAGGCTTTTAGGGCAGACTCTAACCACCTTTACAGGTGTTCCCAGTCAGGCATACATGCAAGAAAGAGACTCTCAGTAGCCTGTTGGGTTCTCTGAGAGTGAGAACTAGAAAATAAGAGGTTGCACAGTTGCAAATGCAGCCGTGCACTTCCAGGAGCTTGGTTTTATAGTCTCTGGATCTTGGCTGTTGATGGGTTTGCACGACAGTTGGTGGGTATAACTATCTAGCTACTAGAAGATGGGGGATCTAGATGGAGGAGGCCCAGTCCCAAACCAGCAGGCTTGGAGATCTCAGCCCCGGGTCCCGCACACCTGGGTTCCTCTGCCGGTTCCTTCATGCTTGAGGCCAGTCCTAGTGTGTAGATAGTGGTCTCAGCATGGCTGTGGCTGTGTCCCGGAGGTCTTCAGCTGCCGGGGCTCTGCTCAGGGCAGAGAGGGAAACTCAACCTTCCTCCCCCCTCCAAGGGGCCCCGGTGAGGACTGCCAGACATGGAGGCAGGGGGTTCTGTGTTGTTCTCTTCTGGGAGCTTGGTTTTATAGTCTCTGGATCCTGGCTGTTGATGGGGTTACATGGCAGTTGGTGGGTGTAACTGTCTAGCTACTTGAAGATGGGAGATCTGGGTGGAGGAGGCCCAGTCCCAAACCGAGCAGCCTTGCAAATCTCAGCCCCAGGTTCTGCACACCTGGGTTTCTCTGCCGATTCCTTCATGAGTGACACCTGTCCTAGTGTGTGGAGAGTGATCTCAGCATGGCTGTGGCTGGGTCCCGGAGGTCTTCAGCTGCTGGGGCTCAGCTCAGAGCATAGAGGGAAACTCAACCCTCCCCCCTCCAAGGGGCCCCAGTGAGGACAACCAGGCCTGGGGGGCAGGAGACTCTGCCTTGTAAGCATTAAAGGAATGAAAATTACATCCACTGTAAATATTCTCAGGTCAAAAAAATGGTTGATAATAATAAAACATTCAAAGTCTACAAAAAGTTTAAGTGAACATCATCTTCACCAAATAACATAAGGTAAAAAAAGGTAAAGGCCCTCCCGTTGTTCGTCGATTTGCTCGAGCGGGCCCAGTAACGTCTCCATTGGAGACTTTGTTGTTACTGTGTTTGGCATATCGAATACGTCATGGGGAGCTTTCCAGGCTCTGCCGTGCGGGTGAGATACTCTCGGTAGCTTGCCGGGCTCTCTGAGAGGGGCGGAGGAATCGAACTCGGGTCGGCCATGTTGGATGCGTGCAAGGCAAACGCCCTACCGCTGTGCTATCGCTCCATACCATATTAAAATACAAAAGTATCTCAGAAAATTTATCCAGAATCTGAAGATACAATCAAAAATAAAAATGCTATCAGAAACGAAAGAGAAAATATTTATTGATGAAATTTCAAACCATGATGACCTAGTTTTTCAAAAAAGAATATTTAATTGGCAAATTTCAACTTAATCTTAGAAACCAAATACACAATAGTTGTGAATATAAAAGTTTTAGTATTTCCAATATGATAATAAAATAAATAAACCTGCAATTTAACCACAAAGTTTCAAACTCATTACATTTACAATATGCTAAAATTCTTCACAGAAAAGTTAAAAAATTAAATAATAACATATTTTCAAAATCTCTAAGAACTAGAAAGAGCCCAATGTTTTCTGAAAGTTTCAGGAATGCAGGTTTCATGTTGGTCCCTAGCCTCCACCTGGACTGTCCAAATCTACTCCTTTATGTGACATAAATATAAGGTAAAAGTTATCTTAAACCCTTAAAGCAGTCTTGTTGAAAAGAAGTAGCCAGCTATTTTGCTGTACATTTCAATCTAACATTTAATATCGTCATCAAATATTAAATTGCACTGTAGCACTGTCCTCCCATTGTTCATCGATTTACTCAAGTGGGCACCAATAACTTCTCCATTGTGAGACTTGTTGTTACTGTTTTTGGCATTTCAGATACGCCATGGGGATATTGCCAGGCTCTGCCATGAGGGCGGGATACTCTGAGTAGCTTGCTGGGCTCTCCGAGATGGATGGAGGAATCGAACCCAGGTCAGCCGCGTGCAAGGCAAACACCCTATCAACTGTGCTATCACTGTATCACTGTCATCCCATTGATCATCGAATTACTCAAGCGAGTGCCAGTAACATCTCTGTTCCTCCCAGCCCTGAGATTTTAGCAGCCTCTTCTTACTTGTCTTTTCTCAATGATTACAGGGTCAGGGAAATGCGACCTATTGTCGTTACTGTTTTTGACATATCAAATACGTCACAGGGAGCTTGCAGGGCTCTGCCTCTGTGGGCTGGATACTCTTGGTAGCTTGCCGGGCTCTCTGAGAGGCATATATTTATGTTTTTCTCTATGATTTGTTGCCTACCCATCAGACATGGTGTAGTAATAGTGGAAAATGGGTAGGAAGTGTCTTATAATGTGTCACACAGCCGCACAGTCCAGTTCCACATTATCTGGGTTTATTAGCTTGAGGAATGCAGAATGGACCAGAAGTTGCAGTTTGGTACCTCATCAACTCTGCAGTGACTTTGGCTGCTGCAATTAGCCCTGCTGCTACCACATAGAAATGGTGGCCAGTGCCCTTGAAGATTGGAACTGAATAAAAAAGATCTCATTAGTGGCCTCACTTCTTTGGTATGCTAAATTCAATTGGTGATGACTGGATTAGCAGGACACTTATTTCCTTTGCTTGGGTTTTTGATTCAACCTATATTTTTCATTGCTTATTAAGTTTGTTAACCAACTAATTTCATCGGTAACATTGGTGTGTATATGAATTCATTATAATTCTATCATGTTAATGGAAAATGGTAACAATGATTTGATATGCACAAGAAATAAAAGAGGAAATATGGTATGTAAGGATTAAATTGCAGCTTCGCTTTGATCTTCGTGTACTCATTGAATTAAGAAATTCCTTATCTTGATGTATTGTAGTCATAGTGGGAAAGGTAAAAGTCTAGGCAGGGAGCTGGAGGTAGGAACTCAGAGTAACCCATTCTAGAAACCGGACAGTGATGTCACAAAGAAGGACCTGATTAGCTAGATAAAGTTGGGAGAGACGCAGAAACAATCTATGACAAAATGAAACATAAAGAGAATGCATCCAACACAAAGATGCCCAGCACTGGGGCTCATTGGTAGCCCTATGTGTGCCCTCCCACCCTGATTTTATAGTAACAATGCAACCAACCAAGAAACTCCATAATTCTGATCCTCTTTGTCCAACAATTGTAATATGGGCCAAGAAATGCCTACATAAGGTTCTCTGTATCCTAATTCTGGGTCACAGCTTCAAGTCAGTTGGCTTAAATGTGGTCCATTTAGATGCTAATAACATCTTGATTTTTTGCCTAACCATGGTTTCAGTGTGATTAACTAAGCAAATTTCATTACAACGCCTTCCCATTCCTTGCCTTTGCAGGGAGTTTCTCTGGCCTAACCATTTTGACTTAGGCTTCTCCACACCTGCTCTTAGGGCTGAAACACTTCAGTAATTATACTTTCTTCTTAAGGACAGTGAGATCAGCTTCCAGCAGCCTTTCATCCCTCCCTCACCCAGCCCCCAAGAAGCAGGTGCACCTACCCTTCAGCCTGCATCGGCCTGTGCAGTGTGCCTGCGACTTTTTTCCCCACTCAGCTCCTGTGGGCAGACACTGGGACACTCCCTCTCTGAGCAAGACTGTGAGAGTCTCACTGGAGACAGGTCAGGGTGAGCCTAATGAGTCTGGGCAGAACTGGTACATAAAAAAGGATTGCACTGTTCCTCTGACTGAAGTGTTCACAGATGATTGCCTGTAAAAACACATGGTCCTCAGCAACAGGATAGAGCTAATGAAGGCACTGAGTAATTATACACAAGCATTGAAAATGGATTCATTCAGAAGGTTCAGGTTCTTCTGTATCTTCAGCTGAGTCATTTCCCATGGCATCAGGTATCTCAATAACTGTACTAGGCTCGGTCTGTGGTAGCAATGTGTCTCCAAGGGTTTGGTAACTACCAGTGTGTGATGATGATACAGAAGAAGTGATAGTGTGTCTTGTGAACAAGACAACAGGTTTCTTTTTTCACGACTGTCCTCATGTTTCAGTAAGAGCTTATTTTTGGAGATTCTCTTATAGTATTTCCAATGTTGCTGGACTGATTAGAAATGTCTTCTATGCTATCAGAGATGTCACATATTTTTAGTAACAAGAAGCATCATTTCCATCATCCTTGATCTCCCACATAAGATCTGAAGAAGGTGTAGTGGTGCGTTATGGTGACAATGGACATTTCTATGCAGACAATGAAGTCCTGCAGCCCCATGGCCAATGTCTCTGCCATCTTCCATTCCCAGATGGAGCTCTGGGATATCACACCAAATTTCACCAACAAAGCAATCACCACTGCATGCCAGAACTTAACGACAACCACAAGCTTCACACAAACGAGCTTCCCTGTGGGCTGGGTGGGACTCAGCTCTTCTTCAGTGCTTTGTGAAATAATAGGAGGAAATACATGAAAAAGATCTGGGACACGTTGCTGAAGATAATTAAATCCAAGCTCTGGACAAGATGAAAACTCCTTCACTGTAAACGTGCAATAGCTCACAGATGACTGCCACAGTGATGGTGATCAGAGTGATCATGACATAATGCAGCATGCTCACCTTGCACGAGGACAGCAATGTCTCTCCTAGGGTGCAAGGTGGGAAACAGAGGAAGAGAGGTGAAGATATTGCACTGCTATTTGCCTTTCAGATTGGCCTTGAGGGTGGGAACTAGCTCTTCAGGTAGTTGAGTAGGAAGGTCATGAAGTTGTGGAGTGCATAAGCTCTAAAGCACTCCAGGAAAGTGTGTGCGTGTGTGTGTGTGTGTGTGTGTGTGTGTGTGTGTGTGTGTGTGTGTATGGTGATGGTGGATTATTTCAGAGCCATGCAGAAACCTTGAGTCCAATTGGTTCATCAGGGGAGTTGCCATGGTTTCCTCATTTTCTGCTGCAGATTTGTTTTCTCAGGCTTCACATTTCAATGGCACCACTTCACAAACATAGGTTCTGCCTCTCCAGCATGATGCTCTGATCCCCTGAACACACGGCTAGTCACTCCCCAAATACTCAGGTTTTCTCAGGATGTGCATAGGAGAGCATTGGGCATGTCTATGCCACCACCACCACTCAAGCATCTGGGGGCATTGAGACGTTCACAAGCACTTCAGAAAGGGTGTAGAGACCTGGCCAACCTCTCTATACCTGATGTGCCAGTATGGGGCCTCCACGGGAGGCTTGGGGAACTGGAAGTACCTTCCCAGAGCATTGAAACAGCTGGGTTAGACCAGACCAGTGACTGACGGCCTGCTGAGCAGATACTCCAACTCTCTCCTGCACACCCATCCATGCTATGGGGTCTCTATCCCCTTCACTGAGTGATGCTGCTGGTCTCTTCTCAGAGCACTCAAGGCCCTGCACGCTAAGTCACTCTTGTCCTTTCCCATTCCCGCCCTTTCTTCAATCAGATTAACCATGGTTTTTCTTCCTCATGACCCCAGAGAATGTAGATGTGGGTTTGGGGCATCATCCAGGCATGAGTAGGTTTGCTTCTATGACTATTCCTTCTTTTCTGAGGAAATAACCTTTTGACTTTGTGGGTAAATAATAGAGTCCCTCTCCTCATGTCCACATCTATCATCGGTCCTCCTCACTATACTTTAGAAATTATTACCACAGCATTGGAACAGCCGGGCTAGACAAAACCAGTGCTTGTCCTCCTAAATACATGCTAGAAAATGCATTTCTCTTTGGCCACCACATTTGGACATGTTTTGCTTACATATCTAGCCTGTAAGAGTCAAGAGAGTTTGGGAGTTTCTTGTTCGCTGCACAGAGGTGGGAGCACAGTGAGAACTTGCAGTCCCAACAAAGTGGGACTTGGTGAAATGCAAGGACTTCAGACACTCACTGGTGATAGATGTGACTAACCTGGGCATCTTCTGTGCACTGGTTTCAGCTAAGGAATTTAAGCTAAGTACAAATACCCCAAAGTGAATGCTGGGTTTGGGGCATAGACACCCACACGCCCCCCAAAAATGGCAATTTCAATACCATACCGTGGCTTACCACATTGATTTTGCTTCTGTCTATGGAGCCAGTTACTAAGGAGCTGAACCCAATTCAGTAGGATGATACAATGTTGCCTCACAAAGAAAGATGAGGGGAGGAAGAGACTATATGCGATTTGGGCGTAAGGATTATTTAAACTCTAAATTTAAAAAAACCAAAAGAAGACTTGGGGTAATCTTTGAACACCAAAAAAGTTCCTATTTCATAAATGAAATTTAGAGTTCTCAGGGAAATCCTGAATTGTATGTGAAAGAAAATAACATTGCTGATGGGAGAAAATTCTGGAAACTGAGACTTAAACCTTTCATAAGACATGTGCATTGATAAAGGATCATTTGCAACTACCCTATCTCCCTGGATGACGGTAAGTCCCAAGAAACTTGTCACTAGAATGGACACCCAAGTTAGATATGCATAAACAACCTTATTCTGTGTACTATTATTTTCTTGATAGCCTCCTACAAGTGGTATCTCATCTCATGCCTCATTCATACCTTTTTGGTTTGGCTTAAGATGATATATAAGGTGGCTGAGTAGGCCATGCTGTAAATATCTCCCATCTATAGGAGAAACACATGACATGACAGTTGTTTATTGCTCCTGTTTATCTCTTTTGTTATGAGGACATCTTAGCCAAGAACCTAAAAGGTCCACGTGAAAATGTTTTTTCTCTTTCTCCTCCTTTTGTTGCTGCTGTGATGTATGGGCATCACATATCACCTCCACCCACACACCCCGCACACACACACACATGCCAGCAAATGCCGGCAAGGGGCTACTACCTGTGTGCTCTCCAGGGCTCACTAGTCTGTGAGCTGTGGGCCTCAGAACACACTGGCTGGAGTTCCTGCATTCACAACTCCCATGTCTTTGGATAATGAATAATGAATACACAGCAAGTTTGTTTGTTCATAATCATCTTCACCCTGTGATATGTTTCTGACCTTTAGTGGTCCCCTTACATTTTTCCAGTATTCTTTACCTGCCTAGAAAAGACATATCTGACATCAGAGACAAACCAACATTGCTATGCACGGAGAAGCCCACATTCCTAGTTCTTGACCTCCTACAAAGAATGTAAAGGGCAAAGTATAATGATGGGTTATAATGGCAAAGACTATTTCAAGGCAGATTATGAAGTTCTGCAGTCCCATAGCCACTGCCTACACTGCCTGCACTCCCAGGTTCGCTTTTGGGAAACAATACCAAGTTTCCTTCAACAATGCAATCGCCATTGCTTCGCAGAGGAAATGAAAACCTTGGGTTTTGCAACAAGGAAATTTTCCATCAACTGGCTGGGACTCAGCTCCTCCATTAGTACTTCGTAAACCAGTAGGAGGAAACACATGGGAAAGAACTGGGACACGGTGTTAATGACGACCAAATAGCTCCAAGCTTTGGAGAGGCTGATGTTTCCTTTGCTGTAGATGTGGACCTGCTCTCAGATGTCACTGATGATGGTGGCAAGAAGTCTGATCATGATGTATGGCAAGCATACTCTTCTTGCAATGGAACAGCATTTTCTCTCCTCTGGGGTACAGCAGACAGGAGGAAGGAGTGCTTGTACCGCTCCTTAATGAAGTTGTCAATGACAAACACTTCGTGTGTGAAACTAAAACAAACTTCAATTAAGTATAAGTACAAGTCGAGTAAACGTTATTTAGCTTATGATATTAAATAATTAATATATATTCTGCCCCTCTCAGAGAGCCCGGCAAGCTACTGAGAGTATCTCGCCCTCATGGCAAAGCCTGGCAAGCTCCCCATGATGTTTTCGATATGCCATACACTAACAAGTCTCACAATGTTACTGGGCCTGCTCGAGCAAATCGATGAACAATGGGAGGACAGTGACAGTGAAGTGACAGTGATATATAGTATATATATATATATATATATATATATATATATATACTTAGTATTCGAATATATAAAATATATTCTCTAAATAACTAGTAAACTTACATGTGAAAATGATGTTCCATAGTACTATACAATGCTAAACACTTCAGTCATGATAAATTGCAGAAAACACTAAAAAATTATGAAAAACAAAATCGTCATTATTATCTTCCAAATATATTTAATATTTAGAAATTTTAAAACCGGTATGAAAGAACAAAAAATTACTTACCAATAGAGAATATAGAAATTTTTTAAAAGCAAAAACTTCAATTTTAAAATTAGTTGAAGGTCAACCACATTCTTTTTTTGTGTGTGTATGAAGCACCAACTATTGCATTCACATTAAAAAGAATTTTGAAGTTGAAAATAATTTTAGTGATATAAATGACTTATAAGAGAAATTTCAATTCTCAAAATCCATTTATAAAAGTATGTCAAGGGCAAAATAAAGCAATCCCTTCCCCCAACCACTCAGATGCAAAGGATCTTTCTACAACTTAATCCTACAAAATAAGGAAACAATTTGAACACCTTTACCTACAAAATAAGGAAACAATTTGAACACCTTTACTAGAATCTCCAAGGTAATTTTATAAAGGGCGGTGGCATATCCCTCTTTAGTCATAAACTTAACTAAATAGGTCTTGTAATTTATCAGATTCTTTAAAGGAGTGTCCTATTTGTGTACTCGTTTGTCAAACACCATGTGTGATGCAAGTTTAAAATGGTAGAAGCCAAAAAGGTAGAACATCAAGCACTTACCTAGGACACTACCAACCTAGGTTCTATCTCTCTGGGATCCCAAAGAAGCAGACTTTTGAGTTCAAAGTCAGGAGTAAGTCTAAGTACCTCTTGGTTTATATATGAATATATACTAAAGAAAGCTTCTTCTTAAAAGGTGTAAACAGCTCTTCATTTTCATCCCCCAAGCTAAATTGGTCTTCTCCCCCACCCAGCTGAGCTGGTCTTCTCCCCCACCCAGGTCAGTTTATCTGCTGCTTCTCAAACCTGGGACTTGGATTTCTCCCTGCAAGCCCCCCAGGCGTCCTCTCAGACCTTGGGAGACAAAGCAACCCTGAGCCTCTGACTCTTCCTTTTCGTCCCCTAAGCTAAGCTGGTCTCCCCCACCCAGGTCAGTTTATCTGCCGCTTGATCACTGTATAATTGAAACCCAAGCACAAAAATTTGTAAGTCTACAACTGTACCTCATGGTGTCTCACTAATAAAAATTAATTTTAAAAAAAGGTATAAACAAAATCAAAAGTAAAAGGTTAAAAATACTTCAGATAAGCAGAGCAGAATATGCACAAACTTAATTCACGTTTTTACTTTTGACTTTTATAGATGCGAGATGAAAAACAGAGGCCTGAAGAATCACTGTCCTCCCATTCTTCATCAATTTGCTAGAGCAGGCCCAGTAAAGTCTCCATTGTGAAACTTGTTGTTACTGTGTTTGGCATATTGAATATGTCATGGGTAGCTTGCCAGGCTTTGCCATGCAGGTGAGATACCCTCTGTAGCTTGCCGGGCTCTCCGAGAGGGGCAGAGGAATCGAACCGGACTCGGCCGTGCTGGCCACATGCAAGACAGATGCCCTACCACTGCATTGGTGGTATAGTGGCGAGCCCGAAGAATCATTAATTAATAAAGCTAGTAACTTCTTCTACAAATCAGCAAACCTCAGGGAACATGGACATTGAAGTTTGAAGTATAATAAAAGATTCAAATTGAGACTATAGGAGTTCTACTTACCTCTACTGTGAAAAAAATGCTGGAGACAGAGAGTCATTCGAAACCTTAACAAAACAAAAAATATCTATATGATCTACAAAGTCTTAAAGTTTATTCAAGCAATGGGAAATCTGGAGTAACCAGCAGCTCCCCATCTCTCCCAAAAGCTACTTTCAGAAGGAAAGAGCATAAAACTACTCGCCTGTGTAATGAGGGATCAGAGAGATATAAGGTAGGTAGAATAGGACACTAAAATTGCAAGGATTATATTAGTAATGCAAGATAGAAATAGTGTTAGAGATACAAATGCAAGTTCAGTTCACCCTCAACTACAAACACTTCGTGGTGTCCTTTGCTGGGAAATCTTAAGAAATCTGGGCAGCCCCAATGAAATCTTTCTTTTTCAAAATTCTGGTAAGGGCAGCCACCTTCACTATAGAGTCCTACCAGGAATATTCTCTCTTCATGGCATCGAACTGGAGAAAGGCCCTAACCAGCGCCACAGGGATGTAGACTAAGACACAATACCAAAGGGTAAAAACAAGAGAACACTGCTAAACTGACTTGAGGGAAGAAACTCTAGGACTCACCGCTTACCCACTTACCGGGGCAGGGAAAGGTAGAATCTAAGGGCATGCAGAGGAAAGAAGGATCACAAGGACAACAAGTCCTGATACTCTGAGAAAACAGGTGTGGGGAGCTTGGATCCTACTTGGACATCTCACCTGTGCACAGACCGCTGCATACTCACAGCTAACAAGCAGCAGCAGAAACAAGCACACACCGGGAGCCCAGAGTGTAGGAAGAAAAATTTTTCAGGTACAGCAGTGAGTAGGAAAACAGTGAGAAGTAGAGCTCCGAGCAGAATTTCAGCAACAAAGCTCCATCTTAATATTCAGGTTGCACTGAAGGAATGTGCAGCAGCACTGTGCTAATGAAAACAATATCTGAGAACCCGTTCAACGCTCCTAATCTGACTCAAATTTCCACACGAGTTTCTTGTCAAAAATAGTTTTAAAAAACATGTCATGGCCCAAATGAGCAACTATGTGAGAGCAGACACCTGCGGTTTTACAAGTGTTCTAGAAGTGAGACTTGAATTGTAAACCAGGATCTGCACCAACACAGGGACCCTTCCCTCCAGGTATACCTGTGGCAGGGGGCATGACCTCTTGGGTTGCTGCAGATCATGCATCTGACAATTAATTTCCCTTTCATGCTGCACTGGACCCATATCTCAGCTTCCTTTACAGAACTCTTATGACTAAAGCCTGGCTACCTCAGCTGCATAAAGCCAGTAGTCTGCCATTCTATTCCAATCAAAATTCAACAAAATAACTGTGAACACAAGAATCTGTACAAACCTAATTTAAAAGAAAATATTGCCTGGATCAGTTTTAGAGGTCCCACATAATTCGCACAGGAGCACCAAAGTACTATACTTGAAAGAGGAAGATACTATACTTGAAGGGGGAAGAAGAGAACACTATTGACCAAACTGAAGCCTCAACAGGGAATACCCACATTAAGAATCTCTCTGATAAAGAATTCTGAGGTGAAGCTAAGAGGATGTTATTGAGCTCAAAGAAACAGTGGAATGGACATCCAATAAAATAGAGAGGTAAAGGCCCTCCCGTTGATCATCGATTTGCTCGAGCGGGCCCAGTAACGTCTCCATTGGAGACTTTGTTGTTACTGTGTCTGGCATATCGAATACTCTCGGAAGCTTGCCGGGCTCTCTGAGAGGGGCAGAGGAATCGAACTCGGGTCGGCCATGTTGGCTGCGTGCAAGGCAGACGCCCTACCCGCTGTGCTATCGCTCCAGCCCAATAAAATAGAGAGGATATGAAAGAAATGGTGGAAGGGGCAGTCAATATAATACAGAAAAAAATTAGAGCATAAATTTAAAAAAAGCTACAAAAAGAATAGTCACTAATAAAAATTTTGGTAGATGAAATAAAAAACTCAGGGGATGCCCTCAACAGTAGAATGGCAACTGTTGAAGACAGAATCAGTGAGCTTGAAGATGTGCTCCAGAAAACATAAAGGCAATAACAGAATATGGTAAAAAGACTTCAAAATAGCTCAATGGTGAGTAAGAGATATATGGAATGAGTTCAAGAGGCATAACATAAAAATCATCTGAGTACCAGAATAGGGAGGCAAGCCCAATTACTACCAATAGTGGTAGTAACTGTTAATGACATCACTACTGAGAAGTTCCCAGAGCTGGAGAATGCAGGCATCCAGATCCAAGAAGCCCGAAGGGTACCAGCTAAAAAAGACCCTAATAAAACGAATCAAAGAAACATAATGAGAACGACAATTAGCAAAGATAGAGACACAATACTGAAAGCAGCAAGATCAAAGAAGAAATCACATACAAAGGAGAACTTTTTAGATTTTCAGCAGACTTATCAGACGAAACCCTCCGGGTCCAAAGATATTGGGATATAGTTAAAAAAAAAAAACTCAATGAAATGATTTCCTCAGAATACTGTATCCAGCTAGACTCTCATTCAGATTTGAATGATATACTACTTCATGAATTAATAACAGCTCAGGAATTTTGTAGATTTAAACCTTAAATGAAAAACTGAAGGTGCTAGTGTAACACAAAATAAAACCCCAAAATACAACAACCTTCTACAGAATGTTGACACAAAACCCAATGAAAATATTCTCTCTCATCGTCAATGGTTTAAGTGCACCAATAAAGAGTCACAGAGCTGAAAAATGGATTAAAAATCTAAATCTATCATTCTGCTGTCTATAAGCAAAACACAAACAGTCATAGTAAAAATAGACTCAAGGTCAAGGAAGGAAAACAAAATTTCAAGCAACCAATTTCTTCAAAAAAGCCAGGGTAGCCATACTAGCATCTGATAACATAAATTTTAGGATGAAAAAGATAAGAAGTGACAATAAAGGCCATTTCACAATCACTATCACCCCATTGTTCATCAATTTGCTCGAGCGGTCCCAGTATCGTCTCCATTCATCCCTGTCACATGCTAGTGTAGCCCGATGACATATGGGGGGCTCTTTCAGGGTCAGAGGAATGAGGACCATCATTGTTATTGTTTTTGGCATATTGAGTATGCCACAGGTGGCTTGCCAGGCTCTGCCATACGGGATACTCTCAGTAGCTTGCCAGGCTCTCCGAGAGCAATGGATGCTTTGGGGGCAGCCTCTAATCACCTTTACAGGTGTTCCGAGTCAGTAATATATGCGAGAATGATACTCTCAGTAGCCTGCTGGGTTCTCTGAGAGCAAGAACTTGGGAGTAAGAGGTCGCAAAGCCACAAATGCGGCCGCACGCTTCCGGGAGCTTGGTTTTATTTTATTTTATTTATTTATTTATTTAATTTCACAATAATCAAGAAATATGTACATCAGGAAGAAATTACACTCCTAAATTTACACGTGCCCAAGAGGGGTCAGCAAAATGCTTAAAACAACTGCTAATAGACTTCAAGGAGGACACTGTTAGCAACAAAATAGTAGTCAGAAACTTCAGCACTGCCTTATCACCTCTTGATAGATCAATGAGACTAAAACTAAAAAAGGAACTACTGGTGCTGAAGGAAGAAATGGAAGAGAAAGGGCTAGTAGATATTCACAGGGCTTTTCATCCCCTCAAAAGCAGAATACACATTCTTCTCCAATGCACAGGGAACATTTTCCAAGATTCCTTAGTGCAGAGACAGGAATAACCCCTGTGCATCGCCATGTGTGACCCCAAAAAAATGGAATCTAAATTAGCTAGAATGCTACTAGGATGAACTTCAGAATAAGAAGAATCACCAAGGAGAGAGAAAACCATTAATAATCACAAATCATTAATAAACAAAATGCAACATATGTATGCATATGTTTATATATATATAAACACAAATATAGTATCTCAATATGAGTAAAATTTGATGGAAGAGAAAAATACTTTAATATCCAGAGCTGACACTTGAACTACCTTAGTAATCTCCAGAACGAGTGAACAAAACCAGTGGCCCAAATCATTGTTTCTCACCCTTTCACTGACTACAACTCCCTTCGGACCTTGTTTCTTCTTGTGGCACCCCGTTCTATCAGTTGGTATTCTAACCTTGTCACAAGACTAGAGGCAAAAATCACCCATTTATTTGATTTTAACCTGTGTTCCCCTTGTAACATCCTGGAGGGGCCCCTAGGAGTTATTTGATCCCTTGTTGAGTAATGCTGGTCTACAAAGTTCTATCATCTACTCAATCTACTTAACAATTGTGGAATATACATATACATATACATATATGCACATACATATACATGTTTATAAGTATTATACTGCAATCACCAGGCAAGGGATGTAGGGGGGGAACCAAGCGACAGACTAGAAGTATCATATGAGGTGGGGACTGGGCAGTGGCTTCCAGGGAACTGTTCTAAGTATCCATTAAAACCATAAATGGTATTTACACTATTATAAGCATATCATCTGAATTATCATAATAATTTTAATTGGCTAACGTTCCCCACATTTAATTTTCTCAAAACTATGTTCCAGCGGAGCCGCCGCGGGCCCTCGCGGCCGCCGTCCTTGGGCACGCCCGCGCATGCACCCTGAGCCTCGTCTCGGCCGGGCTGGGCGAGTCGCCCCGACTCTGCTGCAGGCTCCTGGCCGGCCGCCGTCTGGGTTGTTCTGCTGGGGTCCGTCACCTCCTCCTAAGGATGCATCCCGACTTATCTCCACACTTGCACAACTGAAGAGTGCAACATCTTGATAAACTTGCTTGAGGAATGTCACAAAAATCACGGCTCTCTGAAATGTTTTGGTCATTGCAATGATCTTGATTGAGAGATGAGAAAAATGCTTGAAGAAAGAGTGCACGGAAAAGAGGATCAAGAGCAGGGAGCATGGTAATGCGATGCGAAAGATACTATTTAATTCCCCAGAGGATTCTGAAAAATAAATTCTATTTTCACTGGTTGCCTTGGCTGAGAGAAGACCTAAAGCCTCTTGGTTGACAGCTGAAAGAATCCTCTCATTTGGCCTCTAGAACCCTTTGCCGATCCATAGACACAAGGCATGGAAAGATCCAGAAAAGCCTGGATTCTGACAATGTTTGCAGAGCCTTCAGTTCTCACCAGCAAACTTGACTTCCCACTTTCCCCCTTTCTCTCCACCAGGGAACACTGGAGTAACTTCTCTCCCTCAATAAAAGAACTGATTTTAATCATAAAACACACACACACACACACACACACACACACACACACACACACACACAGCAGCATCCCTTTTACTTACCTCTTATGAAATAATTTGCATTTTTAAATAAATGGACCCAAGAAAAGTTCATTTGTTAACAGTCATACGATGACTAAAGAGCAGTTTATCTTAAACCCAAATTTGTACGATCAGAGAGATAGAACCAGGATAAGGCTGTGTAGCTGACCCCAGTTTGTTCTCCAGCATCGCATATGGTCCCCCAGAGTACTTCCTGGAGTGATCCTTGAGCACAGAGCCAGCAATAAGCCCTAAGCACCACCAGGTGTAGTCCAACCCCCGTTTCCACTCCTGCCACCACCACCTAATTATGTATAAAACCAAATCCATACACATTACTAGCCTCAGTGCTCATAAACAAAGAGAGAGGGGAAAATATTAGCCCCAAGGGCTCATAGGTGGAGAGGTCAATAAAGCACAAGTAAGTCAAAAGGGAACAAACAGAAAGCCTGGAGTCAGAGCTGGACCCTCACAAAGCCGATGGGAAAGACAGCAGTCTGGGAGCAGGTGACACAGTACTTCCAGGTCACGGCATGACCAAGAATTGCAGGCACCTCCATCCTGACACATTCCCACGACTTGATGTCCAGACACACCATTAAGCACTGATCCTGTTGACTCCCACGTAAGGAAGGTTTATTCACTAGAAAACATACCAGACCAGCTACATACTCTGACACCATATCTGTCAGTGTTTCTGCATCTCCTCTAAATACGGACCCTTCTGGTCTGACTTCCTTCCAGGACCCATATCTCCCAAATACAAAATAATGATAATAATAATAATAGTGGTAATTTAAAATGAAATTCTAAAAACAAAAATTAGAATAAGATTATCATATAGTACAGCTGTTTGACTTCAGGTTAGATGCCCAAAAGACTGAAAAGAGTCAAAAAGAGATATTACAACCAAGCACACAGCATTAATCACAATAGCACAAGCATAGAAGAAGCAACACAAGTGTCTAGTGGTAGAAGAGGAAGTAGCAGAATGCTGTATAGACATAAAACAGAGCACTACTGAGCTTCTCAGAAAATTCTGACACATGGTGAACACTAAAGACATGCTGCTAAGTGAACAAATCAGTGAGAAACAGAGAAACACATATTGAATCAGCTTAGACAGGAACTCTAATAAGTGGCTGGAATCTTAGAAACAGAACAGAGTTGTGGTTGCAGGTTCCTGGAGAGAAGGGGGAAAAGTGTGTGCATTATTTACAGAGCAGTCTCTACCCTGCAGAAGGAAGGGGAGAGGAAGATGGAAGGCAGTTGGTTGCACGACATCATCACTGTAGTTAACATCGCTGAACACATAAGAACAAAGATGCCAATTTTTTTTTTTTTTGCTTTTTGGATCACATCTGGTGATATTCAGGGGTTATTCCTGGCTTTACACTCAGGAATTACTCTGGTGGTGCTCCAGGGGACCATATGGGATGCTGGGAATCCAACCCGGGTCAGTCACGTGCAAGGCAAATGCTGTACCCACTGTGCTATCGCTCCAGCCCCTGAAGATGTCAATTTTATCTTTTATATATGTCACAATACAAACCTTTTTAAAGCTTGGGAAGTAGATCAGTTATCTAGTGAAAAGGAATTAAATTCTACAGGGATCTCTTCCGGAGACAAAATAAAGAGGTGGAGTGGAGGACTAATTTGCTTATTCTGTGGAGAAAAACATGTGAAGCCAGGGATGAGTAAAATTACTAAAGACAAAAGTAAAGTGCATAAATACGTATTTATGGCACATATAATAGATAATACAGGATTGAATATCTCCAAATAGAAAAGAAAGAAAATTAGAAAAGATTGAAAGGTAAGAAGACATTCCTGAAGAATTTATTACTGTTATCATAAACTACCACCAGGAATGGTCCAAAAACAGTAAAAAATAGTAACCATCTACTCAGAAGTCTGCTTTTGTGTCACCCCACTAAATTTGAATATTTGAGAAAACCTTCATTTTCTCAAATGACAGCTGCCATTCGGTTGTCTGGTGAAGGAGTCTGAATGTAGAAATGGCCGATTTCACCAGCAAGGTGAGTTCAGTCCTCTGAGATAAATATTTCTGTCTGATGCAAGCTAAAAGAAATCTTTTCTATATTCACAAACAGACATGGGTCAATACATTTGTCTAAGCAAACTGTTAAGTCAGAGGCTAGAATACATATAAAGTATATGATTACAAGTTTAAATATAGCAATAATATTAGAATAATTTAAAAAGTAATTACTATATTGAGTTCTTGGGCCCCATATCTAGTTGAATCACTTACTTGTACAAGATTATTTTGTACATTATATTAGCTTCTGAGTACAGATTTTTTCCTGAATGGTGGACATTTTAATTTTACATTGGTACCCTTTTCCTCAAATGATTTCATTGAATATTATTTTTATGATACTATCTCACTGCTTTTTATAGTTGCTTATCAGATTAAAGATTGTTTCTTTGTAAACTGCTAAGTTTGTTTAGTGAATGGATATTACTATGTTGAATGGGGCTGGAGCGATAGCACAGCGGTAGGGCTTTCGCCTTACAAGCTGCCAACATGGCCGACCCGAGTTCAATTCCTCAGTCCCTCTTGGAGAGCCCGGCAAGCTACCGAGAGTATTCGATATGCCAAACACAGTAACAACAAAGTCTCCAATGGAGACGTTCCTGGGCCCGCTCGAGCAAATCGACAATCAGCGGGAGGGCCTTTACCTTTACCTTTACTTAAAATTAATTACCTAAGAAAATTATTAGCATAAAAACGTAATCCACATATTGAGGTCCTACAGTATTTTTAATTTTATTTTTATAAAGTTGTTCACAATAATTGATTACATTTAATATTTGAACCGTGCACGGCAGAGCCTGGCAAGCTACCCGTGACGTACTCGATATGCCAAACACAGTAACAACAAGTCTCATGATGGAGGCGTTACTGGGCCCGCTCGAGCAAAATCGGTGAACAACAGGGGGACTGTGATATATATATACCGTGATATGTGGGAAGCTGGCCCTTTAACTGACCAAGGCCTAAGTGCCTGTATGGTCATCCTGACCTACGACCCCACGGCAGGCACAGCCTGTGCTATGTATGGTCATCTTGACCTACGTGACCCCGCAACAGGCAAAACCAGTGCTATGTATGGTTATCTTGATGTATGGTTATCCTGAGAGAACATCTGTCATGGCTGTCAGTAATAACAAGAAGTAACTATCTCGTGTCTGGTACGTGATGCATGTAAATTTTATAAATCATATGGACATGGCTCTTTGTGTATCTACCTCATGTCTGGTAAATCATATGGACATGGCCCTTTGTGTAATCACCTCGTGTCTGGTACCAGGTACACATAAACCTTGTAATGCATGATAGGTGAAAACAAACCTATTATATATCACCTATTATATATCACCGCAGTGATATATAATATTTGAACATCAATTTCACCACAATTACACCTTGCCATAGCCATATTTCAAGTGTTTACATCCCAAACCCCAAACCCTGCCCCCAAAGCAGAACCTAAGTAATTTATCCACGTCCCCAGATTTGAAAACACCGCCTTTCTCTTTCCCTCTCCCTCCACCCTCCTTTCTTAGGACCTTGGGAAATTCACTTAGCAAAAGGGAACTCTTTGTTGTGGGTCTTAAGGGCTCTCTCTGGGTTCCAGTCACTAGCACTACAGAGTAGCTTTGTCATGTTAAATGAGATTGTAAAAAAAAAAAACAAAAAACAAAAAAACAAAACAAAAACTTGGGAGTGCCTGAATGATTTCTATCTGACCCTCAGCCCAGGAGAGCTTCCCGGAGCCTTGTGGATTGTAGGGCATTTTTGAATCAGATGTAGAGGATGCTGTGAAAGATTCAGAGGCCTTCTTATGAGAGAAAAGCCTCTCGGGTCTCCTCTCCCATGAAGAAGCCCATGTCCCAGTGCCCCTCGGTTACTATCCTCACGCCTGTTTCTGAGGCTAATGTTCCTCATTTATACCCAGTTCTTAAGGACAATCCCACAGATCCACCCTTTGCTCCCCACCATGACTTCCCTTCTGTCCTATCCCCAGAGATGAGGCAGACCTCCAGCAGGAGACTGCCCGATATCTAGAGCCCAAATGGCCCCCACACCTCCCTACCTTTTCTTCCTGACCTCCCCCTTACAACCCTAAAATGTATTTGCAAGAGAAAATTGACCTCTCTTTGGCTGCAGAATTTGAGTTATGTACTGCTAATTAGTAACTTGATCTGGAAAACCTGGCGCCAGGAGAAGGCTTGGAAGAACTGAAACCTCAAAGGTGAAAATCACGTACACGCCCTTTGGGCAAATTCGGAAATCTCTGTGTGACTGGTGAGTGTGGTGCGCACCCGTGTAAGTGGAGGACCGGTCCGAGCGAGTGTAGGAGTGTGATCTGTGCGTGTGTTCCCAGTGTGTGTATTGTCTTAATATCTTTCTCCTAGTTCTGTTTATTAAGATTGTTTAATATGGGTCAGAATCGATCGACCCCCAAGGTTTTAATTCCTAATCACTTCTCTGAGATCCACAGGAAAGCTCAGGATCTGGGCTTGAGGGTAAAGAAAGGTAAGTTTGGCTTTTATTGTTCATCAGAATGACCTTCCTTTGGTGTGGATTGGCCCCCACAAGGTTCTTTCTCAACAAATCATGTGGTTCCAGTAAAAGAGGTAATCTGTAGAAAATCTGCTGTGAAGGTATACTCCCCTGGAAATCTCTAGGGGGCACAGGGAAGGAATGTGATAACCTTTATGTGAATGGTCTCTGCAAAGAGGCACCCCTCCTTTGTCTGCTTTGCATCACCCTCCACTAGGAGGAAGCCCACTAGTGAGAAAGACTCTGGGAAACTAAGGCAGGCCAATTTCCAGGCATAAGATCCTTTTCCCCACCCAGTTCTAACTAGAAGATAGAGGTCAATTGAAATGCTAATGAAGACAGTTCAAAAAAAAAAGGGTAAAAGGCCAAAGTAAAGGCCAATTTACAGGGGGTTAGAATCCCCTTGGAGAGGCCAAAGTGACAGACCTAGAAAAAAGTTTTGCCAAGGAACCATCCTTTTTTTATATAGATTATTAGTTGCAATTAGAAAAACATCCTAGGAGCCTCCAACTAGGTAGTTTAGATAAAGAGTATCTTGTTGATCTCTGTAACACCTTGTGGCCTGAGTATAGTGGGGGAAAGATAGCCAGTAAATGGCAGTTTGCATTACCAGATTATTTTAGAGTCAGATCTTTGCAGGTAAACTAAAGAAATAGGAGTATCAAAGCAGAGGAGGCAGGAAAATGCAAGATCTTATGATTAACTGTTTGACATCAGAAACAAAGAAGTGTGTCACTAAGGAGCCAGTCCCCATGTCTGATAAGAATCTCCCTGCCTCAGAATTAGCCTTGGCTAAAAAATGGTAACATCTTTGTCATAGTCTATTTTGCCGGCTTATATCAACAAAAGCGCTTTCCTGACCCATTTTTAACAAGCAGGAGACTGGCTGGTCAGGCTGGGAAATGGGGAGCAGTGTTTCTCCGCCCTGGGGACTGTCCCTTCCTTTCTCAGACCATCAGTTTCTCCCTGTCATTTTTTGAAGGGTCAGATTGATCGATCAATTGCAGATGTGTGCACATGTATGTTTGGTGTTTTAGTCAGTTCATTGTCTGTCTGTCTGTCTGTCTGTCTATCTATGTGGAACACTCGAGTGTTGGAACCAGGCTGAAATCAGAAGTAGAAATTTTAGAGAAGTTAGTGACATGCAACCCAGTGATTTAAGAAATGCAGTTGTTTTTGGAACCTGTCAGACAAGGGTGAATCCTTATCAGAAGGTTGAGCCTACAGAGAAAGCAGAATTCTCAATCTAAATTTCTTTGTAGAATAACATTAATGATTATGTGATTAACAGTTGAAATCCTTTTGAACTTAAGAATCTTGTACTATATAGAAGAGCTATGGAACTAGAGCCTGAAACTAAAGGGAAATAATAGTTCAGAGAAAGCAAGACTTTATCTTATAATCCTCAGCTAACTTTAATGAAAAATTAGGCCGCTTTTACAAACTACAGAGGTACAGAAGCCATTAAAATGAAGTTTCCTTATTTTCCTAAACAGTGGCAATTTATAGGATAACAATTGGATTTGTCCATTCTCCCTTGACACAAGGAGCTAAGGTTTATCAGGCTACACCCATCACAGTGCTCCTGAGTCACTTCCATTCCTTTGTTTTCCTGTAAGCACTTCTCTATGCTCTCCTCCCCAACCAGTTATTCAGCTTTCCCCCTAGTCAGAATCTGTTAATTTGTAAGATCAGATCCTTCTAGGACACTGAACTTGTACTGTAAATTGTGAGTGATCTGCTAAGTGAGAATCTGTCCTAGAAGAATGTCCTGACTAGTTTGGATGAGGTTAAACATTTTTCCCTTTCAAATGGTCTTAAGTAAATAATTTCAGTATACTGCGAGGCAGCTTCTCTTATCTCATGGAGCAGATCTCAGGTGCTAGCCAGGCCTGATCTTTGGGATGTAGATTGGTCTTTGATGTGCTAATCCAAGTGCTTGTAAAAGGTGAGGCCAAAATTACTGGCCTGCAGATGTAAAGAAGCAATGTATGTTTTGCTGCCTCAATGTTTTTTCTCCTTTTGATGACATCACTGTATTGCCCCTTTAGAGGTACCATGATCTATATGAGGAGATTTCAGGGCTCTCTACTAGGAGGTCTGAGAGAACAGGGGAAAACATGCTTGAGAGAACCTGAGTTTCTTTTATGGGATATAATGAGACTGTAAGAATGGGCTGGGAGAGACAGAAGAGATACAAGAGTGAATGGAGAGAGGATTGGAATAAACTGCAACTAAGGCCAAGCAGCCTGGCCATAAGGTTTCCTTCCTTTTCCTGCCCATCGCCATCCACCTCCCTGGAGTGGGGGAAACTACCTAACGCGGGCGGTGGGAGAGATAGATTGCTGCCATCCTTTTTGTGTTCACACAGGAATTCAAATATTTTCTTATGCTTATATCAAAGTTTGGTAAAAAATCCAAAGGGCTTTTTCTGTGTCTGAAAGCATGTTTGTGTTCTTGTGGAATTGTTAAAAATATCTGGTGTAGAAAGCTCATGATTTTAAATAATTAAGGTACAAGAACTATTGAAATTAATCCAAAGAAGTTTTTATCATGTTTTATAAAAATTGATCATAGGTCTTATGTTGTTATGTTAATGTACATGTTTGTATCTGCCTTGGATTAGAATATTTGGTCTAGAAGGAGTTAAAATAACTATGACACATGAAAACAGGTTAAAAAAGTAATGGTTTAGTTTAAACATGAGTTTCTAGAGTTATAAAATTGGTTGCAAAATTTGTCTTACCAGTGCTCTATCTGATCTCTGAGACTCTTCGTAACAAAAATTTCTAGAAGTTCTAAGAGTTATAAAGTGGAATAATCTCAGATGTCAGCCTTCTGTAATGGTCTCTGAGAATGGAGAATTTCATGGAAAATGTGGGAAATTTTACTAACTACATTGTTAATCAACCTGTCCAGTGTTTGAAAGTACATGCTATTATTTTGATAACTTTATTTCATGCAAAGCCTTGTCACCAGGTATCAACCTGGCCCTGCTCTTCAGAAAGCTTTGTACTCAAGTGTGAAATACTTAATGTTTCATAATAATCTGAGTGCTTTAATCTTTTGTAGTTGTATTTTCCTGGAAATCAGAATTTTAAGATGTCTTCTGGTTGATTTCTAATGTAAAGTGATCTTTTGCCCAGTGAATATACCTTGTAAGAGCTTTAATTGAGCATTTTTTAAGGCTATTTGAATACCTATGGAAGCATTGCAGAGTACAGTTTTTGTTAAGTGAGATTAAGATAACATTTCCCCCTTTCCTTCCCCTCCTCCCCCTGCCATTCCTACCCCTCTCCCGTCTGGCTCTGTAGACACCCTCGGGGTTCTAGTGGTCGCTGACTTTGCCTTCAGCCAGTCCCTCCATTTTTTGATGCCATTGGCCACAATGCTTCCTATGGTGTCTCTCCCTCATTTGGTGGTCCTCCGTATTTTGTACCACCCAACTTCCACCCTTTATGATTACGGATCCCCCTGTGATGCTGCCTCACCCCGCCAACTCCACCACGAGCCTGTCACCGCCCTCACCGTCGCCGCCCTGTTCACCCTCGGCCTTGCGGGCTCTGGTATGAGCATCAAAGCCCTGACCTCACAGCACTCCGGTCTAGCTACACTTCATGCCGCCGTGGATGCCGATTTAGAGCGCCTTGAACAATCCATCTCTCACCTCGAGGATTCGCTGATGTCTCTTTCGGAGGTTGCTCTTCAAACCACCGAGGACTGGACTTGTTCTTTATGAGAGAGGGGTGATTGTGTGCTGCATTGGGGGAAGAGTGCTGTTTCTATGTCAATCATAGTGGGGTCATCAGGGATTCTATACGGGACTTCAGGAGGGCCTGGACTGGACTTGCTCTTTATGAAAGAGGGAGGATTGTGTGCTGCCTTAGGGGAAGAGTGTTGCTTTTATGTTAACCACAGTGGAGTGATTAAAAACTCCATGGAGAACTAAGGGAAGGTTTGGAGCTGAGACAACAGGAACGTGAGTCTCCTAGCTCTGGGTGGACCCTGCACTCTCTACTCCTTTACTCGTTGCCACTCCCGGGTCCCCTGACTGCCCTTTTATTGATTGCTACTGTGGGCCCCTGCATTTTTAATCGAATTACCGCTTTTGTTAGACAACAGATAGTTTCTCTATCTGCCAACCCCATACAAGTACATTACCACCGCCTGGCAATGGAAGATGCTTCCCTGGACTGTGCGGCCGCAAAATCTGCTGCTGCAGAGGACAGCTCGCGGGTCGTAGTTGATTGGACCCATCCTTGAGTTGTTCTTGGCCAGCTCCCCCGCCCCTCTCTGATCTGACACTCTGGGTATGAAAGAGTCGGACTTTACCCTATTCCATTTTTTTCAGCCGCTAGGTGTCTGGCAAAGCACTGCAAGGGAGGCCTCATGGCTGCTTCCGACTCCCTGTGGAGTACACTGGGCCTGCATGGAGGTTTCCTCTGCCTAGCGCTGGCCCTTTTCTGCGGCTCCCCTCCACTAGTAGGGTGATCAGGGGAAAACGGGCTTTTTCCACTCTCCTCCCCTCCGCAAAACAGAGGTGTTCTGGATATTTTGGAGGGACCCAGTCAATGCTCCCCCTAGCTGGCATCTTTTATAATAAAGGAAGGGGGAGATGTGGGAAGCTGGCCCTTTAACTGACCAAGGCCTAAGTGCCTGTATGGTCATCCTGACCTACGACCCCAGGGCAGGCACAGCCTGTGCTATGTATGGTCTTCTTGACCTACGTGACCCCGCAACAGGCAAAACCAGTGCTATGTATGGTTATCTTGATGTATGGTTATCCTGAGAGAACATCTGTCATGGCTGTCAGTAATAAAAAGAAGTAACTATCTCGTGTCTGGTACGTGATGCATGTAAATTTTATAAATCATATGGACATGGCTCTTTGTGTATCTACCTCATGTCTGGTAAATCATATGGACATGGCCCTTTGTGTAATCACCTCGTGTCTGGTACCAGATACACATAAACCTTGTAATGCATGATAGGTGAAAACAAATCTTCCTAACCATATATGGGCACGACCTTTTGTGTAGCTGCCTCACTAATGGATATATACCCTGATTGCCCCCAATAAAGTCCTGTCCCTTTTTCTCTCTGTTTCTGAGCTGCATTCTGTCTCTTGTGTCTCGTGTTCATTCGGTCGGTCCTTCCCAGCACCTACGGATCCTAGGGCCACCTCCGCAGGCCGGAGAGTGGTCTGGCGGGGCCCCCCGCAGTGATATATAATATTTGAACATCAATTTCACCACAATTACACTTTGCCATAGCCATATTTCAAGTGTTTACATCCCAAACCCCAAACCCTGCCCCCAAAGCAGAACCTAAGTAATTTATTTTGTATTTCTTGTTATGAATAATCCACTAAAAATGATCCAAAAAAAGTTTTCTTAGAGAAAAATGTGTGAAGATTGTTGTATTTCACCCAGGAGCCATTAAGCCCTTCTGTTAGAGATTAGTAGCATGTTGTTAAAGGTTGAGACTTGTGTGCTGAGATATATATATATATATATATATATGTATATATATATAGCCTACAGTATTTTTGTGTAATCTTGATGCTTCCAAAGGAAAATAGTATTTGACTGTGATATTTAGATCTTCTATATTTCTCTTATTATTCTTAATTCTTTTTATACCTTTGTCAGCTTAATTTTTGTTTTGTTTCTATACTTCTAATTTCTCTGTATTTTTCTTTTAAGAGATATCTATTTCCTTTTATAGGTCCCTAGCCTGGACTGACCAAAGCCTACTTCTTTACATGACATGGTCTCCTAGACTACAGAAAGAACTGGTCAGGCAACAGGTCACCGGAGATCTTTCCGGACCTCTTACTGAGCCAATTCTACTGGGGCACTTCAGACAGAAGAGACGTGCCCTCTCTGCCCGCTCCAGATGAAACCCCTACGGCCACGAGTTTCCAGAATCAAAACCCAGGTATGCGGATTCCAGGACTAAGACTCCAGGCCACATGGCAGTAGCTGAGATGGGCTGTCCCTCCCAGTCTCCCTGCCTGCTTGGGATCCTGGCTGTCATGCCCACGATCTGCCTCCAGGCGCCATCTCAGTGCATGGACAGTCTTGATTCAGAGACTCCCAAATGAATCTCAAAATGTATTAGCTCCCTACAGAGATGTCTCTGGACCCAACCATTTACAATTTTAGAATTCCAGAAGTGTGTGGTTGCTTTTGTGGTCATGTGACCGCTCGTGTTATTCATAATAAGCAATAGAAAATAAAGTATCTAGCATCTGCCGCTGGCAGGCAGGCTTGAATGGTGGTGGAAAAACTCAAGAAAACCATAATGCCGAAAAGTAGAGAGTGTGGGAGAAATTGCCATAGAGGCACGTGGGGGATACTGGGGACATTGGTGGTGGAAAATGTGCACTGGTGGAGAGATGGGTATTTGATCATTGTATGACCAGAACTCAAACGTGAAAGCTTTGTAACTGTAGCTCACAGTGATTCAATTAAAAAAAAAACTGGTCAGAAACTTAAGAAACTGAGAGATAACATTTCTGCTCTCAAGTACCTTTCAACCCCTAATAAGCTGTATAATTTCACAGACTTTTTAACAGAGAATATTTGGACCACACAGCATTTCTAAGTTATACAACTCAGCTTTGTTTAAAGAAAATCACACAAGTGTGTCCAATTAATTCTCAGTAACATTAAAATTTGTAACAGATTCCACGCATATTATTCTGGGTGCATATTTTGAAAGCAATAAATTCAAACAATAATCATAGCTTACCTATGTGACAAATTTAAATGTAAATGGTAAAACTAAAATAAGTAGGTAAAACAATTAGCTAAAACAAGAGGTAAGCTCGTGTAAGACCATGCTCCAGAGATTCATAAGTAAATCTCAAGAGAACAACAAGACACAAAAGATATTTTTTCCAGACACTCACACATGATTGAGATGTCCATGGTACCCTGGAAGGAGGGGTGGGTCCTGGGCTGACCCACCCAAACAGAACCCTAGCCCGCGCTTGCTCCCACACTTCAAAATAGCCACCATGCTCCCTACGGGACTTCATTGTCTTGGGACTCAACCTCATAGAGAAATTAGTCTGCCGAAAAACTCAGGCATGCGGGTTTTGTGACTGAGATCTTCCAGGCTTTCTCAGAGTCAGGATGGGCTACTTCTGCCCCGCTTCCTGTACTTCCATAAGCCCCAGAAGTCACTTACACACCCTAAAGCCACCACCCAGTTAAAAATTTAACTCCAGTCGCACCACCCTATTAAAAATTCCCAACTTCCTGGAGTGAACAGCCTTGAATGCAAATGACATCTCAAACTCCACAACACAGATTAACCAGTAGTAGCCCACCAGATTGGATGGGATGTAACATAGAAGGCAATCAATCTCAATTAATAAAACATAAACATAAAAGACTTAAGCTGAAATAACATCTTAATAATCTCTCATACAAGGACTTAATGTCTCCATGGTGAGATACAACAATTTATACTAATTTTCTGCTAAAGAAATATTTGTTATCATTGTTAGCAAATTATTGATAAAAGGCAATATAAAATAAATCGTTGAGGGCCTGCTATGGGGACAGGCTTAAGGGGTGGTTGGGAAAATTGGAGACAGTGGTGGAGGAAAAGTATAATGGTGATGGTATTGTGTTGGAATGTTCAATGCCTGTAACGAACCAACATGAACAACTTTGTAAACTACAGTGTTTACATAAAGTGTAGGGGAAAATTTACATATGTAGGCTTTACATATTCCACGCGAACTCCAAAATATATTAACACAGAATTACATGAAAGGTTTTATTAATGACAGGTGAAAGATGATTATTACCATAGTGAGATCCATGTAAAAAGTAAAATTTAATGTAATATACTTTAGATTCCAGTAGCTAGACAGTTGCGCTCACCAACTGTCCTGTAATCCCACCAACGGTTAAGATCCAGAGACTATAAAACCAAGCTTCTGGAAGAGAACAATGCAGACTCTCCTGCCCCCGCACCTGGCTATCATCACCGGGGCCCTTTGGAGTGGGGCGGGTTGAGTTTCCCTACCGGCCCGAGCAGAGCCCTTGCAACTGAAGACCTCCAGGGCCCAGCCATAGCCATGCTGAGACCACTCTCCACATGCTCGGCTGAGCCTCATGCATGAAGGAACTGGCAGAGGAACCCAGGTGTATAGGACCTGGGTATGCAATCTCCAAGCCTGCTCAGATCAGAACTGGGCCTCGTCCACCCAGATCCCCCATCTTCCAGTAGCTAGACAGTTGTGCCCACCAACTGCCGTGTAATCCCACCAATGGCCAAGATCTGGAGACTATAAAACCAAGCTCCCAGAAGCGTGCAGCCACGGATGCTAGACCTTTTATTGTTTAGTTTTCGCTCTCAGAGAACCCAGTGAGCTACTGAAAGTATGTATCCTTCCCGCATACATGCCTGACTGGGAACACTTGTAAAGGTGATTAGAGGCTAACCCAAAAGTCTCCATCCCTCTCAGAGAGCCCGGCAAGCTACTGAGAGAATCCTACCCCCATGGCAGAGACTGGCAAGCTACCTGTGGCATACTCCATATGTCAAAAATAGTAGCAATGATGGTCCTCATACCCCTGACCCTGAAAGAGCCCCAGTATGCCATCGGGCTACACTAGCACATGTCAGAGACGAATGGAGACATTACTGGCACCTGCTTGAGCAAATCAATAAACAACGGGAGGACAGTAATATAGTGATACAGTGATACTGTAGATTCCATAGTTGGAAACAGACACATGGAAATGAGAATAGGCATTTTATTACATTGTATTAAATGGTTTTAATTCTTGTATTTACATAGGTCAAATTCATACAGTAATCACAAATTAGCTCTTACTGTTTTATTTTCTGATCATTCTATTTGCCATCTGTTAAGTTTTTTTATTTGGAATAAGAAACATAATGTAAATTTGTTATGTGCCTAAGGGGAAAAATTGGGAGAGAAACTAGGGATATTTGTGGAGGAAGAACACACTGGTGGTGATGAAACACTAAATATTTGAAACAACTGTATAATGAACAACTTTGTAGATCACGGTGCATTTAATAATTTATTTTTAAAAAATTTTGGAGCTAGAGCAATAATACACTGAGTAGGGTGCTTATCTTGCAGGCGGCCAACCTCAGTGCTGTCACAGAAAAGCCTTGCACTGTTAATCATCTGGAAATTGCGGCCTTTGAACTGCTGATGGTGTCTTTTTAATCTCACAGATTCCTATGCAGCTGCCCCTTTTCTGAGGGCTCCACCCTTCTCTGGATGGAACCTTGGATTTCTCCATCTGGATAGTGTCTCAGTTTCTCCTCTTCAAAAAGCTCAGGGTTTGTATTTCAAAGAGGTTTTCCTATCCTTGGGTTCCTTCAGGGCTAGATAATCTCTTCATTTTAAAATGTATTATTTGCCCAAAGCACATTCCCAAATTCTCTTACCAGTCTGCCTACAACAAAAAGGAAAATAGTTTCTGCTGCCATGATCGTTTCTATGGCTACTTCTAACCTGAGGTTGGTGAAGAGAGAAGGAAAGATCAGTTTAATTCATGGCTCTCACTTGGCTTTTTTTTGCAAATGCACTAGAGTTAGGTTTTGGCTTTTTTTGATCAGCATATCTTTATCAACACTGGGTGAAGCTCAAGTTGCAGTGTGTGTCACATCAGGTGACACGGGCACTTTCATACTCCACTTCACTTTTACCCCACATCACATCCTTATGCTGCACCTGAAAACAGTTGAGTGAAGGCTCTTCTGAGGCACAGTGCATTGCCTGTCCTCTGTACCCACCTCCTCCAGCTCGCCTTCTAAGCCAGGCACAGCAGAAATGCCACGCCTGCCCTGGGGATGCCCCCCACCAGCTACTAGAAGAGGAACACCACGGGCAGTGGTTTTCCTCCTCAGTTCTCTTTGTTTCTTTATCAAGTGCTCAAGGTCCAAGAAATTCCCTGCCATCAGCAAGCAGAGTGACAAAGGAACAGGACTTGGTATAATGGATAACCTTGCAAATCACAGTGTTTTTATTAAAATTGACTTTACAAAAATTGTGGAGCTAGAGAGACTGTAGAGTGGGCAGGGTGCTTATCTTGCAGGCAGCCAACCCGAGTTTGATCGCCAGCACGACATATGGTCCCCTGATCTCACCAAGAGTGATCCCTCATCACAAGTCTGGTGTGGTTCAAAAACAAACAAACAAAATTTAATGTGCTTGACATGTAAGACTGTGTACATTTAGGTTTATAGCACCCTGGCTTAATACATTGAAATATTATTAATGTGACTGCCAACATAGCTCTATCCCTCTACAAAAGTATCATTTTTGTGTTGAGAACTATTAACTCTTCATAACTTTGAGATTTATAAAACAATATTGTCTTTAATCACTAAACTATGCACTAGATCTCTAGAATAAACTTAGCTATGAGTTGCAAGTGAGTGTGTACCCCTAAAAAAGTATCCCCAATTTTCAACCCCTTAGAAACCACCATTGTAGGTTCCATTTCTATGAGATTGGCTGTTTCTGATTCCATTTGTAAGTGGCATCAAACAGTATTTGTCTCTTTCTATCTGGCTTATTTTACCTCACATGAGACCCTAGATCTTCATCTATATTGTTCAAAAGTCATTCCTCTGTTATAGACACAGTTGTTTTCTTATCTTGTCTACTGTAAATAATGTGCAAACAATAAGGGAGTGCTTAGGAGATGGGAGAGCACTAATGGTGGCTTTTAAGGGAACAAACTTACAAGTTCAAAAGTCAACGGGAGCTTATACTTCAAGCCCTAGAGCACATACCTGACTAAGTTGTCTCTTTGTTTATTTCCACTCTGGAGAAGCCCATTTTCTTTAGAGCGTGTACTTCTCTCTATCTTTACCCTCACATCTTTCTAGATAAGTTTCAATAAAAACTATCATGCTTCACATTTAACCTCCTCATGAAATTCTTTTCTGTGAGAGAAAAGTGATGGACCCAGAACTTCCATGCTGATAATAGAACTGACCTGACCTAGACCAGGCATTTCCATGAGCACTGGTGACCAAGGTGAGTCGAGCAGAGGTGGAAGCACTTTCACATGGAGTTAACCTTTTATACTTCTCTCTCGCTCTCACAGTCTCTCCCCCATCCTCTTTCTTTTCTTTCCCTCTTCCTCTCTGCTCTCTCTCCCTCCCTATTCCTCTTCACTCACACCCTTCTCTTCTCTCCTCTCTATTCTTGAGTTAGCATCATCTCTCCTTTTGCTCTCTCTACTTTCTCTTTCTCACCACACTTGGAAGTGCTCAGGGTTTACTCCTGACTCTAAAGTTCATCTCATGCTCCTCAGTTGTTTCAGTCAGTTAACTGTGGGTAAGAGTATATTGGAGACAGGAGGAACGACCATGAAATCTAGAAATAAAAATTATCCTTTCCCTGGGGACCAGGCAGCTTCAGGAAATGACCATATATATACATATGTGTGTCTATAATATGAACATTGAAAGAAAGGTCAGCTAGCCAGAGAAGATAATAAGACTTTTACCTCACAAGGGCTGATCCCAGTTTGATCCTCAGAACCACCAGGAGCAACCCCTGAGCTTACTTCCAGGAGTAACCCAGGAAGAGATCCAAAACCAAAGAAACACAAAAGAAATGACAACTTGTGTTTGGCTTTGTTCAGTGCTAGTGAAGGGATTTCCTTTGCTTGTATAGATATCCCCCTACCTTTCCATAGTATCTGGGAGGTGTGACGAGTAATATAACTGGAATAATTTTAAAACAGGGCTGTAGAAGCCAAAGATTTAGTATAGGGTTTAGATAGTTGATCCGAGCTTGATCCCAGGCACCAAGTGGCCCCGAGACTCTACAGGTGGAGCTCTGGAGGGTCCAAGTACAAGTGCAGGGGCCTAGGTCATCCCACACCCTAGCCAGCAGCAAGCACCACATCCACGGTCCCTTACATTGGATGTCCTGCATGGTTGGTGGAGAATTGCCAAGAGGACCACGAGGGCCTCTTGAGTACCACTTGATAGAACACCCGCTTCCCCATAAAAGAGGGCTACAGGAGAATGGAGTTGGCTCACAGGGCTGGTGCTCATACTTCCGTTTTGCATCCGTGAGGATCTGATTGATCGTGGCACCATATGGATCCCTGGGAGTAGTTCCTGAGCCCTACCGTGTGACCCCAAACTCAAAATAAATGAAATGAAATAAGACAGAGCTGCAAGAAGCCACTGCAGATATACCTACTCTACAATCTGTCTTTCCTAAACTGGGTAAGGCCTCTGGGTTTAAGCATCCCCGGTACTATCCTGCCTCCCTGGGTCCCTCCTTTCGGCTGGCTCCTTGGGTCTCCCGTTCTGCTCCAACGTTCTCATCTAAGGCCAGATCCACTCCCCGAGCTCCAGCTGCGCCTTCGGCCCTTACTTAACTCTGATGTAGACCTCTCCAGCCCAATATCTTCCAAAAGCCAAGTGGAGTTCCTAGGTCCCTCACTTGAGTGAGTAGAAGCACTCAGCTGCTCTGTGGACCCTGCTCCAACTCTCCAAGGCCTGACCAGGTCAGAGTGTGGCCAACGTGGTGTATGAGAGCGGGGGGGGGGGGGGGGGGTCAGAGGGGGTCAGGGCGGGGTCAGGGCAGGGTCAGGGCAGGCACAGCACAGGGGCAGGCCCTAAGTCAAGGAGGGCTCAGGAGAGAGCTGTGTCCAATGGGGAGGATGGGATTAGAGAGGTCATGTATTAGGGTCAGGGGGCAGTGACAGGGTGGGGTCAGAGGTCAGAGAGGCGGGGCCAGAGCTGATAACACTCTGGCCCTGGCCAATGAGCCTGAGAGCCCCTGGCAGGAAATCCCGCCCCCGGAGCCCTCGTGCCCAGCAGGTGCCTCGGGCATCCTAGGCACAGAGGAGCAGATGGGGTGTGGGCGGGGAACAGCCTGGGGTGGACTGGCCCAGCCATCTTCTCTGTTTTCCTCTCTGTGTTCCCCTGTATTCATGCTGGCAGCCGGTCACAGGGTCACAGCGTCCACACAGTTGGGGCACCTGGCCCACCCTGTCCAGGCCACATGGCCCACCGCCCCTCCTGGAGACAGAGGGGAGGTGGAGGCAGGATATTAGTACAGCCCTACACACAAAGCTGGTTTCTGGGCCAGGGGTGGTAGTGGCGCGCGCTGCGGTCATGGGGTTGCCGGGATGCAGCTGTGACCAACTGTGGCAATCATATCACTTCCACGTCACCCCACGGGTCTTGCTCACATGCTCTCTGCTGTCCAGGTTCTTGCTCCCTCGGCAGCAGACAGGGACATCAGACACCAAGCTGCCCTGTCGCTCTGGGACTGGTTGACCCCTGCTTCTGCTTTTCCACTGAGAAGTGCTCAAGGGTCTACTGGAGAGGAAACGGGGATCTCCTGTTTGCCACATGGCATCGGGCTGGTCATCACAGTGTGTGGGAAGCCCAGGGGCATAGGGATGATCTCTGGGGGCCAGGAGGCCGTGGAAGGCCAGTGGCCATGGCAGGCCAGCCTGCAGTACCAGAGCATTCATCCCTGTGGAGCTGTGCTCATTCATTCCCACTGCGTGTTCTCTACCGCCCACTGCTTTACAAAGTGAGTTGTTTCTCAGGTCCTAG